>NW_027361683.1:9575000-10175000 GCF_039654945.1 Dendrobates tinctorius
TTAGAGTTAGGAGTCATTGAGGAATCGCACAGTGCGTGGTCCAGCCCGATTGTGCTAATTCCTAAACCGGACGGCACCATCCGGTTCTGCAATGACTTCAGGAAACTGAATGCGATCTCAAAATTTGATGCCTATCCTATGCCCCGGGTCGACGAGTTAATAGATCGGTTAGGAAAAGCCCGGTATATTACGACCCTAGATCTAACAAAGGGGTATTGGCAGATCCCTCTGGCTGAGGCTGCCAGAGAAAAGACGGCATTTGCTACGCCGGAAGGTTTATTTCAGTATGTGTATATGCCGTTTGGACTGCACGGGGCACCGGCGACCTTCCAGAGACTGATGGATCGAGTCCTGAGGCCACATAGGCGGTACGCTTCGGCCTATTTGGATGACATTGTCATTTACAGCTTGGACTGGGAAACTCATCTCCAGAAAGTACAAGCTGTGATTGACGACCTGTGGGAGGCAGGTCTAACCGCGAACCCCAAGAAATGTCACATCGGGCTAGAAGAAGGCCGGTATTTGGGGTATGTAATTGGGAGGGGTGTTGTTAAACCCCAGGTTGATAAGATTCAGGCGGTTCAGCACTGGCCACAACCTGTCAACAAGAAGCAGGTGCAAGCCTTCCTGGGGATCGCCGGCTATTATCGCCGGTTCATACCCAATTTTGCAGCCATCGCTACCCCCCTGACGGATCTTACAAAAGGGAAAGACTCCGTCATGATTAAATGGAGTTTAGCGGCTGAAGAAGCCTTCCATAGCCTAAAACGGGCACTTTGCTCTCAGCCCGTACTGGTGACTCTGGACTTCCGCAGTGAGTTTGTGGTACAAACGGATGCCTCTGATACCGGTATCGGGGCCGTACTCTCACAAGTGAGGGACGGAGTGGAACACCCAGTCCTCTATCTCAGCAGGAAGCTGAATAAACACGAGCAAAGGTATGCAGTCATAGAAAAAGAGTGCCTTGCCATTAAGTGGGCTCTAGAGGCCCTCAAATATTACCTGGTGGGCCAAAAGTTCAGGCTGATCACTGACCATGCCCCTCTCAAGTGGATGCACTTAAACAAGGAACAGAATAGCCGGGTGACCCGGTGGTTCCTTGCCCTGCAGGCCTACACTTTTACGGTGGAGCACCGCCCAGGGGAACAGATGGTAAATGCAGATGCCCTGTCCCGAGTGCACTGTTTGGCGGGTGTCATTGCTCGACCAGAGTGGTCTGAGCAGAGGGGGGGGATATGTGAGAATCATGTGGGAATAGTGGATGAGGGCAGGTATATCTCGCCCAGATTCCTTTCCTATGTGGCCTAGTCTGGTCAGTATCGCACCTGCTTGCTAATGAATAATGGGAGGTGGATATAAAAGGATGCCAGGTGGTTGTGTGAGTGTCTCAGCCTGGGAACACAGAGAGCCTGTCTGTGTGAGAGACACACGTGAGTGAAAGCAGTGCCCACTGCAATTGTGGTTTGGCTGGACGGGAGAAGCCCGCCAGTTGGTAGTTAGGTTGTCCATTGTTTAGTTAGTGCCGGACAGGCAAGGATTTGTTTTATGTTTTATTTCATTTTGCATTGCTTTCACCATTAATAAACCTGACCCAGGGTCAGTTACACCCGAATCCCAGCTCTGCGCCTGAGTTTCATGCTGAACGCACGTGACCTTTGACCCCAGCAAAGCCAATCCCGGAGTGTTTTATCACACGGCATTTACACCACTTAATACTTTGGGCCTAGTAACTGTGTATGCTACTCAGCAGAGTTGGCCACCCGTGAACCAAGCTATGCTGCCTGTTTATGTAAGAACTGTGTGCTACTCAGCAGAGGAGCCCAGCTGTTAAGCAAGCTACAGCACCTGTGGTTTGGACACTTAATTTTTTCACATTCTTTCTGGAATGCCGTTTAGGCCTAATTCCGGAATTAAAGTTGACCTGCACTTACTGGGTAATGTTTGTTCGCGGGGAAGAATTGTAATCCCAGATCCCCATCACTAATGGGGTTCAGCGTGTTATCCGCACCTGTAAGCGATACACGCTGGGTCCTTTCATTGTAGCACGCGTGCAGCCCCGGACATGTAAGGGCATGACAGACCTGTTTTTGGCCGATCTCGTGTGCCAGAGCCTCGCATGTCCCTCTAGTAAGCTGGACGCGGACCGCGGGGGCATGCCTGAGTCTCGTTCGTTAACGGAATTAAGCTTGCAATCTGTGAAGCTTTTTTGTGGATGGCATGGTTGAGGTTTCCCGTGTTGAGTCCAATTAAGCCGCAGGCTCCACTCCTGGTGGTGCCCTTCTGGACATTCCTTTAAGGTTCAGCTTTGCAACCATACTGCCCCTGGAAACCAAACACTTTTCCTGACAGTGACATTCTGGTCAAAGAGCGCGATGACATCACGTCTGTACGCCCTCTGCCTAAACAGTCCAAGTGCAGAGAGATGGAAGATGGGGACGACGAGGAGTCCAGACTAGTACAGGGATTCCCTAGCGAGAAGACTTATTTAATTGTTTTAAAGTTTGGGAGCAATTTTTGGGGAGCACGATACTCTGGAGAATGATATCTGGGGCCCACCCTACACGGGAGCATTCCAAAGGTGGACATCAGTCACTAGAGCAGCATTTACAGAGGCCATTATACACTGGAGCATTAGAAATGGGGCCCATTATATATGGAGCATTATTTGGGCCCATAAGACACTGGAGCTTCATCCATGGTGAACAACATATACTGTAGCATTTTGTGCAGCTCATCATATACTGTATCGAACATTATATGGGACCAATGATTCTGTATGGAGAAATATATGGGCCTCATTACTCTGTATAGCGCACTATGCGGTGGCCATAATACTGTATGGAGTAATATACTGTCTGTTTTTGGAGTTATTGGAGAATATAAAATGGATATGTCATGTAATGTAATAATTGAAGTATTTTTCATTGTACTGTACCGCTATTTCTCTGCCGTATCAAAGGATCATGAATTGTGTCATGTGTTAAAGGAGCCCAGTGGCACTCTTGGGCCCTGGGCCCACGAAAATCTGAAGCCAGCACTACCCCCCCCCACAACTTTAGCCAAATAACCCCCTGTTTTCAATGCCTAACTATTATTATAAAGTAAATTAAGGTTGACAAGCTTAAGGAATAAGAATTGATGTTTTTGGCATTAAAATGGGCACTGTAGGTGTGTTCCCTGTCCTCCACTCACTGCCGACTTTTCTGCCCCATTGACTTGCATTTAGTTTCGTGTTTCAATCGGACTTCGACTTTTCACAATAATCGGCCGATTTCGTTCGACCTGACTTTTGCAAAAGTCGGGTTTCGTGAAACCCGACTCGACCTGAAAAAAGGCAAAGTCGCTCATCTCTAGTGTCCATCAGACACCCGCATTGCTAACCCAATAATTAAAAAAACACATAAAAAATAATAATTTAAATAAACACTCCCCAATCCTTCCATGGCTCACCAATTTATTTTAAAAAATCCCAAGCAGGGTCGACAAAGTCCAGGGAATTCGAAGTAGTCCACGAATGGAAACCTGAAAACATGAAAAGAGAGAAATAAAAACAAAACTCTGTCCCCTTTTCACAAATTTACTGACATCAGCCTTCATCAGAGTCACCAGGTTTCACATAGCTGCATGACCCGGCGACTCTGATGAGTGGTGACGTTCTGTTATATGTTGCTGCTGAAGCAAGTTAAAAGGGTATTCCCATCTCCAAGATCCGATCCCAATATGTAGTAGGTGTAATAATAGTATTAGCAAGTACCTCCAATTGGAAATGTAGTGTAGTTTTCCTGATTTGCTATATCTCTTTCCCCATGTGCTGGCATTGCAGGACCTTAAGTATGCATGGTTACGACCACAAGCAGCTAACTAACTGTCACAATACCTGTGGTCGTAACCATAGATACCTAAGGTCCCGCAATGCTTGCACATGAGGAACGAAACAGTGTATCAGAAAAACTGTACTACATTTCTAATTGGAGATATATGCTAATATTATTAATATTACACCTACTACAAGGATAGGATGGTGGAGATGTGAATACCCCTAGATCTGATGGGTTATCAGTTCATGGAATAGCAATATACAGGTGAGTATAGGAAGAGTAATACATTACATGTCCAGTATCTGTATCAGGCCATCTCACATAAGAGAAGGACATTACTAAACTTAGATTTTGCAGCCTTTAATGTACTTCCATTACGTACTAATTCCCTTTGTTGTCATGAAACAGACAGTATTTTTAAGAAAGAACCATGACACTGGAAGAAAATAACGAAAACCTATGAACTTGGGAACATAAGTGAAAGGAACATTTCTGGATTGATGCAAAACACATTTTTGCCTTTAACAGTAGGAACTGCAAGATTATAACCTTGGTATGAAAGCGACTTGACATTTGCAGTATCTCATTTTCCAAGTCAGTCATTGTTATCATTAACATTGTGGTCAGTGTTTCTTGCTGTAACCCACGCACACCATTAGATGGCACCAGAGTATTTCTTTGACCTTTTTATTTCAAATTCCTTGGGGAAAGAGGAATTCTACTTTTCTGTAATTTCTGCATTTTGTGCTATTTGTAGCTCTTCTCATTCAAAGATTTGCCCTTTTTAGCTTTACTTCAAAACAAAATGGAGCCCAAGAGTGTAATTAATAAGTAGCCTCCGCAGAGTCCGTTTATAGAAAAATGTGAAGCTGTTGTTACACGGAGAAACGTTCCTTATTCATTTTTAGTGCTTCTCTGAAATGTATGCGAAAAAGAAAGCGTTAGCATTGTTCTTACAGTAGCTAGGCACACGATACTGCAACCACAGGCTAGGGTGCAGCTATAGGGAGTACAGAGTGATCAGTCACAACTAAAACCTCAGGGGTCCAGAAGGCCCCTCCTGCAGATAAGAAGACACCAGACTCAATTATATGGCACATATGATAGGTGGCAGCCTTTGTGTAAATGCTACAGTGGGGCCCAAGGGCTTTATAAACGTATATTTCTATAGGATTAGAAATGAGGGAATCGTTAAACGCGTTGTCCAGCCTTCTACTGCAAGTCTCCTTCACTTCCTCTTCCCAAAAATCAATTAATCAATGCGATCATCCCTATTGATGAGAAAATTATCAAATATTCTCTCCTGAATGCTTGGATCTCGATAATCAAGTTATAACTAATTATAGCTAAACTTGTTTCATGGAATCTGTTTAAAGGTTTTTGATACCCCATCTGAGAGCAGCTTGATGTAGGGACAAAGACCCTGATAAATGATGTATCGCTTATTACGATTCTTGCTGCAGTTTTGATCAAATCAGTTTGTTATCTGCTGCAGATCTAGCAGTTCTCTTAATTCTGGGCCCTGTATCCCAGCAGTGCCAAACAGCAGATTAATACTGGATTGGTTAAATCCACATATACTGTATATACTTAAGAGAACGATAATAGCATATAGTGCATTATTAAAAGTGCTGGTGTAAAGTTAAATGAAATATAGCCAATATCTAGTAATTAGATATCAGACCTATTGCTATAAGGAGTGTACCTCTCCATTCACCATAGCTACATATACAGTATATAGTAATCAGACATGTCGCTATACAGAATGTATATCTCACGAAGCTCCAATGTATTCCACATTATCCAAATCTGGCTCATGCGACTGTAAATAGCAGTAAACTGACCGGCCGCTATTCACATGCGCCTGGTAATGATAACAATAGAGTTGAGTGACTTTGGTCGGATCGGGTTTCATGAAGCAAAACTTGTTTCAGATGAAACTGGTCCGACTAGGGCAAAAAAAGTCGGAGTTTCGTCCAAAACCTGACCCCAATGCAAGTCAATGGGGAATAAAAGTCGGCATTGAGTAGATGAATGTCATCCGCTCAATGCCGACTTTTATTCCCCATTGACTTGCATTGGGGTCGGGTTTCGGACGAAACTCCGACTTTTTTTGCCCTAGTCGGACCAGTGTCATCTGAAACAAATTTTGCTTCATGAAACCCGATCCGACCAAAGTCGCTCAACTCTAGATAACAATGCTCATCAGAGCCGTCGGGTCTCATTGACTGCAGCGCGAACCAGAGATGCTGATGGGCAATGTCATGAATCACAGTTGCTTTACTGCTTTTCACAGTCGTCAAAGCCAGATTTGGGGAACGTTGACTACATTGGAGCTTTGTGCGAACATTTATGGCAATAAATTGATGAACAAGGTAGTCTCTTGTGTTTATTTTGTCTTTTTACGTTTTTTTCAGGTTTCCATTTCTGGACTACATCTTATTTGTTGGATTGTGGCGGACCTGCATGGGATTTTTTTTTCAAATAAATTGGTGGAGGAGGGTAGTGTGGTAGAGTCTTTATTCAAATAAAGTTTTTTCTTGTGGGTGATTTTCTTTTAGATTAATGGGTTGTGTAAGGCAGCAGCTTTCACATCAGTATGGTTATGAGGCAGTGATCCAAGACACTCTAAAAAGCATTTATTTGCCAGCTTACGAAATAAATTCATACTTCTATCATCTGGTTTGCAGCCAGAATGTCCGAAACCCATCCATTACCGTGGGCAACTGCACCATCGTATAACTTGAGGCTGTGGTAATGGTTTTCCTCAAGTCTCTGGGTTTTGGTCTGTGTTCAATTTCACACACCAAACCTCCTGCTCTGCTGCTTGAAAACCAACTCTGACACACCCAAACCCTTACCTGCAGGATTAAATGTGAATCCATGGTCCACTTGTAAGACCCGAAATAGAGGGAGAGATTCGTCCCACTACCTTCCTACAGATCTTTTCAAAAATAAAAACCCATGTCAGGTTTTTCTAATCTTACTTGGTCAAATAACTTGACCCAATCCACACTTATTTTGTGTTATAACCAGAGCTGCGGCTGTAATTAAAACTCTACAGCAGGTTCAGTATGTTTCTACACACATCTTAGAGACACATAATGACCCTTGTTTTAGATTCCCATCACTACCTTACAGTTGGTATTTGTGGTATTAGACACCTCTCCATTAATAACCCCAGGGGTTCGTGGCAGCTGTGATTTTTGACAAATTGCAGCTGTCATCAAACCCAACTACCATTACTCCAATAGTCACCACACAAGGGCATATGGAAAGAGCAGGGAAAAGCACCAGAATTGTTGCTTCTAATGTGATTTGCCAATTCTGGGGTGGCTGCACGCTTGTATTTTTAGGCTCGGAAGGGCCCTTTAAACAGGGACTTTCCGGGGATGATGATATAACTCTGCAGATTTCTGCTTTACCTTTGCTGGTTATCAAAAATATGGGGGGTACCCCACATCATTTTTTAAAGATTATTTTTATTTAATAGGTTAAATAAGGCGAAAGATCCTTTAGTTCCACATGAAAGTGAGGGCCTTTGACATTATATATCTACAGGAAATCTATCTTATCTAGCTATTTTATCTCTCTAGCTATCCATTTTATCTATATATCTATTCTGACAGTTCTGGCTGTGAATTCACTGTACTTACCTGATAAAATTTTGGGTTTCCTTTGAGATGTGTGCGTAAAAATATGGCAGTATGCGCACGGTCCATGTGTCATCTGCTTTTTTTTTTCCGCACCCAGAGACTTGCATTGGCGAGTCTGGTCCGATATACTCAGTCAATCACAACATGCTGAGAGTTTTTTCCTCAGTCCCACTAAAGCTGCGGAAAAACTTGCAGATTAGCACTGACTCATTTAATAACATTGGTCAGAGTACAATGCGATGTTTTCTCACATTGCAGTGGTCTGATTTAAACGCTTGTGGGAGCAAACCCTTAAAGTAGTTGTTCAGGCTTGAGACAAAGGTCTGAAGGTAGTTTATGTGACTCCAGATTGCTGAATCATGACATTTGTTATGGCTCCCCGGGATTATAGATTCGAGCATGGGGCCACCTGATAGAATGCATGTTATTTACAAACTAATGGCCGCCGCCACTCACTAGACTCAGTCAGCTATTCTTAATTCATTTCCATGGAGAAAAGCCAAACATGATGAGATTATATATGATCGCTAGCATGCAACTAGCAAACATGTGGTCACAAGACTATCCGCTCACACCGGCAATGCCAGGAAATTATGACATGGTTACTTTATTAAGTAAATAATAAAGTGAATTTCCAAGAAAGAAGATCTGAATTTTGGGAGCTAGGAGCACTTTTAATTTTATTTTGCATCTAAACAAATTTCTATTTATTCCTGGCATATACTCTGATCCTCTAAAGGATAGGAGAATTTTCTGTAGCTAAATGCCTTGATTAGGCGCAAAAGAGGATTAGATTTTCAGCTACTCATGTTCGTACTCTTTAGGTTAAGAATGTTCATTAAATGTGGCACTTTTAGGGCAGCTATTGGTAAAGTAGAAGAAAATCACTATGTAGGCTTTAAATGGGATAAGATTATAGTAACATGCTATAATTGGTAAGCGATAGCAGAAACAAATGAGGTGATAGCATCAGGAAAAGTTCCTGTATCCCATTTCCCATGTCACTAGACAATGTACAGTGTACAGGAGGAGCAA
Organism: Dendrobates tinctorius; assembly: GCF_039654945.1. Lineage (NCBI taxonomy): Eukaryota > Metazoa > Chordata > Amphibia > Anura > Dendrobatidae > Dendrobates > Dendrobates tinctorius. The sequence continues at coordinate 9,583,510 of NW_027361683.1, forward strand.
TTTCAACAGACAGTGATGTGTTTTCCTTATACAACAGACAGGTTCGCTATTCCCATCCAAGTTTTAAACCATTCATGCTGCTTTTTGACTTCAAATCCAAGCTGCTTCCCAATTCCAAGATCTGATTATAAGCTTTTCAAGTTATGTGGCCTGAATCATCAAGATTGGCGCTGTTCTTGCTGGTCTTGATGATGGGGCATACTCGAGTCAGATGTTCCTGACTCATGAGTAGGTGCACGCCTTTTGAATTTGGAGCATCTGACAAGTGGATGCTCCTCCTCAGTGTGCTATGCCAGAAATCTCAGTCCACTCGATGACTGGAGTGAGATTCATGTGGTACAGTATGCCACACGTTGTCATGGATTAAACAAGGTGCTCCGTCATGCTTTCTCTGTGCCCTCATCCCGCCCCAGCTCCAACCATTTAGACAGAGCTGTAATAAACTGACTTCAAAGCTTTGGCGAATCAGGCTCATCATGCACCACATATGCCTCTGGCAATGAAAAAGTTTAAAGCACTGGCTAGAGTAAAAATACCTAGATTTAATAAAAATGGGCAGGCATATCTGGGTTTGGCAGAATGTTACAGTTGATCTGTCACATGATTGTAAAATGTGGGCAGTATCTATTATTAAATAGATGTCTTAGTCTTAGACCTAATGAGACTAGTGGATTTAATTTGAAAATCCATTTATTATTATTATTATTATTATTATTATCTATTTTTATAGCACCATTGATTTCATGTTGTACATGAGAATGGGTTAAAAGCAAAATACATATAAAAATGACACTGAATGAACTTACAATGACAGACTGGTACAGAAGGGAGAGTGCCCTGCTCTTGCCAACCTACATTCTACAGGATAATAGGGAAGGAGACAGTAGGTCGGGGGGTGTAAGAAGCCACCGGACAGGTCATTGAGGGGAGATATGTGTCATTGTGGCTGTTAGCTGCGGTGATGTGAGCTCAGAAGTATGCTCTAGCACCTATAGTGTTGAGAGAGTTATCTGGGCTGCTCCAGGGCTGGGTTTTACGAGCGGTCATAAGAGATGGGTAGGAATGACCACTCACATATCCCAGCCCCAAGGGGTGTGGTTTGGCTAATAAAGTGGAGGCATGATGTCTCATTCAGTGTCTGTGGCTGGAGGTATGGAGACCTCCCGTGTGTGTTGCTAAAGACACTGACCTGAGCGGGCGGACCTGCAGTGCTGTATGGACTGGTTATTTTCTATTTGCTTTTCACTTTGTGCCGGGAAATGCTGTTCATTTGTTTTGCTATCCAGAGGAGCTTTTGCAGTTGCAATAAACTTGCTTGGACATTTCAGCCATACCACTTCCTGAGCCTACCTCAATCACAGCCGAGTGAGTACAGATCCCTACAGGGGGGTGCGGTGGGCCAGCTTCGGTAATGGTGAGGTGGGTTATTTCAGGCTGCAAGCTTTCTTGAAGCTATGCGTTTTTAAGTTCCATCTGAAAGTTCCGAATGTGATGGATAATTTTACATGTTGGAGCACAGAGTTCAAGAGGATGGGAGTTACTCTGGAGAAGTTTTGGAGGCAATTGGATGAGGAACGTATAGTTGTGGAGGAGAGAAGCAGGTCCTGGGTGGACCGGAGATTATGTGTTAACGGATAATGGGAGATTAGATCGGAGATACACGGAGGAGACAGATTATGGACAGCTTTGTAGGTCAATGTCAGTAATTTGAACTAGATCCATTGGGGAATTGGTAGCTAATGAAGGGAGAATAATAATAATAATCTTTATTTATATAGCGCTAACATATTCCGCAGCGCTTTACAGTTTAACAATTTCAAAACACAAGTCATAAGTAACAACGTTAACAATACAATAATTAAAACGAAATAAAACGACTCTGCTCGTGAGAGCTTACAATCTACAATGTGGTGGGGGAGATACAAAGTACAGGTGTGTATTTACAGTGATGTATTTACAATGATGGTCCAGCCATCTTGAGGGAGTGAGGGATGGATGGAGATAGTGAATGGGCTACTCATGCACACTTACACATAGAATGATTTTGATTAGTGAACGTGATAGGCTGCTCTGAACAAATGTGTTTTGAGGGAGCGCCTGAAACTATGCAAATTGTGGATAGTCCTAATTTCTTGGGGTAGAGCAGTCCAGAGGATTGGCGCAGAACGAGAGAAGTCTTGGAGTCGGGAGTGGGAGGTACGGATTAATGCAGAGGTTAGTTGATAGATGTTTGCAGAGCGCAGTGGTCGGTTAGGCCGATAGACAGAAATGAGGGAGGAGATGTCGGGGGGTGATGCACTGTGGAGAGCTTTGTGGGTGAGAACAAGTACTTTGAAATGGATCCTATAATGAATGGGCAGCAAATGTAAGGACTGGCGAAGAGCAGGCGCGTCCGAGTACGGATTAGCCAGATAGATAACCCTGGCTGCTGCATTAAGTATGGACTGGAGAGGGGATAGTCGCGTAACAGGGAGGCCAATTAGTAGAACATTGCAGTTATCCAGGCGGGAGTGGATCAATGCTACAGTGAGGATTTTTGTTGTTTCCATGGTGAGAAAAGGGCGGATTCTAGAGATGTTCTTTAGGTGTAAGTGGCAAGAGCGGGCAAGAGATTGTATATGGGATGTTATGGAGAGATTGGTGTCAAACATAACACCCAGACAGCGCGCCTGCTGCCGGGGTGTTATTATAGTGCCACCCACGGAGAGGGAAATGTCAGATTTAGGGAGGTTAGTAGACAGCAGAAGCAGAAGAAGCTCAGTTTTGGAGAGGTTGAGTTACAGATAGAGAGCGGACATAATGTTGGAGACTGCGGACAGACAGTAACTGGCGTTCTGTAGTACAGTGGGGGTAAGGTCGGGGAATGACGTATATAGTTGTGTGTCATCAGCATAAATATGGTTCTGAAAGCCAAATCTGCTGATAGTCTGTCCAATTGGGGCCGTGTAGAGAGAGAAGAGAAGGGGGCCAAGGACTGAGCCCTGGGGTACCCCGCCAGCGAGAGGAAGAGGAGATGACGTGGAGCCAGAGAACAAAACACTGAAGGAGCAGTCAGAAAGATAGGAAGAGAACCACGAGAGAGCAGTGTCCTTAATGCCTAGTGACTGGAGCCAAGAAAGTAGGAGATGGAGGTCAACAGTGTCAAAAGCTGCAGATAGGTCAAGAAGAATGAGCAGAGAGTGATGACCATTATGTTTTGCTGTCAGAAGATCATTGGTCACTTTGATGAGTGCAGCTTCAGTCGACTGTAGGGGGCGGAAGCCAGACTGAATAGGGTCTAGGAGAGAGTGAGTGGAGAGGTAACGGGTAAGGCGGGAGTAAACTAGGCGCTCCAAAAGTTTAGAGATGAAGGGGAGATTGGAAACTGGTCTGTAGTTGTTTGTGCAGGATGGGTCGAGAGTGGGTTTCTTTAGTAATGGAGTAACAATGGCGTGTTTGAAGGAGGATGGGAAAATGCCCGAAGAGAGGGAGAGATCAAAGATTGTAGTTAGGTGAGTTGTGACGACTGGAGAGAGACTGGAGATGTGAGGGAATGGGGTCGGTAGTGCATGTGGTCGGACGAGAGGAAGAGTGGAGTCTGGAGACTTCTTCTGTGATGGGATCAAATGCGGAAAGTGAGCCAGGGGAGATGCAGGAAGGGATGAGAGTCACAGCTCTTGGTGGTTGGAAGCAGATTTCCTGCTGGATATTATCTATTTTTTCTGTAAAGTGGGAGGCCAGGTCATCAGCACAAATGTCTGTGATAGGGGCTTGTGCTTTTGGCCTGAGGAGGGAGTGATAAGTGTCAAAAAGTTTCTTGGGGTTGGTTAGCTAGTGAGGAGATCAGGGTGGTGAAGTAGGTCTGTTTGGTGAGGTGAAGGGCAGCGTTATAGGTTCTTAACATGAATTTGAAGTGGATGAAGTCTTCTGGTGTGCAGTGTGAGCCAGGGCTGTTTTATTATGTGCTTGGAGGTTCTGAGGGTAAGGGGAGCTACTTGGTCAAGGGTGCTTCTAAGAGTGTCGCTGTAGTGATGAACAGCCAGATCAGGACAGGAAAAAGAGGAGATTGGGGACAGTGATGAGTGTAGGGAGTCTGAAAGTGTCTGAGGGTTAATGACTTGTAGATTTCTGATTGTGTGGTAAGTAGGAGTGAGCTGGGGTGGGCGAGGATTTGTGAGCATGAAGGAGAGTATGTTATGGTCAGAGAGTGGAAGTGGTGAGTTATTTAGGTGGGAGATTGAACAGAGCCGGACAAAGACCAGATCAAGGGTGTTACCGTCCGTGTGTGTCTCAGAAGCTGAGAGCTGCGAGAGGCCTAGAGAGGTGGTTAGTTATAGAAGCTGGGATGCAGATGTGGAAGTAGGGCTGTTAATAGGGATGTTGAAGTCTCCCAGGATAAGAGTTGGTAGTTCTGAGGACATGAAGTGCGGCAGCCAGGCAGAAAAGTGGTCAAGGAAGTGGGTGGGTGAGCCTGGGGGCGGTATATGACCGCTACTCTGAGGGAGAGGGGATGGAAGAGCCTGATGGTGTGGACCTCAAAAGAAGGGAATGAGAGTGATGGAACTGGGGGGATGACCTGGAAAGTGTATTGTGAGGACAGGAGTATGCCGACTCCACCGGAGAAGTAAAGTAGTAGCTAGGAAAGAGGTGGAATACTCAGGCAGTAGAGTGAGGGATGGACTGGAGATGTGTGTGAGAGTGTTAGCAGGGAGGCCACAGAGGAGAATATTGCAGCAGTGGGAGATGATGAGGGCATGCACTAATATGTTTGTAGATTGAAGGTTGAGGAAAGGATGGATTCTTGAAATATTTTAGAGTTAGAGGTGGCAGGAAGAAAGCTGTGATGTGTGCGGGGTTAGCTTTCCTAGTTCTACTACATGCTACATCTAAAAACTTTGATGGTGGAACAACTGCTTCACCCAGTAAACAAAGTGATAAAGCGTTGGGATCAAGGTCACTTTCCTACATTATCTTGCTCTCAGATGAGGTAGCAAGAACCCAGAGACAGGTTCCATTTAAAGGAAACCTGTCATGTTGACAATGGAATCTGATCTGTTGGCAGAATGTTATAGAGTAGGACAAGCGAATCAGATTGATATGCATTTTGTTTGGGAGAAGTTCTGGTAAAACTTACATTTTATAAATTGAAGTCTCCGGTGTTTTTTGCACAAGTACAAGGGGCAGTCCCACTCTGAGATTGACAGTCTTCCCTGTATAAATGTGCATATAGATATAGGTGTCAATCACTGAGTAGGACCACTCACTGTAGTCATATCCATGCAAGCAACATGGTTTTTAATGAATAAAGTTAAACTGAAACTTTTCCAACAAAACCTATATATCATTTTGCTAAGCTTCAGTAAGAAAGAAAAATGCTGGCACTGCTCAACACACCCAATTCAATATGGAAAAAATACAATAAATCAAATTATTCAAAGTGTGTTCAGATTGTAGGGTGCTCATCTTAAAAATACCACAGACTACTTTCAGCCTCATCATATCCATTTCGCCTAGCTTCCCATTCTCTATGCCATGCTGATTTATACATTGTAACATAGCAACATAGTAAGGCCGAAAAAACACATTAGTCCATCCAGTTCAGCCTATAAAATTCTGTCAGAATAAATCCCCAGATCTACGTCCTTCTAAAGAACCTAGAAATAACTGCAAGATACAATTTTGTTACGCTCCAGGAAGACATCCAGGCCTCTCTTGAACCCTTCGACTGAGCTCGCCATCACCACCTCCTCAGGCAGATTCTCACTGCCCTAACAGTAAAGAATCCTCTTCTATGCTGGTGGAAAAACCTTTTCTCCTCCAGACGCAGAGAATGCCCCCTTGTGGCCGTCACCTTCCTTGGTATAAACAGATCCTCGGAGAGATATTTGTATTATCCCCTTATATACAGTACTTACACATGGTTATTAGATCGCCCCTCAGTCGTCTTTTTTCTAGACTAAATAATGCTAATTTTTCTAATCTCTCTGGGTATTGTAGTCCCCCCATCCCCTTTATTAATTTTGTTGCCCTCCTTTGTACCCGCTCTAGTTCCATTATATCCTTCCTGAGCACCGCTACCCAAAACTGTACACAGTACTCCATGTACGGTCTAACCAGAGATTTGTACAGAGGCAGTATAATGCTCTCATCATGTGTATCCAGACCTCTTTTAATGCACCCCATGATCCTGTTTGCCTTGGCAGCCGCTCCCTGGCACTGGCTGCTCCAGGTAAGTTTATCATTAAATAGGATCCCCAAGTCCTTCTCCATGTCAGATTTACCCAGTGGTTTACCTTTCAGTGTGTAATGGTGATATTGATTCCTTCTTCCCATGTGTATAACCTTACATTTATCGTTGTTAAATGGCATCTGCCACCTTTCGGCCCAAGTTCCCAACTTATCCAGATCCATCTGTAGCAGAATACTATCTTCTCATGTATTGACTGCTTTACATAGTTTTGTATCATCTGCAAATATCGATATTTTACTGTGCAAACCTTCTACCAGATCGTTAATAAATATGTTGAAGAGAATAGGTCCCAACACCGACCCCTGCGGTACCCCACTGGTCACAGCGACCCAGTTAGAGAATATACCATTTATAACCACCCTCTGCTTTATATCACTAAGCCAGTTACTTACCCATTTACACACATTTTCCTCAAGACCCAGCATTCTCATTTTGTGTACCAACCTCTTGTGTTTCAAACGCTTTGGAAAAATCAAGATATACCACATCCAATGACTCACCTTGGTCCAGTCTATAGCTTACCTCTTCATAAAAACTGATTAGATTGGTTTGACAGGAGCGATTCCTCATAAACCCATGCTGATATGGCGTTAAACAGTTATTCTCATTTAAGATAATCCAGAATAACATCCCTCAGAAACCCTTCAAATATTTTACCAACAATAGAGGTTAGACTTACTGGCCTATAATTTCTAGGTTCACTTTTAGAATATTGGTACCACATTTGCTATGCGCCTGTCCTTTGGAACAGACCTCGTCGCTATAGAGTCTCTAAATATAAGAAATAATGGTTTGTCTGTTACATTACTTAGTTCTCTTAGTACTCGTGGGTGTATGCCATCCGGACCTGGAGATTTATCTATTTTAATCTTATTTAGCCGGATTTGCACCTCTTCTTGGGTTAGATTGGTGACCCTTAATATAGGGTTTTCTTTATCTCTCGGCTTTTCACCTAGCATTTCATTTTCCACCGTGAATACCATTGAGTAGAAGGTGTTTAATATATAAGCGTTTTCCTCATCATCTACAAGCATACTTTCCTCACAATTTTTTAATGGGCCTACACTTTCACTTTTGATTCTTTTACTATTGCTATAGTTGAAGAACAGCTTGGGATTAGTTTTACTCTCCTTAGCAATGTGCTTCTCTGTTTCCTTTTTGGCAGCTTTAACCCCTTACCTACAATTGACGTAATATTCCGTCCATGTGACCATGGACCTAATTACCATGGACGGAATATTACGTCATCGCGATCAGCGGCGCCCACGTGGTGAGCGCCGCTGATCGCGGCCGAGTGTCAGCTAATTATCATAGCTGACACCCGGCACAATGTGTCAGGGGCGGTCACGGACCGCCCCCGACACGTTAACCCCTTGCACACCGCGATCAAACGCTATCGCTGTGTACCGGGGGTTAAAGGGAAGCATCGGCAGGGAGGGGGCTCCCTCCGTGCTTCCCTGAGCCCCCCACGGCAGCGCAGTGTGCAGCGCTGCTGCGGGGGACTCCCTTCCTCCAGGCCCCCGAATCCAAGATGGCGACGGGGGCCTTCGGGGGCCTGAGGAAGCTGGCTTCCTCAGTGCCTGCAAAGCGCAGGCATGAGGAAGTCTGCAGCAGTGCCTGTGACAGATCGCTGATCTGTCACAGTGATCTGTGATGTGACAGATCAGCGATCTGTCACAGGACAGTGATGTCCCACCTGGGACAAGGTAATAAAGTAAAAAAAAAAAAAAAAAAAGTGTTAAAAATAATTTAAAAAAAATCGCTAAATAAATTAGTTAAAAAAAAAAAAAATATTCCCCAATAAATCCATTTTTTGAAAATAAAAAAAAACCAAAACAATAAAAGTACACATATTTGGTATCGCCGCGTCCGTAACGACCTGCCCTATAAAACTGTCCCATTAGTTAACCCCTTTAGCGAACCCCTTAAAAAATAAAAATAAAAAACGAAGCAAAAAATAATGATTTATTATCATACCACCGAACAAAAAGTGCAATAACGCGCGATCAAAAAGACGCATATAAATATCCATGGTACCGCTGAAAACGTCATCTTGTCCCGCAAAAAACGAGCCACCATACAGCATCATCCGCAAAAAAATAAAAAAGTTATAGCTTGCAGAATAAAGCGATACAAAAATAATTATTTTTTATATAAAATTGTTTTCATTGCAAAAAACCGACAAAACAAAAAAAACTACCTAAATGAGGTATCGCTGTAACCGTACTGACCCAAAGAATAAAAACGCTTTATCAATTTTACCGCACGCGGAACGGTGTAAACGCACCCCCCAAAAGAAATTCATGAAAAGCTGGTTTTTGTTCATTCTGCATCCCAAAAATCGGAATAAAAAGCGATCAAAAAATGTCACGTGCCCGAAAATGGTACCAATAAAAACGACAACTCGTCCCGCAAAAAATAAGACCTCACATGACTCGGTGGGTCAAAATATGGAAAAATTATAGCTCACAATATGTGGTGATGCAAAAACTATTTTTACAATGAAAAGCGTCTTTTAGCGTGCGACCTCCGCCAAACATAAAAACCGCCATAAATCGTAAATCAAACCCCCCGTTATCACCCCTTTAGTTAGGGAAAAATAATAAAACTAAAAGAAAATGTATTTATTTCCATTTTCCCGCTAGGGTTAGGGTTAGGGTAGGGTTAGGGCTAGGGTTAGGGTTAGGGCTAGTGTTAGGGCTAGGGTTAAGGCTAGGGTTAGGGCTAGGGTTAGGGCTAGGGTTAGGGCTAGGGTTAGGGCTAGGGTTAGGGTTAGGGATAGGGTTAGGGATAGGGCTCAGATTAGGGTTAGGGGTGTGTTGAGGTTAGGGTTGGAGTTATAATTGGGGGTTTCCACTGTTTGGGCACATCAGGTGCTCTCCAAAGGCAACATGGCGTCTGATCTCAATTCCAGCCAATTCTGCGTTGAAAAAGTCAAATGGTGCTCCTTCCCTTCCAAGCTCTGCCATGTGCCCAAACAGTGTTTTACCCCCACATGTAGGGTATCAGCCTACTCAGGACAAATTACAAAACAACTTTTGGGGTCCAATTTCTCCTGTTACCCTTAGGAAAATAAAAAATTGGGGGCAAAAATATAATTTTGCGGAAAAAAATGTTTTTTTTATTTTCACGCCCAGGCGTTATAAACTTCTGTGAAGCACTTGGGGGTTCAAAGTGCTCTCCACACATCTAGATAAGCTCCGTGGGGGGTCTAGTTTCCAAAATGGGGTCACTTGTGGGGAGTTTCAATAGTTTAGGTACATCAGGGGCTCTCCAAACGCACATGACACCCGCATACCAATCCATCAAAGTCTGCATTCCAAAACGTCACTACTTCCCTTCCGAGCCCCGATGTGTGCCCATACAGTAGTTTTCTCCCACATATGAGATATCAGCGTACTCAGGACAATTTGGACAACAACTTTTGGGGTCCAATTTCTCATGTTACCCTTGGGAAAATAAAAAAAATGGGGACTAAAAGATGATGTTTGTTGAAAAAATACGATATTTTTATTTTCACGCCCGGTCGTTATAAACTTCTGTGAAGCACTGGGGGGTTCAAAGTGCTCACCACACATCTAGATAAGTTCATTAGGGGGTCTAGTTTCCAAAATGGGGTCACTTGTGGGGGGTTTCCACTGTTTAGGTACATCAGGGGCTCTCCAAACGCAACATGACACCCGCAGACCATTCCATCAAAGTCTGCATTCCAAAACGTCACTACTTCCCTTCCGAGCCCCGACGTGTGCCCATACAGTAGTTTTCTCCCACATATGAGGTATCAGCGTACTCAGGACAAATTGGACAACAACTTTTGGGGTCCAATTTCTCCTGTTACCCTTGGGAAAATAAAAAAATGGGGACTAAAAGATCATGTTTGTGGAAAAAAATACGATTTTTTTATTTTCACGCCCGGTCGTTATAAACTTCTGTGAAGCACTGGGGGGTTCAAAGTGCTCACCACACATCTAGATAAGTTCATTAGGGGGTCTAGTTTCCAAAATGGGGTCACTTGTGGGGGGTTTCCACTGTTTAGGTACATCAGGGGCTCTCCAAACGCAACATGACACCCGCAGACCATTCCATCAAAGTCTGCATTCCAAAACGTCACTACTTCCCTTCCGAGCCCCGACGTGTGCCCATACAGTAGTTTTCTCCCACATATGAGGTATCAGCGTACTCAGGACAAATTGGACAACAACTTTTGGGGTCCAATTTCTCCTGTTACCCTTGGGAAAATAATAAAATGGGGACTAAAAGATCATGTTTGTGGAAAAAATACGATTTTTTTATTTTCACGCCCGGACGTTATAAACTTCAGTGAAGCACTGGGGGGTTCAAAGTGCTCACCACACATCTAGATAAGTTCCTTGGGGGGTCTAGTTTCCAAAATGGTGTCATTTGTGGGGGGTTTCTACTGTTTTGGTACATCAGGGGCTTTCCTAATGCGACATGGTGTCCGATCTCAATTCCAGCCAAAAACGTCAAATGGCGCTGCTTCCCTTCCGAGCTCTGCCATACGCCCAAATAGTGGTTTACACCCACATGTGGGGTATCAGCGTACTCAGGATAAATTGCACAATATCTTTTAGGGTCCTGTTACTTTTGGAAAAATAAGAATTGAGGGTGAAAAGATCATTTTTGTGGAAAAAATATGATTTTTTAATTGTACTGCTGTACGTTATAAACTTCTGTGAAGCCCTTGGGGGTTCAAAGTTCTCACCACACATCTAGATAAGTTCCTTGGGGGGTCTAGATTCCAAAATGGTGTCATTTGTGGGGGGTTTCCACTGTTTTGGTACATCAGGGGTTTTCCAATCGCGACATGGTGTCCGATCTCAATTCTAGCCAAAAACGTCAAATGGCGCTGCTTCCCTTCCGAGCTCTGCTATGCGCCCAAATAGTCATTTACACCCACATATGGGGTATCAGCATACTCAGGACAAATTGCACAATAACTTTTAGGGTCCTGTTACCCTTGGAAAAATAAAAATTGTGGGTGAAAAGATCATTTTTGTGGAAAAAATATGATTTTTTAATTGTACCGCTGTACGTTATAAACTTCTGTGAAGCCCTTGTGGGTTCAAAGTTCTCACCACATATCTAGATAAGTTCCTTGGGGGGTCTAGTTTCCAAAATGGGGTCACTTGGGGGGGTTTCCACTGTTTAGGTACATCAGGGGCTCGCCAAACGTGACATGGCGTCCGATCTGAATTCCAGCCAATTTTGCATTGAAAAAGTCAAACGGCGCTCCTTCCATTCTGAGCTCTGCCATGCGCCGAAACAGTGGTTCCCCCCCACATATCAGGTATCAGCGTAGTCAGGACAAATTGCACAATAACTTTTGCAGTCCAATTTCTCCTGTTACCCTTGGTAAAATAAAGAAAATTGAACCTGAAGTATTTTTTTTGTGAAAAAAAGTTAAATGTTCATTTTTTTTTTAATATTCAAAAAATTCCTGTGACGCACCTAAAGGGTTAATAAACTTCTTGAATGTGGTTTTAAGCACCTTGAGGGGTGCAGTTTTTAGAATGGTGTCACTTTTGGGTATTTTCTATCATATAGACCCCTCAAAGTGGCTTCAAATGTGAAGTGGTCCCTAAAAATAAAATGGTGTTGCAAAAATGAGAAATCGCTGGTCAATTTTTAACCCTTATAACTTCCTAGCAAAAAAAAATTTTGGTTGCAAAATTGTGCTGATGTAAAGTAAACATGTGGGAAATGTTATGTATTAAGTTTTTTGTGTGCCGTATCGCTGTGATTTAAGGGCATAAAAATTCAAAGTTGGAAAATTGCGAAATTTTCAAAATTTTCGCCAAATTTCCGTTTTTTTCACAAATAAACGCAAGTTATTTGAATGCAATTTTACCACTAACATGAAGTACAATATGTCACGAGAAAACAATGTCAGAATCACCAGGATCCATGAAAGCGTTCCAGAGTTATGACCTCATAAAGGTACAGTGGTCAGAATTGTAAAAATTGGCCCGGTAGTTAACGTGCAAACCACCCTTGGTAGTGAAGGGGTTAATTATTTTTTTAGATAAAGAATTTTTCTCCTCATAGTTTTTTAGAGCTTCATCAGTGCCATCCTGCTTTAGTAGTTTAAATGCTTTATTTTTACTGTTAATTGCCCCTCATACTTTTTTGTTTAGCCACATTGGGTTTTTCCTGTTTCTTGTCCTTTTATTCCCACAAGGTATAAACCGCTTACAGTGCCTATTAAGGATGTTCTTAAACATTTCCCATTTATTTTCTGTATTCTTATTTCTGAGGACATTGTCCCAGCCAACCAGAATAAGGGCATCTCTAAGCTGGTCAAACTTTGCCTTCCTAAAGTTCAGTGTTTTTGTGACTCCCTGACATGTCTCCCTAGCGAAAGACAAGGGAAACTGTACAATATTGTGGTCGCTATTTCCTAGATGCCCAACAACCTGCAGATTTGTTATTCTGTCAGGTCTGTTAGATAGTATTAGGTTTAAAAGTGCTGCTCCTCTGGTTGGATTCTGCACCAATTGTGAAAGATAATTATTCTTGGTTATTAGCAGAAACCTGTTACCTTTATGGGTTTCGCAGGTCTCTGTTTCCCAGTTAATATCCGGGTAGTTAAAGTCCCCCATAACAAGGACTTCATTATGGGTTGCAGCTTCATCTATCTGCCTTAGTAGTAAACTTTCCATGATTTCTGTTATATTTGGGGGTTTGTAACAGACCCCAAAGAGAATTTTGTTACTATTGTTCCCTCCATGTATTTCGACCCATATGGACTCGACATCCTCATTCCCTTCGCTAATATATTCCCTTAAAGTGGACTTTAGACAAGACTTTACATAAAGACTTTACATAAAGACAAACCCCTCCTCCACTCCGATTTTTACGATCCTTTCTAAACAGACTGTAACAATGTAAATTAACTGCCCAGTCATAGCTTTCATCTAACCATGTCTCATATTCCCACTATGCCATAGTTACCTGTAGATATTTCTGCTTCTAGTTCTTCCATCTTGTTTGTCAGGCTTCTGGCGTTTGCGAGCATGCATTTTAGAGAATTTTCCTTTGTTTCAATCTCCTCCCTGTTGATTGTTTTAGAAATTTTCTTACCTCCCTTCTGAGTATGTTGTCTTGGATCTTCATTGCCACACCTCATATCATTCATCAGTATAATATCTGGTTTCATGTTCGTGTCTAACGTTTTTCTTCCCATCCCCTCTTCTTCTAGTTTAACGCTCTCCTGATGAGTGTAGCGAGTCTTCTGGCAAATGTGTGTTTCCCAGGTTTGTTGAGGTGTAGTCCATCTCTGGTGAGGAGTTCATCATACAGGTAATTCACACCGTGGTCCAGGAATCCAAATCCTTGTTGTCTGCACTATTGTCTTAGACAGTTGTTCGCATCAAGGATCCTGTTCCATCTCCTGGTGCCATGCCCGTCTACTGGAAGGATAGAAGAAAAAACTACCTGTGCATCCAGTTCCTTTACTTTCTTCCCCAACTCTTCAAAGTCCTTGCAGAGAGTTGGTAGGTCCTTCCTTGCCATGTCATTGGTGCCAACATGTATCAGAAGAAATGGGTGGACGTCCTTGGAACTGATGAGCTTTGGTATCCTATCGGTCACATCCTTGATCTTCGCACCTGGGAGGCAGCATACTTCTCTTGCGGTTATACCCGGTCTGCAGATGGCTGCTTCTGTGCCTCTCAGTAGTGAGTCTCCCACCACTACCATGAATGTTGCTGTGTATGAAGCCCTTGACTGACCGTTCATTTCTATCGGTAGGATGCCTTCTTCTATGTCTGACATAGTCTGACTAAGATACTGAAATGAGAAGAACACCAGAAGAACACGGAAGGATTGTAGAGCACTTTCTTGAGATATAGTTGGCCCTATGCAGTTACTGAGCAGCATGGTGGATCAGTGGCTAGCGCTGTTAATTTGCGGTTCTGGACAACACCAGCATGGAGTTTGTATGTTCTCCTCGTGATTGCAAGGGTTTCCTCTGGGTTCTCTCGTTTTCTCCCACACTCCAAAACCATACTGATAGGGAATTTAGATTGTGAGCCCCAATGGGACAGTGATGATGACTGTAAAACGCTGCAGAGTATGATGATGCAATATAAGTGAGTAAAATAAATAAATAATTGGCACTATAGTGAACAGTGTTTGTCGGTCGACTGTACATTGAACACATATATATGATGTCACCAAAATATGTAATGTTTACCCTGCTTATTTAAAGAGGACTTAAACATAGTGGGCACAGAGCTGAATAAAAAAGACATTTCCCATATTTTAATTTCTCATCAGATATTTGCTTGTAAAGTTTAGATTCTAATTTTCACTAAGACCAAGGGTGCGTTAGGAGAAATTTACCTCCTACTTATGATTGGGCAACATCATGCATGGGAAAAACATCAACATCCCCTGAAAGACATTTCTGCTAATGGCCTCTGGGTGAAAGGCCCTCTTTAACAAACAATAATACAAAATAATACATGTACATCAATTGCCACAATTCTAAACAAATACAAACTAAAGCATCTATAAACAATACAACCTCAAGGGAATGAACAACGGCCATCAGAGCCGAAAAAAGTAAGAGATCTGGTTCTAGAGTAGAAGACTTTATTTGATGCAGTATAAAGAATAAGTAGTATAGCTGGAAGAATTAATCTTGAATAAAAGAAATCTTTTATTTACTGTGGGTGACACTTTCCCAGTGATTGTCTCTTAGCAAGAAAACAAAAAATACACGTCTAGGCGAGAACGTCAAAGAACTGGTCTTTCAGATATTTTTCTGAGAGTTCTTGGATGACACTGACGGCATGTGGAACAGTTGTATGTGACATTGCTGTGTGCTGCGCATCACAGCTGCTTTCTTGTTTATCTTTCACTTGATGATATTTTAGAGTTATTTGCAGTGTACAGAGCAGACGCCAGCGAGAGATCAGGGCACAAGCATTGCAATTCTCTTTTATACATTAGAGGTTTCTTTATACTGTGAATCTGAGATATAATTAGTAAACGTCCCTCCTCAGTCCCCCTTCACCCTGTTATAGTGGTTCTTCTATATCTCTGAACCTTAACCTCTTTGACTGCTAAAATCAAAAGCGTATCTTGAACAGAACTTGCCAAATCTCAAGTGGCAAGAGAGCAGGGAAAGAAATATTATTGCTCTTTTCATACCAAAATGATTGGCAGATTTTTCCCTTCAGTGCTGCAGACGCTCACTCCATCAATTAATTGAAACTTCATAGCAGAAATTTCAATGTAAAGTAGAAGAGTGTCTTTTTTAGTAAATATAAACTCAGTGCACCCGAATACCCTTGGGGTACGTCTGTGAAGTAACTTCTCAGTTATGTAAGCTCTAAATATGTCTCAGCCACTTAAAGCCTTCAAGTTTTTAAGACGAATCTTAAATCTAACAGAATGTAGCCATGTTTGCTAGTTAGGAAACTTGGTGAATATTTTTCATTAGAAGTCCTTTTATTTACCGGTATATATGAAAATCAATCAATAAATCAGCATTTTTTTCAGTCTTATTTTAGGTACTTTTATAAATGATCTCACATTTCAGCATCTTGATGTTCCAAATGAATTGTATACCTTTAACTGTGTAGAAGAGAATACTCAACAATGTTATTCTACTCTGTGACATCTCACAAAAAAGCATTTATTTAAAAGAGGTGATCATATTGTTTTTAGGTAGTTGATTGATTTTAGATTAAAATAAAAAACTTCATAGCCAAAGCAAAAGTATATGTCGGGAATTGTTAAAGGGAATGTGTCAGTAGATTCCTTCCTGTTACAAGACAACGTGCACACATTCAGAATTTGGTCAGTATTTTACATCAGTATTTTTAAACCAAAATCAGGAATGGAACAGTCAAAGGAAAAGTATAGTAGAAACATGCACAATACTCCAAAATGTATCCTGATTTTGGCTCAAAAGTACAGATATGAAACGCTGACTAAATACTTAAGGTGTAAATGTGGCTTAACATTAGTAACGTAGCTTAAAAATATGAGAAAACACACCTTTCTTTGAGCTGATTAATAAACTATTTCAAAGATGATTATCTTTTCATATGTATATAAAATAGGTGTTTGGTCTAGACGCAGGTGTGTTCTCTTACTGGTATCATACATCTCTCTTTAAAGGCGTTGTCCACTACTCAAAAAACCCATTGTCAATCACTATGCTTCACATCAGTAATATAATAACACCTATAGTCACCTCCAATACTGGTTGTCCAGGGGCTTGTGTGACATTGCTATGCCACGTGATCACTTTGGCCAAATAGTGGCCACCTCAATTTCCCTTCTTTCAGACAAATCAGACATCTGGAGGAAGTGACAGCGCAGTAGCTCTGACTTCTTACAGTTGCCAGACTAGAGGTGAGTATAGGTGCTACTTAGTGATAAGCGAGCGCTGTCGTCATTGCTCGATCGAGCATTGGGGTACTCGGTTACATTCATTACTCGATTAGGTATCGCAGGTGCTCGACCACCATGCCCAAGTCCCCGACCCGCATATTTTGCTGCTGTTAGCCAATAAACATTCTGGGATTGCTTGCCAAATGCACAGTAATGCCCTAGTAATGTTGGCCACTGGCATTACTGTAATTGGAAGGCAGCAGCGCGTCATCAGGTCTTATATAATACCTGGTGACGCAATGCTCACTCTCTTCTGCAAGAAGTTCAGGGAGAGTTGATCTAGGAGGGAGAGTTTAGATTACAGCAGACATATAGGCAGTGTTTGTGCTCAGGCATAAGTAATCAAAGCACCCGACTAGGTGGGCGGAATGCCTGGATCCACAATCAGTGTTTGCGGGTGAAACCACTGCCTCTTCTCCTGAGCTACATGCTTGCCCATGTGCTGTCCATGATGTACGAATACTTCCAGCCCTGCACTTTTCATTGCACATTCACAAGCACCATCAGCAGCCACATCAAATTTTTGTTCAGCTGCCCTCACCCCAGGCCTTGGAATGCAAACACAAATACTGAGCCCCCCACACACAGGCCCAAGGACTAATTTGGTACATTTCCAGACTTGTGGACACTTTAGGCTTGTGGACACTGAGGCTTTCCACAACCTCATAGGAGCAACTATCCCTCTATACTCGGACCCCAGCCGCCACTATTCTTCCTGGTGTTCCATCCCTGTCTGATAATAGCATGTGTCCCAGAGCATCACCAGTGTCCTGACTAACACAGTTACTGTGAAGGTCCACCTAAGAACCACAACATGGACAAGTGTTTGAGCCAGGGACGTTACATTTCTCTGATGGCTCACTGGATGAACCTTATGAAGGCCAGGACGACGTCAGACCCTGGGATGGCACACGAGCTATTGACACTGAGGATTGCGGATTGTAGTTCCATCAGGGTTTCCTCCACCTTCTACACCAGTTGCTGCACCCCCTCCTCCTCTTGTACTGCGATACACATCACTGGCCAATTAGAGGCCGGCAGCTGACATTGGCTTGCCCATCACAGGTGGCGCATGACAGAGACATTGTGCTCCACCTGTGGAGGGCACGTCTAGGTTAGCTACTGACTATAGAAGTGGATGTCACATGTCATGGGAGCAGAGGAAAGTTAGAGGAACTTTAAAAAAAAATGCATAGGAAAATAGCTGTAGAACAGCGAATATTATTACTGGAGGAGGTAGAGCATGTGATGAACACACGATAATGGCAAATAGCATATCTAAAATGTCTAAGATGAAAAGGTTTATGATGCTGTAGTACAATGAGGGAGGAGATACCCTATAATCATTTGTGTTCCACTTGGAGGAAGGATCAGTAGAGTTTACTGCTGAGTTTTTGGCCTGCTCCTCTAGTGCTTAGCGGTTGTGTGTTGCTGGAATCAGTGCATCAGGAATAATGGTGATGCTGACAGATAATCTCAAGTGGCAAATCCAAACCATGGCTATGGCGTATGAACAGAACAAGTGAGTGTGCAGTGATGATCTCCTATTCTACACTCCATGTAGATACACTGCTAACAAGCACAAGAGATAGAAGATGATCTTTGCCACATTAAGGGGTACCTGGAGTACTGACAACATAACTAGCAAGGTAGAAGATGGCATTGTTTCAGTTTGAGGTGGTGGATTGTCCAAGAGTTTTTCTGGTGTAATTTAATTTCAAGAAATTCCTGCCTATTCTCTTCAGATGCTGTGCACATCGATTCACTGGTAACTATTCAGTTATCAAACTATACTTTGTGTACTGTAGTGCACTCATTGAAAATGTTTTATTAGTTACATGTTTTGCAAGTTCAGCAAAGGCGGAGTTAATTGCATCCAAATTTCCCAAATTTAGGTTAATAATTTCTTTATAACAATTCACTTTAAAATTTTATTGTGGGCTTTGAAAATGGAAGAATGTAGATTTTCTAGTATTTGTAGCTAAATTATTTCAACGTTTCATAGGACGGTATATGTTAAGTTAATATATTATTTATTCATTCAGAACAGAAACCTTTCATCCCCTGCAAATTTTATTTTCTGCTATTATTGTTCCTAGATATTGCTAATTACGTAAAATTATAGGTTGAGAAAATAATTCATAGTCAGTTTTCTTATGTAGCAGTATGTAATTAGTTATGCATTCTTTTTTGTGCCACCATCTACATGTTTTCTGTACTGGTTATGTTCTAGAAGACTTGTTATTTAAAAGTAAGTTATGTGATATTATTCGGAGCATATAAATATGAAGCTGGGAGTAACAAATATAAATATATCTTTGTCAGTTTGTTTTTTTCAGATTAGATATAAATAATGCATAATCTGCTAATGCAGATATATGCAAATTTCTAATAAACTTGAAAATAGTAAGATTTCTGCAGACAGGATGATATAGAGAGGGGGAGATGATCAAATTTACCCTATATACTCGAGTAAAAGCCTACCCGATTATAAGGCGAGGCCCCTAATTCTGCCACAAAAAAACTGGGGAAACTTATTAACTCAAGTATAAGCCGACGGTGATGCTGCACAAGGGTTAACGGTGGTCCAAAAAGATGCTCCATAGATAAATACCCCCCATAAAATGCTGCACAAGGGTTAATGGTGGCCCAAGAAGATGCTTCATAGATAAATACCCCCCATAAAATGCTGCACAAGGGTTAATGGTGGCCCAAGAAGATGTTCCATAGATAAAAACGGCCCATATATTGCTGCTGCCGTTGCTGCTCCAATTAAAAAAATAAAAATGACATACTCACCTCTCATTGCTGGGGGCCAGGTGCCGATGTCCTGAGCAGGCGGGGACACCATCGCGCTATGTGGGCCAGGTGTCAGTGTCACCACTGGCTCAGGCCCCTGGTACTGGCAATATTGACCTGTCCCCATTACATCGCCGTGTGCCACTCTGTCTTCCGGCTCTCTGCAGTGACATTCAGCAGAGGGCGCGCACTGACTATGTCATCACGCCCTCTGACCTGAACGTCACAGTCAGAGGATATGGTGGACAGAGAAGCGCGTGGCGGTGGAATAGGGACAGGTGAATATGGCTCCCCGTCATACTCACCCCCTCCTGGCGCACGATCTCTGCAGCCCTTTTTCTCCCATGGTGTCATGCTGCAGCTCTTCCAGGTTTCAGCGGTCACGTGGTACTGCTCATTAAAGTCATGAATCTGTGCATATTCATGACTTTAATGAGCAGTATCATGTGACTGCTGAACGCAGGAAGAGCTGGGGTGCCGAGACCATGGAAGAAGCAGGAGCTGCAGAGACCGCTCCAGGAGGGGATAAGTATGAACTCTGACACCCACGCTCCCCCTCACCCGTCGACCCCCTATATGACTTGAGTATAAGCCGAGAGGGGGACTTTCAGACTTACAAAATGGCCTGAATATTTCGGCTTATACTTGAGTGTATATGGCAAATCCAATCAAACCAGAAGAAAGAGGTGCATATAAATGGACGCAAATGCAAGTAATTTTATTAATGCCCATAATTGAAAAATGACAAAGAGAAGAAAACAAACAGGTGAAAAAATCACCAGGTAAAACACACTGAAGTTAACACCATGTGAGCTGTATAGATAAAATAACATGTGTACAATGTGCACAAATATAGTACAAGTACCCAATAGAGATCCTTTAGCAAAAGTACAAAAAAGAGCATATATGCCAAATAGCAATCACATGACTCCTATAGATGGTGTTATGAAAATCAAAGTGCAGCCTCTAATGAGGTATAACCCCCACAGAAAAAAAGTATAATGACAAAGTCATAATAGAAGTCCGGGGAAAAAAGTACAGTATATGTGCACAACACATGTACCCAAAAGAGATATAAAAGCGGAAGTATAGAAAATACATGTATGTCATATGGCAACCACACGACTCCTAGAAGGGGTATATAACTCACAGTGTAGCCTCAAATGAGGTATGCACACCCAAAAAATATATATATATACTGACCAGTGTCAGAAGAAGTCCTGAGAAAATATATATAGGGATAGTATTACATATATGCCATATAGCAACCACAAGACTCCAATCAAAAGGGGGCATGTAGGTCAAAATACAACCACTAATAGTGTATGTCCCCCTAAAAAAATAATGACAAAAGTCATGAAAGTCCGGCAAAAATGTGCAGGGGCCTCTACACACATAATGTGGGGCCTCTACACACATAATTGCACCAATGCCCACTTAAAACCAGCCCACAAGGCAATGAACATGGTAATTAATAAAGTGCTGTGTGCATACCTGGTGACAGAGAACAAACCCCGATGCACGTTTCGCGTCAGCTTCCTCAGGGGGTTATGAGTATATGCAGTATATATTTTTATGGGAAAAGATTCAATAAGATTCATATGAGTCCAGTGGGTGGTGCTATTCAGTGATTGACTGCCTTCCCTGTATGACTGTCCATGCAGTTGTCAATAACACTGTTACCAAGGTTTTGTCCCTTGGACAATTTTGAGTGTTCCTGATAGATTTTTTTCATGCTGATTTCAGAAATGACTTCAGATTTTTCCTATCACGTAAGGTTTTTGAGAAATGATACAAAACATTATAATATTGTGTTATAATTCTAAAAATGCATATGAACTTCTTCTGAAGCAGTATATTCTGAATTTTCCACTGAAATAACATAAATTGCTGATCTACACATATGCAAGCACTTATTATGCGAATTCCGCACAGGCAAAGAGAATCATTCGGCTGACCGTGTATGGAACATACCAAATCTCCTGGGAAGGGGAGGAATCAAAAGACAATACTGACATACTTAGAGCATAAAAAAAATAAACTTGGCAAGTGATAAGGTTTTAAATA
Organism: Dendrobates tinctorius; assembly: GCF_039654945.1. Lineage (NCBI taxonomy): Eukaryota > Metazoa > Chordata > Amphibia > Anura > Dendrobatidae > Dendrobates > Dendrobates tinctorius. Next base: position 9,605,033 of record NW_027361683.1, read on the forward strand.
CTAGAGTAGGGACTGTCCCACAAGGGTTGCCGTGACGTGGCGGGATGGCTTGTACATTATTTTGATCAAAATTATGTTTACTAAATACCCTTATTATTATTATTATTATTACCTTTATGCATTATTTGCAGTATATTTTTTACTTTTAGTTCAGGATATTTGTGTTTTTTGCTTTCTGTTTTCTCTGGTTAATGGTCATGTGTTAAAATGCACTTACATTGTGCATACACATTAACTTACTTGTCTCAGTTCAGATTTGTTTTTTTATTCATTTCATTGTGCATTCAGTGCATATATGGGTGTGACCGCCCTTTTTCTGAGCTGGGAAAGCCATCCAGTCTGGCCTAAGCTGTTACAAGTGGTTCAGCCGCTCGACCCTTATTCACATTCACGCCACTTGGCAAGTGAAAAGGTTTTAAATACTAGAGTAGGGACTGTCCCACAAGGGTTGCCGTGACGTGGCGGGATGGCTTGTACATTATTTTGATCAAAATTATGTTTACTAAATACCCTTATTATTATTATTACCTTTATGCATTATTTGCAGTATATTTTTTACTTTTAGTTCAGGATATTTGTGTTTTTTGCTTTCTGTTTTCTCTGGTTAATGGTCATGTGTTAAAATGCACTTACATTGTGCATACACATTAACTTACTTGTCTCAGTTCAGATTTGTTTTTTTTATTCATTTCATTGTGCATATAGGGGTGTGACCGCCCTTTTTCTGAGCTGGGAAAGCCATCCAGTCTGGCCTAAGCTGTTACAAGTGGTTCAGCCGCTCGACCCTTATTCACATTCACGCCACTTGGCAAGTGATAAGGTTTTAAATACTAGAGTAGGGACTGTCCCACAAGGGTTGCCGTGACGTGGCGGGATGGCTTGTACATTATTTTGATCAAAATTATGTTTACTAAATACTATTATTATTATTATTATTATTATTATTATTACCTTTATGCATTATTTGCAGTATATTTTTTACTTTTAGTTCAGGATATTTGTGTTTTTTGCTTTCTGTTTTCTATACTTAGAGCATAGTTGAATGGATCACGACCTTAAATGTCATTCGCTGTCCCAATGATATGGAGAGAGCAGAGAGATCATATAACAGATTGCTACTTCTGCCTTACAAATGTAACAGGATGTTCAGCAAAGAACTAGAAATCAATAGAATATCCTAATCTTCCTTCAGTCTTAAGACCAGTGCCACACAATGAAAGTCTTCGTGTTCCAAAGCTGCCCAAAGTATCGACAATGGAGGATGATGAAGATGAACTAACAATGTCAGTGGAAAAAAATCTGCTGCATACCCAGACTTTGAGCTTTCTGCATCTGATCCATATCTTTTCAGTCAAGCTGATCTGAGTGACTTGGTCAGAGATTTGAAATTGTCAAAGAGGCAGGCAGAATTATTGGGATCAAGGCTACAAGAGCGGAAACTCTTATTACCAGGAACAAGAGTTTGTTTTTCACAGTCGCCAATTTTTCAACTATGTCGACAGTTTAACCTTTTGCAACTTCGTCTTGGGGTTGTTTGGTGCTCTTGGATGCAAACATGACCCAAAGGAATGGCGACTGTTCATTGACTCGTCAGTTTTAAGTCTGAAGGCTGTTAATCTACACAACGGAAATATCTATCCTTCTCTACCTATTGGACATGCCGTACACATGAAAGAAACGTATGAGAATATGGAGTTGCTGCTGACCCACATTAATTACAGAAATTATAACTGGAACATATGTGGTGATCTAAAAGTTGCTGCACTTCTTCATGGACTGCAGCTTGGATTTACCAAGTATTGTTGGCATTTGCTAGAGGTACCACGCTTTCTTTACTTTGTCACTCATAGCATTCCTCCACATGGATCATCCACCACTAAATGGGGTACTAGTTGCTTTTATACTACACATGTTTTTATAGCCCATGTCCTTCTAATACATGTTCTTATCCTGCAGATAACAAGTCACACTTAATAGCACCTCCTGAGAATTAAAAATACCTTTTAAAGGGAGCCAGTGGCGTAGCAACTGTTTGTGGCGCCCGGGGCGGTCGAAAAATTTGCCGCCCCTTTGGTCGTTGATAATTCGGAAGCATCCGAAGAGCCCACACTACACTCAAAGATCTAATTTTTAGTCTGCTACTAACTCTGCTGTTATTATTTTTCTAAATTTCTAGACTTTCATCTTCTTGCAGTTCTCTATATATATGTATGTATTAGCTTGATGATGCTGGATGAAGACCTAATGGCTTTTTTAATAATAATTTTTAATAATGTGACAGAAAAAAACCCAGAAAGTACAAATTATTTGGGCGGACACTGACAGCTTGGGGCCCCTGTGCAAGAAATGTGTCCGGGCCCCCCTCCTTTTATGGCGTCAAAGCTACGTGTGTGTGTTTGTGTGTGTATATATAGATAGATAGATAGATAGATAGATATAGATAATATTGATATTATTTAGCCACACACATACAGGTATATATATTACATAGTCTCCTTTATTATGTATATTGCTGTCCCTTACGCAGTGCCCTCTCTTGTCATGTACAGTGCCGTCCCTTACACATTGGATTATATAGAGCCCTGTTTTTTATTACATACCGTCCTGTCTTGTTGGCTGTATAATGCAATGATGGCTGATGGAGCATGGGAAAGCTTCCTTTCTAATGGAGGAGCTGATGGACTGGTAGTTTGGTCACCGGCTCCTCGATCAGCAGTCATTTTATATCTAAAAAGAGAGGGGACTATGTAATAAAAGAGGGCACTGTAAATAACAAAATTAACAAGAATACACTATGTAAGAGACAGCACTATACATAACAGCAGAGGAAGCTATATAATAAGGGACGGCATCATATATAACTAGAGAGGATGATACGTAATAAGGGATGGTGTTATACATAATAAAAGAGGAAGCTATGTAACTAAGGATGGTGTTATACAGAATTAGTGAGTACACTATATACTAAGGGACTGTGTTAGACATAGTGAGTACACTATATACTAAGGGACTGTGTTAGACATAGTGAGTACACTATATACTAAGGGATTGTGTTAGACATAATAAGCGATAATGTCTTCCTCCACCTCCCCCTGTTCCTAAGGCCATTATAAGTCCCCCTTCCTCCCAACCCAATCCCCCACAACCCTCATTGTCCTCCTCCCCTCACATCCCATTATTGTCCTCTCCCCCACCCCATCATTGCCCTCTTCACCACCTCCGTCATTTTCTTCTCCCCCACCACTATCTTTGCTTTCTCCCCCACCACTTCCATCATTGCCCATTCCACCACCTCCATCATTTCCTCCTCCTCCATCATTTCCTCTTCCACCACCCCCATTTATTGCCCTTTCCACCACCACCATCATTGCATTCTCCCCCACCACCCCTTCATCATTTAATTTTCCCCCACCACTCCATCATTGCCTTCTCCCCATCACCCCCACCATTGCCTTCTCCCCATCACTCCCATCATTGCCTTCTCCTTCACCCCATCACTGCCTTCTCCCCATCACTCCCATCATTGCCTGCTCCATCACCCCATCATTGTCTTCTCCCCATCACTCCCATCATTGCCTTCTCCATCACCCCATCACTGCTTTCTCCCCATCACTTCCATCATTGCCTTCTCCATCACCCCATCACTCCCATGATTGTCTGCTTCATCACCCCCATCATTGCCTGCTCCATCACCCCATCACTCCCATCATTGCCTTCTCTGCATCACCCCCATCATGGCCTTCTCCCATTACCCCCTCAAGGCCTTCTCCCATTATGCCCACATGGCCTTCTCCCATTACCCCCTCAAGGCCTTCTCCCATTACCCCCATCATGGCCTTCTTCCTTTACCCCCTCTTGGCCTTCCCCCATTACCCCCATCATGACCTTCTCCCATTACCCCCTCATGGCCTTCTCCCATTACCCCCCTCATGGCCTTCTCCCATCACCCCAAGCATCATGGCCTTCTCTCCCCATCATGGTCTTCTCATGTCCCCATCTCCTCCAGGGCCAGGCTAACCTACAGACACTCACACAGACATACACACACAGACAGATATACACACACACACACACACACACAGACATACATACATACACACACACACATACACACACAGACATACATACACACAGACACCACTTCTCTCCTCTCACCTGTCTGCAGCATCGCCCGCGCTTCCTCGCTCACACAGCAGCGGCCACTGAATGATGACGTCATTCAGCTGCGCTCCTCTGTGTCAAACAGGAAGCAGGACGGACCTTTTCAGCTCCGCTCCTGCTATTCCCTCTTGCAGGCAGTGGAGCTGCTGTGATCGCTCCCTGCCCACCGCTGCACTGCACTGTGCCTCTGCGCTTCTCCACAGAGAGGAATTGCTGCTGCTGCCACGCCGCCCCCACACACGTGCCGCCTGGGGCGGACCGCCCGCCCACCCACGCTACGCCACCGAAGGGAGCACCAATACATCAAAATAAGTTGATACTGTGCCTTAATATATCGCAAGTTTATTAAATATCCTGTTTTTCTCACTTTAGCTTGACAGTGTACATCTCTGATCCAACCTTCTCTGCCATCAAAATATCTTCAATTATTATCTCCATTAACCAGGTACCTAATTTACATATTTCTAGTATTCAATTAACGCATTTCGAGGGTAAATTATTTTTCTTCTTATAGTACTATATCCCCCTAGGTGGTTCTAGGTTTTACTTGCAGCTGACCATATGCGTCTACATTTAGTGCTGCTACACATTAATTCTACTTATCAAGGTATTTTATTGTCCCACAGATCAGAGTTATAATGAATAAGAGTAGCTTTGATGGTCTTTTGCAAGGTGCTGAACAAGTGGCATGGAGAGCCTTTAAAGATGTGACCTTCAACTTCCTGGGCAACAGCAGGGCACCAAACTTTGACCAACTCGTGGACAACATGCTCACAGCATATCATTTGATGAAATGCAATATGTCACTAAAAATGCATTTTCTACATTCTCACTTGGACTTTTTTCCAGCCAATCTTGGTGCCTTTAGCGATGAACATGGTGAAAGATTTCATCAAGACATTGTGCTGATGGAGAAAAGGTACCAGGGAAAGTAGAGTACGTCAATGCTGGCTATTGCTGGAATCTTATTCGAGAAGCATCTGACATGGATTAAAAAATGAAAGTAGTCATAGAATCATAGAATCGGAGAGTTGGAAGGGACCTACTGGGCCATCTGGTCTAACCCCCTGCTCATAGCAGGATTCGCTAAATCATCCCAGACAGATGTCTGTCCAGCCTCTGCTTGAAGACTTCCATTGAAGGAGAACTCACCACTTCTCGTGGCAGCCAGTTCCGTTCATTGATCACTCTAACTGTCAAAAAGTTTTTTCTAATATCTAATCTGTGTCTCCTCCCATTCAGTTTCATCTCATTGCTTCTAGTCTTTCCTTGTGCAAATGAGAATAAAGATGATCCTTCTACAATGTGACAGCCCTTGAGATATTTGAAGACAGCTATTAAGTCTCCTCTCAGTCTTCTCTTTTGCAAGCTAAACATTCCCAAATCATGCAACCTTTCCTCATAAGACAGGGTTTGCAGACCGGTCACCATTCTGGTCGCTCTTTTCTGAACTTGCTCCAGTTTGTTGATGTCTTTTTTAAAATGTGGCACCCAAAACTGGACACTGTATTGCAGATGAGGTCTGACCAAAGAGGAGTAGAGGGCAATAATGACTTCACGTGTTCTAGACTGTATGCTTCTGTTAATACATCCTAGAATTGCATTTGTCTTGTTTGCTGCTGCATCACACTGTTGACTCATATTCAGTTTGTGATCTATTAGTATACCCAAGTCTTTTTCACATGTACTGTTGCTTAGCCCTATTCCTCCCATTCTGTATATGTTTTTTTCATTTTTATTGCCCAGATGTAGTACTTTGCATTTTCCCTGTTAAAAACCATTCTGTTAGTTGCTGCCCACTGCTCCAGTTTATTTACATCTTTTTGCATCCTCTCTCTCTTCTCTAGTATTAGCTATCCCTTCTAGCTTTGTGTCATAAGCAAATTTAATCAGTTAACCCTCAACTCCTTCATGTAAATCATTGATAAAGATGTTGAACAATACAGGGCCCAAAACAGAGCCCTGTAGACATTCTTCCAACTGGATGTGCAGCCATTTATGACAACTGTTTGGGTCTGATCACTAAGCCAGTTAAGAATCCACCGAACAGTTGCTTTGTCCATTCCATACCTAGTCATTTTTTCAATAAGGATTGTGTGAGATACTTTGTCAAATGCTTTGCTGAAGTCAAGATATACTATATCTACAGCATTTCCCTGATCCACCCAATCAGTAATTCCATCATAGAAGGAAATTAAGTTAGTCTGACATGACATTAGTTACATACCCATGCTGACTCTGTTTAATCACTTCATTCTAAGGCTAGTTTCACACTAGCGTTTATGAGCGCAGCGACAGCCTGCGCACGGCCGCCGCTAAGCCCCGCCCCCTGCCGCGCCTCAGCCGGTAGCTCCGACTACCGGCACATGACGCTGCATGCGCCCTGCGTCCCCTATCTTTATCACAGGGGGCGCAGGCCGTGCGCAGTATGCATTTGGCGGTGCATGCGCCTTTTTGACGGTGCGCCGACGCAACCAAACTGCAGCAGGTTGCGTTTGGCGCAGGTCGGCGCACCGTCAAAAGGACGCATGCACCGCCAAACGCATACTGCGCACGGCCTGCGCCCCCTGTGATAAAGATAGGGGACGCAGGGCGCATGCAGCGTCATGCGCCGGTAGGCGGAGCTACCGGCGGAGGCGCGGCAGGGGCGGGGCTTAGCGGCGGCCGTGCGCAGGCCGTTGCTGCGCTCATAAACGCTAGTGTGAAACTAGCCTTAGTTAGGTACTGACATACATGTTGTTTAATAATTTGTTCAAAGATCTTTCCTGGTATAGAAGTCAGACTCACTGGCCTATAGTTGCCTGGGTCCACCTTCTTCCCCTTTTTGAAGATAGGAACAATATTTGCTCTTTTCCAGTCTTCTGGGACTTCTCCTGTTCTCCAAGAATTTTCAAAGATTATGGAGAGGGGTTCAGAAATTTCTTCTGCTATCTCCTTCAGTACTCTGGGGTGTAATTCATCTGGACCTGGAGACTTGAATTCATTTAGGTTAGCTAAGTGTTTCCTCACTATCTTTCTGTCTGCAAAACACTTTTGAACAATTGCTTTTGCTACTGACATCGATGCACATGTATGTAGTGTCTCGGAAATCATAATGTTGACTACAAACTGTTGTTTCTGAAAAACCTTACGTGATACCGACTTTTGGAGCACCTATTCATGTTCAGCATATCAAAATCTATAAGATACAATAAAATTTTCTCAGGGGACAAGAACTTCCCTGAAATTTGTTGTGTAGTGTTATTCTTAATATGAGTGGTCTACTGTTAGTACCAAAAGTAAGTGTAACCCCTTTAGTGAGAGAATGGTGCACAGAAACTGAGACAGATAGGAGCAGCCAGTGTTTCTTATTAGAGACATTAATTCCTGGAGCTTCACCACAACTAAAGACCAGGCAGGTTGCCTGGGGTAGCCCACCTCCAACTGGATTCTTTTCAAGGAAAAGAGTGCTGCCTTCCATTCCCAAGGGACAGGATCCTGAAGCTCTAGGCTGGAACCTTATGTGAATGCGGAACTGCTGCATCAAGGAGTGAGAATCTACTGCTGGGACATGTTGTTCCACTTCGGGAAAGTACATTAGAGCTTTCTATAAAGGAACATTGCCGAGACTTGTGGTTCAATGCATTAGTATTATAATAGGACCAGCCGTGGATGGGGAGGTTGTTCTTATTGTATTAGGTGCACCAATGGTTTCTGCAAGTGCACCAACATCCTCGGCAATGGGATCACAACATTGGACTGTGTTGTTTCCATTGTTGCAGCCATTTGTAGTTTAAGTCAAATTAAATTGGAGTTTGCATATTATAATTTCAAGGGGAAGCAAAATCTCAAACATTCAGGATTACTGCAAAGCACCATTTTGTATCTGTATACAAAATTCAGTAATGCCTTTGTACACCTGCCTGTCCGAAAAACCTTGTCTAAATCCATGATGGCTCAATGAAGGACAACGTATTTTCAGCAATCTGGTGAGTATCGCATCACTGTCCTTTGATTCAATTCAATGACTTTTATACATATTGTGTGTGCATAACACTTATTGATCTAAATGCAACTTACATGTCATATGATCTATATCATAGAATTATAGAATGTTAGAGTTGAAAGAGACCTCAAGGGTCCTTGTCTCCAACCCCCTGTAGTGTTCACTAAACCATCTCAGACAGATCTCTGTCCAACCTCTGTTTGAAGACTTCCATTGAAGGAGAACTCACCACATCTCACGGCAGCCTGTTCCACTCATTGAACATCCTCACTGTCAAAAAGTTTTTTCTAATATCTAAGGCTACTTTCACATAAGCATTTTTTAGCGCAGCGCTTTGTGCGCAATAGGAATGCATGCAAAAAACGCATCATGCGTTTTGCATGCGTTTGCTTTTTTAGGCGCATGCGTTTTAACCAGTTTCTAGCCATGTTAACTCTTAAAACGCATGCGTATGCCTTCGTTCCAATAGACTGTAATGCATTATTTTATCGCATTCCGTGCGCAAGTGTGCGCATGCGTTTTTTTTACGCCAATCGGACGGACCCAAAAATGCAACAGGTTGCGTCTGGTGCTCCTAGGCGCACACCTTAAAAATATGCATGTGCACGAAAATGCATATGAGCGTGTTCAAAAACATATGAACGCATGTTAAACATAGGTGCGCATGACGCATGCGCATGGACACGCACGATGCGCTGTGTAAAAAAACACTAATGTGAAACCAGCCTAATCTGTATCTTCTCACTTTCAGTTTCATTCTATTGCTTCTCATGTTTCCATGTGCAAATGAGAATAAGGACAATACCTCTACACTGTGACATCCCTTAAGATATTTGTAGACAGCTAATAAGTCTCTTCTTAGCCTTTTATTTGCAAGCTAAACATTCCCAGATCCTTTAATCGATCCTCGTAGGACATGCTTGGCAGTCCACTCATCATCCTGGTAGCTCAGCTTTGAACTTGCTCCATTTATTTACTGTCTTTTTTAAAATGTGGTGCCTAGAACTGGACACAGTATTCCAGATGAGCCCTGACCAAGGAGGAGTAATTACTTCACGCAATCTAGACTCTATGCTTCTCTTTATACATCCTACAACTATGTTTGCATTTTTTTGCTACTGCATCACACTGTTGACTCATGTGCAGTCTGTGACCTATTAGTATTCCTAATTCTTTTTCACATGTGCTGTTGCTCAAGTCTATTCCTCCCATTCTATAGATGTCATTTTCGTTTTTCTTGCCCAGACGTAGAATCTTGCATTTCTCCCTGTTAAATACCATTCTATTAGTCGCTGCCCATTGGTCCAGCTTATCTAGATCCTTCTGAATTCTTTCTCTGTCTTCTCTAGTGTTAGCTATCTCTCATACCTTTGCATCATCTACAAATTTGATTAGTTTACCTTCTTTTCCCTTATCTAGATCATTAATATGTTGAACAACACTGGGGCCAGGACAGAGCCTTGTGGTACCTCACTTGAAATAATTTTACTATAGGATGTGCAACCATTTATCATGTATCTTTATATATGATATACTGCAGTAACAGTACCTTAATAAGTACAATTATTTTATTTTTCACACACTGCAAACAAAGAGTGCAGCTTAATACTTATATTTCCTAATTTTACTTCTGAAGAAAAAAGCTGAAACCAAGGCTTGGGTGTCAGAGAGAGTTCTTCCTGGCTTGTGATGTCAGCAAGCCATAGTTTTTTTTTAAGACAAATGAAAACTATCAACATTCCAGAAATGTAAATGCAACTGTGTACCTTAAAAAAAGTGCACGTTCTAAATAAAACATTTTTTATTTGTCCACAATTTTTGTTTGTCCAATATTACATTGTATACATAATCAGCAATGCAAGCCTAGAAAGGGATAATTTTTGAATATTTTCTGCAATTTAAGGAGCCTAAAAAGTCTGTTAGCATAGTGTGCAGTTAAAAAGATTTTGCTCACCACTAATTACCATTAGTTTTCTTCTAGCCCAGATAAGTAGAGGTTGCTTATACCTTAAATATAGCAAATGAATAAAATGTAACTTTTAATGAGAATACTAAAAAGATCCACAGACAAACATCACCCTTGTGACAAAAACAACCAACCACAACAACGTAGACAATGATAAAAAAATACTCATAGGTGAGCACCTGTGCAGTATTAACCCCTTCACCCCCAAGGGTGGTTTGCACGTTCATGACCGGGCCAATTTTTACAATTCTGACCACTGTACTTTTATGAGGTCATAACTCTAGAACGCTTCCATGGATCCTGATGATTCTGACATTGTTTTCTCGTGACATATTGTACTTCATGTTAGTGGTAACATTTCATTCAAATAACTTGCGTTTATTTGTGAGAAAAACAGAAATTTGGCCAAAATTTTGAAAATTTCGCAATTTTCCAACTTTGAATTTTTATGCCCTTAAATCACAGAGATACAGCACACAAAAAACTTGATAACTAACATTTCCCACATGTTTACTTTACATCAGCACAATCTTGGAACCAAAATTTTTTTTTGTTAGGAAGTTATAAGGGTTAAAAGTTGACCAGCGATTTCTCATTTTTACAACACCATTTTATTTTTAGGACCACATCACATTTGAGGTCACTTTGAGGGGTCTATATGATAGAAAATACCCAAAAGTGACACCATTCTAAAAACTGCACCCCTTAAGGTGCTCAAAACCACATTCAAGAAGTTTATTAACCCTTTAGGTGTGTCACAGGAATTTTTTTGAATATTTTTAAAAAAATGAACATCTAACTTTTTTTCACAAAAAAAATATTTCAGGTTCAATTTTTTTTATTTTACCAAGGGTAACAGGAGAAATTGGACTGCAAAAGTTATTGTGCAATTTGTCCTGAGTACGCTGATACCTGATATGTGGGGGGAGCCACTGTTTCGGCGCATGGCAGAGCTCAGAATGGAAGGAGCGCCGTTTGACTTTTTCAATGCAAAATTGGCTGGAATTCAGATCGGACGCCATGTCACGTTTGGAGAGTCCCTGATGTACCTAAACAGTGGAAACCCCCTACAAGTGACCCCATTTTGGAAACTAGACCCACCAAGGAACTTATCTAGATATGTGGTGAGAACTTTGAACCCACAAGGGCTTTACAGAAGTTTATAACGTACAGCGGTACAATTAAAAAATCATATTTTTTCCACAAAAATGATCTTTTCACCCCAATTTTTATTTTCCCAAGGGTAACAGGACCCTAAAAGTTATTGTGCAATTTGTCCTGAGTACGCTGATACCCCACATGTGGGGGTAAACCACTATTTGGGCGCATGGCAGAGCTCAGAAGGGAAGCAGCGCCATTTGACGTTTTTGGCTGGAATTGAGATCGGACATCATGTCGCGATTGGAAAACCCCTGATGTACCAAAACAGTGGAAACCCCCCACAAATGACACCATTTTGGAAACAAGACCCCCTAAGGAACTTATCTAGATGTGTGGTGAGAACTTTGAACCCCCAAGGGCTTCACAGAAGTTTATAACATACAGCCATACAATTAAAAAATCATATTTTTTCCACAAAAATGATTTTTTCACCCTCAATTCTTATTTTTCCAAGGGTAACAGGACCCTAAAAGTTATTGTGCAATTTGTCCTGAGTACGCTGATACCCCACATGTGGGGGTAAACCACTATTTTGGCGCATGGCAGAGCTCGGAAGGGAAGCAGCGCCATTTGATGTTTTTGGCTGGAATTGAGATCGGACACCATGTCGCGATTGGAAAACCCCTGATGTACCTAAACAGTGGAAACCCCCCACAAATGACACCATTTTGTAAACTAGACCCCCCAAGGAACTTATCTAGATGTGTGGTGAGCACTTTGAACCCCCCAGTGCTTCACAGAAGCTTATAACGCCCGGGCGTGAAAATAAAAAATTCGTATTTTTTCCACAAACATGATCTTTTAGTCACCATTTTTTTATTTTCCCAAGGGTACAAGGAGAAATTGGACCCCAAAAGTTGTTGTCCAATTTGTCCTGAGTATGCTGATACCCCATATGTGGGAGAAAACTACTGTATGGGCACACGTTGTGGCTCGGAAGGGAAGTAGTGACATTTTGGAATGCAGACTTTGATGGAATGGTCTGCGGGTGTCATGTTGCCTTTGGAGAGCCCCTAATGTACCTAAACAGTGGAAACCCCCCACAAATGACCCCATTTTGAAAACTAGACCCCCTAAGGAACTTATCTAGATGTGAGGTGAGCACTTTGAACCCCCAAAGGCTTCACAGAAGTTTATAATGCCAGGGCATGAAAATAAAAAAATCGTATTTTTTCCACAAACATGATCAATTAGTCGCCAATTTTTTTATTTTCCCAAGGGTAACAGGAGAAATTGAACCCTAAAAGTTATTGTCCAATTTGTCCTGAGTACGCTGACACCCCATATGTGGGAGAAAACTACTGTATGGACACATGTCAGGGCTCGGAAAGGAAGTAGTGACGTTTTGGAATGCAGACTTTGATGGAAAGGTCTGCGGGTGTCATGTTGCCTTTGGAGAGCCCCTAATGTACCTAAACAGTGGAAACCCCCACAAATGACCCCATTTTGGAAACGAGACCCCCTAAGGAACTTATCTAGATGTGTGGTGAGCACTTTGAACCCCCAAGGGCTTCATAGAAGTTTATAATGCTCGGGCGTGAAAATAAAAAAATCATTTTTTTCCACATGGGCCCGGGTCCCATGGACGGGATAGTACGTCTCATGTCAGGAAGGGGTTAAATGAAGAGGCCTCCTTTATCACAGCGGTATGGCATAGGTATAATCAAGTATGGTATACATCACTTAAATGCCGCGTCCATTAAAACCTTCATTAGAGCAAGGTATGAATATTGCCACATGTTAGAGTAGTGGCCACCAAAAATAATACGTGCGCTCAACAACCTTTTTCAGGGTATCAATAAAGTGCTTGGTGCAACTTTTTAAACCCTCACAGGGAGAATGCTTAATGTTGCACAGAATAAATATCATTCATTACTAACACAAAAGTACATTCAGTATGTAATAGTTGTGCATCAGACACTTGCCATACGTAGAGACCTGTGATGGACTGAACCAAATTTAGCAGCAAAATGGGGTAGGCAGAACTATGAGATCGCTCTATACATGGTCACAAAAAACAGAACCCTGCTACCTCACTAATACAGTGAGCATTCCAAATGACCATTATTGAGCATTAATCATGCCGTATACTTAAGTGCCATAACAGTTTAAATTTATCTGATCTCACCCAATTGGAGGAACCCCGTCACTCCATATTCACTTGCAATGACCACGAGCCTGCATGGTGTGAATAGCCCGATACTGCCTCCCTCATGGAATGCGTCTCCCGACGCGTTTCGTTATATTAATCACTCATCAGGGGAGTCTTTGCAAGGTTCTAGCTGCATGCTATATAGAGCGATCTCATAGTTCTGCCTACCCCATTAGGCAACATTAAGCATTCTCCCTTCATTTAATACTGCACAGGTGCTCACCTGTGAGTATTTTTTATCATTGTCTACGTTGTTGTGGTTGGTTGCTTTTGTCACAAGGGTGATGTTTGTCTGTGGATCTTTTTAGTAATCTCATTAAAAGTTACATTTTATCCATTTGCTATTTTTGACTTATATTTCTGGATAATAAGTCCTGCTATATACAAGTCGCTTATACCTTACTAACGACGTTTGCATTAAACAGCTCAAAGGGGGTTCAATATAGACCTTGCAGACCTCAGCGTATTATACACTTAAGGGCCTTTTACACATAGCGATATCGCTAAAGCTCACCGATTTTGTAATGCAGCAGCGATATCACTACCGATATCGCTACATGTGATACTTACCTCCGACCGGCTCCCCCGCTGGCTATCGCTGATCGCGCGAGATCGGCCTGGTCCATTTCTTGTTGTCAGCTTCCTGCTGGCGCTGACGAGCGAGCCAAGGACGCAGGCGGAAGACGGTCACCCTCGCCGTGTCTGACAGGTGAGTACGACCATCGACCGCTGCTGCATCGCTAGTGAGATCTGCCTGTTTGGCAGCTCACTAGCGACCATTTAGCGATGCACCAGCGATCCTGACCGCGTCATATCATGGTCGGGATCGCTGGTGCATCGATAAATGTAACGGGGCCTTTATTTTGTGGAAATTAGTGGCTTTGCAGTATTGTGAATAAATTAGCTGCAAATTTATTTTTGAGGAAAACTTGGTGCAGTGGGCTAATTTAAATTTAAAACAATTTGCTTATTTCTATTTATGGGAATAAGACACAATCACACCTGACATCAAGTCAGCCCAGTCTCTGGCTGATGTGATCTTCAGCAATGTGAAATGATGCAGGGTTTTTTTTCCAAGCATGCAAATCAATGGAATCACAAATTCTTTGAATTTGCAGGTACGTTGTAATTTCAGCACATTAGTTTGATCTTCTCTACCAGTTAGACTTATGATGTAAAACTAGATCACTACTGTCAGTAAGTTTCCTCAGAGATTTCTCTTATGACAGGTGATTTCTAGATCTCCCCATATTTTAAGCAGACAGGCGGCCATTTGCAGATTGTGAGTTTCATCATGGCAGAAGCCTGGTTACTATTTGCGACTACCACACCACCCTTTATCTTAAAGGGACTCAGTCACACAGAGACATAAAAGACCTATTAATATGGGCATACAGGTAATAGTTACACTAGTCCTACCTGTATGCCTCATATTAATGGTCTTGTGGTACGAGGTATGTATTTCTGAGGAAGTGCAGGGCGCAGGATTCCAGGGCCATAACTGATGCTGATGGTAAGGGGTAGTTTTACTATGAAGATCAGAGGCTGGGATTTCTTCTAAACACCGAAGCCTGGAAGAAATCATTAGCATAAAGACAGAATATAATATTTCTCAACAACAAGATCATTAATATGAGGCATATTTGTAGGGCTAGTGTAACATTTCTATTACCTATATGCCCATATTAATAGTTCTTATACATCTCAGGGGGTGACAGACTCCCTTTAATCACCTGGGTCTCTGGGAAAGGCTGGATATATGTTGTGCAGTGTGACTTCTGGGTGGCACTGTAAATTGAGGCTGCAGTTTCTGGTGGATTACAAGGTTGTAACGAGGGCCGGGGTGCCAGCTGTGATGAGGGGCTTTAACTCTTCATCACCCGGGCGCCCGATGCTACAACTTTGGAGTGTGTCTTGGTGTTGGTGCGGCATGTGTGCAATTCTTCACCCCCCTGCTGGGCTAGAGCCTGATTAGGATACAGTGTCCCATGGGGATCTGAGCACAAACAAATGTCCGCAGAATCCTTGTTCTTTTTCTTTAAGGTTTTATTTGAAACAGGTTCTAGCAGCACAGTTACAGTCCTTCCATTCCAGTAAAATGTAAACATGACATCTTCTGTACAGTCCCTGGTCTGACCCTGCCACTTCTTGTCCTGCAAGTTCTCTGAGCCCAAGGCCTGCAGAATCCTCCTGTTAGCAGTCACTGGGCACTCCCCGTCTACATTGCCCATCTTTGGCAAAAGAATCAGACTGCCGTTCGCAGCCTCAACTGGACCTTAGGTCCCTGACAGTTCCCGATGGTGTCCCCAGTCTTCAACCCGAGATCCTCTTCCTGGCCTCTCCCAGAGAGTGCTCCCCAGAAGCCAAACTTCAATCTTTCTTCAGACCACTGTACCACATCTTGTCTGTTCTCACACTCCACTGCCACAGTAACTCCAACCTGCAAAGCTGTTCACTGCTCACACACACTCTGATTAACTTTTCTAGAACAATTCTGTCTCCTCTGGGTAACTCCTCCCACCAATAATCCCATTGGTACAGCTAATTTACTGTTTCTATTCTTGCTAAAACCAGCTAACTATTGCTGTCCTATCTAGCATCTAATCTCCCTAACTTTACAGTACCCCCTAGTGTCCTAACTACATATCTATGCTGTCCCTACATTACTTTAGCATTACAATAACACATATTATATATACAGCAATTAAAGGGGAAGGCGCAAAGCACATACAGCACCCTCTTTACAAGGTCATAATCTCAAGTATGAGTGTTAACCCACAAAAGGCATCTCAAAAAGCTTGGGAAAGGATACTGGATGTACTTGAAAGGGTTGTGTAGATGTTCACTGGGGAAAGATTGCAATTGATTTTACTCTGGCACGGTGGACGTCTTTGGTATTGTGTCCTCCTTGTTGTGAGCTTATACAGAACCATTTTACGCTGTCTTTTTTTGTGCTTATTTTGCAAAATTTTAAAATGCTGCAAAAAAATAAAATTAGTGCAAAGAACACATTATAGGTGGGAAAAAATTAGAAGATCATATTTGAGCTGTAAATGTTAACCCCTTTACCCCCTAAGGTGGTTTGCACGTTAATGACCAAGCCAATTTTTACAATACTCACCACTGTCATTTTATGAGCTAATAACTCTGGAATGCTTCAAAGGATCATGGTGATTCTGAGACTTTTTTTTCATGACATATTCTACTTCATGATGGTGGTAAAAAAATTTTGATATGAACTGAAATTTGGCAAAAAATTGTGAAAATTTTGCAATTTTCCAAATTTGAGTTTTCATGCCCTTAAATCACAGAGATATGTCACATAATATACTTAATAAGTAACATTTCCCGCAAGTCTACTTTACTTCATCACAATTTTGGAAACAAAATTTTGCTTTGTTAGGAAGTTATAAGGGTTAAAAGGTTGACCAGCAATTTCTCATTTTTACAGCAAAATGTACAAACCATTTTTTCAGGGACCACATCACATTTGAAGTCCCTTTGAGGGGTCAATATTAGTGTTGAGCATTCCGATACCCCAAGTACCGGAATCGGAAGTTCCCATAATGCTAGGAGCCCGCTCGATTTGATTCAGCCAATGGGGATCCTCAGAAGTGTGGGCACATCCTGTTAGGCATGTAGGCATGTTAACTACTGGCATGGCTGTGATTGGCTGCTGAAATGATGTCATGATGCACTATAAAAAGCGCTGCAGCCGCCATTTCTGGTCACTCTGCTGTGAATTCAGTTAGGGACAGGCTGCTGTTGAAGACTGTGAGGGACAGTTAGAAATAGCGATTCCACAAAACATATAGTGCTTAACCCAGGCTACATAAACCACCACTGTAGCTTGCTTTTCCCTAGCAGAGCTGTTTTCACAGCTGTCTGCAAGGGCTGTGTGAGTGCAGACCCACGCTGTGTAGTGTGTCCTGCAGGCACGTCTGCTTGTAGGCCGCCCAGCGTGTGTCTCTGCCTCATACACATTTTTCTTTTATTGCTGCTTTTTTTTCTCCTGTATAGTGTGCTTCCATACGTATCCATATACGTTGGTTGCAAACACTAAAGGAGTGGACAGCGGAGCCTTTCAGCAGCCTTTCAGTGCTATAGCCCATTTCTCTGCACTGTTTTTGGCTGTCTGATAGGTCTCTCTGTGTGTGAGTGCAGCTCACGTTGCAGTGTGTTCTACAGCCACCGCTAGCTGTAGTCCGCTCAGCGTGCGTCACTGCCTCATACATAGTCCTTTTTTTGCAGCTAATTTAGCAAGATTTTTGCTCCTATATTAGTGTGCTTCCAACCGCATCCATTGTCATTGGTTGGTTGCAAACACTATATAGGATTAGATAGAAGAGCCTTTTTGCTGGCTTGTGCCCTTCAGGGCCAGCCAGGCTAGTATCACCCTATTTTTTGGAGCCTCATCAATTGCATTGTAGGTTAGCTTCCTGCATTGTAATCGCTCCAAAAAGTTTGTGATACTATAGCTTTCAAACGTTGGTCACATCCTTTCCTTTCCCCCCACCCAAAAAAAAGGAAATAAAGTTCACCAAACACTCCACTTTACAGTTGTCTAGGCCACATTAGATCATATTAAAGTGTAGTACACACAATCTTAGCCAAATTAGTGTTTCTTATACTGGTTAGCAGGTGTTAAGGAATAAGAACACTAAGCCACCCCTTTTTTACTTTTCTGCCTATCTTTATCAGTCTACCAAGATGAAGAAGGCAGGGAGTAAGGCACGTGGTCGTGGCCGTGGAGTTTCAGCAGGGAGAGGACGGGGGGATTCAGCAGGGAGAGGACGTGGGGATTCAGTGTCTGCTGCGGCCACCAGTGACCCGGCATCCCCCACTTTTACCAGGCAACAGTCCTTCATGCGCAGCTTTGTAGGACCTCGCCGTACCGCACTGCTGCGTGACGAACAAATTGAAGCCGTTGTCGGATGGATGGCAGCTAACGCATCCACTTCAATGACTTCCGCATCCTCCCAAGGCCAGAGCACTGAAGAGCAACCATCTGTCTCTTCACCACCTGCCAAATTGCCCAGGCAGTCTGAGAGCCCTGGACAGGAGCCATCTCAATCTTTACTTCTGTTCTCAGAATCTGTTGGCTTGGAAAGAGGTGGCCAGCCAAGCAGCATTCTAGAGCGTGAAGAAGAGGGAGTATGCAGTGATGCGCAACTGCTTTGTCCCTCTGAATCTGAAGAGGCGGGTGGGCCAGTGCCTATTGTCAGCACACCTCAGTGCTCATCTGATGATGATGAGGCTCAGTTGCCAATTTCTGGTGCGTACGGTGCTGGTGAGACAACCCAGGACCAGCCGGTGCTTGAAGAGGGGAGTGGAGATGATGAGGTCCTTGACCCATCATGGCGTCAGCCACAGGAAGGTGGTGGGAGCAGCTCTGAGGAAGAGATTCCCAGAACGGCCAAAAGAGGAGGGAGAGGGCGGGGGTAGACTTGGTTGCCTGTAGCTTCCACTTTGGCACCCGTGAGGAGCAATCCTCTTCCAAAACACAAAACGGGCACTCCCAGGACTTGCAGTGCGTGGTCTTTTTTTGACACAGTTGCAGATGACATTTGCTTTGTCAAATGCAAGCTGTGTCATCAGAAAGTGAAACGAGGGAAAAATGTGACCAACCTCAATACCACAAATATGTGGAAACATGTGCGTACCAAGCACGAGGTGGAGTTACACAGACACACTGAAGATGCAGGCCAACCTTCAGCAGCACCTACCACCTCTTCAGCTCATGTTGGGGCCTCTTCCTCCAGCTCACACACAGCTGGTTCGGCTTCCTCACTGGAACGCCATGGAAGAATCACTGCCACTGTTGTCCAGAGACCCAGTGAAATTCCACCCACTGAACCATGTTCGCAGTCATCAGCACACTCCCAGGCCACTCACCAGCAATCGGTAGCACAGGCATGGGAGATAAAGCGGCCATACTCGGCAAACCATCCCCGAGCACTGGCTCTGAATGCCGGCATTGCCACACTACTGGCCCTTGAGATGCTGTCATTCAGGCTGGTGGAGACTGACACCTTCCGGAACTTTATGTCATTGGCAGTTCCACAATACAATGTGCCCAGCCGCTTTTATTTCAGCAGGCAAGCTGTCCCTGCCCTGCAAAAGCATGTGGAGGGAAAAATTAAAAATGCGCTACTAAATGCTGTCAGTAGCAAGGTCCACCTGACCACCGATGCGTGGACCAGTAGCCATGGACAGGGACGATACCTTTTCCTCACTGCCCATTGGGTCAATGTTGTGGAGCCGGGTACAGATCTGGAGAGTGGCTCTGTACGTATTCTGCCAACTCCAAGGATTGCAGGAATGCAGTCTGTACATATTGAGTCCTCCTCCTACTCTAGTTCCTCGGAATCAGCACTGCGTGAGCCTGTTAGGCCAGATATGAGCACAAGTGTGGCCAAACGTCAACAGGCCGTCCTTAAAATAATTTCTCTGGGGAATCGGAGCCACACAGCACAGGAGCTCTGGAATGCCATCAAGCAGGAGAGCGATGTGTGGTTTGTGCCAGCGAATCTCCAGCCAGGTTTGGTAGTGAGTGACAATGGCTGAAATCTAGTGGCAGCTCTGGGCCTAGGCAACCTCACTCACATACCATGTCTGGCACACGTGCTCAATTTGGTCGTGCAGAGCTTTCTGAGGGACTATCCGGATCTTGATGCACTGCTGCACAAGGTTCGCCTAGAGTGTGCTTGCTTGCGGCGTTCCAGCATGGCAAGATCGCGCATTGCATCTCTGCAACGACGATTCCGCCTGCCAGAACATCGCATCATATGTGACCTCCCCACCAGGTGGAATTCAACGTTACATATGTTGGAGCGGTTGTGTGAGCAGCAGGCAGCAGTAATGGAGTACCAGCTGCATCAGGCGCAAACAAGTCGCACTGCGCCGGACACACTTCAACACCACTGAGTGGGCCACTATGAGGGACATCTGCCAAGTTTTGCGTGCCTTCGATGACTCCACGCGGATGGCCAGTGCAGATGATGCACTAATCAGCATGACTGTCCCCCTCATCTGTCTGCTTCAAAAAACCTTACAAGCACTATGTGAGGAGGTTTTTGAAGAGGTCGAGTATGAGCAGTCAGAAATGCCATCTGCTTCTGGCAAGTCTGCGCAACGTGCTTCCACACAAAGGCCCAGGCAGGGGACACTTAGTGAGGAGGATGACGAGGAGTCAATGGAGGAGGAGGAACACATCTCTCTAGAGGAGGGAGGTACACAAGGCTCTAGTAGTCAGTGTGTACAGCGAGGGTGGGGTGATGCTGAGCAGGCAGAGATGCTGCCTCAAGCTGGAGACAGCGTTTCCGGTCCAGTTGGCAGTCTGCAGCACATGGTTGATTTCATGCTGCAGTGCTTATTAAATGACCGCCGCATCGCCAACATTCTCCACACGGCTGATTATTGGGTGTACACCCTCCTAGATCCTCGCTACCGGGACAACTTACAAAGCCTCATACCACAGTTGAACCGGGAGCGAAAAATGCGGGAGTACCAAGAAACACTTGTGCAGGCCATCATGTTCTCCATTCCCCCCACAAGTGTTGCTGGTAGTGCTTTTCAAAGCAGCCATGTGGGTAGAGGCAGTGGAGGAAGCTCTGCACAAAGAGGTAGCAGAGGCAGTGCCGCAGGACAAGGCAAGGCCAGTATGGCCCAAATGTGGAAAAGTTTTGTGGGACCGCCACAAACGGCTACACCATCACAGACGGCTCCAGTCAGCAGGAGGCAACGTTTCCGTCAGATGGTGACAGACTACTTGTCGTGCCCTGTTAGTGTTCTCCCAGACGGCTCTTCCCCGTTCAAGTATTGGGTCTCTAAGCTGGATACATGGCCAGAGCTTAGCCAGTATGCATTGGAGGTGCTGGCTTGCCCTGCTGCCAGTGTATTATCGGAACGTGTCTTTAGTGCTGCAGGTGGTGTGGTAACAGACCGCCGCACGCGACTATCCACCGATAATGTTGACCGGCTTACTTTTGTGAAAATGAACAAGGCCTGGATCTCACCTGAATTTGCCAGTCCTCTTCCAGAATAAAAAATTGGCTGGCAACAGGATCCAGGTCTCCTGTTGTGTTCATGTTTCTATGACCTGAACTTTATTTCCTGGGCTACAGCAACGCCCGTTGTTGCTTAGAAGTGCTGTCCGCACAGACAAAACACTCGCTCATGTGTAAGTGGGGTTCAGTAATGTCAGCTGATCCCCTGCTGTGTGTATGGCAAAGTGTCCTGCTCCCTCCACAGTGAAACAACCTCAGATTTACACCTGGCTCCAAGTAGGCCTCGGCCTACTACCTGATTTTCCCTGGGCTCCGACACCGCCAGTTGGTGCTCAGAAGTGCTGTCCGCACAGACAAAACACTCGCTCATGTGTAAGTGGGGTTCAGTAACGTCAGCTGATCCCCTGCTGTGTGTACGGCAAACTCTCCTGCTGCCTACAACTTCTGACTACCTCTGATTTAATATGTTCTCTGATTTGCCCTCTGTCTCCACTCTGTTTTGAGTATTTCCTCCGGCCTACAACACCGCCTGTTTCTGCTCTCAAGTGCCGTCTGCACAATCCACACTTGTTCCTGTGGTACCTGGGTCCTGTAACATCTGCTCATCTCCAGAGTTGAGCACGGCAATGTCTCCTGCTTTGTCTACATTCCCACTACTTGTAGTGGAAATGTGGACAGAGCAGGAGACATTGCCTGACTCACCTCTAGGGAGAAGCTGCTGTTACAGAACCGCAGTAACACAGGAACAAGTGTGGGTTGTGCAGACGGCATTTCAGAGCAGCAACTGGCGTGGTTGGAAGCCAGAGGAAATACTCGAAACAGAGTTAAGACAGAGGCCTAATTGGAGTACGTTGACAGTTAGTAGTAGTCTAGAAACAATCGCAAACTGCCACCAAGTAGGCCTCGGCCTACTACCTGATTTTCCCTGGGCTCCGACACCGCCAGTTGGTGCTCAGAAGTGCTGTCCGCACAGACAAAACACTCGCTCATGTGTAAGTGGGGTTCGGTAACGTCAGCTGATCCCCTGCTGTGTGTATGGCAAAGTGTCCTGCTCCCTCCACAGTCAAACAAACTCAGATTTACACCTGGCTCCAAGTAGGCCTCGGCCTACTACCTGATTTTCCCTGGGCTCCGACACCGCCAGTTGGTGCTCGGAAGTGCTGTCCACACAGAAAAACACACTCATTCATGTGAAAGTGGGGTTCGGTAACGTCAGCTGATCCCCTGCTGTGTGGAGGGCAAACTGCTGCTGCCTCCAAATTGTAACTACTTCAGATTTAAACATTCTCTGATTTGGCCTCTGTCTCCACTCTGTCTCTAGTATTTCCCCTGACCTCCAACACCGCCAGTTCCTGCTCACAGTTGCCGTCAACGCATTCCACACGTGTTCCTGGGTTACTGGGGTTCTGTAACGTCAGCAGATCCCACAATGTGTGTCCGCCACTGTCTCCTGCGCTGTCCACCTTCCCACTGCAAGCGGTGGGAATGTGGACAGAGCAGGAGACAGTGGCAAACACACATCAGGGGATCTGCTGACATTTCAGAATCCCAGTAACACAGGAACACGTGTGGATTGGGCAGACTGCTGCTGTACGCATAAACTGGCGGTGTTGGTGGTCACGTGAAATCCTGGAAACAGAGTGGAGACAGATGCCTAATTGGAGCACGTTGACAGTCTGTTGTAGCCTACAAACAATCTAAAACTGCCACCAAGTAGGCCTCGGCCTGCACCCTGGTTCTCCCTGGGCTCCAACAACGCTAGTTGGTGCTCGGAAGTGCTGTCCACACAGAAAAACACACTCGTTCATGTGAAAGTGGGGGTCAGTAATGTCAGCTGATCCCCTGCTGTGTGGAGGGCAAACTGCTGCTGCCTCCAAATTCAAACAACGTCTTATCTTAAACTGCCTCCAAGTAGGCCTCAGCCGACAAAATGACTATCCCTGGGCTCCAACATCGTCAGTTGTTGCTCGGAAGTGCTGTCCACACAGAAAAACACACTCGTTCATGTGAAAGTGGGGTTCGGTAACATCAGCTGATCCCCTGCTGTGTGGAGGGCAAAGTGTCCTGCTCCATCCAAAGTCAAAATACCTCAGCTTTACACCTGGCTCCTAGTAGGCCTCGGCCTGCACCATGATTGTCCCTGGGCTCCAACAACGCCAGTTGGTGCTCGGAAGTGCTGTCCACACAGAAAAACACACTCGTTCATGTGAAAGTGGGGTTCGGTAACGTCAGCTGATCCCCTGCTGTGTGGAGGGCAAACTGCTGCTGCCTCCAAATTGTAACTACTTCAGATTTAAACATTCTCTGATTTGGCCTCTGTCTCCACTCTGTCTCTAGTATTTCCCCTGACCTCCAACACCGCCAGTTCCTGCTCACAGTTGCCGTCCACGCATTCCACACTTGTTCCTGTGTTCCTGGTGTTCTGTAACGTGAGCTGATCCCCCAATGTGTGTCCGGCACTGTCTCCTGCGTTGTCCACCTTCCCACTGCAAGTGGTGGGAATGTGGACAGAGCAGGAGACATTGGCAGACAAACATCAGGGGATCTGCTGACATTACAGAACACCAGTAACACAGGAACACGTGTGGATTGGGCAGACGGCTACTGTACGCATAAACTGGCGGTGTTGGTGGTCACGTGAAATCCTGGAAACAGAGTGGAGACAGATGCCTAATTGGAGCATGTTGACAGTCTGTTGTAGCCTACAATCAATCTAAAACTGCCACCAAGTAGGCCTCAGCGTGCACCCTGGTTCTCCCTGGGCTCCAACAACGCTAGTTGGTGCTCGGAAGTGCTGTCCACACAGAAAAACACACTCGTTCATGTAAAAGTGGGGGTAAGTAATGTCAGCTGTTCCCCTGCTGTGTGGAGGGCAAACTGCTGCTGCCTCCAAATTCAAACAACGTCTTATCTTAAACTGCCTCCAAGTAGGCCTTAGCCTACAAAATGACTATCCCTGGGCTCCAACATCGTCAGTTGTTGCTCGGAAGTGCTGTCCACACAGAAAAACACACTCGTTCATGTGAAAGTGGGGTTCGGTAACGTCGGCTGATCCCCTGCTGTGTGGAGGGCAAAGTGTCCTGCTCCCTCCAAAGTCAAAATACCTCAGCTTTACACCTGGCTCCTAGTAGGCCTCGGCCTGCGCCATGATTGTCCCTGGGCTCCAACACCGCCAGTTGGTGCTCGGAAGTGCTGTCCACACAGAAAAACACTCGTTCATGTGAAAGTGGGGTTCGGTAACGTCAGCTGATCCCCTGCTGTGTGGAGGGCAAACTGCTGCTGCCTCCAAATTGTAACTACTTCAGATTTAAACATTCTCTGATTTGGCCTCTGTCTCCACTCTGTCTCTAGTATTTCCCCTGACCTCCAACACCGCCAGTTCCTGCTCACAGTTGCCGTCCACGCATTCCACACTTGTTCCTGTGTTCCTGGTGTTCTGTAACGTGAGCTGATCCCCCAATGTGTGTCCGGGACTGTCTCCTGCGCTGTCCACCTTCCCACTGCAAGTGGTGGGAATGTGAACAGAGCAGGAGACATTGGCAGACAAACATCAGGGGATCTGCTGACATTACAGAACACCAGTAACACAGGAACACGTGTGGATTGGGCAGACGGCTACTGTACGCATAAACTGGCGGTGTTGGTGGTCACGTGAAATCCTGGAAACAGAGTGGAGACAGATGCCTAATTGGAGCACGTTGACAGTCTGTTGTAGCCTACAAACAATCTAAAACTGCCACCAAGTAGGCCACGGCCTGCACCCTGGTTCTCCCTGGGCTCCAACAACGCTAGTTGGTGCTCGGAAGTGCTGTCCACACAGAAAAACACACTCGTTCATGTGAAAGTGGGGGTCAGTAATGTCAGCTGATCCCCTGCTGTGTGGAGGGCAAACTGCTGCTGTCTCCAAATTCAAACAACGTCTTATCTTAAACTGCCTCCAAGTAGGCCTCAGCCTACAAAATGACTATCCCTGGGCTCCAACATCGTCAGTTGTTGCTCGGAAGTGCTGTCCACACAGAAAAACACACTCGTTCATGTGAAAGTGGGGTTCGGTAACGTCGGCTGATCCCCTGCTGTGTGGAGGGTAAAGTGTCCTGCTCCCTCCAAAGTCAAAATACCTCAGCTTTACACCTGGCTCCTAGTAGGCCTCGGCCTGCACCATGATTGTCCCTGGGCTCCAACACCGCCAGTTGGTGCTCGGAAGTGCTGTCCACACAGAAAAACACTCGTTCATGTGAAAGTGGGGTTCGGTAACATCAGCTGATCCCCTGCTGTGTGGAGGGCAAACTGCTGCTGCCTCCAAATTGTAACTACTTCAGATTTAAACATTCTCTGATTTGGCCTCTGTCTCCACTCTGTCTCTAGTATTTCCCCTGACCTCCAACACCGCCAGTTCCTGCTCACAGTTGCCGTCCACGCATACCACACTTGTTCCTGTGTTCCTGGGGGTCAGTAATGTCAGCTGATCCCCTGCTGTGTGGAGGGCAAACTGCTGCTGCCTCCAAATTCAAACAACATCTTATCTTAAACTGCCTCCAAGTAGGCCTCAGCCTACAAAATGACTATCCCTGGGCTCCAACATCGTCAGTTGTTGCTCGGAAGTGCTGTCCACACAGAAAAACACACTCGTTCATGTGAAAGTGGGGTTCGGTAACGTCGGCTGATCCCCTGCTGTGTGGAGGGCAAATTGTCCTGCTCCCTCCAAAGTCAAAATGCCTCAGCTTTATACCTGGCTCCTAGTAGGCCTCGGCCTGCACCATGATTGTCCCTGGGTTCCAACAACGCTAGTTGGTGCTTGGAAGTGCTGTCCACACAGAAAAACACACTCGTTCATGTGAAAGTGGGGGTCGGTAACGTCGGCTGATCCCCTGCTGTGTGGAGGGCAAAGTGTCCTGCTCCCTCCAAAGTCAAAATACCTCAGCTTTACACCTGGCTCCTAATAGGCCTCGGCCTGCACCATGATTGTCCCTGGGCTCCAACAACGCCAGTTGGTGCTTGGAAGTGCTGTCCACACAGAAAAACACACTCGTTCATGTGAAAGTGGGGTTCGGTAACGTCAGCTGATCCCCTGCTGTGTGGAGGGCAAACTGCTGCTGCCTCCAAATTGTAACTACTTCAGATTTAAACATTCTCTGATCTGGCCTCTGTCTCCACTCTGTCTCTAGTATTTCCCCTGACCTCCAACACCGCCAGTTCCTGCTCACAGTTGCCGTCCACGCATTCCACACGTGTTCCTGTGTTACTGGGGTTCTGTAACGTCAGCAGATCCCCCAATATGTGTCCGCCACAGTCTCCTGCGCTGTCCACCTTCCCACTGCAAGCGGTGGGAATGTGGACAGAGCAGGAGACAGTGGCAGACACACATCAGGGGATCTGCTGACATTACAGAATCCCAGTAACACAGGAACACGTGTGGATTGGGCAGACGGCTGCTGTACGCATAAACTGGCGGTGTTGGTGGTCACGTGAAATCCTGGAAACAGAGTGGAGACAGATGCCTAATTGGAGCACGTTGACAGTCTGTTGTAGCCTACAAACAATCTAAAACTACCACCAAGTAGGCCTCGGCCTACACCATGATTGTCCCTGGGCTCCAACAACGCCAGTTGGTGCTCGGCAGTGTCTTTGGCACGGGGACTCCCTGTTGCCCAGCCTGGTTCCAGCACACCTGCTGTTTCCGGGTAGTGTCAAGGTCACTATGCCACCAATCCGTTGTCCTGTCATCTTGCGGCCGGGTTAGCCGACTCTACGATGCCTGCAGTTTAGGTGACTCCTATGTGGGCTGCGGGAACTGGCACTGAAGGCTGGATCCGTAGTGCCAATGGGACATGGACCCCCTGTAGGACTGTAGGTTTCGGTAACTGCGGCCGGCTTGCGGCCTGGCTACTGTGCTTTGAATGGGTACCTTCTGCTACCCACCCGGGTTCCAGCACTGTCTGCTGGTTCTCGCCAGAGCCTTTGGCCTAGGTGCCTCCATCTCGGTATCCGAGGTCCAGCACCGTCAGCTGGTCCTTGGTAGTGCTTTCTAGCACAGGTACCTCCTGCCTAGTAACCGTGGTCCAGCACCGTCAGCTGTTCCTCGGTAGTGCCATTGGCTCTTGTAGCTTTTGCTACCCATCTGGGTTCCAGCACCGTCAGCTGGTTCTCGGCAGTGTCTTTGGCACGGGTACTCCCTGTTGCCCAGCCTGGTTCCAGCACACCTGCTGTTTCCGGGTAGTGTCAAGGTCACTATGCCACCAATCTGTTGTCCTGTCGTCTTTCGGCCGGGTTAGCCGACTCTACGGTGCCTGCAGTTTAGGTGACTCCTATGTGGGCTGCGGGAACTGGCACTGAAGGCTGGATCCGTAGTGCCAATGGGACATGGACCCCCTGTAGGACTGTGGGTTTCGATAAATGCGGCTGGCTTGCGGCCTGGCTACTTTGCTTTGAATGGGTACCTTCTGCTACCCACCCGGGTTCCAGCACTCTCTGCTGGTTCTCGCCAGAGTCTTTGGCCTAGGTGCCTCCATCTCGGTATCCGAAGTCCAGCACCGTCAGCTGGTCCTTGGTAGTGCTTTTTAGCACAGGTACCTTCTGCTTAGTAACCGTGGTCCAGCACCGTCAGTTGGTCCTCGGTAGTGCCATTGGCTCTTGTTCCTTCTGCTACCCATCCGGGTGCCAGCACTGTCTGCTGGTTCTCGCCACAGCCTTTGGCCTAGGTGCCTCCATCTCGGTATCCGAGGTCCAGCACCGTCAGCTGGTCCTTGGTAGTGCTTTTTAGCACAGGTACCTTCTGCTTAGTAACCGTGGTCCAGCACCGTCAGTTGGTCCTCGGTAGTGCCATTGGCTCTTGTTCCTTCTGCTACCCATCCGGGTGCCAGCACTGTCTGCTGGTTCTCGCCACAGCCTTTGGCCTAGGTGCCTCCATCTCGGTATCCGAGGTCCAGCACCGTCAGCTGGTCCTTGGTAGTGCTTTTTAGCAAAGGTACCTTCTGCTTAGTAACCATGGTCCAGCACCGTCAGTTGGTCCTCGGTAGTGCCATTGGCTCTTGTTCCTTCTGCTACCCTTCCGGGTGCCAGCACTGTCTGCTGGTTCTCGCCACAGCCTTTGGCCTAGGTGCCTCCATCTCGGTATCCGAGGTCCAGCACCGTCAGCTGGTCCTTGGTAGTGCTTTTTAGCACAGGTACCTTCTGCTTAGTAACCATGGTCCAGCACCGTCAGTTGGTCCTCAGAAGTGCCATTGGCTCTTGTTCCTTCTGCTACCCATCTGGGTGCCAGCACTGTCTGCTGGTTCTCGCCACAGCCTTTGGCCTAGGTGCCTCCATCTTGGTATCCGAGGTCCAGCACCGTCAGCTGATCCTTGGTAGTGCTTGTTAGCACAGGTACCTTCTGCTTAGTAACCGTGGTCCAGCACCGTCAGTTGGTCCTCGGTAGTGCCATTGGCTCTTGTTCCTTCTGCTACCCATCCGGGTGCCAGCACTGTCTGCTGGTTCTCGCCACAGCCTTTGGCCTAGGTGCCTCCATCTCGGTATCCGAGGTCCAGCACCGTCAGCTGGTCCTTGGTAGTGCTTTTTAGCACAGGTACCTTCTGCTTAGTAACCATGGTCCAGCACCGTCAGTTGGTCCTCAGAAGTGCCATTGGCTCTTGTTCCTTCTGCTACCCATCTGGGTGCCAGCACTGTCTGCTGGTTCTCGCCACAGCCTTTGGCCTAGGTGCCTCCATCTTGGTATCCGAGGTCCAGCACCGTCAGCTGATCCTTGGTAGTGCTTGTTAGCACAGGTACCTTCTGCTTAGTAACCATGGTCCAGCACCGTCAGTTGGTCCTCGGTAGTGCCATTGGCTCTTGTTCCTTCTGCTACCCATCCGGGTGCCAGCACTGTCTGCTGGTTCTCGCCAGTTTCTCAGCCTTCTTGTACCTTCTGCTACATTTCCAAGATCAAGCTTTTTGAAATTGTCTTTGGTAATCCTTATTGATCTCCATGACGACGACCCTGATGACGACGACCCTGAAGACCACACCAAAGAAGACCAGAAATATGACCCTAAATAATAAGACCAAGAGGACAAAGAACATGAAGACATCCACCAAGATACAGAACAAAAGACAGAAGAACAAGAAGCAGAAGAAGCAAAAGCAGAAGAACAGAAAGCAGAAGAACATTAAGCATAAGACTAAAAATCAGCATAGAAGAAATCAAAATTATAAGCAGAAGAAGACTAAGCAGTAAATGGGGGTGAGTCCGTTCCTCCTCGTGGTGCCCCTGGAAAATGCCTGCTGCTGCAGGCCAAACTGAACGCGGACAAATCCTGTTGTAAATCTTTAGTGACAGGCAGAACGTAAGGTGTAATCTTATAACTTTTATAGATAAGTACTACAGGAATGCCTGTCACCATAAGAAAATGAAGACAAAGAAGAATAGGAAGAAGATGAAGAAATAGCATATTAAAATTGATAATAGCTGAATAAGAAGAATATGAAGAATGGAAAAAAAAATTAATGGGAAGAAGATGAAGAAGAAGAAGATGAATAAGGTGAAGAAAAAGTTGATGAAAAAAATGCTACTGCTGCGGATCATGAAGGAGAAAGTGTGGGAGAAGTACAAAAGAATGTGAAGAGCATGGAAGTTGTGAAACATACATATCTGACAAAATATAAAAAAGGTTAACATAGTCAATATCTTTTTAACTCCGAACGTACTGAAAAAAAAAATTGGAATTAATGCTATGCCATGTGATTTGAATAAACCACTATGCTTTTAATGTCTCCTCCACCTCCCACAATACATTCTACATGATTCTTATTTGTTTTCAATTATGTAGAATTAGCCAACAAGGAAATAAAGGCCTTTTTTTAATTCCGATACCGGAAGTCCCATTGACTTGAATGGGACTTCCGGTATCGGAATCGGCGATACCCGATATTTTTTTCGTATCGGGCGATACCATCCGATACGATATTTTTGGGTATCGAATGGTATCGCTCAACACTAGTCAATATGATAGGAGATAAACAAAAATGACACCATTCTAAAAACTGCACCCTCAAGGTGCTCAAAACCACATTCAAGAAATTTATTAACACTTCAGAAGCTTCACAGGAATCTTTGGAATGTGAAAAAAATGAACATTTACCTTTTTTTCACAAAAAATTTAATTCAGATACAATTTTTTTTATTTTGACAAGGGTAAAGGGTAATTTCTCCTGAGCATGCAGATACCCCATATGAGGGTGAAGAACACTGTTTGGGTGTATGGCAGAGCTTGGAAGGGAAAAAGCGCCATTTGACTTTTTGAATGCAAATTTTGCTGGAACAAAGGGCGGAAGCCATGTTGTGTTTGGAGAGTCTCTGATGTGCCTAAACAGTGAATATCCCCCATAAGTGACACCATTTTGGAAACTAGACCCCTCAGGGAACTGATCTAGATGTTTTTTGAGCACATTAAGCCCTCAGGTGCTTCACAGAAGCTTATAATGTTCCAAAAAAATAAAAAAAATCAAATTTTCCCCACAAATATGCTTTTAGCATAAAATATTGCATTTTCATAAGTGTAACAGGAGAAATTGCACCATTTAATTTGTTGTGCAATTTCTCCTGAGTATGCCAAAAGCCAATATGTGGGAGAAAACTACTGTTTGTGCACACAGCAGGGCTCAAAAGGGAAGGAGTGTCATTTGACTTTTTGAATTGTAAAATTTCCTGGAATAATTAGTGTCCTATTTGGAGAGCCCCTGATGTGCCTAAACATTAGAAACCCCCACAAATGACCCCATTTTGGAAACTAGATGCCCCAAGGAATGTATTTGGATGCATGGTGAGCACCTTGAACTCCCAGGTGCTTCACAGAAGTTTATAACGTTGAGTAGTGAAAACAAAAAATTTTTTGCCCTAAATTTTGAACTTTTATAAGGGTAACAGTAAAAATTGCACCATTTAATTTGTTGTGCAATTTCTCCTGAGTACACTGATAACCAATATGTGGGGAAATACTACTTTTAGGCACAGTGCAGAGCTCAGAAGGGAAGAGGCACAATATTGGAGTTAAGATTTTGCTGGAATGGTTTGAGGGTGCCACATCATATTGGCAGAGCCCTTGAGATGCCAGAACAACAGAAACCCCCTATATGTGAACTCAATTTACAAAGTACACTCCCCAATGAATTCATCTAGTGGTGCAGTGATCATATTGACACCACATGTGCCTCACAGAATTTTATACCACTGAGCAGTGAAGAAAGAATAAATTACATTTTTACCACTAAAATTTGGATTCAGCTCCAAGTTTTAAATTTTTCTAAGGGCTAGAAAGAAATTGAGGTCCAATTTTTCCTGAGTGTGACAAATACTCTACATGTAATCGGGAAATATTTTTCATGCAAATTGCAAAGCTCAGAAGGCAAGGAGCGCCAGATTTTACTGTCATGGTTTGCAGGTGCCATGACCCACTGGGAGAGTAAATGATGTGCCAGAACAGCAGAACTGTGGCGCTCCTAGGAGTACGGTCGCCACAGTGGCATTATCTCCCTCCTAGGGAGTGTGATTTCATGCTTGGGAGCAACTAAAGGGTCTCTCTATAAGGTAAATCCAGCACACAGCACACTTCCTACTCCAGGCCAGCAGAGGGAGCTCTGAACCTAACTGCTGAGGAGCTGCTCTCTGTGGTCTGGAGGAAGGTGTCATGATCCCAGTGCAGGTTTTTGAGCTGCACGGCAGGGGTTAATGTCTGGAGCTCAGTGCAGGTTTTGACCTGCACACCTAGGGGTTAATGATTGTGGCCTCTTTTTGGTTCTGGGAGAGCTTCTTAAATCCCTGGGAAGCTCCAATTCCTGTCAGTTATACTTTCACCCTTGGCATAGTGTGGTGACCCCTGAGTGTGTTTGTGCTGTGTTCTGGTTGCTTGATACTCTGTGTATGACTCGGTCTGTTCTCTGGATATTGCTTGTTGGATTCTGCTTGGTACCTTCTATGTCTGTTTGGTTTTGACCCCTGCTTGGCCTCGACTATCCGTTCTGTCTCATCCCTGGTACCTTACTGCTATCTCTGTGTATGACCTCCGTTTTGCCTGACTCTGAGTATTTCTGTTTAGTGTCCTGCCATCTCTGGAAGCAGGACGCTAAGCCCTGCCCCTTGCAGTCACATGACCATAGGTCCTTCTCAGCTATTAAGAAATATTTCATGTCCGCCCCGGTGTTGGTACAACCAGACCCATCCAAATCATTCATTGTGGAGTTGGATGCTTCTGATGTGGGGGTGGGGGCTGTGCTGTCCCAGCGTCTGGCCACACTTACCAATCTCAGACCCTCTGCCTTCTTCTCCAAGAAGTTCTCTTCAGCTGAGAGAAACTATGATGTAGGCAATAGAGAACTTCTTGCGGTCAAGCTGGCGTTTGAGGAATGGAGGCACTTTTTGGAAGGGGTGGCTCACCCTATCACGGTTGTCACAGATCACAAAAATTTGGCATACCTTGAATCTGCTAAGAGGCTTACTCCTAGACAAGCCCGTTGGTCACTTTTTTTTTTCACGATTTCAGTTCTCCATTACTTTTCGACCTGGGTCCAAAAATGTTAAAGCGGATACCCTGTCCAGAAGTTTTGATCCAGTGTCTCCCCCTGAGCCCCCGTCCTCCATTCTTCCCCCAGGGGTGGTAGTGGCGGGGTTCTCATCAGAGTTGGAACAAGAAATTCTAAGGGCTCAGGCCCTAGCTCTGGCAACCAGGCCAGGGGATACATTGATTGTTCCAGATTTATTGCGGCCTAGACTTCTGCAGGAGTTTCATGAGTCTAGGCTGAGTGCTCATCCAGGTATCACGCCAACTAGAGAGGCAGTAGCCATGGGTTTTTGGTGGCCTTCACTAAGGTCCGATGTCAAAAAATTTGTTTCTGCTTGTGGTGTGTGTGCCCGTTTGAAAAGCTCGCATAACCGGCTGGCTGGGGAACTCAAACCTTTACCGGTTCCTGATAGGCCATGGACTCATGTTTCCATGGATTTTATTACCGGCCTTCCACCTTCCAGGGGCAATCCCGTGATCTGGGTGGTGGTGGATAGATTTTCTAAACAGGCCCATTTCATTCCCTTGGCAGCATTACCCTCAGCAGAAACATTGTCAAGGTTGTTTGTGCAGCATGTGGTCCGATTGCATGGGGTACCCCTGAATGTTGTGTCTGACAGAGGTGTGCAGTTTGTGGCGAAATTTTGGAGGGTGTTCTGTATGAAATTGGGCATCTCACTCTCCTTCTCGTCGGCATATCACCCAGAGAGTAATGGTCAGATGGAACGCACCAATCAATCCCTAGAACAAATTCTCAGGTGTCTGACCTCAGCCAGACAGGAGGATTGGTGTGATGTGTTACCATTGGCAGAATTCGCTTTTAACAACCGGGTGAGTAAGTCGACCAACATGTCGCCATTCCTGACTAACTATGGGTTTAATCCAAATTTTGGGGAGTTTTCAAAGGTGGATTCCGGTTGTCCAGGGGTAGAGGAGTCCGTTCAACGGTTAAAAAACCTCTGGGTTGAAGTCCAGCGTAATATCTCTCGGGCCCCGGGGGAGTACAAATATTTTGCTGACAAAAAGAGAGCCTCGGGAGACATGTTTCAGGTGGGAGAGAAGGTTTGGCTTTCTACACGTAACATCAACTTAAAGGTACCATCAGCTAAGTTGAGACCAAAGTTCATTGGTCGATATGAGATTATGGAGATAGTCAACTGTTATGAATGAGTCACCGAAGGAGGAAAAAACAAAAATACAAGCTAAGTCCAGAAAACCAGAGAGGTTGGTAGCTATCGGATTGCAGACCCCTGATCCTATTCACCACAACTAACAGTAGCCGTGGGGGGTTCCTACGGTGCCCTAGACCCCTCGTTCACAGCCGGAGAACTAAATAAGCCTAAAGAAAGAAAGGGGAAATCTAAACTGCCCCAGAGCAGACCCCAAAGCAATAGACAGCCCCCAACATGTATTGTCGGTGAAAAGCAGATGAAAGCACAAACACAGACAGAAAGACAGGTTGAGCAAACGATGGGGCCCAACTAACTAAATAGGAAAGGACAGAAAAGATGCTGGCTGCAATCCGCAAAAAACCCTACCAAAAATGTCCCAACCGTCTGATAGGGAATAAGGCCCTGAAGTCGCTAGACTTCAAAATCACTATATCAGCACTCAGGTATATTCTGAAAACAGAGCAAAGAGATAAACTGATCAGAGACAAAAATGGAGCTCAGCCCATCCCAACAAAGGCAGGCTGAACACAAAACACTAAGCAAACAAACAAAATCTCATGGAAAAATAGCAGAGCAAAAACTTAGCTTTCAGTAGACAGGACTAACTGGTTGCAAGAGCTCAGAGCAGAAAGGATCACCAGCACCCCTGTAGGGCGTCGGCTGCCTTATATCCACTCAGTGATTCCGGGTGTCCAATCAGGCTCCACCTGTTCAGATGACAGGTTCTTCTCAACCCAATCAATTTCACTACCTCTCTTCACCAGCAGAGGGAGATCATCAGACATCAACGGTGAAGGGGAAAATGAACTCACAACAGTCAACCCAGTGGCATATAGGTTGTGTCTCCCCGCCTCCTTAAAAATAGCCAATGTGTTCCATAAATCTATGTTGAAATCCGTAGGGTCTGTCAAAGAGGACTCCGAGCCTGTTGTTCCTCCAGTGCTGGTGGAGGGTCAATTGGAGTATGAGGTCGGACATATTGTGGACTCTCGGCAGGTGCGCCGCTCTTTGCAGTACCTGGTCCACTGGAAGCTATATGGACCAGAGGAGCGCTCATGGGTCCCTACTCGCTCTGTACATGCAGATCGCCTGGTTCAGGCTTTCCATGCCAAGTACCCAGGGAAGCCTGGGGGTCCAGAGGCCCCCCGTTGAGAGGGGGGTACTGTCATGATCCCAGTGCAGGTTTTTGTGCTGCATGGCAGAGGTCAATGTCTGGAGCTCAGTGCAGGTTTTGACCTGCACACCTGGGGTTAATGAGTGTGGCCTGTTATGAATGAGTCACCGGAGGATGAAAAAGCAAAAACACAAGCTAAGTCCAGAAAACTGGAGAGGTTGGTAACTAGCGGATTGCAGACCCCTGATCCTATTCACCACAACTAACAGTAGCCGTGGGGGGTTCCTACGGTGCCCTAGACCCCTCGTCACAGCCGGAGAGCTAAATAAGCCTAAAGAAAGAAAGGGGAAATCTAAACTGCCCCAGAGCAGACCCCAAAGCAACAGACAGCCCTCAACATGTATTGTCGTTGAAAAACAGATGAAAACACAAACGCAGACAGAAAGACAGGCTGAGCAAATGATGGGGCCCAACTAACTAGATAGAAAAGGACAGAAAGGATGCTGGCTGCAATCACGCAAAAAACCCTGCCAAAAATAATGTCCAACATGTCTGATAGAAAAGGCCCTGAAGTCACTAGACTTCAAAATCTCTATATCAGCACTCAGGTATATTCTGAAGACAGAGCAAAGAGATCAACTGATCAGAGACAAAAATGGAGTTCAGCCCGTCCCAACCAGGGCAGGTTGAACACAAACACTAAGTACACAGACAAAATCTCATGGAAAAATAGCAGAGCAAAAACTTAGCTTTTAGTAGACAGGAACTAAACTGGATGCCAGAGCTCAGAGCAGAAAGGATCACCAGCAGCCCTGCAGGGCGTCGGCTGCCTTATATCCACTCAGAAATTCCGGATGTCCAATCACACTCCACCTGTTGAGATGACAGGTTCTTCCCATCCAGATCAATTTCACTACCTCCTTTCACCAGCAGAGGGAGTTCATCAGACATCAGAGGTGAAGGAGAAAATGAACTCATAACAGTGGCCTATTTTTGGTTCTGGGAGAGCTTCTTAAACCCATGGGAAGCTCCAATCCCTGTCAGTTATACTTTCGCCCTTGGCATTGTGTGGTGACCCCTGAGTGTGTTTGTGCTGTGTTCTGGTTGCTTGATACTCTGTGTACGACTCGGTCTGTTCTCTGGATATTGCTTGTTGGATTCTGCTTGTTACCATCTATGCCTGTTTGGTTTTGACCCCTGCTTGGCCCCAAATATCCGTTCTGTCTCATCCCTGGTACCTTACTGCTATCTCTGTGTATGACCTCCGTTTTGCCTGACTCTGAGTATTTCTGTTTAGTGTCCTGCCATCTCTGGAAGCAGGACGCTAAGCCCTGCCCCTGGCAGTCACATGACCATAGGTCCTTCACTGCTTGGTAAACTTCAGCGTCCCCAGGTCCTGTTTGTACTATCCGGCTGTACCTGACCCCGGGCCCCCCTACAGTGCGAGTGAGTCCCTGCTCAGCGGAGGCTGCATGCCGGCGCTGACGGGACCCTGACAGAAGGAGGTTTGTTGTGAATTCACTTTGTGGCCTACCTCTGGTTACTAGTGAAGGTAGTGGAGATGGTTATATTGACAGAGGGGTCATGAGTTCTCTTTCCAGGCTCCCTCTGGTGGTTACAGGAGGTAATGGAGCTGATCTAATTAACAGAGGCCTGCCACCTGATAATGAGGAGGACGATTGGACATTGCGAGTTTCTGACTGGATTTAAGAGAACCGACTCCCTCTATCCCTGCTGGTGATTTTTTCTTGCCTCCTGAGGTCTTAGTTTCCAGCTCAGTCCCTGCATACTCAAGCTAAGTGTTCTTTTGCTATTGTTCACATTTGATTTGGTTTTGTCTATTTCAGTGTTGTGTGGTCAGCCAGCCCCGGCAGGGGCTGTGCTGAATTTCCATCCTTATGTTACTGTTTGTGCCAGTTTGTTTTTGTCCCTTATTAGATTTGCCTCTTTTTGCTCTGCTTTCAGAATATACCAGAGTGCTGATATAGTGGGTAAAGTCTAGTGACTTCAGTATTTTTTCTATCAGACGTATTGGGCATTTTTTGCAGGGTATTTTGCGTGATTGCAGACAGTGTCTTTCCTTTCCTGTCCTGTCTAGTTAGTTTGGGCCCCATCGTTTGCTCAGCCTATTTTCCTACCTGCGTTTGTGTTTTCATCTTGTCTCACCAACAATATAAGTTTGGGGGCTATCTCTTCCTTTGGGGTCTGCTCTGGGGCAGTTTAGATTTCCCCTTTCTTGCTTTAGGCTTGTTTAGTTCTCCGGCTGTTTCGAGGCATCTAGAATCATCGTAGGTATGCTCCACGGCTACTGCTAGTTGTGTGGATAGGATCAGGGGGTCTGCAATCTGCTTAGTTACCATCCTCTCTGGTTCTCTGTGGCTTAGCTTGGTCTTGCTTTCCTCCTCGGTGACCCAATCATAACAGAATCACCAGCCTAAACCGCAGATTCTAGGGTACTCAAAAGCAGGAGAGAATTGTAAAAAAAAAGAAAAAAAAAGTGTCAAAATTTTTTTTTATATATATATATATTTTCCTCTTTTTCTCTGGGGCCGTAGGAGGATTTTTTTTTTCTCTAATGGAGATTAAGCAATTGTCTGATCGTGTTGAGCAGCTCGCTGCTGAAGTGCGGGGAATTTCCGCCTATCTCGCTCAATCACCTGCTGTTGAGCCAAAAATCCCTACTCCTGATGTGTTTTCTGGGGATCAGTCAAAATTTTTGAATTTTAAGAATAATTGTAAACTATTTCTTGTCTTGAAGCCTAACTCATCGGGGAGCTCTGTGCAGCAGGTTAAAATTGTCATCTCCTTGCTGTGCGGCATTCCCCAGGATTGGGCTTTTTCTCTGACACATGGAAATCGTATTCTGACTAATGTGGACACATTTTTTCAAGCCTTGGGGTTGTTGTATGATGACCCTAATGCTATTGATCAAGCTGAGAGAACCCTATTGAAATTGAACCAGGGTCAGGATTCTGCAGAGTTATAGTGTCAAAAATTCAGAAAGTGGGCTGTCCTTACTACATGGAATGACGGTGCCTTAGCAGCTCTCTTTTGGAAGGGTTTATCAGAAACCGTAAAAGATGTTATGGTGGGATTTCCTGTTCCCTCTGGTCTTGATGATTCTATGTCAATAGCCATTCAAGTTGATCGGCGATTACGTGAACGTAAAACTACACGAGAGGCGTTGCCGCCTTTTGAACAAACGTCTGAACCCATGCAATGTGATAGGGCTTTGTCTAGGGCGCAACATCAGGAGTTTAGAAGGCGTAATAAGCTGTGTTTTTTCTGTGGAGACGCCACTCATACTATTTCTATCTGCCCTAAATGAGAGAAACGTTTTGCGCACACATTTGCTGTGGGCAGTGTACAACCTAAGTTCCTTTTGGCAATTACTCTGCTCTGCTCCTTATCTACATTTTCCACTAAGGCTTTTATAGATTCAGGAGCAGCTTTGAATCTGAGGGATTTGGACTTTGCTAAACGTTGAGGTTATCCCATGATACCCCTGCAGACTCCTATCCCTTTGAGGGGTATTGATGCTACTCCTTTGGCGGAGAATAAACCCCAGTTTTGGACCCAGGTGATAATGCGGGTCGCCCCGGACCACCAAGAAAATTGTAAATTTTTGATTCTGCACAATTTGCATGATACTAGAGATGTGCGACTTTGCCTTTTTTCGGGTCGAGTCAGGTTTCACGAAACCAGACTTTCGCAAAAGTTGGGTCGAACGAAATCGGCCGATTATTGTGAAAAGTCGAAGTCCGACTGAAACACGAAACCCAATGTAAGTCAATGGGGAAGAAAAGTCGGCATTGAGATGAGGACAGGAAACACACCTAGAGTGCCCATTTTAATGCCAAAAACATCAATTCTTATTCCTTAAGCTTGTCAACCTTAATTTACTTTATAATAATAGTTAGGCATTGAAAACTGTGGGTTATTTGGCTAAAGTTGTGGGGGGGTAGTGCTGGCTCCAGATTTTCGTGGGTCCAGGGCGAAAGAGTGTCACTGGGCTCCTTTAACACATGACACAATTCATGATCCTTTGATACGGCAGAGAAATAGCGGTACAGTACAATGAAAAATACTTCAATTCTTACATCACATGACTGATATCCATTATTCTCCAATAGCTCCAAAAACAGACAGTATATTCCTCCATACAGTATTATGGCCACCGCATAGAGCGCCATACAGAGTAATGAGGCCCATATATTTCTCCATACAGAATCATTGGTCCCATATAATGTTCAATACAGTATATGATGAGCTCCACATAATGCTACAGTATATGTTGTTCACCATGGATGAAGCTCCAGTGTCTTATGGGCCCAAATAATGCTCCATATATAATGGGCCCCATTTCTAATGCTCCAGTGTATAATGGGCCCTGTAAATGCTGCTCCAGTGATGATGTCCACCTTTGGAATGCTCCAGTGTATGGTGGGCAACAGATATCATTCTCCAGAGTATCGTGCTCCCCAAAAATTGCTCCCAACCTTTAAAATAATTAAAAAAGTCTCCTCTCTAAGGAATCCCTGTACTCTGGACTGCTCGTGGTCCCCATCTTCCATCTCTCTGCACTTGGACTGTTTAGGCAGAGGGCGTACAGACGGGATGTCATCGCGCACTTTGACCAGAATGTCACTGTCAGGAAAATTGTTTGGTTTCCGGGGGCAGTATGGTTGCAAAGCTGAACCTTAAAGGAATGTCCAGAAGGTCACGACCAGGAGTGGAGCCTGCGGCTTAATTGGACTCAACACGGGCAACCTCAACCATGCCATCCGTAAAAAAGCTGCACAGATTGCAAGCTTAATTCCGTTAACGAACGAAACTCAGGAATGCCCCCGCGGTCTGCGTCCAGCTTACTACAGGGACACGCGAGGCTCTGGCATGTGAGATCGGCCAATAACAGGTCTGTCATGCCCTTACATGTCCGGGGCTGCATGCGTGCTACAATGAAATCACCAGCGTGTATCGCTTACAGGTGCGGATAACACGCTGAACACCGTTAGTGATGGGGTTCTAGGATTACAATTCTTCCCCGTGAACAAGCATTTCCCAGTAAGTGCAGGTCAACTGTAATTCCGGAAGTAGGCCTAAACGGCATTCCAGAAAGAATGTGAAAAATTAAGTGTCCAAACCACAGGTGCTGTAGCTTGCTTAACAGCTGGGCTCCTCTGCTGAGTAGCACACAGTTCTTTCATAAACAGGTGGCATAGCTCGGTTCATGGGTGGGCTCCTCTTCTGAGTAGCAGACACAGTTACTAGGCCCAAAAGGATTTTCAGGACAACATGCGGTAAAAAATTATTAGAAACACACACGGTGTAGCTCCTTCACAGGTGTACTACACCGCTGGCTACCAGACACCGCTACTATGCCCTAAAACTGTCTATTATCATTGAAAACCATTATTAATGTGAAAAAAAGATACGCTTTTGTTTAACGAAACGTTCTCGAATGGAAACTCGAACAGCCGAATTTTAATCAAAGTGTTGTAATTCGATGAACGGATCTAACACCGCCCAAAACAGCTAGAATTTGAACTTGGCCAACAGTTCCACTCAAACACCACTCATCTGTAATCAGGAGGCAGACTCAGACGGTCTCAGGCACAGTATGGATTCGACAAGATTGCAGAAAATTGAGAAAGGGTACAGTATCACCGGATAACAGGTATATATAGCATAGTTTAAACATTTAAAAATCTCCATGTTTATTTCCGGAGTCCGACAAAGACACTCACAGCCTCAGTATGGATTAGACAACAATCTAAAAAGTAGTGAAAAGGAAATGTTTTTGAAGCGTACACCAGTATACACTGTTGGGGTAATTTTAAATCTTCATATATATTTCTGTCTCAGTAAGACAGTCCAGACTCTCCGCAAGAGGAAACAAAATGGATAAAAGTACAGACATAAAGTCGAGTGATTGCAGAAATTTAGGAATTACTAATCATGGGAAAAACTCCCTGGAGAATTCTCAGAGGCGATGCTGACCCTCAATTACTTTGTGTGTGGAGACAGCAAAAACAGTTCCTTGTGAAGAAAGGGTTGCTGTGTCACAGTACCGTTGATTCCATCACCGTTACTCATCTCCATCAAATTTTGATCACAGGGAGAGATGTAGACATGGTCCTCACTGCCTACCATGATCTGTCAGGTAACTTTGGGGTGCAAAAGAAAGAAGCCACAGGCTGTAGGCGATTCTATTGGATTGGCATGAGAGGGCATATTTATAAATGTGGGCAAGAATGTCACACGTCTGTGAGTAGGAAAACTGTGAAAGCTGATGATAAACCACCACTGCATCTCATTGTGAGTCGACGTCCATAAGAAATGGAAGCCATTGATCATCTGAAGCTAGAGCCCGGCCAGCAGGACAGGGCATAGCTATGTCTTAACCATCATCTATCAGTTCACCAAATTTGTAGTGGCAGTCCCAGGGAAGGATTTGACAGCCCAGACTACACAGCAGAGGAGCAGGGAGAGGTAAATATTGCAAATGCTGGGGACCTGACCAAGCAAGGGGGTCCCACTCATGGGCGTCGGTACTGGCACTGGGCCCCTCATAGTACGCCGGTGTGTCTGACGGCGGGTGTGCACCCCCACCATCAGAGACACATGATTGCACTATGAGGGACCCTGTGCCAGTGCGGGCGGCCAAGAGTTGACCCACCCACCTGTCCAGGGCAATGGCACTCGCACGGTTGCGTGCGCTAGGTGGTGACCCCAGCCTTGGGGGGGAGGCAGCCCAGTTAGGGAGGTTTAAAATATGGCATATGTTGATGTTGGACATTCAGCAGCTGCAAATGGAGGAATTGGAGAAGTCCGAGGAAGAGGAGGACAAAAGCGAGCCATTTTTCTGGCAACCTCTGTGTCATCAGGGGAAGGTGGGACAAAATCCTTTGAAACTCATGCATGGTTCATTTTAATGAAGGTTAGATCATCAACATTTTGGGTCGACAGACGGGTCCTTTTTTCTGTCAGGATTGAGCCAGCAGCACCGAGGACTCTTTCCGATAGCACACTAGCAGCAGGGCAAGCGAGCTCCTGTAAGGCATATTGTGCCAATTCAGGCCAGGCGTCCAGTTTAGAGGCCCAATAGTCGAAGGGGAATGACCTGTGAGGGAGAACATCGATTTGGGATGAGAAGTAGTTTGTAACCATAGTTGACAACTGCTGTCTCCTGTCACTTTCAATCGATGCAGCATTACCAGTCGTGTGAGCGGGACTTGAAAAATCAGTCCACAACATGGTCATGAAACCCCTGTCTCCAACACCACTTCTGACGTGTGCACCACAAACACCTCTTCCATGTTGCCCCCTACGGCTCATTGGAGAAACATCACCGCTGCTGTGTGCTGGGAATGCCTCAAACAAACAGTTTACCAGAGTTGCTTGTTTGTTAGCCAATATTAGTTCAAGGTTCTCCTGTGGCATGATGTTTTGGAATTTGCCCTTATAGCGTGGATCCAGGATGCTGGCCAACCAGCAGTCGTCATCGTTCATCATTTTGGCAATGCGGGGGTCCCTTTTTTAGGATCTGCAAGGCATAATCTGACATGTGGGCCAATAGTCCAGGTGTCAATGATGCACTGCGAGTGCTGGGTGGAGGAGCACTTTCTGGCAAATCCACATCCCTCCAGTCATGCACAAACCCTCTACCTGACCTTGCCACGCCAACATTTTCTCTTGCTCCACGAGAAGCATCCTCCTCCCCTAAATAATCATCCTCATCATCATCCTCGCCCTTCTCTTCCTTTTCTTCCTCCACCTCGTCCAGAAAAGGTCCCGGAGCAGACAATGGCTGACTGTCATCAAGGCTTCCCTCCTCCTCTTCCTCATCCTCCTCGGCCACAGAAGCCTGGTCCTTAATGTGCGTCAAAGTTTGCATGAGCAGACGCATAAGTGGGAAGCTCATGCTTATGATGGCGTCGTCTGCACTTACCAGTCATGTGCATTCCTCAAAACACTGAAGGACTTTACAGAGGTTTTTCAGCTTCGACCACTGCACACCCGACAACTCCATGTCTGCCCTCAAAGTGCCTGGCCGTGTATCCTCCCACAAATGCATTACAGCCTGCCTCTGTTCACACAGCCTCTCAACCATGTGCAGGGTGGAGTTCCACCTTGTTGCAACGTCGATATTTAGGCGGTGCTTGGGAAGTTGGAGCAATCGCATACGACTGGAGAGTACGGGTAACCGGCGGATGTGCGAGCACAGTCTTCGGACCTTCTGGAGCAGGCCTGTTATCTCCGGATAATTATTGAGGAAGCACTGCACCACCAGGTTCAAGGTATGAGCCAGGCAAGGTATGTGTCGGAGTTTTGAAAGGGCTATGGCTGCCACAAAATTCTGGCCGTTATCACTAACTACCTTGCCTGCCTCAAGATGTAGACTGCCCAGCCATGACTCAGTTTGTCGCTGCAAGTAGTCGGCCAGGACCTCCGCGGTGTGTCTGTTGTCACCCAAACACATCATCTTCAACACAGCCTGCTGACGCTTACCACTAGCTGTTCGATAGTGGGACACCGAGTGTGCAACACTGGCAGCTGCAAATGGAGTGCTCGTGTGACTGCGCTCTGTGGACAAGCTTTTGCTTCTGGAGGAGGAGGAGGAGGGCTGAACGCCTACAGCCAACTGTTTCCTGTACCTTGGGCTAGGCAGCACTGTCCCACCACCGCTGTCCCCTGTGGACCCTGCATCTACCACATTAACCCAGTGTGCAGTGATGGACACGTAACGGCCCTGGCCATGCCTACTGGACCATGCATCTGTTGTGAGGTGCACCTTTCCACTCACTGATTGCTTGAGTGCATGGACAATGCGGTCTTTCACATGAAGGTGGAGGGCTGGGATGGCTTTGTGAGAAAAGAAGTGCCGACTGGGTAGGTCATAGCATGGTACTGCGTAGGCCATGAGTTCACGGAAAGCTTCGCTTTCAACCAACCGGTAGGGCATCATCTCTAACAAGATTAGTTTGGCAATGTCGGTGTTCAAACCCAGTGTACGCGGATGAGAGGATGAGTACTTTCTTGTCCTACTCATAGTCTATGGTAGGGTGAGCTGGACTTGAGAGCTACATATGGTGGAACTAGCGGTGGACATGGTGGACTGAGAGAGGGTTGATGATGGAGATGGAGTTGGTGTTCTTTCTGATGGCCTAGATTCAGTCTTTCATAGC
The DNA here is from genome assembly GCF_039654945.1 of Dendrobates tinctorius. Classification (NCBI taxonomy): domain Eukaryota; kingdom Metazoa; phylum Chordata; class Amphibia; order Anura; family Dendrobatidae; genus Dendrobates; species Dendrobates tinctorius. Next base: position 9,649,469 of record NW_027361683.1, read on the forward strand.
AATAACATTGTGATTCCCTGACTGCTTTGGCCTTGCGACGACACCTCAACATTTGCTGCTGGTGGTGTGCTAACCGGTGGGCTTACAGTGGGGGATTGATGTAGCTTTGCTGACTACCTTCACTGCCAGATAACAGATGTTGCGATGTCGATGCCTGCTGCGGATGCTCCTCCTCTTCTGAACTATCGGCAGCGGCACCCTCTTCCCCCAATGGATGCCAATCTGGGTCAACAACTGAGTCATCCATCACCTCCTCTTCAATGTCATGTGCACCTTCCTCTGTGTCACCATGTAAGATTGTATAGTATGCGGGAGGGGGCACCTGAGTTTCATCAGGGTCAGATTCTGGCTCAGTACACTGGGAGGACAATGTAGTGCTCTGAGTGAATGTACCAGCAGATAAATCTAGCAGTGGCTGTGCATCGGTGCTCTCCATGTCAGATTCTTCTTGGACTCGGTAATTCACGATTTGACTTGATAACCCAGGCATGGTATGTGAAAAGAGCTCCATGGAGTAATCTGTAGTGTGGCCTGTTGCATCCTTTACTCTTGGTAGGGATGAAGGACACAATGAAAGGTGTGGTTCCTGACCATGAGCCTCCAATGACGACTCAGTGCTTTTATTTTTTGAAAATTCAGAAGAGGAGGCGATAGAGCTGGAGGCTCTGTCAGCAATGTAAGTCAAAACTTGTTCCTGAAGCTCTGGCTTTAAAAGCGGTTTACCTACTCCCAGAAAAGGGAGACTTCGAGGCCTTGTGGTGCCAGACGATGACGCAGGCTCAACACCTCCTGCATTAGGTGCTATTGTGCTTTTGCCACTACCAGCTGATCCACCACCACCACCAACACCATCATTACCGGCTGGCAACCCCCGCCCACTTCCATGGCCTCTTCCAACACACTTCCTCATTTTTGGGAAAATGTACCCAAAATACCACCAGCAATATGGTACTGTAAAACAAAGTATAAGGTGTATATAGTATTGGGGAAAATTTGAATCTCCCTACAGACTTGAGGACACTGAACTATTATCTCAGGCCCAGTGTAGATTACACCTCGTTATAACAGGTTGAAATTGGATGGTGTATAAAATGTCTATATAGGACTGGGGAGAATTTGAATCTCCCTACAGACTTGAGGACACTGAACTATTATCTCAGGCCCAGTGTACATTACACCTCAATATAACAGGCTGAAATTGGATGGTGTATAAAATGTCTATATAGGACTGGGGAGAATTTGAATCTCCCTACAGACTTGAGGACACTGAACTATTATCTCAGGCCCAGTGTAGATTACACCTCAATATAACAGGCTGAAATTGGATGGTGTATAAAATGTCTATATAGGACTGGGGAGAATTTGAATCTCCCTACAGACTTGAGGACACTGAACTATTATCTCAGGCCCAGTGTAGATTACACCTCAATATAACAGGCTGAAATTGCATGGTGTATAAAATGCAAAAGACCCCTGTTTGGGAGAGAAGAACAGACAATTTGCGGCGCCCTAAGTGCGTAAACACAATATTGTAGTCTTTAAAGGGTGCACAATTTTATGCACTCACCTGATAGAAGACTAATATAGCTTTGGATTATGTATCCTCAAAAATCCTTCCTTTTGGGATATTTCTCAGAAGACAGGGCTTGCAGCTTGCCTCGGGTGGATCCAAGTGAAAGAGCCAGGTTCAGGCTCACACAGGATGAGTAAATCAAGAAAAACACATCCAGCCCATAAACGGCAGCGCTTCCCAGGACTCACATCCAAAGATGATATTCCATATTTTTTTATTTCATAGGTTAAAAAAGAGATACAACGCGTTTCGGATACAGTGTATATCCTTCATCAGGTATCATAAAAACACAGTACAAATCCTAATAGTATAAAATTCAGTTACACTTATATATAGTAGCAACTTTTTATCCCAGTCTCAGAAACTTGATTTAGGGTGTGGACCAAGTTCAGGAACACAGTTCAGGAACACACCCACTGATTGATCCAACCTTGACAACACGGATGCAAGACAGAAAAAAAAAAAAAAAAAGCAACATTCAAACTCTCTCTATGATATCATTCAATCCATTTGGATATAATGTTCCCAGACGATATATCCAAAACGTTTCTTTCCAGTTTAAAAGAGCATTCCTATTTGCAACCCCAGAGGGTATCTGCTCCACTGGAGTTACTTTTATGTTAAAAATTTTGTTATGTTTAATTAGTAGATGCCTTGAGAGACTATGTTTTAAAAAGCCGTTTTTTGCTCTATTTCTGTGACCATTAATGCGTGACCGCAGTGTCTGCACAGTGCGTCCCACATATTGCAACCCGCAACTGCATGTGATTACATATACAACAAAATCACTGTTACAGCTGAGTCTTTGTGAAATCTCAAAGACCTCACCAGTACTATTACATTTGATGGTTTTAGCCCCGTGATCTAGGATCCCACAGGTACAACATTTTTTAGAGGTGCATTTAAAAACTCCGGTTCCTTGAGAAACACCACATAAAATTTGATCCATACTTTTTTTTTATAGTTTTTTCCTTTTGAATCCAACTGTTTATTTAATTTACTGGGGGCCACCAAATTCTTCAAAGTTTTCCCCCTTCTATATGTAATCCCTGGTTTATCAGGGAGATGTTTTCCCAAAACAGGGTCACGCTTCAAGATATACCAATATTTTGAAAGCACAGTTCTTATTACTTTATTTCCCCTATTGAATGTGGTCACAAAATTCAATTTCCAGCGATCATCACTTTTTTCTTTACCAATAGTCAAATTATCCCCCTTCCTATTTTTTCCTTTTAAACATTCCTCCTGTGTTTTTACTTTGTTATCCCTATATGCACTAATTATCAAGTTTTTTGGGTATCTTTTTTCCTTAAATTTTCTTTTTAGAATTTTAGACTGAGCTACATAATCAGATTCTCTCGTACAATTCTTTCTTATACGAAAAAATTGGCTGTGGGGTATATTAACCTTCCACTTCTTGTAATGTGCACTGTTAAAATCTAAAAAGCCGTTTGAATCCACCTTTTTAAAGTGGGTTTTTGTAATAATTTTTTTCCCACTATGGCTGATCTCTAGATCAAGAAACACCATTTTTTCTTTATTAATTTGTGATGTAAAGGTAATCCCCCAGGCGTTATTATTGAGCTCCTTTATTAACTGTACCGCTTCCTCCTCTGTCCCCTTCCATATAATGATCAGATCATCAATGAAGCGCTTATAAAGCCTTATTTTGTCATTAAAAACAGGCTTAGAGAGTGACGATGAGGACTCGAATCGCCCCATGAACACAGGAGGAATGTTTAAAAGGAAAAAATAGGAAGGGGGATAATTTGACCATTGGTAAAGAAAAAAGTGATGATCGCTGGAAATTGAATTTTGTGACCACATTCAATAGGGGAAATAAAGTAATAAGAACTGTGCTTTCAAAATATTGGTATATCTTGAAGCGTGACCCTGTTTTGGGAAAACATCTCCCTGATAAACCAGGGATTACATATAGAAGGGGGAAAACTTTGAAAAATTTGGTGGCCCCCAGTAAATTAAATAAACAATTGGATTCAAAAGGAAAAAACTATAAAAAAAGTATGGATCAAATTTTATGTGGTGTTTCTCAAGGAACCGGAGTTTTTAAATGCACCTCTAAAAAATGTTGTACCTGTGGGATCCTAGATCACGGGGCTAAAACCATCAAATGTAATAGTACTGGTGAGGTCTTTGAGATTTCACAAAGACTCAGCTGTAACAGTGATTTTGTTGTATATGTAATCACATGCAGTTGCGGGTTGCAATATGTGGGACGCACTGTGCAGACACTGCGGTCACGCATTAATGGTCACAGAAATAGAGCAAAAAACGGCTTTTTAAAACATAGTCTCTCAAGGCATCTACTAATTAAACATAACAAAATTTTTAGCATAAAAGTAACTCCGGTGGAGCAGATACCCTCTGGTGTTGCAAATAGGAATGCTCTTTTAAACCGGAAAGAAACGTTTTGGATATATCGTCTGGGAACATTATATCCAAATGGATTGAATGATATCATAGAGAGAGTTTGAATGTTGCTTTTTTTTTTTTTTTCTGTCTTGCATCCGTGTTGTCAAGGTTGGATCAATCAGTGGGTGTGTTCCTGAACTGTGTTCCTGAACTTGGTCCACACCCTAAATCAAGTTTCTGAGACTGGGATAAAAAGTTGCTACTATATATAAGTGTAACTGAATTTTATACTATTAGGATTTGTACTGTGTTTTTATGATACCTGATGAAGGATATACACTGTATCCGAAACGCGTTGTATCTCTTTTTTAACCTATGAAATAAAAAAATATGGAATATCATCTTTGGATGTGAGTCCTGGGAAGCGCTGCCGTTTATGGGCTGGATGTGTTTTTCATGGTGTATAAAATGTCTATATAGGACTGGGAAGAATTTGAATCTCCCTAGAGATTTTAGCAAGCTGACAATGATGCTCTCAGTCCCAAGTATGGCAGCAGGCAGCCTAATAAGCAGGACTGCTGCACACAAAAGTGTGGAAAAATGAACGCTTGGTAACTGGGCAAAAAAGAGGATGAAAAGTATTTTTGCTTTTAAAAAAGCAGTTTGCACAGCAGTGTGAAAACAGCAATGCAGCTATCAGGGAACCTTATAAGGCAGCCTAATAACCAACAGAGCTGGATGCACCAAAATATAGCCTCCCCTTGCACTGCACACTAACTGGTGTGTTGTACAGGCAAAATCGCTAGCAGCAGAAGCAGTTTTTTGTATCTTCTCCCTGCCTAACGCTCTCCCTACAGAATCAGCAGCAGCAGCAGCTCTCTCTATTCTGAGATCAGCAGAAGTAAGATAGCGGTTGGCATACACACCCTTTTATAGACCCTGTGACGCCACACAAAGCAAGCCAATCACTTGCATGCCCTTCTCAAAGATGGTGGCGACCGCTGCCTATGTCATCGCGTAGCCCACAGTGTGCGTCCTCCATCATTGACCGAAAAAGGGCGCTGGAAGTATCTTTTGAAATGTGACTTTGGCGCCATGGTCGCTGACCTCGTGGCCGACCTCACGCTATGGTCGGGTTTCGTTACATGAAACCCGACTTTTGCGAAAGTCGGCGACTTTTGAAATTGACCGACCCGTTTCGCTCAACTCTACTGAGGACATGGTGATGAGTGTGTGCCAGGGGAAGCACTCAGCCAAGTGGTTTTGCTCAGAGTTGAGACGCTGGGCTTCTAATGAGGTCTGCTGGAATGATGCCACCCTCTGGGTTTGTTCCATAGAGGCCTGTCTGAACACCTGAAAGATGCCTTGGCTCTCCACCCTCCGCCTGATTCCCTGGAGGAGGCTATGACACAGGCCGTCCGAATGGATAGCAGGCTACGGGCGAGGGGAGTGATGCAGATTGAGACCCCGTTATTCTCCCAAGGAAGGGGAGCCAGTCCTACATTGGAAACCATGGAGATGGGAACCATCTACCTCAAGGAGAAAGAAAGGAGACAATGGCGCTTGGGAAAATGCTGTTTTCACTGTGGCGATTCTGGACATTGGAAAAAGGATTGCTCTTCCTGTCCACTGACCAACAAGCGACTGAGCCCGGGTGATTGTCGTGGAGGTCACCCACACTCTCAGGTACCTTTTTCTCCATTTTCAAAAATGTTGTTGCAAGTGGAACTTTGCTGGGGGAGTGTCTCCACATCCACTTCTGTCTTCATGGATTGCAGATCGTCGTTGAACTTTATTGACTCTGACTTGGTGTCCAGGTGTAAATTAGGGACAGTTAGGCTAGAGACTCCTATCCATGTTGTTGCCATTGACAAAACACCACTGGCTAAGAATGACATCATATTTCTTACAGAGGAGTTTCTCCTTAAAGTGAATTCCTTGCACCAGGAACGTATTTCATGCTTTATTATGGACAACCTGCCTGCGGGATTGGTGTTGGGGTTCCCCTGGTTACAATTACATAATCCTGTGATTAATTGGGAATCTCGGGACATTGTTAAATGGGGTCCCTATTGTTCTGAAAAATGTCTTGCTACTGTGTCTGTGTCGTCCGTTGGTCTGGAAGGTATTCCGGAGTACCTATAAGACTATACGGACATTTTATCTGAAAAAGAGGCTGAAGTTTTACCACCACACCGCCCATTTGATTGTGCCATTGACCTAGTTCCAGGTGCTAAATTGCCCAAGGCCTGCTTGTATAACCTTTCGGGTCCCGAGCGGGCTGCTATGAAGGAATACATTTCCGAGAGTCTCCGTAAGGGACACATTCGTCCTTCTGTCTCTCCCGTGGCGGTGGGGTTCTTTTTCATAAAGAAAAAAGACAGTGGTTTGCGCCCATGCCTCGATTTTCGAGAGTTAATTAAGATAACTGTGAGAAATACGTATCCCCTCCCACTTATTCCTGATTTGTACAACCAGTTGTCTGGAGCTAAGTGGTTTACAAAATTAGATCTACGGGGAGCGTATAACCTTATCCGAGTCTGGGAAGGAGATGAGTGGAAAACTGCTTTTCTCACTACTGAAGGGTTGTTTGAAAATTTTGTCATGCCTTTCGGTCTGACCAATGCTCAAGCGGTCTTCCAAAATTTTATTAATCACGTGTTCTCTGATTTTATTGGACATTTTATGGTTGTGTATTTGGATGACATACTGGTCTACTCACCTGATAAACAGGCTCACATTGGTCACATTCGGGCAGTTCTCCAAAGGCTTTGGGAGAACTGTCTCTTTGCTAAGCTAGAGAAATGTTTATTTTTTGTGCAGGAACTGTCTTTTCTGGGATGCATTGTGTCTGCTGAGGGGTATTGCATGGATCCTAATAAGGTGCAGGCCATTGTCTATTGTGTTCAATCTTGTGATTTGAAGGCTCTGCAGCGTTTCCTAGGATTCGCCAATTATTATCGCAAATTTATAAGGGGGTTCTCACAGGTGGTTTAACCCCTCACAGACATGACTCAAAAGGGGGCCGATATCAAGAATTGGTCAGCTGCAGCGATAGCGGCGTTTCAGTTTTTAAAAAAATGTTTCATATCTGCTCTGCTCCGGTTCTTATTCAACTGGACCCGTCTGAACCATTTATTGTTGAGGTGGACGCTTCATAGATAGGGGTGGGGGCGGTATTGTCCCAGGGACCCGCCACTTTGACTAATTTGAGACCCTGCACTTTTTTCTCGAAGAAATTCTCCCCTGCGGATAAAAACTATGATGTTGGGAATCGAGAACTTCTGGCCGTGAAGTTGGCCTTTGAAGAATGGAGGCATTTTTGGAGAGGCCTGTCCATCCTATAACCGTAATTGCGGACCACAAGAACCTAGCTTACATTGAGTCATCTAAAAGGTTGACTCCTAGAGAGGCTAGATGGTCACTTTTTTTCCCCAGTTCCACTACTCTATCACTTTTTGGCCAGAATCCAAAAATGTCAGAGCTGATGCCTTGTCACGCAGTCTAGATCTGGTGTCCCCCCCGAACCTTCATCCTCCATTCTTCAGCCCGGGGTGGTGGTGGCAGGTATTTCTAATATGTTGGAAAGGGAGATTCGGGAAGCCCAGTCTCTTGCACCTCCGGCTAAACCGGTGGATAAACTTTTCGTACCAGCTCAATTTCGTCTCAAGGTCCTACGGGAGTTCCACGACTCAGTTCTGGGTGGACATCCAGGGATCTCGGCTACCCGGAAGGCCATCGCTAGAATATTCTGGTGGTCTTCTTTAGCCTCTGATGTTGGGGAATATGTGTCTGCTTGTGATGTTTGTGCCCGTGTGAAAACCCCACCATAACCGGCCGGCCGGGGAATTGGTACCACTGCCAATTCCTGAGAGACCATGGACTCATTTGTCCATGGATTCATCACCAACCTTCCCCCCTCCAAGGGTAATACCGTCGTTTGGGTTGTGGTGGACAGGTTTAGTATGCAGGCACATTTTGTACCCTAATGTGGAAACGTTGTCCAAATTGTTTGTTGAGCATGTGGTGCGATTGCATGGGGTACCCTTGAATGTGGTGTCTGATAGGGGAGTACAATTTGTTTCCAGATTTTGGAGGGCATTTTGTAAGAGGTTGGGTATTGGTCTGTCCTTTTCATCGGCTTACCATCCAGAGACTAATGGGCAGACTGAGCGGATCAATCAGTCTCTGGAGCAAATTCTGCGTTGCTTGACCTCAGCCCGACAGGATGATTGGTGTACTGCGTTACCTTTGGCCGAGTTTGCATTTAACAACCGCATTAACCAGTCTACGGGTACATCTCCCTTTTTCTGCAACTGTGGGTTTCATCCACATTTTGGAGAGTTTTCCCATTTGGACTCTGGGTGTCCTGGGGCGGATGAGACAATCCAGCGGTTGGGGGAGGTATGGCGGGAGGTCCAGAGTAGCATTACGAAGGCCCAGGATAAATATAAGTTTTTTGCAGACAAAAAACGGTCCATGGGGCCAGTGTTCCAAGTTGGGGATAAGTTATGGTTACCTACCAAGAATATAAGGCTCAAGGTCCCCTCTGCGAAGCTTGGTCTTAAATTTATTGGTCCCTATGAAATTAACGAAGCAGTTAACCCGGTGGCTTTTCAGTTGCATCTCCCGCCATCTCTACGGATCCCCAATGTTTTCCATAGGGCCCTTTTAAAACCTGCGGGGTCCTGTGGGGAGGAGTCATCGTCTTCCCCGCCACTGGATTTGGTAGACGGGCAGTCTGAGTACGAGGTGGAACGAATTGTTGATTCTAGGTTGGTCTGTCGTGCCCTTCAATATTTTGTACATTAGAAAGGCTACGGTCCTGAAGACCGGTCATGGGTTCCTGCTCGTTCGGTTCATGCATATCGGTTGGTCTGGGCCTTTCACGCTAAGTATCCTGAGAGACCTGGGGGTCCAGTGGCCCCCTGTTGAGAGGAGGGTACTGTCATGATCCAGGATGGGGATTGTCTTTGACCCATCCTGGTCAGACAGGGGTTAATTGTTTCTGCCTCTCTCTGGCACGGCTATTTAATGCTCACTTGACCTAGGTCCGGGGTCAGTTATACTCCTGCCCTCGGCTGAGTTAGTTGACCTCGTGCGCACATGTGCCTTGTACATGATAACTTGTTGCTTGTTTGGTTTTGATCCGGTTCTGTCCCTATTTCGAGTTCTGCCTGTCCCTTTTGTACTGCGCTACCTCTCTGTGTATGACCCTCTTCCTGTGACTTGACTATTCTCTGCTCGTCCCTCTGGTACCGCTCAGCCCTCTCTGTGTACGAACCCTCGCTTGTCTGACCTGCATTTTCCTCTCCTCTACAACAGTTTCCCTGCAGTAGGTACATTACATCATCTGCAGCAGTAGGACACTAAGCCCCGCCTCCTGCAGTCACATGATCGTAGGTCCTGGGACTCCTTACTATTTTCAGTGCCGCAGGTCCTGTCTGCTTGAACCATCACTATAGTATTGGACCCCGTGCTCTCCCATAGTGTGGGTAAGTCCCCCTGCTCTGCGTGGCAGTTTGCCGACGCTGACAGGGTCCTGACATTAGAGTCCTGACAGCGCCAAACCATACTGCTATCTTTGTAGACACAATGAAAAATCAACAGCAGGTGAAGAATTGGTTTTATTTTTTTATGCCGTTCCTCGTGTGGTACAAGTGATTAGGTGTCTATTCTTCTGGTCGGTGCGATTACTGCGATACCAGATTTATATTGGGTTCGGCTGCTGCAACACAGTAAAAGATGCTTTTTATTACAAAAAATAGTTTTTGCATCATCATATTTGGAGAGCTATAATTTTTCCATATTTTGGCCCACAGAGTCATGTCAGGGTTTATTTTTTGCAGAACGAGTTGACGTTTTTATTGGTATCATTTTCAGGCATGTGACATTTTTTGATCGCTTTCTATTCCGATTTTTGTGAGGCAAAATGAACAAAAAACAGCAATTCAGGATTTTTTTGAGGGGAGGTATCTGCCGTTCTGCATGTAGTAAAAGTCAGTACGATTACAGCAATACCTCATTTATATCATTTTTTCATGTTTTGCTGCTTTTAAACAATAAAACTATTATGTAGAAAAATAAATATTTTTGCATCACTTTATTCTGAGCGATAAAACTTTTTTATTTTTCCACTGATGGAGCTGTGTAGTGACTAGTTTTTTGCAGGACAAAATGAAGTTTTCAGCTGTACCATGTTTATTAATATGTCTTTTTGATCACGTTTTATTCCACTTTTTGTTCAGCGGTTTGATCATAAAGCATTGTTTTTAGCCTTGCTTTCTATTTATTTTTTATGGTGTTCATTAACCCCTTAACGACCGCCGATACGCCTTTTAACGGCGGTAGTTAAGGGTACTAAAACCACAGCACCGTTAATTCACGGCGCTGTGGAGAAAGTGCATAGCGCCCCCCAGTGTCGGATTTTCTCCGGGGTCTCGGCTGCCAGGGGTAGCCGAGACCCCAGAGAACATGAATCGGTCGGTTTTTACTGACCCCGCTTTTGCGATTGCCGTTATTAACCCTATAACGGCAACTGCAAAAAAAAAAAGCTGCGATTATGCATTAAATTTCTCTTTCCTCTGATGTGATCGCACATCAGAGGAGAGAGAAATAGGGTCCCCGATCCCCCCAATCCCCCCGGTACCTCTCCGTGGTCCTCCGTCCCCTCCCGGTGGTCCCACGTCCCGCCGGCATCCTCCGATGGGCACCACCATCTTGAAAATGCGCAGTGCACCCGCCGGGAATCTGCCGGCTCCGGCTGGCAGATTCTATTCATTATTTTGATCACTATGATAAACGATCATAGTGATCAAAATAAAAAAAAATAGTACATAACCCCCCGTTTATCACCCTCTTATATAGGCAAACATGAAATAAAGAAAATATTTTTTTTCAGTTTTCCATTAGGATTAGGGTTAGGGCTAGGGCTTGGGTTGGGCAAGGGTTAGGGTTGGGCTAGGGTTAGGGTTGGGTTGGGCTAGGGTTAGGGTTGGGCTAGGGTTAGGGCTAGGGTTAGGGTTGGGCTAGGGTTAGGGTTGGGCTAGGGTTAGGGTTAGGGTTGAGCTAGGGTTACGGTTAGGCTAGGGTTAGGGTTGGGCTAGGGTTAGGGCTAGGGTTAGGGTTGGGCTAGGGTTAGGGCTAGGGTTAGGGTTAGGGCTAGTGTTAGAGCTCGGGTTAGGGCTAGGGTTAGAATTAGGGTAAGGGCGAACTAGGATTAGGGTTAGAATTAGGATTAGGGATTAGGGTTGGGATTAGGGATAGGGTTGGGATTAGGGTTAGGGGTGTGTTGGGGTTAGGGTTGGAGCAAGAATTGAGGGGTTTCCACTATTTACCAACTTTGGGGGGGTCTAAAAATTGGGGTCTAAAAAATCACTTTTGTGGAAACAAAAAAGACTTTTTATTTTAACGGCTCTGCGTTTATAAACTTCTGTGAAGCGCTTGGGGGTTCAAAATGCTCACCACACATCTAGATAAGTTCCTTAGGGGGTCTAATTTCCAAAATGGGGTCACTTGTGGGGGGTTTCCACTGTTTAGGCCCATCAGGGGCTCTGCAAACGCAACATGATGCCCGCAGACCATTCTATCAAAGTCTGCATTCCAAAATGGCACTCCTTCCCTTCCGAGCTCTCCCATGTGCCCAAACAGTGGTTTCCCCCCACATATGGGGTATCAGCGTACTCATGTCAAATTGCACAACGACTGTGGCGGTATGATTTCTCCTGTTACCTTGTAAAAATAAAAATTTGGGGGCGAAATATCATTTTTGTAGAAAAAAAATGGATTTTTTATTTTCACGGCTCTACGTTATAAACTTCTGTGAAGCACTTGAAGGTTCAAAGTGCTCACCACACATCTAGCTAAGTTCCTTAATGGGTCTAGCTTCCAAAATGGGGTCACTTGGGGTTTCCACTGTTTAGGCCCATCAGGGGCTCTGCAAATGCAACATGGCATCCAATCTCAATTCCAGCCAATTCTGCGTTGAAAAAGTCAAACGGCGCTCCATCCCTTGTGAGCTCTGCTGTGTGCTGAAAAAGTGGTTTACCCCCACATATAGGGTATGAGCGTATTCAGGAGAAATTGTACAACAAATTTTGTGGTTGATTTTCTCTTTTAACACTTGTGAAAATAAAAAAAATTGGTTCTGAAGTAAATTTTTTGCAAAAAAAAGTTAAATGTTAATTTTTTCCTTCCACATTGCTTTTCCTGTGAAGCACTTAAAGGGTTAATAAACTTCTTGAATGTGGTTTTGAGCACCTTGAGGGGTCTAGTTTTTAGAATGGTGCCACTTTTGGGTATTTTCTGTCATGCACACCCCTCAAAATGACTTTAAATATGATGTGGTCCCTAAAAAAAATGGTTTTGAAAATTTTGTTGTAAAAATGAGAAATCGCTGGTCAACTTTTAACCCTTATAACTTCCTAACGAAAAAAAATTTGCTTCCAAAATTGTGCTGATGTAAAGTAGTCATGTGGGAAATGTTATTTATTAAGAAATTTGTGTGACACATCTCTCTGATTTAATGGCAGAAAATTTTAAAGTTTTAAAATTGCAAAATTTTCAAAATTTTCTCCATATTTCCATTTTTTTCATAAATAAACACAAGACCTATCGAAGAAATTTTTACCAATAACATGAAGTACAATATGTCACAAAAAAAATTCTCAGAATCCGCAGCATCCATTAAAGCATTCCAGAGTTATAACCTCATAAAGGGACAGTGGTCAGAATTGTAAAAATTGGCCTGGTCATTAATCTGCAAACTGGCTCTGTAGCTAAGGGGTTAAAGGGGTTAACTAATGGGACAGTTTTATAGGTTAGATCATTGCAGACGTGGCAATACCAAATATGTGTACTTTTATTGTTTTCATTTTTTTTTCATACAAATATTTATTTATAGATATAATATCTTTTGATTTTTTTTATGATTTTTTCCTATTTTTTAAAAAATATTTTTACAATTGTTTCAATATTTGTATTACTTTTTTACTTAGTCCGACTATGGGATTTTCATTTTTTGCAGGCTTATCGCTTGTACAGCATGGGGATTCAGCAGCATCCCTATACTGTATAACCTGTCAGCTCTGCACTGTCACTGACATGGTTTGTGGAACCAATGTGCCACAGACCGCGGAGAGCCTGAGGGGCATGACTAGGTGAGCACTGCACTGTTCACTAGAGCCTCTGATCGTGAGGTTAGACTTGGCTCCCGATGCACGCCAGGTGCCACTCCAGGACAGACCAAAGATCACGCAACAGCTGGAGCTAGAAGGATGGAATGGACGGAGTAGCAGGTAAGGCTTGTATCAGAGTGCAGCTGACCAAGTTCGTATCTGAGTGCAGCAGGCAGGAATTACACTAGAGTGCAGCAAGCAGGACTTGCATCCGAGAGCAGCAAGTAGAATTTGTATCTGAGTGCAAGTAGCAAGATTAGTACTTAGAGTACAGCATGCAGGATTTGCGTCTGAGAGCAGCAAGTAGAATTTGTATCTGAGTGCAAGTAGCAAGATTAGTACTTAGAGTACAGCATGCAGGATTTGCGTCTGAGAGCAGCAAGCAGGATTTGTACTTAGAGTACAGCAGACAGCTGGAGGTGGTCTCCTGTCGGTTGCTAATCGTCATTTCTCCTATAATATGGTTGTGTGATGGAATTGGGTTTATTCGCTATGTACCAGTCCATATGCCATCGGACAAAGGGAGGGGGGTGTTATGGGGGAAGGGAATGTTTGACAACATGTTGTAAGTTGTACATGCCTGTCATTTCTAAAACTTTTAATAAAAATTATCTGATTAAAAAAAAAAAAGAGTACAGCAGACAGGATTGGATCTGAGCACAGCAAGCAAGGATTTGCAAATAGGACTTGCACTGATATACAACCATTCACAACATAGACTGTAAACAGGAAGATTGTCCCAGTGGAGAGGAAGCAATATATACATAATGCCTCATAACCATTGGCTGGGAAGGAAATAGCAAGTGCATGCGCTTAGGACATGGCTAGAGACCCAGCTGGAAGTTCTGGGAGCATGCAGAGCATGAGGAAGAGAGGAACCAACTACAATGCGGGTGTCACGACTCACAGGTATTACTGCTGTGGGGACAGCTGCATACAGCAGCAAGGGAGCTGAGCAAAGTGCCAGGTAGCTAACCAGGTAACAACCAGGACCTGAACCATGTGACGGAGTAGGAGCCAGATGCTGGGGTGCAGAGGAGATGATAAACACAGGAGAGTAGTCAAACAAGCTAAGATCAGATCCAAGAGATCACGAGGTACCAATGGGGTGAGACAGGGGATTGTCAGAAGGGAAGCCAGAGGTCAAAAAGCCAGAATGAGCAGTGCGGTACAATAGCGACAACAATAGCCAACCGAAGAAGACAAGAGTACCAAAACAAAAGACAGAGAACAGAGTGAGTGGACAGACCAGGTCATACATGGGAGGTAATCAAGCAATGCAGTATACATGCACATCAGAGGGTCAGATACACAGTCAGAACAACAGTATAGCTGAGAGGGAATCCTAGTCTGGAGTGAGTATAAATACCCCTCCCAGATGCAGAGGGAGGCCAGCAAAAATTAACCCTGAGAGAACAGGATATTAACCATATCCTAACCATGACAGAACCCCCTTAACAGGGGGGCCACTGGACCCCCAGGATGCTCAGGGTATCTGGCATGAAAAACCCGCACCAGTTGATCAGCGTGCACAGAACTGGCCGGAACCCATGACCGATCCTCAATGGAATATCCATTCCAGTGGATTTGGTACTGAAGCCTCCGGCACACATATCATGAATCAATTATGCGGAACATTGGATGAGGAATCTTCTCTAAACGTCTCCACAGGTTTTAATAGCGACCTGTGGAAGACATTAGATATTTTGAAGGAGGTGGGCAACTGTAATCTATAGGCCACTAGGTTGATCACCTCTACAGTCTTGTATGGACCTATAAACCTGGAGCCCAACTTCATAGAGGGTATCTAAAATTGATGTTATGGGTAGACAACCACACCTTCTCCACCACAGCCAAGACAGGAGCTGACCCCCTCCTCCTGTCCACAAAATGTTTGTACTTCTTCAGGACTTTGGAGATGTTCCCCTGAACCTCACTCCAAAGGGTTCTTAACTGTTGCACCATACCCTCGGCACCAGGGCAACCAGAATCCATGCGGGAAAATTCTCTAAACTGCAGAACAAACCCATAATTGACCTGAAAGGGAGATTTGCCAGTAGACTTATTAATATGGCAGTTGAACGCAAATTCTACCATGGGCAATACTTCACATCAGTCCTCCTGTCTGGAAGAGGCCAGGCATCTTAGAATTTTTTCCAATGACTGGTTGGTGCATTCAGTCTGTCCGTTAGATTCCGGATGATAAGAGGAGGCGAATGACAACGTGACCTATTATGATTCGGTCACCGAGGAAGATTACCGGGGAATTAGTTAGCAACCAGCAAACCAGAAAGGTTGGCAACTGAGCGTATTGCAGACTCCTAAACCTAACAACACAACTAGCATTAGCTGTGGGACATGCCTACGATGCCCTAGACACCTCGGCACAGCCAAAGAGTTAACTAAGCCTAAAGCAGGAAAAGGGAAAGCTAAACTGCCACGGAGTAGAATCCCTAAGGAATAGATAGCCCCCAAACATATATTGTCGGTGAGACAAGATAAGGCACAAAAGCAGGCAGAAAATAGAGTGTGCAAATGATGGGGCCCAAACTGTCTAGATAGGACAGGACAGAAAAGATACTATCTGCAATCACGCAAAAACCCTAAAAAATCCAACGACCCCTTAACATACAGAGCGTTTTCTCTCAAAATCCGGAACACAGTCTGTACATGTTCCACATGAGAATCCCAATTACTGGAAAAAATCAAAATTTCGTCCAAATAAAAGATCAAAAACTTATCCAGAAAGTCCCGGAAAATATCGTTCATGAAAGATTGGAAGACGGAAGGGGCATTAGTGAGTCCAAAAGGCATCAATAGGTACTCAAAATGTCCCTCAGGAGAATTAAACGCCGTCTTCCATTCATTACCGTGCTTGATGCAAATAAGATTATACGCTACCCTAAGGTCAAGCTTGGTAAATCAGCTAGCACCTAAAGGTGAAGAGGATGGTCTGATATGACCCTTCTCCAATGACTCCTTGATATAAGATTGCATAGCATCATTTTCAGGTACAGATAAGTTGAAAAGCCGACCCTTCGGAAATTTACAGCCGGGCACTAAGTCAATTGCGCAATCATAACTCCTATGAGGAGGCAAAGACATGGACTTACTGTCACTAAATACATCAGAAAAATCAGCCAAATAATCAGGAACATCATGAGACTGGGGAGAGGTGGAGAAAACAGGAGTGTCACTAAGAAGACATTGACAACCCCAACTCACCACAGACACAGATTTCCAATCCAAAACATGATTATGGGTCTGCAACCAAGGAAAACCCAGCACAATATTGTCATGTAAATTATGCAACACCAAAAATTTACAATTCTCTTGGTGGTCCGGGGCGACCCGCATTATCGCCTGGGCCCAAAACTGGGGTTTATTATCCGCCAAGGGTGTAGCATCAATAACCCTCAAAGGAATTGGGGTCCGCAGGTTATCATGAGAAACCCACAACGTTTGGCAAAGTCAAAATCCATCAGATTCAGAGCTACTCCTGAATCAACAAAAGCTTCAGCAGAAAATGAAGACAAGGAGCAGATCAAAGAAACCACCAAAAGGAATTTAGGCTGTACACTACCCTTAGGAAATGAGTGGGAAAAACATTTTTCCCGCTTAGGGCAAACAGAAATAGCATGAAAGGCATCTCCACAAAAGAAGCATAACTTATTATGCCTTCTAAACTCTTGACGTTGCGCCCTAGAAAAAACCCTATCACATTGCATGGGCTCAGAAGTTTGTTCAAAAAGCAGCACCTCCTTTCACATAGTTTTACGTTCACGTTGATCAATTTGAATGGCTAGTAACATAGAGTCGCTAAGACCAGAGGGGACCGAAAATCCCACCATAACATCTTTTACAGTTTCTGCCAAACCTTTCCGAAAGTGGTTAAAACTAAAAGAGAAAGAGCGCAATAGGGTCTTACCCAGGTAAAAGAGATACAGTTCAAGCTATTATACTCACCAATAGCAGGAGAGTTAGAGGCATAAAGGAATAGAGGTCAAAGCTGCTGCACATCCAAATGGCCCCGCCGTGACCATAGATCATCAGATATCAAAGAAACAATTTTCGGATTTAAACGTGCGCTGCTAGACAAAACGACTCCTTTCCAGATTGTGTACTTGTATACTTTTATTTTCCCAACGCGTTTCGAAGTCTCAAACTTCTTCCTCAGGGGATGACATGACAGGGGATGACATGTACATGTCATCCCCTGAGGAAGAAGTTTGAGACTTCGAAACGCGTTGGGAAAATAAAAGTATACAAGTACACAATCTGGAAAGGAGTCGTTTTGTCTAGCAGCGCACGTTTAAATCCGAAAATTGTTTCTTTGATATCTGATAAACCTTTCCGAAAGAGAGATGCTAGGGCGTCATCATTACATTTAGTAAGGACCGCCCACTTTCAGAATTTTTGACAATATAACTCTGCCACATCCTGACCTTGGTTCAATGCCAATAAAGTTTTCTCAGCTTGATCAATAACATTACATTCATCATACAACAACCCAAAGGCTTGGAAAAACACATCCACATCAGCCAAAATAGGATTCCCAGGTGTCAGAGAAAAAGCCCAGTCCTGGGGTTCGCCGCGCAACAGGGAGAATACAATTTTAACCTGCTGCACCGAGTTCCCCGAGGAGTTAGTTTTCAAGGCAAAAACAGTTTACAATTATTCTTAAAGTTCAAAAATTTAGATCGATCTACAGAAAATACATGAGGAATAGGAATTTTTGCTTCTACAGCAGACGATTGAGCGAGATAGGCAGAAATTCCCGGAACCTCAGCAGCGAGCTGGTCAACACGATTGGACAATTAGTCTCCAGTAAAGAAAAAATCCTACGGTCCCCAGAGAAAAAGAGGAATAAGTATATACAAAATTCTGACACTTTTTTTTAACAATTCTTTCCTTCTTTAGAGTACCCTAGAATCTACAGTTTAGGCTGGTGATTCTGTTATGATTCGGTCACCGAGGAGAATTACCGGGGAATTAGCTAGCAACCAGGAAACCAGAAAGGTTGGTAACTGAGCGGATTGCAGACCCCTAAACCTAACAACACAACTAGCATTAGCCGTGGGACGTGCCTATGATGCCCTAGACGCCTCGGCACAGCCAAAGAGTTAACTAAGCCTAAAGCAGGAAAGGGGAAAGCTAAACTGCCTCGGAGTAGAACCCCAAAGGCATAGATAAAAAAAGAAAAGAAGCCAGCGCTGCTTAAGGTTAGAACGCATAACATTTTCTTTTTTTTGTATGTTGGTATGTGGCTGACCACCACTTTTGCCATGCGCGCTGGGTTATGTTCGCCATTTTTTCTGTGTTCACTGTGATGGATCAAGGCTGCTGTGCACACACACAGCAGCCCCGCCCTGCCCCAAGCTTTATTTAATTGTGCACCTGTGTCTGAACCTGCATTGCCCTCCATCTCTGTTTGCTGGTCGGACAATGTGTGGAGGCTAAACCCGATATGTCTGCATTCAGACCTGGTTGGCCTTCATCTGCACTTGCTTTTTCTGGCTTCATGGGAGCGATCCAGAAATGCTCAGGTACGGATTGCACTTAAAGTGGTCTTGCTTTTAATGAATCTAGGATGCCGTAATGGCACAGTGTTTATTAAAAACGTAGAGTAGGACCCCCCACATGAGATTGCCTTGGCGCGGCGGGGTGGCTCAATTGAATTGATCAATTTTTTTGCCAAATGTCTCATTTTGAATACAGTTAGATATTATGTGCATATGCACTTTATGTTATGCGTTCTGACCTTAAGCAGCGCTGGCTTCTTTTCTTTTTTTTTGTATAAAGGAATAGATAGCCCCCAAACATATATTGCCGGTGAGACAAGGTAAGGCACAAAAGCAGGCAGAAAATAGAGTGAGCAAATGATAGGGCCCAAACTGTCTAGATAGGACAGGACAGAAAATATACTGTCTGCAATCAAGCAAAAACCCTAAAAAATCCAACACGTCTGATATACAAAAATACTGAGGCCACACGACCTCTCCCCCACTAGATCAGCATTCTGGTGTGAACTGGAGGCAAGCAAAAGATACTAATTTAACAGGGAATTAGCAATACTGAACAGAATGACATAAGCTGTTACATATGAGCGGGGTCCAGCACAAATCCCAGCAGGGAATAAACAAGCGAGCAGAAGGTAACGCAGGTAACAGCACAAATTGGGCATTCTTAGAAAACCTATCATCCACTACCCACACTACTGAGTTGCCCTTGGAAGGGAGAAGATTAGTGATAAAGTCCATGGACAGGTGAGTCCATGGTTTATCCGGAAATGGCAAAGACACC
Source organism: Dendrobates tinctorius (assembly GCF_039654945.1). NCBI lineage: Eukaryota > Metazoa > Chordata > Amphibia > Anura > Dendrobatidae > Dendrobates > Dendrobates tinctorius. Next base: position 9,668,894 of record NW_027361683.1, read on the forward strand.
AATTTCCTGGCCGGACGGACCTGAGAGCATTTAGAGCGAGCTCACACCCCACAAGTATTTATAAACCTTTTGATATCAGTACCCATAGAGAGCCACCAAAAACCCCTAGCCACTGCCCCCCAGGTAGCTGCAATACCAGCGTGTGCACTTAACACAGAATCATGAAATTCTTGCAGGAGTGTGAGACAGAATGTTCGGGTACAAACAATTTACCTGGGAGTTTATTCCTGGGAGCTTGTGCTTCCAGAATCTCTCTTTGTAACTGAGATGAAACTTCTGCCACAACCACTCCCGGTTGAAGAATGGAGGAAGGAGGTTCTGGAGGGGACACAGAATCAAAACTTGGGGATAAGGCATCCGCCTTTACATTTTTACACCCTGTTCGGAATGTAATGGTAAAATGAAGCTGACAAAAAAAAAAATGTCCACCGAGCCTGTCTAGCTGTCAATCTCTTAGCAGACTCGATATAGGCCAGGTTTTTATGATCAGTGATGACCGTAAAGGGATGAACAGCCCCCTTCAGAAAATGCCTCCATTCTTCGAAGACCAATTTAACCGCCAACAATTCCCTGTTGCTGACATCATAATTTCTCTTGGCTGAAGAGAATTTTTTTAGAGAAAAAGGCGCAGGGTTTAAGGCTAGTAAGGGTGAACAGACCCTGGGACAACACTGCTCCCACCCCCACCTCCAAGGCACCGACCTCCACGATAAAAGGTCTTGACGAATCATTGTCTGGAAGGAATTTTTGGGGGCTACGGACCAATTTTTTACATCCGCCCCATTTGAGAGTGAAGTCGATCAAGGGTTTCACCACCTGCGAAAACCCTTTAATGAATTTCCTGTAGTAATTAGCAAAACCCAGGAATCGTTGCAACCCCTTCAGGTCATGAGGTTGCACCCAATCTGAAATGGCCTGAACCTTCCCTGGAACCATGCAGAATCCCTCCCCTGATTCAATTAAACCCAGAAAAGAGAGTTCTTGCATAAAGAATGAACACTTCTACAGCTTATCGTATAAATGGTTCTCCCTGAGTCTTACAAGAACCATACGTAGATGTTGTAAGTGTGACTGACTGCCTCTGAGTATATCAAGATGTCATCCAGGTAAATTACCACATAGCGCCAAATCAGCTCAGAAAAAAACAACATTAATGAAATTCTGGAAAACAGAAGGGGCGTTAGTGAGACGGAAGAGCATAACCAAATTTTCGAACAACCCCTCGGTCATCAGAAACACTGTTTTTCATTCATGTCCCTCCTGGATCCCTATAAAGTTATAAGCCCCTTAAAAGTCAAACTTAGAAAACCATTTGGCCCCTGTGAGTTGATTACATAAATCAGGAATCAGAGGGACAGGGTAGGTGCTTTTCACAGTAATCTTATTCAGTTCCCGAAAGTTGAGGTACGGTCGCAAACCACAATCTTTTTTCTTTTTTCTTCACAAAGAAAAACCCTGCTGCCACGGGTGAGACAGAGGGCTGAATATGCCCCTTGCGGAGTCTCTCTGTGATGTACTCTTTCATGGCTTGGTGCTCAGCCCGGACAAATTGTACAGACGAGCCTTGGGTAATTTGGCTCATGGGGCTAAATCAATAGCACAATCACAAGGTCGATGTGGTGGAAGCGCCTCAGCCTTGCTTTCGGAAAACACATCTTCGAAGTCCTTCAGGTAGTCCGGAATACCCCCAGCCGACAGACGTCACAGATACAGACTTTACCGGGTTAACAAAAGGTCCCAGGTTACAACACGGACTGTTATCATTACATCCCCATTGAGTGATCTCCCCCGCCACCCAATCAATGACAGGATTGTGGCATTGCAGTCAGGGCATCCCCAATACAAGTCCGGCAGGCAGATTATTCATAACGAAACAACTTAGTTTTTCCACATGAGTGGAACCCACTTTCTGAGAAAAGACATCAGTCCTGAAACAAACTCCATCCCGGGTAAGGGGAGATGAATCAACAGCCGCACTTTTAACAGGATCTTTCAGCCTGACTGTCCCTATCTGTTTATGAGTCACAACTTGGGCATCAATCAAATTAATGGAAGAACCGCAGTCAACAAAGGCGATGGTCGCCACAGGACTACCTGCAAGTTCCAATTCCACCTGGATCACAATTTTTGCAAGCGAGAAAAAATGTACCTGGGAGTCTGGAAACCTCCTCGATTGTTGCCCAGACTCAGTTGTTTCTCTGAAGAAGGGCAGGAGGAGCAGTTACTTTTCCAATGTCCAGAGGCTCCACAGTAAAAGCATAGTAGGTTGTCTCTACAGTGCCTTCTCTCTTTCTCCTCAACCGAGACTGACCGAATCTCCATGGGCTCAGATACAGGTGCAGTGTCACACAATTTGGAGAACAAGGGAGACTCTTGTTGCATCAGTCCCTAACACGGAGTCTCCAGTCCAACAGTACTGCCTGCTTCATGGTGTCCTCCAGGGTATCAGGAGGAGGATGAAGTGGCAGAGCGTCTTTTAGATGGTCAGACAGGCCCTTGCGGAGCAACCCCCTCAGAGCGGCGGTGTTCTGTGATGCTTTGGCTTAATGTCTAAATTCTGAGCAGAACCATTCAGCAGAGTGCTTTCCCTGTGTCACACTCATCACCATATCCTCTGCCATTCATTTTCAGAGGCCCGGTGATGCAATTCGAAAAACAGCTTGCATCCATTCCTGAAGACCCTAAACAATTTTTTATCTCCGGAAAAATTGACGGGTAACTTTACCGGTGGCTCGGGGTCCGCTAGGGATACATTAGTGGGGCCCCCCTCCCGGAACCCCAATGTAGCAGACACCTGTAAAGCACCTGTTGGTGAGAGTGGACCAAGGCTTGCTGCTCCAGGGACAGCTTCTGCATAAGCTGGGAGAGGTCATTAACCTGCATCGTGAGAGCCTGTATCGGTTCCATAGCATACTAACACCCCACCACCAGGGAAAAACTGTACGGTCAGCTGTAATGTCACGACTCTCAGGTATTACTGCTGCGGGGAGAGCTGCACACAGCAGCAAGGGAGCTGAGCAAAGCACCAGGTAACTAACCAGGTAACAACCAGGACCCGAGTCATGTGACAGAGTAGGAGGTGGTTGGGGCGGAGCTTAGTGCTGGAAAGCACATAATCTGTGCATGGCGCCGTACACACAGATGCTGTGACACATGCGGTACTGTGATGCTTGTGCTGTCTGGTGCCCACTGGCGCTAATGGATGAGAGAGCTGACTGCACTGCGGCGCTAAGTAGTACCAGTACTAGGCGCTGACTCTAACTCTGCGACCCAAACTCATACACAACCGAGGAAGGGGAGTCATAATGAGTCATTCACCAGTCTCATACATCCATCATCACACACACCACTATAACAATAAGAATTAATCTCTATCATAGCGCATGGCGGGGTGGCCATGCAAGGCTTTTATAGCCATGACCTTCCAGGACCTTCCTGATGATCCAATCAGAGCAGGAGCAGGACCTGAGCATGTGACCTCCGATCTCCAATGAGAGGTCGTCCCATGGGCATGCTCAGTGGACTGAAAGAAGGACTTAGTCCCTGGAGTTGCTCGCTGCTGTCCAGCATGCGTTGCTATAGCTGGACCAGAGGTGGCAGCAGCAACAAAACCCACAGTGCTAGTCTGAGCACGGCGCCGGGATTGACGGCCCTGCTGAGCAGCCTCCTCTGCGCCGGAGAGGAATGGGAGACCACAGAAGGCAAGGTTCGGGATTCCTCCTGTGCAGCAGCAGGAACCATACACCTAACAGTGTCAGCAGTCAGAATCAGCTGACACCTGGCGTTGATCGACCATGCACCACCCATGTGTGCGGGCAATCAAAATGACATAATAAAATCCATCCCTGGTCAAATAAGTCCAGAGCACACGGACGGATTATTACATCTGATGTCAGAAAGGGTTTAAAGTAACCCTATAAAAATTGCCTTATTAATTATTAACTTAGTATTTCTAGTGGAAACAACAAAAAAAAAGTCACATTTTTCTAGCATTGCATGAGCCTAATAAGTCATAATAAGTAGAGATTGGCAAACTTTACAGTTCGGGGTTCGAACCGTACACTTATTGTGCGGTGTTGAACTTCCAGCATGGACTTCTTCTGGAAGTGTGTTTTACAGTTGGGGAGAGGAGAGAGAGATTGGAATACACTCTGATTTCACTCAAGTGCAGTCCGATGTATGCGCACAGAGACAAAGGATAATACGTCGGACCTGTGCTGCAATACTCTCATGTTTGATAGGCAGGTAAATATATATATTTTTTTGTAGGTTACAGTTTCCCTTTAGCACAAAAAACAAAACTTTCTGGTAATACTGTCATGTGATAACATTTTGCTATTCCTTTCACATTTAATTATTATTGCAGTACTGTAAAATGGGACTTTAGAATAGAGCACTGAAGGCCAGTGAATGTCAAAGTTCTGATAGGCTGAAATGTGTTCAATACAATTGAAATTTACACAGTTTATCAGGGCAGAGATCAGCTTGTTCCTAGAGCTGTCAATGAATCACTGTGATAGTTAAGATCACTTTCCACTAGCTTAACAGGTGAAGAGCAACAATGAAATGACAATGTCTTTGACCCTCCACTTATTACTGAACACTTGAGGGGCTGGTATCATTACTAATAGGTTCAGAGTGAATCATGTGCTGCATGTTAGTAAAGAAGAGCAATAGATTTACAGCATTTATTTCAATCATCCTTGTACGTTTGTATTTTCCCAGCACGGCATCACTGATAGCAGACATATAATAAGTATTGTTTTCCACTTTTGGTTTAACTGCTATCATGTTAATTTTCTGTTCATAACAATATACTAAAAGCAAAATGATATATCAAAGCATCTTGGCCCTGAATTATCAATGCCTTTGCATCTTTTTTTTTTCCTGTAGTAAAACTGTTTTTATAATTGGACTTTATTTATTATTTAGTTTGCAATTTTTTTCTTAAGTTTAACTTTTTTTTCTTAGAATATTGGTTTGGTTTTACTTATAGACTAACAAAAACTAGCAAGAAAGTGAGGGGTAAAGCAAATGTCTAACATAATCAAAATCTCCATCCAATAAAAATTATGCTTTATTAATAACAATAAAAGGAGACTACCTATTACATTTCCAAAAGCAACATCATATATACATAGTGGTCCAAGTAATTTGGATGTCTACTATTATACCACACTAAAACAGAACTCAGGAGGTCAGGCAGAGAAGTGCCTAAATACTTTTCCTAAATAATATATCCTCTGAATAGCCCTACTTGACCAGGAGTTTGGCACTCGCAAGTTTGGTGCCCTCATTCACTGTCGTCTTAACCTAGCTGACCGTAAGGAGTCCTACAAACCACATACCCCTGATGTGGATGAAAAAAACTTGATTTGAGGAAAACAGAACGTCCATAAACATTGGTAATGTAGTGATTATCCTTGCATGGAAAAACGCCTACTGTCAAATGTAAATCCCCAAATAACTGCTATTGGTGGGGGTGTTGAATCAAAGTTCATCATGCTTAGCTGATAATAAAAGGCAAAAATTATTGTCTTCCCCTGTGTTGATCACGCACTTTATTATCAATTGTGTGGTTACGGTATTTTTTTATATGGTATAAGTGTTATTATTATTTAATAGCCTTCTGCCATGTAAATAAGGATAAGACTAAAAACAGCTGGAATGCCTGTTCAGATTATGCGTTTGGACATAGTGGCCCTAATTTACACCTTTGCTTGGCATCATTCATTCTAGCAGAAATTGCAAAAAGTTAAATTACATTGCATTCAATTATTAGGAGTATTTGTAAAAGAGCATGAATAATTTTTAGCTAAAGAAGGTTATTCCAATAGTTTCCCTGTAAATAATAATCCAAAAGACATTCAAGAAGCTCCTGCTAAATCTTAACATATCTTTCCACAGACAACATTGGTTGTAGACGAAGTTATTTCAGTCTGATATAATGTAAAGCTTTGCATTTTCCTCCTTTTGAGCAATGGTTCTGCACTTGGAAACATACAGTATGGAAATATGTTCCCGAGACACTTTGTTGCAGAGCTATTGACTCAGCACAAGTTTCACTAATGGTCTCAGAGGGCCATTAGAATTCCCAATATGTTGTGTTTATGGAAATTCAGTAAGTTTTCATATTGTTTTCAAAAAGTCATCTGTATAAAGAATTTCAGTTCCAAAGTGTAATTTACGGCCAGTTACATTTATACTAAGAAATATTAAATCTTATATATCTAACATGTCAAAAAAATCTTGCTAATAATAAAAGATGGAGATAAAATTACATCATGTTCATTTTACACTAGAGCTCCTGTGATATCTGAACTAGCATACACATTTGCACAGACTTAAAGCCCATTTGCACAGACCAATTGGTGGCACTAAACGATCCCCAATTGTAAACCTTTGCAGATTGGTGGTCATTTAAAAGCCTGTATAAATTTTGGTGTTTGGGTATTAACTCTTTTGAAAGACAGGGCAGAAAATGCTAGTGACGCACCCAAGAGGCCATGGGATACTTGCTACCGGGCCGGTCATCTTGAAGGGATGTGTCACAGTGGCAGTGACCCGGTCCGTGGCCCCAAGCGGTCATGTTAAAGGGGTAGAATTGAATGGGGATAAAATTTATGTAGTGATTCGTGACGCCAGTTGGAGTGTTCGACTGTAGTACAGCCGGCACTGCAGATGATCCCTGGGGGAGTAGATGGTGATGGCAATGCAGATGTTTATCCCTCTCCAACGAGGGCTGACCCCCAGAGATTGTGATGGAAGTAGAAGGAATGGAGTAATAAGGCAGGAGACAAGGAAAGTCACTTTATCATTTACTGTAGTTCAGGTGCAGGTCAGAGGAGATATTACAACTCTCACCAGGTTACAGTCTACTTTGCAAAATGGGAGTTATCCATCACTCTGCTGTGACTCGGTGCAAGCTTCCTGCTATTCTAATCCCTTCTGGGACCAAGGCTTCCCAGAGTCTAGAACTTCCAGTATAACCCCTACTCACTGTGTATTCCTCCTCTGGCAACTTGCAGCTTGGATTCTGTGTAAAGTTCGAGTTCCTTCTTGCACAATCCTGCACTGATCCTAGTTTGCTGCAGTCTTCCTGGGGAAAACACTCTGCTGTTGGTTGTATAAACTCACACAGTCTCTCAGCTTACCACCCTGCTCTGAAAGCATGGATGGCCTAGGGGCTGACTCCCTGATTCTTATTAGCTTTGCTCCTGGAGGAAGCGCATGGCATGGCTTCCAAAAGCGTTCTCCATCTTCTCCTTCTTCACTGAAAACAACAGCTCTCAACTCCTCCCCCTCCCAGGTAGGGTATGTCTGCAAAGCTCTAAGCTTCAGACAAGTAAGGGAGTGGGGTTAATTCTGTGTGTGTTGTGTTTTCTAGCAGAGAAAGCATATCTCCCATTGCTTGTAAAATACAGTCAAAATAGTACATATTTAACCCTTTTGTGGCGGTAAAGATTTAGGGCACCACACTGGGATCAATTTCAATGGTTCACCAATTACCTTGTTGAAACCTTGGCCATAGGAAACACACTCTCAACAATCTGAGGTAGATCACTTAGTGTGAATAGGCTGTGTTTACCAAGAATGATGCACTGCTGAGAATAAAAATCTTCTGCGCATTGCAAAAAATCATTTCATCCGATGAACAAGCATTTTTCTTATTCATTGGTTAATCAGCAGCGTGTTCACAGATTATTGTGACTTCCCCTGACGAAGCTGCACATGCTGCAGCGATACGCGTGGGGTATGGTTCTGGGCAGGGCGCCCACTCATCTGATCCTTCCACGGTTTTTAGCCTGCTGAGGCCTTGTTTCATTTTCAGCTTGTTTATCCTGGGGTATTATCCCATTATAGGGATGCTTATGTGTTTAATTGGTTAATCTTGGACATTACCCTTTTATAGGGTCTCCTTAGCTCCCTGGGGATCACTTAGGTGGCTTATTATGGCCCATATATCCATACTAGGTTGCTGAGGGATTTATACCTTTCTTGCTGAATTATGTCAGGATCTTATGGTCCCTATGAGCCCAATAGCAGGATATAGATACATTCCGTTGTGGGATTAGTTGTGATACGTAATTATATTATACATGATTTTGTGTCTTATTCATCATTATTGCACATTGTGGGATGTCTCTGTGTGTGTTTTTTAATGTTTTTATGCATAACCCTTTTGCATCAATAAATTTCTAAATATCATATGGGGATAGTGTGCGTTATTATACAGTGGTGCTTTTTCTTTCTTCAAATTGTTTCAGTGGTTATTCCACTGTAACGGCACCTACCCTCTATATATTGTATAGTATATTGCACAGATTGTGCGCCCCGGCCTTGTTGTTGAGATTATTGTGAACAGGTGACAATTAGAGATGAGCAAACCTGTTAAAGGGAACCTGTCACCAGTTTTTTGGCTATTAACCAAAAATATCATCTAATAGAGTGTGAGCTATACATACCCCAACTTCTTGTGAAACGTCCTGACTCCCCATGAATCCCCCATAAAACCTTTTATATTTCTCCAGCGCTGTATGTAGATATCTTCAGTCCAGTCTGATGGGTGTTGGTCCTGGTCCCTCTCTCCACCTCAAATCGGCATGCTGTATGCTTTCTCTTTTGTGAATAGCGTTGTTCACGTACAGGTCCTGCGTGTGCGCATTCAAATTGCCTCTCGCGTGTGCGCAGTATGTTTTGCCCAACTGCGGGCAAAGCCGAAAAGTTAATACTTTAAAAGTTAATTGCTTTAGTTAATCTGTTGGCCATGGAAATGCTGCCTTTCCTCCTGGTAGATGCAGACAGTTTCCCAAAGCTGATGGCAGTCGTAGTCCCCCCAGTACCATTTACCCAGTCGCCATTACTTTTCTAAGAAAGCTGTGCCAACACTACACCAGCATGTCACAGACAACATCACCCATTCCTTGACAAAATCTCTGTCTACAAGAGTGCATTTCACCACAGACACTTGGGCGAGTAAACATGGCCAAGGGAGTTACATATTGCTGACTGGGTGACTCTGGTGGCTGTGGGGACAGATGCTACTCCGCAAGTCTTGGAATCCCCAAGGCTTGAAGGACAAACCTCTACATTAAACACTTCCTCCACTGCTTCTACCTCCTCTTTCTCCTCTAGGGCATCCACCTGCGCCCTCAACCTCTGCCTTCATGAGACATACGTTCCAACAGTGCAGAGCAAATCCCCACCACCTCCTACTGCGTAGCCAGGGCTTACCGCAATCAGGCAGTATTAAAATTGATATGCCTTGGAGATTGCTGTCATACACCTGAAGTGTTGCTTATTCAATTGCTGTCTCTGCTGGATGCTGGCATCCAGGGAAGGTCATGTCCAATGAGGGTGCGAACCTGGTGGCGGCCATAAAGCGAGGAAAGCACACACACGTGCATTGCATGGCTCACGTCCTCAACCAGGTGATACAGCGTTTTCTCTGCAACTATCCTGGCCTGGGTGAGCTGCTTCAGAAAGTACGTAAGCTTTGTGCTCATTTCTGCTGTTCGCACCCCTCTGGTCATCGACCTGCATTGATACAGAGGTCTTTGTCCATACCAGTTAACAGTTTGATATGCGATTTGCCGGCACAGTGGAATTCCACTCTGCACATTTTGCAGCCACTGTGGCACCAGCAATGAGCTCTGATGCAGTATGTCATGTCGTATAGCTTGGACCAATGCAGTACGGACGTGGTACATATCACCTTTACAGAGTGGGCACAGATTAAGGACCTCTGCACCCTTCTGCACAGTTTCGAAATGGCTACTAAGATGGATAGCGCTGACAACGCCATCATCAGCATCACTATTCCGGTCATCTATACGCTGGAGCAGACTTTGAATAGTCTCTAGAAGGAGATGATGGTCCCAGAAGAAGAGGAGGAAGCAGAGGAGGATGCAGAAGGGATAACATGGTCTCTATCAAGACTGTCGTCACACAGGCGGGTGCCAATGGAGGGTGGATTACTGCAATCAAGGGGGGCTGGTGATAACAGACAAACTGTTATCGAAGGTGCAAGATCTGAGGAACAAAAGAAAGAGGGAGAGGTGATGGGCAAGCAACTGTCAGATGAAGAGGATAGTCCTCCCCTCTCTATTGTTCATGGTTGGCGGGAGGTGACAGAGGAAACGAGCCTCACTGTTACCCAGCCACCAACACAGCATGGGCTTGGACCTCATGGTAGAGCCCGACGAATGAATGCCTTCTTGCTGCACTACCTGCAACATGATCCCCGTATAGTTATGATTAGGAATAATGCTGACTTATGGGTTGCCACTCTGTTAGATGCACATTATAAAACCAAATTTTGTCAGATGATTCCCGCCCTAGAAAGGGACTCGCAAATGCTGGAGTATCAAAACATGCTTTTACACAACCTTAAGAGAGCTTTTTCCAATACAGCAGTGAAGCACACAGTTCACATCGCAGCTCTACACTTCCAACTTCCGGCACGTCAATTTGTCAACACCAAAATATTAGCAGCAGCAGCAGTGGTGAAAGTGGAAGAAACAACACCTGTGAGTCCTTTTTTTTTAGATCAACTTGTGCACCAGCACAATAGAGACCAAGTCTTACATGTGGTGAATGAATGGAGAGGATGGTGCAGGAGTATCTAGAACTGTATATATAAATACTGCACTAATCTCTTAGCTTTGTTTTGCGAAGGAGGAAACAATCTTTTTCGTGACCACAACTGCGGAACCGTGGGCTGGCTGCAGTGCTGAGAGAGGGCAGAGTACAGCGAACCAGACAAACTGCTGGACCGTGAGAGAGGTGAGGGCGGAGATGCTAAAGTGGATTGAGAAATTGCGGTGTTCTTGTACTCTGAGTTCAGTCAAAAACAGCAAGCATGTCCACTTCTGTTACAGCTGAAGGCAGGCTCTCAGTCAGCGTGACTGGAGTGGGTAAAGAACCAGAGGTTCTGTGGTCAAAGACCTACATCTCAATAGTTTTCATGGTAACAGAGGAGGAGGAAGAAGCAGCAGATGCGAATGAAGAGATGGCTGGTGGTTGTTGATGTCCGCTGGTCTGCATTTTTGAACAGTGGGATTCCCACAGTAAAGCATGTTGATTGCATTTGTGAAGGTTCATACATGTAGTAGTCAAATTATTGCACTTTTTTTTACCTTTTTTTTGCAAAGTTTGTAGAGTATATGATTTATCTCATCCTTTGCAGTGTCTAAAAAGGCCCAGGTCAAGCAACCCTTGCCACCCCTGCGAGAAGCAGACCCACAGACACTGCTGGGCACAGGCACAGGGACAGAGGATGTATTGCTCATCATGGCTGCATCACTACGTGTCTGCCATGTACAGTGCAACGTAACCTCTTCGTCTTCCTCCTCAGATGACCTACTCAGCTGTGTGCCTCTATGTTCATGCCAACTGGGATCTAACACCTCCTCATCATCCTCTGTGTTATCACATTCCTGGCCCTTGGAGTCACCCACCTCCTCTTCTTGCCCTGAGAGCACAGTACAGTCCATGTGAGCCTCAGATATCTGAGTATCATCAAGACCACCTCCCCCAGGGGTTAACGTCTGATGACGAGGTTCAGGATGCTATTCAGACTGTACTTTGTCCTTCCCCGGATCCAGGATAAAAAAAATTTGGGGCATCAGTGCATATTTACTCCTCTTGACTTGTGATGAACATGGCATAGAATGTGTGAACAGATCTTCAGACTCATCCATCTGTGGATCAAGCTTGTGTCCCTGTTGGAGGAAAGGTTGCAAAATCTAGAAGAGAGGTACATTGAAAATCATTAAGGAAGGTGAAGAGTTCTTAGAGCAGAATTATCTCTTCATGTTACAGAAAGAGAAGAAAATCGAAGTGCACCAGAAGAAACAGGAATGGAAGCATGTGACCCAGAGAAGAAGGAGATCAAGAGGCAGTCAGCACCCATACTGCTAAGGCCTGTTTCACACTTCCGTTTTTGACCATCAGTCAAAATCCGCCGTTTTTAAAAAAAAACGGATCCGCCATTTTTTTGGGCGGATCCGTTTTTTTTCCCCATTGAGATGCATTACCGACGGATCTTGACAGATGGCCATCCATTGGATTCGTTTTTTTGCGGATCCACCAAATTTTTGCGTCCGCCGACATGCCCGGACGGACCATGCAACATTTTTTTTGCTGCAGGATCCGCATTTTAGAGTGCGCATGCCCGGAGGAAGGAAGTCAGCAGGAAATTTAACCCTGAAATAATTTCTGGCGGACGGAAAAAACTCTCTCTCTCCTCCCCGTGCTACGGTTCCTTTAAAATTCTTCATTCATCGGATCAGTCAAAAAAATGGTCCGGTGGCATCCGTTCACATCAGTTTAGCAACGGATCCGCTTTCTGCCATTTTGGCGGATTTTGACTGACACAAAAAACTGAAGTGTGAAACAGGCCTAAGGAACCAGTACCAGGCTCTCACGCAGGAGACCGATGAAGAAATACATCAAGATAAGACTTTGTCCACAAACAACAACCTTGTACACTCTCAGAGTCCTCCTGGATGGAGAAAGAAAAATGTTGTGAAGAAGAAATGGAGAGTTGCGTTCATGGGGGATTCCCTGTTGAGAGGAACAGAGGCTGCTATCTGCAGACAGGCTTTAACCTCAAAAGAAATGTGCTGTCTTCCAGGTGCAAAAATTAAAAATTTGTCTGACAGGTTATCAGGACTCTTCAGACCTACAGATGACTTCCCATTCCTGCTCATATATGTGGGCACAAATGACACCGCAATAAACTACCTGGAAACCATCTGCTGTGACTTTGAAAACTTAGTTAAGAAAGTGAAAGAACTGGGAGAACAGGTGGTCTTCTCTTCCATCCTTCCAGTGGATGGCCATGGAACAAGGAGGTGGAATAAGATTCTGCAGGTGAACAGCTGGCTACGTCAATGGTGCCATGAGCAAGGATTTGGATTTCTGTTTCATGGAGCAAATTACCTATATGATGGACTACTTGCTAGAGATGGGGTGCACCTTACGAAGACTGGAAAACATGTATTTGGAAGTTGCCTTGCTACGCTCATCAGGAGAGCTTTAATCTAGAACAATGTGGGAAGGGAAGCAAAAGGCCAGAAAAAGCCATACACCTGACAAATACAGTTGAGAACTCTGCTATTAGAAGTGGAAGGGAAGAACAAAGGCAAAAAAATCTAAATGATAAAAAATATAGGAGAAAGAGAAAACAATCACAAACTAAAATGTTTCTATACAAATGCACAAAGCATGGGCAACAAACAAGGAAAATTGGACTACTAATGCAGGAAAAGAAATATGATGACATTGGAATCACTGAAACTTGGTGGGATGATACACATGATTGGAATACAAGGCTAGAAGGATACAACTTATTTGCAAGAAACAGACTTGATAAACGAGGAGGAGGTGTCGCATTGTATGTTAGAAAAGCGTATATCTGCTGTGGAGTAGTGACCACTGTGTCCGCTAGGGGGCGCTGTGTGGGTGGTCCAGGACAGGCGTATAAGCATTTCCAGTGTCCTGATGGGAGTAGGATGCTGAATGATCGTAATGTATCTCAAGGTGGGTGGCCTTGAGATGAAGACTTGTGTATGTGTTGATCAGCAGTGATATTGCTGAGGCTCTGTGTCAATGTGTCAGGGTGAAGTCTTCAGGTAGCTGGAGAGACAGGCGTGACCAGCTACCTACAAATCCACACAGGGGTGTGTCTAGAATGCCATACTAAAGAATGTATGAATGCTTGTAGGACCTGTGATGAGGTCATAGCCATGTGACCCGGTGGGTGTGGCTACGGACCATATAAGGTGGCCAGGGTAGGTCACATGAGTGAATGCTTGGACCCGGTTGGTCCGTTGTGGAAGGTCCCGCTGGGAGATGGGGCTTCCTGCCTAACAGCACGTCGAGTGGCTGTGTTTAATGGCTGCAAGTTCCCTGGAGGGAATGAACGTCTGCAGTGAGCTGAAGCAGCCATGAGGTAATCCCTGATGGGGTGAGATATCTGTGAGGCTGAAGAGCCTGAGTACTGGACATTGCGTAACCTGTGTGACCACAGGCTTAACAGAGGGAAGCTCTGTCATGAACGCTATGCTGATTATATGAACTTTATGTTGCTGCTGTGGGTTTATGATGCCTGAATAAACCACATGGATTGTTATTGTTTTATGGGAAACCCGTGCCGGATGTGATTATTTGGCTGCCAAGCGAGTGTCCCCAACTAGAGTTGAGCGAAACGGGTCGGTCAATTTAAAAAATCGCCGACTTTCGCCAAAGTCAGATTTCATGAAACGAAACCCGACCATAGTGTAAGGTCGGCCATGATGTCGGGGACCTGAGCGCCAAAGTCGCATTTCAAATGATGCTTCCAGAGCCTTTTTTCAGCCAATGATGGAGGACGCACACTGTGGGCAACGCGATGACATAGGCAGTGGCCACCACCATCTTAGAGAAGGGCATTGAAGTGATTGGCTGGCTTTGTGTGGTGTCACAGTGGGTATAAAAGGCTGTGACTGCTGATCTTAGCATAGGGAGAGGTGCTGCTGCTGAGGCTGAATAGGGAGAGCGTTAGGCAGGGAAGAAGAAAAAAAAACTGCTTCTGCTGATAGCGCTTTTCACTGTACAGTTAGTGTGCAGTGAAAGGGGAGGATTTTTGCTTTTGTGCAGCAGCGCTGGTGGTGATTAGGCTGCATTCTAAGGCTACCTACTAGTTGCATTGCTGTATGCACATTGGAGTTCAAACTGCTTTTTTCCAAGCACTCCAACTTTTATTATTTTGTCCTGGTGAGTTACTGAGCGTTCATTTTTTCACAGACCCTATAGCGGTGTACGCTCCTCACACACTACCGTGTACCGGCTGGTATAACAGACAAAAAGAAGCTATCTAGGTGTGACTCTGGAAGAAAAAGCTGAGGAGTTTGCCCATTTTTCCAGACCTACACATTTGAGTGCTGTCCGCTTTTCAAACAGTTTCGTATATCTGCTGTTTGACCACGGTGAAAACTAGACAGACACAGCGTGTGTCAGTCCCTATACAAATAGTAGGAGATTGACAATTTTCCATACAGACAACGTATAGCGGTGTACGATCCTCACACACTACCGTGTACCGGCTGGTATCACAGACAAATAGAAGCTATCTGTGTGTTACTCTGGAAAAAAAAGCCGAGGAGTTTGTCCGTTTTTCCAGACCTACACCTTAGAGTGCTGTCCGCTTTTCAAACAGTTTTGTATATCTGCTGTTTGACTACGGTGAAAACTAGACAGAGACAGCATGTGTCAGTCCCTATAGAAATAGACGGAGATTGACAATTTTCCATACAGACACCGTATAGAGCTGTCTGATTCTCAAACAGTATTGTATATCTGCCGTTCGCATTACAGTAACATCTATACAGAGTCAGCGTGCGTGTGTGACACTCCGTAAATACATATACGGAGATTGCTAGTTACACAAAAAACGTATACAGCTGTATACTTTTGATACAGTTCCGTATATCTGCTGGTTGGATTACGGTCCAATACATAGTGTGAGAGCGTCTGTGACTAACAAAATATATACGTAGAGTTATTTTTTTTCATACACCTTACACAGCTGGACGCTGCTCATACAGTACCATCTCTCTGCTGGAATTTTTGGTACATTTTCCGAAACATGAGGAAGTATGGTGGAAGAGTCCGCGGACGTGGGCCGGGGATGCAGCTGGTACTGATGGTGGTTGTGCATCAGCTGGTTCTGGCAAAAGCACAATAGCAGCTAAGGCAGGAAGTGTTGAGCCTGTGTCATCGTCTGGCCCAAGAAGGCCTGTAAGGTTGCCTTTTCTTGGAGTAGGAAAATCGCTTTTGAAACCGGAGCATCAGGAACAGGTTCTGGCGTACATTGCCGAAACAGCCACCTGCTCTATTGCCTCCTCTTCTGACCGTTCGAAACCTGCAAGCACGGAGTTGTCAGTGCAGGATTCCGGACAGAAAAAACACCTTTCCTTGTATCCTTCTCCCCCACTAAAAGTTAAGGATGCAGCATCCCACACTTCAGATTACTCTGTGGAGCCTTTTCACATACCATGCCTGGGTTATCCAGTCAAATCCAGAATTCCCCAGTCCAAGATGAATCTGACAAGGAGTGCACTGATGCACAGCCACTGCTAGATGATTCTGCTGGTACATTGACCCAGAGCACTACATTGCCCTCGCAGTCTATTGAGCCTGAATGTGACCCTGATGAAACTCAGGTGCCCCTTCCCGCATACTATACCACCTTACTCGGTGACACAGAGGAAGGTAAAGAGGAAGGTGCAGATGACATTGAAGAGGAGGTGATGGATGACCCAGTTCTTGACCCGGATTGGCATCCATTGGGGGAGGAGGGTGGCGCTGGCAATAGTTCATATAAGGAGAAGGATCCGCAGCAGGCATTGATGTCGCAGCAGTGGCTATCTGCCAGGCCCGTAGCTGTCCAAAAACGTGGATGAAAAACTAAAAGAGTTGCAGGAAATCTTGGCCAGACGGTCAACTTAGCACAGCGTGCAAGGCCAGAAAATGTATACCATAGTAGGAAGAGTGCAGTGTGGCACTTCTTTGTCCAAAATCCTACTGATGAGGCAAAGGTTACCTGTAAGATGTGCGGAAGGACCTTTAGCCGAGGGAAACAACTCAGAAATTTGAATACCAGTTGCATGCTTAGACATTTAATCAACATGCACTTGCAAGTGTGGACGGATTGCAAAGTAATGGATGTCAACTTACAAGAGGATGCAGTGGTGCTTTATGAGCACCTTTCACAGTTGTGATAGTCACAGACGTGTGACATTCCTGCCACCATTTTTCAATGTCTCCTCTCATGCCAATCCAATAGAATCGCCTACGGCCTGTGGCTTCTGTCTTTGGCACTCCAAAATGACCAGACATCAAGATAGGCAGTGAGGACCATGTGTACATCTCTCCCTGTGATCACAGTTTGATGGAGACGAGTAACGGTGATGTGATCCACGCTACTGCGATAAAGCAATCCTTTCTTCACAAAGAACCATTTTTGCTGTCTCCACAGGCGCAGTAATTGAGGGTCTGCATCGCCTTTGCAACATCTACCGGGAGGTTTTCCCGCGATGAGTAATTCCCAAATTTCTGATAACACTAGAATTTCCGTCTGTACTTGTATCCATGTAGTTTCCAGTAGCGGAGAGTCTGGACTGGCTTACTGAGATTGAAATATATACGAAGATTTAAAAGTACCACTACACTGTATACTGTTGTACGCTTCGACTACCTTTCCCTTTTTCTACTTGTTAAATTCAGGTGTAATACACGCTGAGCCTGTGAGTGTCTGTGTTTGACTCTGGAAGTATAGATGAAAATTTACAATTACCCCTAGACTGGATACACCTGGTATGTGCTGATACAGTACCTTTGTTCAAAATTTTGTATTACGGTATCATCCATAGTGAGAGAGCATGTGTTAACATGTGTGGTTTGCACCTTCTATATATACGGTGAATCGGAGATACCAATTTTTACCCTATACTTGATACAGCTTGTATCTTGTTACACAGTACCTTTGTTCGACATTTAGTATTACGGTCAAATCCATACTGAGTGAGCGTCTGAGACTGACTACGGGACTATGTTTACGGAGATTTCAATTGTACCCTATAATATATATACTTGCTATCTTGTTATCCAGTACCCTTTTACAACATTTTTTATTATGGTCAAACCCAGACTGAGTGAGCGTCTGAGGGTGACTCCGGAAATATATACCGAGATTTCAAATTTGCCCAACACTGTATACAGGTGTACGCTTGTGTTACATTACCCGTTTACAGCTTTTCATATTTTTGTGTACTCCATACTGGGCCTGAGAGCGTTTGTGTCTGCCTCCTGAATTGTATACGGAGATTCAAAATGTTTTCACTATACTATATATACCTTGCATCTGGTGATACTGTACCCTTTTTCGACCTTTTATTTGATTGGGCAATCCATACTGAGCCTGTGAGCGTCTGTGTATGACTCATGAAATATATACGGAGATTTACTGTTATCCCTAGACTGTATAGAGCTGTACGCTTCTGATACAGTACCATATATTTGCTGGTATTTTGGGTCAATTTTCTAAAACATGAGGCAGTATGGTGGAAGAGGATGCGGACGTGGTCGTGGGGGGCCACCTGGTACTGATGGTGGTGGTGGTGGTGCATCTGCTGGTAGTGCCAAAAACACAATAGCAGCTAAGGCATGAGGTGTTGAGCCTGTGTCATGGTGTAGCTCTGGAAGGCCTGTAAGGCTCTGTTTTGTGGCAGTAGGTAGACTGCTTTTAAAGCCAGAGCATCAGGAACTGTTTTTGGCTTACATTGCTGAACCAGCCTCCAGCTCTATCGCCTCCTCTTCTTAAGTTTAAAAAAATGCAAGCACTGAGTCGTAAGTGCAGGCTTCTGGTCAGGAGCAACCACTTTCCTTGTGTCCTTCACCCACACCAAAAGTGAAGGATGCGGCAGCACACACTTCAGATTAATCCATGAAGCTCTTTTCACATACCATGCCTGGGTTAATTAAAAATGTTGCCCATCATATACTGGAGCATTCAAAATGGGGGACATCTGACACTGGAGCATCAACCATGAGGCCCATCATATACTGGAGCATTCTTAATGGGGCAGATCAGACACTGGAGCAGCATCTATGGGACCCATCATATACTGGAGCATTCCAAATGGGGTATATCTGACACTGGAGCATCATCCATGAGGCTCATCATATAATGGATCATTCCAAATGGGGGACATCTGACACTGGCGCATCATCCATGAGGCCCATCATATACTGGATCATTCCAAATGGGGGACATCTGACACTGGTGCATCATCCATGAGGCCCATCGTATACTGGAGCATTCCAAATGGGGCAGATCAGACACTGGAGCAGCATCTATGGGGCACATGATACACTGGAGCATTAGAAATTGGGCCCATTATATATTGAGCATTATTAGGGCCCATAAGACACTGGAGCATCATCCATGAGGCCCATCATATACTGGAGCATTCCAAATGGGGACATCAGACACTGGAGCAGCATTTACAGGGCCCATTATACACTGGAGCATTAGAAATGGTGCACATTATATATGGAGCATTATTTGGGCCCATAAGACACTGGAGCATCATCCATGGGGCCCATCATATACTGGAGCATTCTAAATGGGGCAGATCAGACACTGGAGCAGCATCTATGGGGCACATTATACACTGGAGCATGAGAAATGGGGCCCATTTTATATGGAGCATTATTTGGGCCCATAACACACTGGAGCATCGTCCATGGGGACCATCATATACTGTAGCATTATGTGGAGCTCATCATATTACTGTATGGAACATTATATGTGACCAATTATTCTGTATGGAGAAATATATGGGGCTCATTATTCTGTATGGCGCACAATGTGGTGGCCATAATACTGTATGGAGTAATATACTGTCCTTTTTTGAGCTATTGTAGAATTTAAAATAGATCAGTCATGTCGTGTAAGCAGTTAAGTATTTGTCATTGTACTATACCTATATTTCTGTGCCGTATCGGAGCATCATGAGTTGTGTTATGTGTTAAAGGGGCGCTCTTTGGCCTAGGGCACATGAAAACCTGGAGCCAGCCCTACCCCCCACACAACTTTATCCAAATAACCCCCAGTTTTCAGTGCGTAACAATTATTATTAAGTAAATTAAGGTTGACAAGCTTCAGTAGTAAGAATTCTTGTTTTTGGCATTGAAATGGGCACTGTAGGTGTGTTTACTGTCCTCCACTCCCTGCCGACTTTGCTTCCCCATTAACTTTCACTGGGTTTCGTGTTTCAGTCGGCCTCCGACTTTTCCCTATAGTCGGCTGATTTTGTTCGACCCGACTTTTGAGAAAGTCGGGTTTCATGAAACCCGACTCGACCCTAAAAAAGGCAAAGTTGCTCATCTCTATCCCCAACCTTGAATGACCGTGCTACCTTACAATTGGTGGAGAATGCTATGGGCAGTGTTGCAGCCTTGTTTCTAGGAGCAACGGAAGAGGACTGCAAAATTCGGTGTTAAGGGCAACAGTTTACAAAGGCACATGGTGCAGTGCTGGCAACGCTGAGCCAGGAGGGCTGACGGTTGTGAAAGCCATGTGATATGCTGACCGGGATCAGAGAAAGAGACTGTGGATTGTGATAGGGTGCCTCTATGGATATGAGTACCCGAGGACCTGTGTGGCTGACACATGTAACGGACATGTGTTTGTGTTGTACTGACCTGGGTCAGTGAGAAAGACTGTGTACCTGGAGGGTTCAGTGAGCAAAGTCCTGGAGGGTCAGTGTTGGGAGGTTCTGAGAGAAGAATCGGATCCCTGGAGCACATGGTATGACCTTGGACCTGATGAGGCATGAGTGTTGGGCAGTCTCAGGTGGAGATGGATGTCCTGAATAGCACCCACTGAGCCCCTGGACCTGGTGAGGCCGGTGTGTTGGGAGACCCTGGGAGGAGGGTTGGCTCCCTGAAAAGCACCCGTTGTGCCCTGTGTGTTGGACGGTCTCAGACGGAGACGGAACGTCTTGAATAGCACACGGACAGGACATGTGAGTTTTGTGTTGCATGTGTGTTTTTTTTTCTTTACCCTTTCAAGTCAGCCTGCGGTGGCTCAGTGGGGGTCAAGAAGGTGACAAGTGGCTTGCTGTAACTAGGCGGGGTTACGAAGGTGACAAGCGACTTGCTGTAACTCGGCGGGGTTACAAAGGGGACAATTGGCTTCCTGTAACTCGTTAGGGTTACGAAGGTGACACCAGCAGCTGTGTGTGAGCGGTAGCCAGAGGTGTCAGAGATCAGTGACAGCTGTGGTGGTGCCAGCAAGGACTTGTGTGGTATCGTAAAAGAGACATAAACTGTGTTGTGTGAACTGTGGTCTAAGGAGACCTGTAGAACGGACATGGGAAAATCCCGACCAAGGGGGTGAGCCACCACGGCAGCTGGACCAGATGGCCGGCTCAGGGAAACAAGACAAGGCAAGACGAGTCATGAATTCAAAGAAACTTCATTAAGGAAGACTTCAGGTACAACAGGTGCAAAACGTGAACACACAGAACATAAGACAAGGTGCGTGCAAGGGCACGCGGGCGGTCCTTACTACATGGAATGATAGTGCCTTGGCAGCTCTCTTTCGGAAGGGTTTGTCAGAAACCATAAAAGATACTATGGTGGGATTTCCTGTTCCCTCTGGGCTTGACGATTCTATGTCATTAGCCATTCAAATTGATCGGCGTTTACGTGAACGCAAAACTACACGAGAGGCGCTGCCACCTTTTGGACAAATGTCTGAACCTATGCAATGTGATAGAGTTTTGTCTAGGGCGCAACTTCAGGAGTTTAGAAGTCGTAATAAGCTGTGTTTTTCCTGTCGAGACATCTCTCATACTATTTCCGTCTGTCCAAAACGAGAGAAACATTTTGCACACACATTTGCTGTGGGCAGTATACAAACTAAGTTTCTTTTGGCAATTACTCTGATCTGCTCCTTATCCACATTTTCCACGAAGGCTTTTGTGGATTCAGGAGCAGCATTGAATCTGATGGATTTGGACTTTGCTAAACGTTGTGGTTTTTCCATGACGCCTCTGCGGACGCCTATTCCTTTGAGAGGTATTGATGCTACTCCTTTGACGGAGAATAAACCTCAGTTTTGGACCCAGGTGACGATGCGGGTTGCCCCAGACCACCAAGAAAATTGTACATTTTTGGTGCTGCATAATTTGCATGATACTATTGTTCTGGGTGTTCCTTGGTTGCAAACTCATAATCCAGTTTTGGATTGGAAATCTGGGTCTGTGGTGAGTTGGGGTTGTCAGTGTGTTCTTAGGGACGCTCCTGTTTTCTCCACCTCTCCTCAGTCTCATGATATTCCTGATTATCTGGCTGATTTCTCTGATGTTGTTAGTGAGAGTAAGTTTGTGTCTTTGCCTCCTCATAGGAGTTATGACTGTGCAATTGAGTTGATCCCTGAGTGTAAATTTCCCAAGGGTCGGCTTTTCAACTTATCTGTACCCGAACATGATGCTATGCGATCCTATATTAAGGCGTCGTTGGAGAAGGGTCATATTAGACCATCCTCGTCACCTTTAGGTGCTGGGGGTTTTTTTGTGGCCAAGAAAGATGGTTCATTAAGACCGTGTATTGATTATCGTTCCCTTAACAAGATGACGGTTAAATATCAGTACCCGTTACCTCTGATGTCTGATTTATTCTCCAGAGTTAAGAGTGCCTGCTGGTTTACTAAGCTTAACCTCAGGGGGGCGTATAATCTTATTCGCATCAAGCACGGGGATGAATGGAAGACGGCGTTTAATACTCCGGAGGGACATTTTGAGTACCTCGTGATGTCTTTTGGGCTCACTAATACCCCTTCTGTCTTCCAGTCCTTTATGAACGATATTTTCCGTGACTTTGTGGATAAGTTTTTGATCATCTATCTGGATGATATTTTGATCTTTTCTAGTGATTGGGATTCCCATGTGGAACACGTCCGGACTGTGTTCCGGATTTTGAGGGAGAATTCCCTGTTTGTTAAGGGATCGAAGTGCCTCTTTGGTGTACAGAGGATTTCATTTTTGGGATTTATCTTGTCTCCATCGGCTATTGAAATGGACCCGGACAAGGTACAGGCCATTTATGATTGGGTTCAGCCTACTTCTTTGAAGGCTCTCCAGAAGTTTTTGGGTTTTTCTAATTTCTATTGTAAATTTATAGGTAATTTTTCTAGTATTGTTAAACCACTGACTTATCTGACCAAGAAGGGAGCTGATGTGCTGAACTGGTCTCCTGAGGCTGCCTCAGCATTTCAGGAGCTTAAGCGGAGATTTACTTCAGCTCCAGTTTTTCTTTTTCGGAATTTTTGACAGTGTAACTCTGCGAAATCCTGACCCTGGTTCAATGCCAACAGGGCTTTCTCAGCTTGATCAATAGCATTAGGTTCGTCATACAACAACCCCAAGGCTTGAAAAAATGCATCCACATTAGTCAGAATAGGATCTTCAGGTGTCAAAGAAAATGCCCAATTCTGAGGATCGCCGCGCAGCAAAGAGATGACAATTTTAACCTGCTGCACAGAGCTCCCCGATGAATTAGGCTTCAAGGCAAGAAATAATTTACAATTATTCTTAAAATTCAAAAATTTAGACCGATCCCCAAAAAACACATCAGGAGTAGGGATCCCTGGTTCAGCAGCATGTGAATGAGCGAGATAGGTGGAAATTCCCCGCACTTCAGTGGTGAGCTGCTCCAAACGATCAGACAATTGCTTAATCTCCATTAAGAAAAAAAAAACAAAAAAAAAAATCCTCCTACGGCCCCAGAGAAAAAGAGGAAAAAATATACATTAAAAAAATAAAAAATTCTGACACTTTTTCTTTTTTTTTTTTTACAATTCTTTCCTGCTTTTGAGTACCCTAGAATCTGCGGTATGGCTGGTGATTCTGTTATGAATGGGTCACCGAGGAGAAAAAAAAACAAAACAAGCTAAGCCACAGAAAACCACAGAAGTTGGTAACTATGCAGATTGCAGATTCCCTGATCTTACCACACAACTAGCAGTAGCCATGGAGCGTGCCTATGATGTCTCATCATGGCCGGAGGACTACATAAGCCTAAAGCAAGAAAAGGGAAAACTAACTGCCCCACACATGAATTGACGGTGAAACAAGATGAAGGCACAAACACAGGCAGGAAAATAGGCTGAGCAAATGATTTGGCCCAAACTAACTAGACAGGAAAGGAAAGGCAAGTCACTGTCTGCAACAAAAAAAATGTCCAACACTTCTGATAGCAAAATTAACCCTGAAGTCACTAGACTTCTCCCACTGTATCAGCACTCTGGAATATTCTGAGACAGAGCAAAAAAAACGAACTAGTAAGGGACAAAAATCCAATTGGCAAAATACTGATAAATAAGAGTGGAAATTCAGATCAGCCGACAGCCAGGGCAGGCAGACCACACAAAAACTGAATAGACCAACAAAATCAAGTGTGAACATTATCAGAAAAACTTAGCTTTAGATGACTGGAACAGAGCTGAAAACCAAGAGCTGACAAGCCAGAAGGAATCTCCAGCAACTTAATAGGGCGTCGGCTGTCTTAAATCCAATCTGAGAATCCCGAGATCCAATCATCATCCCCATCCCCAGGTGGCAGATCTCCACCAATTAAACCAGCTGCACCACCTCCCGACACCACCAGAGGGAGTTCATAGGGGGAAGCAGAGAATGAACTCACAACAGGCGGTGTTCCAAATCGGGGTGGTAGCCCAAAAGTGGGTGGAGTCCCAGAGGGGGCGGTGACCCAAATCGGGGTGGTAACCCAAAAATTGGCAGAGTCCCAGAGGGGGGCGGTGACCCAAATTGGGGTGGTAACCCAAAAAGGGGTGGAGTCCCGGGGGGCGGTGACCCAAATCGGGAAGTGGCAGCACTTCTTGCCTCAGTGTGTATGTCTGGGGAACCGCAGTGTGTGTGTATGACTTTTGAAGAATCGGGGTCTTTACGGATAATGAGGGGCCGCAGGTGTGTACCGTGATGTTGCACCGAGAAGGAGTCTCTGGACGGTAGGACTCAAAGAGTCAGGTGACTCTGACAGGAACTCCTCTTGTTTTTTTCTCTGACCGAGAGAAAAGTCAGGATTCGCTGTTAACACGGGGTCACGGTGGTCTATGCAGTAGACAGAGTAATGTTTGAGGGGACCAAAGGTGGTGAGTGCCAAGGGGGCGGGATACCACGGGACTTAGTGTATGCCTTGGAGAGGGGCCAGGACTTTGTTTTGTTTGATGACGTATGGTCGGACGATGGAGACGTTTCGACTGTGGGGCCAGCAGACACTGAGATGGTGATGCCTCCTAAAGTGGACAGGTCAGAGGTAGAACTGACCGGAAGAAGGGGTATGTCTGCCCGACGGACGGACCTGATGTCTCGTGACAGGACTGACGTTGACTTGATTGATAAAACGGCTGAAGTATTCACACGGTTAGTGGGTAACTGGAAGGATTACTCGACAGATCGGGGTGACTCAAACTCTGGGGGTGACTGTGGCTCTGAGAGAGAAAGGGAGCACAGAATAGAAGAGCTAGAGAAAGAAGTTTCTGAGCTCAAAGGTCACCTGTCAATGTGGCAAAACATGAACAAGACCATTAGGGAAGAGATGGAAGAACTCAGAGGAGTAGTAAAAGGTCTTCCGCGGGAGAAGAGCTTGGAAGGAGATGTACAGTGGCCGGGTCTGACTGGTGGTGGGACGGAGCTGCCGGTGCCTATCTTGGCAGAGGGTCATGAAGAGATGAGATCTCGTGAAGTTGGGGAGCTAAGAACTGAAGAAGACAGTCACCCGGTTGGGTCAACTGTAGTAAGGGAAGTGTCCGTGGTAGAGCCAGAGCCTCCTGGCCAGGAAGAGAGCAAGGCCATGACCTTCAAGTCTGTGATTGATGTGCCCGAGGACATGCAAGAAGCCTGTGCTGAGGACGGTGTGTATGAGGCTTTTAAAGAGGCGGTCAAGGCGTGTAAGGTGCACTGGACACCTGAGACTCGGCATTTGGTGATAGTATCAGCCAGGGAAGACACAGCAAAGCTGGTAGCTGTCCTGAAAAACATTCATCTGCAATGTCTCCACGTCAAACAGCTGGTCAGGCGGAGTAATACGAAAGCTGCTAGATGCCTAGAGTTAGCAAGGGAGGCTATGGATCGGCTGGGTTTGTGGAAAGATGTAGTTCCGGTACCCAAGAGTCTCATTGGGAGAATCATTGGAAGACTCGGGAAGGTAATGCAAGACCTTACAAATGTGTCCGGTGTGGTGAGGGTGAGGATCCCTCCTGATGATGAAGACCAGGTATCCAGTGAAAAGGGTAGGATTCCCATCATGGTGGTTGGCTCCGTGGAAAGCCTGAGAAACTTTCGGATGCTCTTGTAGTATCAAGTGGGGTACCTGCAAGAGATTGAGCAGTTGAGGCTGGACCATCGGCGGATCAAAAAAGAGGTACGGAACACAAGGTGACGGCCGCCTTCAACCCAAGATGTAAGGACCCGAAGGGTTCCTACAAGTAGTGAGATGGCAGGTAGCCGAAGAATGTCAGCAAGTGGCAGTGTAACGGGCAGTACAAGGCTGAGAGACCTTAGGCCCTGTGAGACTAAACAGTGTCTGATGACGCAGACAAACTGACTGGAGGGCCAAAGATCAGGGCCGATAATCTGACCGCTGGTGGCGGGGGAGGCCTAACTTAGAGATGAGGCTGGATGACAGACCGAGATGGTTCTCTCGACCTGTGGGGCAAGGTGTAAT
The DNA here is from genome assembly GCF_039654945.1 of Dendrobates tinctorius. Classification (NCBI taxonomy): domain Eukaryota; kingdom Metazoa; phylum Chordata; class Amphibia; order Anura; family Dendrobatidae; genus Dendrobates; species Dendrobates tinctorius. The sequence goes on from NW_027361683.1 coordinate 9,695,195, forward strand.
GAGTGCCCGGTCTCGAGATCCCGGGGTATTGTTGTCTGTTCAACCCCACAAGTTTGAACAGAGGGTGAAGTATGTGGTGTAGTGACCACTGTGTCCAATAAGGGGTGCTGTCATGAACTCATTTTCTGCTCCACCAGTTGAGAGTTCCCCTTCCGTTCTCCCTCTGGTGGTGACAGGAGGTAGTGCTGTTGGTTTAAGTGGTAGTGATCTGCCACCTGGTGAGGAAGATAACGATTGGATCTCTTGAGTATCAGACTGGATATAAGACAGCCAACGCCCTATCCGGGTGCTGGTGATTCAGTCTGCTTCTCAGGTCCTGGACTTCATCTCTCTTCCAGTCTTCTCAAGTTAAGTTTGTTTTTTGCTAATGTTCACACTTGCACTTGTTGGTCAATTCAGTTTTTTGTGTAATCAGCCTGCCCCTGCTGGGGTTACGCTGAAATTCCACTCCTATTAATCAGTATTTGCCAATCTGCTTTTTGTCCCTTATTAGATTGGCCTCTTTTTTGCTCTGTCTCAGAATATTTCAGAGTGCTGATATAGGTTTAGAAGTGTAGTGACTTCAGGGTTAATTTTGCTATCAGAAGTGTTGGACAATATTTTTGTAGGTTTTTTTGGCAGATTGCAGACAGTGTCTTTCCTTTTCTGTCCTTTTTAGTTAGCCGGGCTCCATCGTTTGCTCAGTCTATTTTTCTGCCTTTGTTTGTATTTTCATCTTATTTCACCGTCAATACATGTGGGGGGCTGTCTTTCCTTTGGGGTTTGCTCTGGGGCAGTTAGTTTTCCTCTTTTCCTGCTTTAGGCTTATGTAGTTCTCCGGTTGTGACGAGGCGTCTAGGACCAACGTAGGAACGTTCCATGACTGCTGCTAGTTGTGCGGGTAGGATCAGGGATCTGCAATCTGCATAGTTACCAACTTCTCTGGTTTTCTGAGACTTAGCTTGTTGTCTTTTTTTCCTCCTTGGTTTCCCATTCATAACAGAATCACCAGCCTTACCGCAGATTCTAGGGTACTCAAAAGCAGGAAAGAATTGTTAGAGAAAAAAAAAAAAGTGTCAGAATTTTTTTTTTATTATGTATTTTTTCCTCTTTTTCTCTGGGGCCGTTGGAGGATTTTTTTCCTAATGGAGATTAAGCAACTGTCTGATCGTGTGGAGCAGCTTGCTGCTGAAGAACAGGGAATTTCCACCTACCTTATTCAGTCACATGCTGCCGAACCCAAGATTCCTACTCCTGATGTGTTTTCTGGGGATCGGTCTGAATTTCTGAATTTTAAGAATAATTGTAAATTATTTCTTGCTTTGAACCTAATTCATCGGGGAGCTCTGTGCAGCAGGTTAAAATTGTCATCTACTTGCTGCGCGGCGATCCCCAAGATTGGGCTTTTTCTCTGACACCTGAAAATCCTATTCTGACTAATGTGGATGCATTTTTTCAGGCCTTGGGGTTGTTGTATGATGAACCTAATGCCGTTGATCAAGCTGAGAGAACCCTGCTGGCATTAAACCAGGGTCAGGATCCTGCAGAGTTGTACTGTCAAAAATTCAGAAAGTGGGCGGTCCTTACTACATGGAATGATGGTGCATTGGCAGCTCTCTTTCGGAAAGGTTTGTCAGAGACCGTAAAAGATGTTATGGTGGGATTTCCTGTTCCCTCTGGTCTGGATGGCTCTATGTCATTAGCCATTCAAGTTGATCGGCGCTTACGTGAACGTAAAACTACACGGGAGGCGCTGCCACCTTTTGAACAAATGTCTGAACCTATGCAATGTGATGGGGTTTTGTCTAGGGCGCAACATCGGGAGTTTAGAAGGCGTAATAAGCTGTGTTTTTTCTGTGGAGACGCCTCTCATACTATTTCTGTCTGCCCTAAACGAGAGAAACGTTTTGCACACACATTTGCTGTGGGCAGTATATAACCTAAGTTCCTTTTGGCAAATACTCTGATCTGCTCCTTGTCCACATTTTCCACAAAGGCTTTTGTGGATTCAGGAGCAACTCTGAATCGGATGGATTTGGACTTTTATAAACGTTGTGGTTTGTCCATGACACCTCTGCAGACGCCCATTCCTTTGAGGGGTATTGATGCCACTCCTTTGGCGGAGAATAAACCTCAGTTTTGGACCCAGGTGATAATGCGAGTTGCCTCAGACCACCAAGAAAATTGTAAATTTTTGGTGCTGCTTAATTTGCATGATACTATTGTTCTGGGGTTCCCCAGGTTGCAAACTCATAACCCAGTTTTGGAATGGAAATCTGTGTCTGTGGTGAGTTGGGGTTGTCAGTGTGTTCTTAGGGACGCTCCTGTTTTCTCCACCTCTCCTCAGTCTCATGATATTCCTGATTATCTGGCTGATTTCTCTGATGTTTTTAGTGAGAGTAAGTCTGCGTCTTTGCCTCCTCATAGGAGTTATGACTGTGCAATTGAGTTGATGCCTGGGTGTAATTTTACCAAGGGTCAGCTATTCAACTTATCTGTACCCGAACATGATGCTTTGCGATACTATATTAAGGAGTCGTTGGAGAAGGGTCATATTAGACCATCCTCGTCACCGTTAGGCGCTGGTTTTTTTTGTGGCCAAGAAAGATGGTTTATTAAGACCGTGTATTGATTATCGTTCCCTTAACAAGATGACGGTTAAATATCAGTACCCGTTACCTCTGATGTCTGATTTATTCTCCAGAGTTAAGAGTGCCTGCTGGTTTACTAAGCTTGACCTCAGGGGGGGGCGTATAATCTTATTCGCATCAAGCATGGGGATGAATGGAATACGGCGTTTAATACATTGGAGGGACATTTTGAGTACCTGGTGATGCCTTTTGGGCTCTCTAATGCCCCTTCTGTCTTCCAATCCTTTATGAATGATATTTTCCGAGACTTTTTGGATAAGTTTTTGATCATCTATCTGGATGATATTTTGATCTTTTCTAGTGATTGGGATTCCCATGTGGAACATGTCCGGACTGTGTTCCAGATTTTGAGGGAGAATTCCCTGTTTGTTAAGGGATCGAAGTGTCTCTTTGGTGTACAGAGGATTTCATTTTTGGGATTTATCTTGTCTCCATCGACTATTGAAATGGACCCGGCCAAGGTACAGGCCATTTATGATTGGGTTCAGCCTACTTCTTTGAAGGCTCTCCAGAAGTTTTTTGGTTTTTCTAATTTCTATCGTAAATTCATAGGTAATTTTTCTAGTATTGTCAAACCACTGACTGATCTGACCAAGAAGGGAGCTGATGTGCTGAATTGGTCTCCTGAGGCTGTCTCAGCATTTCAGGAGCTTAAGCAGAGATTTACTTCAGCTCCAGTTTTATGGCAATCTGATGTCTCACTTCCATTTCAAGTGGAGGCGGACACTTCTGAGATTGGTGCAGGAGCTGTGTTGTCCGAAAAAAACCCTGTGCCTTCTTTTCTCGAAAGTTTTCCCCATCTGAACGCAACTATGATGTGGGGAATCGGGAATTGTTGGCCATGAAATGGGCATTTGAGGAGTGGAGACAATGGTTGTTTGGAGCTAGACATCAATTTGTGGTCCTCACTGATCACAAGAATCTGATTTATCTGGAGTCGGCCAAACACTTGAATCCTAGACAGGATAGATGGGCCTTGTTTTTCACGCGTTTTAATTTTGTGGTCTCTTTTCTTCCGGGCACTAAGAATGTTAAGGCAGACACCCTTTCTAGGAGTTTCTTTGCTGAGTCTCTTAATGTGACTGAGCCTACTACTATCCTAGGTGAGGGGGTAGTTCTTTCTGCCATTTCGCCCGATTTGAGATGTGCCCTGGAGGAATTTCAGGAGGATAAACCTCAGCATTGCCCTATGGGAAGATTGTATGTTCCTGACCAGTGGAGAAAGAGAGTGATGTCTGAAGTCCATTGCTCCGCATTGGCTGGTCATCCAGGTATTTTTGGTACCAGAGATTTGGTGAGTCGGTCATTTTGGTGGCCTGCCTTATCTCATGATGTCAGGAATTGTGTACAGTCCTGTGGGACTTGTTCTCTAAACCCTGTTCTCGTTCTAGTGGGTTGCTGATGCCCCTGCCGGTGCCCAAGAGGCCATGGACCCATATCTCAATGGATTTTATTTCTGATCTTCCTGTCTCTCAGAGAATGACTGTTATCTGGGTGATTTGAGATAGATTTTCGAAGATGGTCCATCTTGTACCACTCCCAAAGTTGCCATCTTCCGAACATTGTGTCCGATAGAGGGGTCCAGTTTGTTTCCAGATTCTGGAAAGCCTTTTGTTCCAATCTGGGAATTCAGTTATCCTTCTCCTCCGCGTTTCATCCCCAGTCCAAGGGGCAGACTGAGAGAACAAACCAGACCCTGGAGTCTTATTTAAGATGTTTTATATCTGCTGATCACGATGATTGGGTTTCATTTTTGCCCTTGGCCGAATTTGCCCTGAACAATAGAGCTAGTTCTGCCACTCTGATGTCACCCTTTTTCTGTAATTTTGGGTTTCATCCTCGATTTTCTTCAGGGCAAGTGGAATCTTCGTACTGCCCAGGTGTGGACACTGTGGTTGCGAGAATGCAGCAGATATGGGACCAAGTGGTGGATAAGTTGTCACTCTCTCAGGAAAAGGCCCAGCGTTTTTCCAACCGGCGTAGGACCATTGGTCCCCGGTTTAAAGTGGGTGATATGGTTTGGCTGTCGGCTAAGAATATTCCTATGAAGGTTGCATCTCCAAAATTTCAGCCAAGATTCATTGGACCTTATAAGATTTTGGAGATTCTTAATCCTGTTTCTTTTCGATTGGCTCTTCCAGTTACATTCAAAATCCATAACGTATTTCACAGGTCACTGTTGAAGAGGTTTGCTGAGCCAGTAGTTCCTGTGGCGGCACCTCCTGATCCTGTATTGGTTAAAGGCAATGTGGAAAATGAGGTAGAGAAAATATTGGATTCTCGTTTGGTTAGACGGAGACTCCAGTATTTGGTCAAATGGAAGGGTTATGGCCAGGAGGATAATTCTTGGGTCTCTGCCTCTGATATTCATGCAAGTAAATTGGTTCGTGCTTTTCACCGGGCCCATCCTGATCGGCCTGGTGGCATGGGTGAGGGTTCAGTGACCCCTCCTCAAGGGGGGGTACTGTCATGAACTCATTTTCTGCTCCACCAGTTGAGAGGTCCCCTTCCGTTCTCCCTCTGGTGGTGACAGGAGGTAGTGCTGTTGGTTTAAGTGGTAGTGATCTGCCACCTGATGAGAAAGATAACGATTGGATCTCTGGAGTATCAGACTGGATATAAGACAGCCGACGCCCTATCTGGGTGCTGGTGATTCAGTCTACTTCTCAGGTCCTGGACTTCAGCTCTCTTCCAGTCTTCTCAAGTTAAGTTTGTTTTTTTCTAATGCTCACACTTGTGCTTGCTGGTCAATTCAGTTTTTTGTGTAATCAGCCTGCCCCTGCTGGGGTTATGCTGAAATTCTACTCCTATTAATCAGTATTTGCCAATCTGCTTTTTGTCCCTTATTAGATTGGCCTCTTTTTTGCTCTGCCTCAGAATATTTCAGAGTGCTGATATAGGTTTAGAAGTCTAGTGACTTTAGGGTTAATTTTGCTATCAGAAGTGTTGTCATGTCCGCCATGTCTGCCCTGTCTGTTTTCTCTCAAGAACTCCTGGAGCAAGGTGCATGCGCATATCTTGTCTGCTATCCTGCTCGTTCCCTAGAGCAGTGTGCACACTCACCTCATGTCTGAGCTGCAGGATGCCTGCGTTTCTGCTCTGTCTTCTGTGATCTTCTCGTCATGTCTAGAATCTCTGATCAGGTGTCCCTGTCTGGATCCTGCACTGTCTGGTTCTGCAATCATCTCGTCATCTCTGGAACGCTGATCATGTGACCTTTCCTAGGATCCTGCACTGTCTGGTTTGGTAATCATCTCGTCATGTCTAGAACTCTGATCATGTGACCTGTCTAGGTTTCAGCACTGATTCTGCAGTCGTCTCGTCATGTCTGGAACTCCGATCATGTGACTACGCTCTGTTATCCTGTGGATCTGAACCCGGAAGTGCTCCCCTGGTCCTGACCTGGAAGAGGAGGTGCTATGCCCTATATCAGGCCGCCCCCTCCTATGCTCAGGGCCTGAGTATTGTGTTGTGTCCCTGCATGGCTGCTTGGTCTGTGGGGCGCTCCCTCTATTCTGTGCCCTTGCACTCTGCTCTGTTGTGCGTCTCTGCACACGCTCCGTGCTCGTATTCCGTCTCTTGTTTCGTGCCTTGTCTAGCATTTGTCCTTCATGCCATGTTTTGTCCCTGCTCTGCTTTGTCTTGTAGTCCTTGTTTGCTCTGTTTCTGTTCCGTGTTTATGTCCTCGTGTCATGTCTCGCTCTGCTTTGTGGCTTCAGGTACCCTGCCTCTGTCTCTGTCCCTGGCGTGTCCTTATACGTGCAGGTCTCCGTCTCTGTACTGTGCCCTGATGTGTCTCCCTACATGTGCATGCCTTCGTCTCTGTCCCTGTCCCTGGCGTGTCTCTACACGTGCAGGCCTCGCTCTGTACCCTGTCTAGTCCCAAGGTCCTTCCTTGGCCCGGCTCTGGGCTTCGGCCTACGCTCCGCTGCTAGACTGTCCCTGTCCCTGGCATGCTCTCCGCATGCGCAGGTCTCTGCCTAGTTCTTTGTCTTGTCCCTGTTGTTTCGTGCGCTCTTGCACATTTCGTACTAGGCTTTTCCATGCTGTCTCGCATGTGGCTCTGTCCTGTACCCTTTGCCTAGCCCTGCCTTGTGGTTCCGTGCATGTGCCTGGTCGCCTGGGCCTGCCTGGTGTGCCTCAGCCGTGCCGCCTCTAGCAGTGCTCGCCTGTGTGCCCCAGCCGTACCCCGTCCAGTGCTATAGTGGTCTGGCTGCGTGGCCCCACAGCGTTGCCGCCTCTAGTCGTGCCCGCTTTCAACTGCCATCGTCGGTACCACCTGCCCGTGCTCCACGCCCTGGTCTCTGTGCTTCCTTGCACTCACGCTGGTTCTCGCACTGTGCCTTTTCGTGCTACTCTTGCACAAACCCTTTGTCTCTTTTGCTCTTCTCTGACCCCTAGTTTGCCTGCCGGATTCCATAACCTGCCGACCGCTGCCAGAGGTCTGGACCTAGATGCCTGCGGCCTGATGTCCGGAGCTGATGTCCGTAGCCAGATACCTAGACCCTGTCGGTCGATGCCAGCATTTGGATTCCGATGCCACCGTACTCTGTGCCTCTCTCTGGCATGCCCCTTGGCATGCACAGGCCACCGTCCTGTGAACCTGACCCATCCCTGGCATGCCCCTTGGCATGCGCAGGCCACCGTCTTGTAAACCTGACCCGTCCCTGGCATGCCCCTTGGCATGCGTAGGCCACCGTCCTGTGAACCTGACCCATCCCTGGCATGCCCCTTGGCATGCGCAGGCCACCGTCCTGTGAACCTGACCCGTCCCTGGCATGCCCCTTGGCATGCTCAGGTCTCTGTTTTGTGAACCTGATCCTGGCGTGTCCGTTGACACGCACCATGTCACTAACTATCTTGTTTCCTTGCATGGAACCCTAGCTGACTTCTGGATGTCCGGATCCTGCCGATTATCCTCTGAGCTACAGACCCTGATGCCCTGGTTGATCGTGGACTGTTGTTCGGAGTCCGATGTCCCCATACCATCTGCACGTTCCATGCTTGAACCTCAGCATGCCATTGCACGCACCCTGTTCCACGAACCCTGTGTGTTCACGTTTGCTCCTGTTGCACCCTGAAGAGTTCCTCAAGTCTTGGACCTCGGCGTGCTCTTGCACGCACCTTGCCTTATGTTCTGTGTGTCCACGTTTTGCACCTGTTGTACCTGAAGTCTTCCTTAATGAAGTTCCTTTGAATTAACGACTTGTCTTGCCTTGTCTTGTTTCCCTGAGCCGGCCGTCTGGTCCAGCTGCCATGGTGGCTCACCCCCTTGGTCTTGCCCCTGACACTCCCTGTATAGGGGTGGTTCTCATTAGGTCAGCTCGCCCTAGGTGGGTGGGTGCCACGGCCCAGAGGGTCCACTCTTTCTAAGAAGAATGACTCAGCGTAAGCTGACACTCGTCACAAGTGTTGGAAAATATTTTTGTAGTTTTTTTTTGGCAGATTGCAGACAGTGTCTTTCCTTTTCTGTCCTTTTTAGTTAGCCGGGCCCCATCGTTTGCTCAGCCTATTTTCCTGCCTTTGTTTGAATTTTCATCTTGTTTCATCGTCAATACATGTGGGGGGCTGTCTTTCCTTTGGGGTCTGCTCTGGGGCACTTAGTTTTTCTCTTTTCCTGCTTTAGGCTTATGTAGTTCTCCGGTTGTGACGAGGTGTCTAGGACCAAAGTAGGAACACTCCACGACTGCTGCTAGTTGTGCGGGTAAGATCAGGGATCTGCAATCTCCATAGTTACCAACTTCTCTGGTTTTCTGAGACTTAGCTTGTTGTCTTTTTCTCCTCCTCGGTTTCCCATTCATAACAGGGTGCTGTGTGGGTGGTCCAGGACAGGCGTATAATCATTTCCAGTGTCCTGATAGGAGTAGGATGTGAATGATTGTAATGTATCTCAAGGTGGGTGGCCTTGAGATGAAGACTTATGTATGTGGTGATCAGCAGTAATACTGCTGATGTTCCATGTCATTGTGTCAGGGAGAAGTGTTTAGGTAGCTGGAGAGATGTGCAGGACCAGCTACCTACAAATCCACCCAGGGGTGTGTCTAGAACACCATACTAAAGAATGTATGAATGCTTGTAGGACCTGTGATGAGGTCATAGCCATGTGACCTGGTGGGCGTGGCTACAGACCATATAAGATGGCAAGGGTAGGTCACATGAGTGAATGCTTGGACCCGGTTGGTCCGTTGTGGAAGGTCCCGCTGAGAGATGGGACTTCCTGCCTAACAGCACGTCGAGTGGCTGTGTTTAATGGCTGCAAGTGCCTGATAGTTCCCTAGAGAGAATGAACGTCTGCATTGAGCTGAAGCAGCGATGAGGTAAACCCTGACGGGGTGAGATATCTGTGAGGCTGAAGAGCCTGAGTACTGGACATTGCGTAACCTGTGTGACCACAGGCTTAACAGAGGGAAGCTCTGTCATGAACGCTATGCTGATTATATGAACTTTATGTTGCTGCTGTGGGTTTATGATGCCTGAATAAACAGCATGAATTGTTATTGTTTTTGGAAAACCAGTGCTGGACATGATTATATGGCTGCCAAGCGAGTGTCCCCAACCTTGAATGACAGTGCTACCTTACACTACACAGAGATTGAAGCTTCAGAGACTGTTAGTTCTGTGGAAACTGTTTGAGTAAGAATACAAGGTCAGAACAATGGAAAGGACACAATTGTAGGCATTTACTACAGGCCGCCTGTGCAAGCTGTAGGTATGGATGAACTCTTTATGAATCAAATGGCCAAGTCCAAAAAATATGACATATTTGTCATGGGAGATTTCATATATCCAGACATTTGTTGGGAATCTCTCAGGCAAAACTAATAGGTCAAGAAAATTCATATCCTCTCTTGCTGACAACTTTATCTTACAAATGGTAGGGGAGAAAACAAGGGGATCTGCTACCTTGGATCTAATCCTTACAAACAGGGAGGAAATGGCTGAGGAGGTAAGAGTGGCTGGGACGCTAGGAGGTAACGACCATGCTATTTTTGAATTTTGGATAACTAGAGGAGGAAGACCTATGAAGACTCAGACGTCAAGGTTAGATTTCAGAAAGGCAGATTTTAAGGGACTCAGAAAGAGAATTGGAGGGATACAATGGCTGGATATCTTTAAAGACAAAAATGTTCAGGAAGAATGGTACAGGAAAGATCTATATCTTTGTACCATATTAGCCAGTAGATAGAAAAATATTCAGAATTGAGAGTCCTCAGTGGTTGATACCTTTTAATGGCTAACTGAAAAGATGGTAACACTCGAAAGCTTGCAATGTGTTACCAGCTTTTCAGTTAGCCATTAAAAGGTATCAATCATTGAGGACTCTCAATTCTGAATATTTTTCAGGAAGGATTGGAAATCTTGAAAAATGAGATTCTCAAAGCACAATCGTTAACAATTCCGAAAAGAGGGAAAAATAGGAAGCATTTAAGGAAACCAGGATGGATGAACACAGAACTTAAACACATGCTAAAAAGGAAGAAATAAATGTTTTTTTCAAATGGAAAGAGGGAGGCATATCTAAAGAAGAATATAATGTTGTCTGCAGAACCTGCAGGGCACGAATCATATTATTTAAGCTGACAATGAATTAAGGCTTGCAAGAGACGTCAAAAGCAATAAAAAGGGATTTAGGGGATATGTTAAAAGTAAAAGAAAAGTCAAATATGCTATAGGATTTTTACAGGATGAAAATGATGAAATGGTAAGAAAGGATGTTGAGAAGGCTGAACTTTTAAATTCCTATTTTGCACCTGTTTTCTCTCAGAAAGGAAATGTAACATCAACTGCTCTTCACTGTCCTATTAAGGGAATTGAAGAATCCAGGATATCTATATACAGAAAGATAGTGAGGAAACACTTAGCTAACATAAATGAATTCAAGTCTCTAGGTCCAGATGAATTACACCACAGAGTACTGAAGGAGATAGCAGAAGAAATTTTTGAACCACTCTCCATAATCTTTGAAAATTCTTGGAGAACAGGAGAAGCCCCAGAAGACTGGAGAAGAGCAAATGTTGTTTCTATCTTCAAAAGGGGGAAGAAGGTGGACCCAGGGAACTATAAGCCGGTGAGTCTAACTTCTATACCAGGAATGATCTTTGAACAAATTATTAAGCAACATGTATGTAAGTACCTGGATAAGAATGAAGTGATTAAACAGAGTCAGCATGGTTTTGTAACTAATAAGTCATTTCAGACTAACTTAATTTCCTTCTATAAGGAAAGTAAAGTACGGCTGATTAGGGCGCTCAGACCAAGACAGACACTTGTTTTAGTTGGAAAAGAAACTTCTTTACTTGGTCATTATGTCCTCAAAAAGCTTTTCGGCGGTGAATGCGCCTTCATCAGGTGACGAGCACCTGATGAAGGCACGGCACCTGATGAAGGCACGTCACCTGATGAAGGCGCATTCACCGCCGAAAAGCTTTGTGAGGACATAATGACATAGTAAAGAAGTTTCTTTTCCATCCAAAACAAGTGTCTGTCTTGGTCTGAGCACCTTAATCAGCCATACTTCTCTTTCCTTCAATTTTACACCCTTCTTGGGTGATCGGCTTGGTGCATCACGGACCCAGCAGGCTTCCAACCATCCAGCCAGACCTGAAAGACGGAGGACCTGTGGTGACATCAGCATCATGTGATGCCCCTTGTGACAAGCTAACCTTGAAACCTGGAAGCCAGGATGACGAATGGTGCACAATAAGCACTGCAGGCTCTGCAAACGTGGTTATGCCGGCAGCATAACCACGGCAGGTTAGTGTACTCTGTTCCTATCCTACTCTATTTGACCACTGGGTATCACACCAGGAGTGCCCCCTCCTCCTATTTTGTTTCTCTTAATTTCCTTCTATGACAGAATCACTGACTGTGTAGATCAGGGAAATGCTGTAGATATAGTATATCTTGTCTTCAGCAAAGCAGTTGACAAAGTATCTCACATAATCCTTATTGAAGAAATGACTAAGTATGGAATGGTCAAGTCAACTGTTAGGTGGAATCATAACTGGCTTAGTGATTGGACACAAAGAGTGGTTGTTAGAGTTGAGCGAAACGGGTCGAAAAATTTCAAAAGTCGCAGACTTTTGGCAAAGTCGGGTTTCATGAAACGAAACCTGACCCTAGGATGAGGTCGGCCACGAGGTCGGCAACTTACGCGCCAAAGTCGCGTTTCAAAAGTTTGTTTTGCGCTTTTTTTCAGCCAATCAGGATCCACGGACACTGTGGGCAACGTGATGACATAGGCAGGGGTCACCACCATCTTTCAGAAGGGCATGCAAGTGATTGGCTTGCTTTGGTGGGCGTCACAGGGGTTATAAAAGGGCGTGCACGCCAACCGCCATCTTACTTCTGCCGATCTTAGCATAGGGAGAGGTTGCTGATTCTGTAGGGAGAGCGTTAGGCAGGGAAGAAGAAAAAAAAACTGCTTCTGCTGCTAGCGATTTTGCCTGTACAACACACCAGTCACTGTGTGTGCAGTGCAAGGGGAGGCTATATTGTGGTGGATCAGCAGTGTTGGCTGTTAGGCTGCCTTCTAAGGCTTCCTGACAGCTGCATTGCTGTTTACCCACTGCTCTGCAAACTGCTTTTTTAAAAGCAATCCCAATTTTTTTTTTTGTCCTGCTGAGGTACTGAGCGTGCATTTTTTCACACCATACAGCGTCAGTGGGCCTCACACAATCCAAAAGTGTCCAGTGTCCACTAGTGTCTGCAGAAATTCAAAATCTCCCTTATCCTGTAGTCACTTTTTTCACACCTGTGCCATCGAGCCTGTGACATAGCGCTCTGATATTCAGTGGGCCTCACACAATCCAAAAGTGTCCAGTGTCCACTAGTGTCTGCAGAAATTCAAAATCTCCCTTATCTTGTAGTCACTTTTTTCACACCTGTGCCATCGAGCCTGTGACATAGCGCTCTGATATTCAGTGGGCCTCACACAATCCAAAAGTGTCCAGTGTCCACTAGTGTCTGCAGAAATTCAAAATCTCCCTTATCCTATAGTCACTTTTTTCACACCTGTGCCATCGAGCCTGTGACATAGCGCTCTGATATTCAGTGGGCCTCACACAATCCAAAAGTGTCCAGTGTCCACTAGTGTCTGCAGAAATTCAAAATCTCCCTTATCCTGTAGTCACTTTTTTCACACCTGTGCCATCGAGCCTGTGACATAGCGCTCTGATATTCAGTGGGCCTCACACAATCCAAAAGTGTCCAGTGTCCACTAGTGTCTGCAGAAATTCAAAATCTCCCTTATCCTGTAGTCACTTTTTTCACACCTGTGCCATCGAGCCTGTGACATAGCGCTCTGATAGTCAGTGGGCCTCACACAATCCAAAAGTGTCCAGTGTCCACTAGTGTCTGCAGAAATTCAAAATCTCCCTTATCCTGTAGTCACTTTTTTCACACCTGTGCCATCGAGCCTGTGACATAGCACTCTGATATTCAGTGGGCCTCACACAATCCCAAAGTGTTCAGTGTCCACTAGTGTCTGCAGAAATTCAAAATCTCCCTTATCCTTTAGTCACTTTTTTCACACCTGTGCCATCGAGCCTGTGACATAGCGCTCTGATATTCAGTGGGCCTCACACAATCCAAAAGTGTCCAGTGTCCACTAGTGTCTGCAGAAATTCAAAATCTCCCTTATCCTATAGTCACTTTTTTCACACCTGTGCCATCGAGCCTGTGACATAGCGCTCTGATATTCAGTGGGCCTCACACAATCCAAAAGTGTCCAGTGTCCACTAGTGTCTGCAGAAATTCAAAATCTCCCTTATCCTGTAGTCACTTTTTTCACACCTGTGCCATCGAGCCTGTGACATAGCGCTCTGATATTCAGTGGGCCTCACACAATCCAAAAGTGTCCAGTGTCCACTAGTGTCTGTAGTAATTCAAAATCTCCCTTATCCTGTAGTCACTTTTTTCACACCTGTGCCATCGAGCCTGTGACATAGCGCTCTGATATTCAGTGGGCCTCACACAATCCAAAAGTGTCCAGTGTCCACTAGTGTCTGCAGAAATTCAAAATCTCCCTTATCCTGTAGTCACTTTTTTCACACCTGTGCCATCGAGCCTGTGACATAGCGCTCTGATATTCAGTGGGCCTCACACAATCCAAAAGTGTCCAGTGTCCACTAGTGTCTGCAGAAATTCAAAATCTCCCTTATCCTTTAGTCACTTTTTTCACACCTGTGCCATCGAGCCTGTGACATAGCGCTCTGATATTCAGTGGGCCTCACACAATCCAAAAGTGTCCAGTGTCCACTAGTGTCTGCAGAAATTCAAAATCTCCCTTATCCTGTAGTCACTTTTTTCACACCTGTGCCATCGAGCCTGTGACATAGCGCTCTGATATTCAGTGGGCCTCACACAATCCAAAAGTGTCCAGTGTCCACTAGTGTCTGCAGAAATTCAAAATCTCCCTTATCCTGTAGTCACTTTTTTCACACCTGTGCCATCGAGCCTGTGACATAGCGCTCTGATATTCAGTGGGCCTCACACAATCCATAAGTGTCCAGTGTCCACAAGTGTGTGCAGAAATTCAAAATCTCTGTGATCCTGTAGTCACTTTTTTCACACCTGTGCCATCGAGCCTGTGACATAGCGCTCTGATATTCAGTGGGCCTCACACAATCCCAAAGTGTCCAGTGTCCACTAGTGTCTGCAGAAATTCAAAATCTCCCTTATCCTGTAGTCACTTTTTTCACACCTGTGCCATCGAGCCTGTGACATAGCGCTCTAATATTCAGTGGGCCTCACACAATCCAAAAGTGTCCAGTGTCCACTAGTGTCTGCAGAAATTCAAAATCTCCCTTATCCTGTAGTCACTTTTTTCACACCTGTGCCATCGAGCCGGTGACATAGCGCTCTGATATTCAGTGGGCCTCACACAATCCAAAAGTGTCCAGTGTCCACAAGTGTCTGCAGAAATTCAAAATCTCCCCTGTCCCATATACACCTTGTACCTTGTTTTACATTACTATATAGTTTGTTGGATTTTGTCTACATTTCTACCAAAAATGAGGAAGGCTGGTGGAAGAGGCCGTGGAATTGGGCGGGGGTTGGCAGCTGGTAATGATGGTGTTGGTGGTGGATCTGATGGTAGTGGCAAAAGCAAAATAGGACCGAATGCAGGAGGTGTTGAGCCTGCGTCATCGTCTGGCTCCACAAGGCCTCGAAGGCTTAGTTTTCTAGGAGTTGGCAAACCGCTTTTAAAGCCAGAGCTTCAGGAAAAAGTTTTGTCTTACATTGCTGACTCAGCCTCCAGCTCTATCGCCTCCTCTTCTGAAGTTGTAAAAAATAAAAGCACTGAGTCATCATTGGAGGCTCATGTTCATGAACCACACCTTTCCTTGTGTCCTTCACCCCAACCAAGATTGAAGGATGACGCAGGCCATACTACTGATTATTCCATGGAGCTGTTTTCACATACCATGCCTGGATTATCAAGTGAAATGGTGAATTACCCAGGCCAAGATGAATCTGACATGGAGTGCACTGATGCACAGCCGCTGATGGATGATTCTGCTGGTACATTCACTCAGAGCACTACATTATCCTCGCAGTGTACAGAGCCAGATTCTGACCCTGATGAGACTCAGGTGCCCCTTCCCGCACACTACCACCATACACGGTGACACAGAGGAAGGTGCACTTGACATTGAAGAGGAGGTGATGGATGACCCAGTTGTTGACCCAGATTGGCATCCATTGGGGGAAGAGGGTGCTGCTTCCAATAGCTCAGATGAGGAGCATCCACAGCAGACATCGACATCGCAACAGCTGTTATCTGGCAGGCCCGGAGCACTCCAAAGATAGGCTCCAAAAATCAAAAGAGTTGCTGGACAGCTTGTCCAGAGGGTCAAAAGATCACAGCGTGCTAGGCCGCAAAATGTCTGCCAAAGTAGGAAGAGTGCAGTGTGGCACTTTTTTGAACAAAATCCTCATGATCAGGCCAAGGTTATCTGTAAGAAGTGCGCAAAGACCTTTAGCCGAGGGAAAAATCTGAAAAATTTGAATACCAGTTGCATGCTTAGACATTTAACCAGCATGCACTTGCAAGCGTAGACACAACACCAAACCTCAAGTGCCACATGTGCAACTGATCACAAAGAAGGTAGTCAACAACGCTACATTGTTTCCCCCACTGTAAGCCCACGGGTTAGCACAGCAGCAAATGTTGAGGTGTCGTTGCAAGGCCACAGCAGTCAGGGAATCCCACTGTTATATCAACGAAATACTGAATGTAGGCCATCAGAAAGAACACCAACTCCATCACCATCATCAACCCTCTCTCAGTCCGCCCTGTCCACCGCTACTTCCACCATATGCAGCTCTCAAGTCCAGCTCACCCTCCCAGACACTATGAGTAGGTCAAGAAAGTACTCAGTCTCTCATCCGCGTACACTGGGTTTGAACGCCCACATTGCCAAACTAATCTCGTTTGAGATGATGCCCTATCGGTTGGTGGAAAGCGCAGCTTTCCGCGAACTCATGGCCTATGCAGTACCACGCTATGACCTACCCAGTCGCCACTTCTTCTCTCGCAAAGCCAGCCCTCCACCATCATGTAAAAGACCGCATTGTCCATGCACTCAAGCAGTCAGTGAGTGGAAAGGTGCACCTCACAACTGATGCATGGTCCAGTCGGCATGGCCAGGGCCGTTACGTGTCCATCACTGCGCACTGGGTTAATGTGGCGGATGCAGGGTCCACAGGGGACAGCGGTGGTGGGACAGTGCTGCCTAGCCCACGGTATAGGAAACAGTTGGCTGTAGGCGTTCGACCCTCCTCCTCCTCCTCCAGAAGCGAAAGCTCGTCCACAGAGCGCAGTCGTACGAGCACTCCATCTGCAGCTGCCACTGTTGCACACGAGGTGTCCCCCTATCGAGCAGCTAGTGGAAAGCGTCAGCAGGCTGTGTTGCAGATGATGTGTTTGGGCAACAGACACACCGCCGAGGTGCTGGCCGAGTACTTGAAGCAACAAACTGAGTCATGGCTGGGCAGTGTACATCTTGAGGCAGGCAAGGTAGTTAGTGATAACGGCCGTAATTTTGTGGCAGCCATAGCCCTTTCAAAACTCAGCCACATACCTTGCTTGGCTCACACCTTGAACCTGGTGGTGCAGTGCTTCCTCAAAAATTATCCGGAGTTAACAGCCCTGCTCCAGAAGGTGCGAAGACTGTGCGCGCACATCCGCCGGTCGCCTGTACACTCCGTTCGTATGCAGAAGCTGCAGCGATTGCTCCACCTTCCCAACCACCGCCTCATTATCGACATTGTAACAAGGTGGAACTCCACCTTGCACATGGTGGAGCGGCTGTGCGAGCAGAGGCAGGCCATAATGCATTTGTGGGAGGATACACGGCCAGGCACTTTGAGAGCAGACATGGAGTTGACAGGTGTGCAGTGGTCGAAGCTGAAAGACCTCTGTAAAGTCCTTCAGTGTTTTGAGGAATGCACACGGCTGGTAAGCGCAGACGACGCCATCCTAAGCATGAGCATCCCACTTATGCGTCTGCTCATGCAAACTTTGACGCACCTTAAGGAGCAGGCGTCTGCAGCCAATGTTGATGAGGATGTATTCAAACTAAAGGAACAAAAAAGCGCAATAGGGTCTTATCTGGGTTATTTCTGGAGAAGTAGATTAGAATTTACTCACCCTTTTTAGGAGAGGTTCAGGCATGTGGGATCAGTAATCTGCTTGCTGCACGTCCAAAGGTCAGCTCTGTGACCACTTAAAACATCAGATTTTGGAATAAATTCTTGGACTTTTGTGCGCTGCCAGATAAAATCACTAATCCAGTTTATGAGAAAGATTAATCCATTTTATTTCCCAACGCGTTTCGAAATGTATACCATTTCTTCTTCAGGGGATGACATATATGATCTAACAGCTGTCACAGGTTATATACAACAAGAATTCAAAAAACGGCGCCAAAGGATCACATGTCATCTGGTGCAAATGTCAGGGTTCAAAGTACCACAGATAAACTGATGTATTAGTTAGTCTAAATTTATTAAAAACATATTATTTTTATTTTTTCATAGATAAAAAAGGAAAAAAGGAAGAAGGAAAAAAAAGAAGAAGATAAAAAACGAAAAAATGGAATATATATAAAACAAAGAAAATATAAAAACGAACTCTTGACATCTGGGAATAAAAGTAGCATACTAGGTGTCTTGGACCACTATACCAAGCTCAGGTCATACCTGACAATAAAGAAGAAAAGAAGAAAAGGATTTAAAAATGAATAAAAAAAGTTACTGATTAAAATGATATGTATAATTTATATGACAATAAAGGAAGCTTTCTCTTTTTATTAAAAAAAAAAAAAAAAATGTGTGTATGAATCACCATATATTTATTATAAACATGAATACGGCCAGTTATAAAAATGTGGCCGAAAAGGGTCAATCAATGCGATCGATTATAAAGTATTCACACACCACTCAAGAGGGTAGGTATTGATTTCATTCAAAAATCATCAGAGTGTCTGATGGGAAATGCACAGAGACACCGACCACGGAGAGCTCAAGCAGCGCCCAAACTATAATATAAAAATAATATATAAAAGAGATGTGCACATTAAAAAAGTATAAAAAATAGAAAAAAAATATTTCAACCACATTACAGGAATAAAAAGTCACATACAGAAAAGAGGTTAAACATACAGGATACAATAAAAATCAATATAAAAGACATATGAAAACATAATTAAAAATTATTAAAAGAGAAAATTATTGAATTTATCCCATTTTAAAGAAAAACCTCTGAAATATCGTTCAATCGATATGGCTAAAGTGTATTCAACCTATAAATTCAAAAAACTTCTTTTCTATTTAGTTGCCCTATTCTATCAGGAATGTCAACAGGAATATGTTCAATTGGACTGATTTTTAATCCACTCGGATCTTTATTATGTTTAATAGCGAAATGTCTAGAAAGACCATGTTGTAAGAAACCCTTCTTAATGTTATATCTATGTGAATTAACCCTTGAGTGTAAGGGTTGGGTTGTTCTTCCAACATACTGTTTTTTGCATCCACATTCAATTAAATATATAACAAATTCCGTGGTACAGTTCAAATAATTTTTTATAGGAAAGATTTCATTGGTAGTAGATGATTTTACAGATTTTTCTCTGTGTGTAATAATATTACAACAGAGACAATTTCTCTTTCCACATTTGTAAATCCCTCTTAAAGGGACATGAATTGGATTCAATGTAGATTCAGTTTTTAGTCGACTGGGGGCCACCAATCCCTTATAGTTGGTGCCCTTCTAAAAGTTATTCCTGGATTGCTAGGTAAAAATTTCTGTAAAATAGGATCACTTAAAAGTATGTACCAATTATTACATAGAATTTTGCGTATTCTTGTGTGTTCAGCACAATATTGGGTGATAAAATTGGTCATAAATTTTTTATTATCTGGTTTAACTATTTTTTGTTCATTAATGAGAGTGTCTTGTGATATATTGACACACCTATTATAGGCACTTTTGATTAGATTATTAGGGTATTTTTTATCTACAAACCTATTTTTTAAAATATCAGCTTGGTCCTTAAAATCCTCAATGCTAGAACAATTTTTTCTGATCCTCCTAAACTGATTCTCTGGAATATTCCTCAGCCATTTTCCAAAATGTCCACTATTAAAAGGAATATAACTATTAATATCAACATTTTTAAAAAAGGTTTTAGTTAAAATAATATTGTCCTTAATAAAAACAGTTATGTCTAAAAAGTTGATACTGTTCTGTTCATATACTGAGGAGAATGATAGACCCCAGTTATTATTATTAATATCATGGATGAAATTGTCAACATTACTATCAGAGTTATCCCAAATAAAGAAAAGGTCATCAATGAATCTCTTATACATGATCAAATTATTGCACCACTTGGAATTAAAAATATAAAAATCTTCGAAAACCCCCATAAAAACATTTGCATAAGTCGGTGCGACCTTTGAACCCATCGCGGTCCCGCGCTTCTGATGGTATAAATATCCATCAAATGTGAAATAATTGTTCCTCAGAATAAAATCCATACCTTTTAATAAAAACTTTTTTTGATCTTTAGACAACCTACTGTCTCTTATTAAAATTTTGTTAAAACAGGCTAAACCCAAGTTGTGTGGTATATTTGAATATAATGAGGATACATCCATAGTAAGTAATAAATAGCTCGATTTCCATTTAATTTGTTGTAAGAATTGAATAAGATGAGTGGAATCTCTAATATAACTTTTTAAAAAAGGAACATTGGTAAAAATGATTCTATCAATATAGTGGGATAGGTTACTCGTTAATGAGCCTATACCTGAAATAATCGGTCTCCCTGGGGGGTTTATTAAGTTCTTATGAATTTTCGGTAGATGATAGAAGAAAGGGATTCGTGGATTTTGAATAGTAAGGAATTTTAGTTCCTTTTTATTAAAGATGTTCATATTTTTACCCTCCTGGATTAATATATCATAATTTAATTTTATTACTGGAATAATGTCAAATGAGTTTTTACTATAGTATTTTTCAGCAGATAAAATTCTCCTTGCCTCATTACAATAATCAGATCTATTCTGAATAACTATCCCACCTCCTTTATCTGCTGACCGAACTATAATATCAGTATTAGTCTTTAATGTTTGTAAGGCTAATTTTTCACCTCTACTTAAATTATTTTTATAATGATATTTGTCTTTCGTGGAAGTAATTTCCTTAAATTTCTTTTGTACAACATCATTAAATACATTCAGAAAATGGCCCTTATTTTCAATGGGGTAAAAATTGGACCTAACAGGTACATCCAAATGAAATCCAGTTTCAATAGTATCATTATTTGTAAAATTGCATTCTTTAGAGATGTTGTCACCTTTAGAGCCTGATATCTGATTTAACTCTTTTAAAAGAAAATGTCGTTTTAATGTTAATTTCCTAATAAACACTTGTAAATCCAGGAAGAGATCAAAGTCATTTGTTTTATGCATAGGACAAAAAGTTAAACCTTTGGAAAGAACTTCCTTTTCCTCTGTTGTGAGGTGATGTGATGATAAATTAAAAATATTACTCCCATGACCAATAATATTTTTACTTTTGTTATTTTTTATTTTACTTTCCCTTTCTTTTCTTCTCCCCCCTCTACTTCCTCTAAAAGACCTTTTCTTTTTCCATTTTTTGGAGAAAAATTTTTTTTTATATCTTTCATCTGCATGCTTTTCAGTGCTCGTGGTAAAAAAGGAACAGTGGCTGTATTATTTGTGTTAGAATTATCAATTAGAATCATGTCACTATTGGTTGTATTAGATGAATCATTATCATAAATGGAGAAATCCAATAGTGAAATCGGTGTAGATTCAGGAAATTCTATAAGTGCCGGTGATACAATTTCTATTGGAGTGGGTGTGATAATTTTGCTTATATCTGTGATAAGATTCATTGTGTCAATGAGATTACTAGTGGTCTTATTCTCATGTAATCGTTTCATTTGTTCCTTGATGCTCTCCAGGTGTTTAATAGCTTCAACAAGCGGTGCTGTCATTTTAGTGGTCTTGATAGGTGGTGGTTTGAAAAAAATATTTTTTTCTCCATTTGTCATCTCTTCAGAGTTAATTACAAATGTGGAAAGAGAAATTGTCTCTGTTGTAATATTATTACACACAGAGAAAAATCTGTAAAATCATCTACTACCAATGAAATCTTTCCTATAAAAAATTATTTGAACTGTACCACGGAATTTGTTATATATTTAATTGAATGTGGATGCAAAAAACAGTATGTTGGAAGAACAACCCAACCCTTACACTCAAGGGTTAATTCACATAGATATAACATTAAGAAGGGTTTCTTACAACATGGTCTTTCTAGACATTTCGCTATTAAACATAATAAGGATCCGAGTGGATTAAAAATCAGTCCAATTGAACATATTCCTGTTGACATTCCTGATAGAATAGGGCAACTAAATAGAAAAGAAGTTTTTTGGATTTATAGGTTGAATACACTTAAGCCATATGGATTGAACGAAATTACAGAGGTTTTTCTTTAAAATGGGATAAATTCAATAATTTTCTCTTTTAATAATTTTTAATTATGTATTCATATGTCATTTATATTGATTTTTATTGTATCCTGTATGTTTAACCCCTTTTCTGTATGCGACTTTTTATTCCTGTAATGTGGTTGAAATATTTTTTTTCTATTTTTTATACTTTTTTAATGTGCACATCTCTTTTATATATTATTTTTATATTATAGTGTTACAAGAAAAAGAAGTTAGTTTTGCTGTATTGTAGGTGAGCGGTCTCCCTTTTTCCTCCTTCATTTCCTCTCTTTGTGCCGGGACATCGCGGGGAGCGATCCTGGTCTCTTCATTTGGGCGCTGCTTGAGCTCTCCGTGGTCGGTGTCTCTGTGCATTTCCCATCAGACACTCTGATGATTTTTGAATGAAATCAATACCTCCCCTCTTGAGTGGTGTGTGAATACTTTATAATCGATCGCATTGATTGACCCTTTTCGGCCACATTTTTATAACTGGCCGTATTCATGTTTTTAATAAATCTATGGTGATTCATACACACATTTTTTTTTTTTTTTTAATAAAAAGAGAAAGCTTCCTTTATTGTCATATAAATTATACATATCATTTTAATCAGTAACTTTTTTTATTCATTTTTAAATCCTTTTCTTCTTTTCTTCTTTATTGTCAGGTATGACCTGAGCTTGGTATAGTGGTCCAAGACACCTAGTATGCTACTTTTATTCCCAGATGTCAAGAGTTCGTTTTTATATTTTCTTTGTTTTATATATATTCCATTTTTTTGTTTTTTATCTTCTTCTTTTTTTTCCTTCTTCCTTTTTTCCTTTTTTATCTATGAAAAAATAAAAATAATATGTTTTTAATAAATTTAGACTAACTAATACATCAGTTTATCTGTGGTACTTTGAACCCTGACATTTGCACCAGATGACATGTGATCCTTTGGCGCCATTTTTTGAATTCTTGTTGTATATAACCTGTGACAGCTCTGTTAGATCATATATGTCATCCCCTGAAGAAGAAATGGTATACATTTCGAAACACGTTGGGAAATAAAATGGATTAATCTTTCTCATAAACTGGATTAGTGATTTTATCTGGCAGCGCACAAAAGTCCAAGAATTTATTCCGAAATCTGATGTTTTAAGTGGTCACAGAGCTGACCTTTGGACGTGCAGCAAGCAGATTACTGATCCCACATGCCTGAACTTCTCCTAAAAAGGGTGAGTAAATTCTAATCTACTTCTCCAGAAATAACCCAGATAAGACCCTATTGCGCTTTTTTGTTTCGTTAGTTTGAATACATTGGATTTTCTCCGACGGTTCTTGGATAGCACCGCCGTTGTTTAGGAACGTTCAGCAGCAGAGGGTCCGTTCCTGTGAGTCAGGATGGAATATTTTCAAAGCAGACTTTCATCGAGAGAATGACTGATCCTGCAAACTATTGGTAATATTGGATTTTCGAACCACACAGAGGGAAGTACTAATTTATTTAGTGAAGAAGAGACTAGGACTTTTCGAAAAACCTTCTTGAACTTAAAAGAAGCTATTAAGGAGGAACTGCATAATAGCCTGGACGCCCGCTTCTTATCCATTTATTTAGAGGAGAACATTTGTCCTCGTGGACTAAGGTTAGTCTTTGACTCTCCTTTTGATAATGACTCAGAATTTACACACGAATGGGACACTAATTTAAATAATTGCATGCATAGGATGATTTTACTTTTATACAAAAAAAGATCCAAACTTGCAGAACTGGCAACAATTAAGGTACTAGATCTATCAAATAAATTGAGTTCTTTTGTGAAACATCCTGAGTATAAAAAAATCAACTCGACTGTTATAACACATGTCATGCAAAGTGAGCATGAAACAATTCTTAAAAAATCAAAAAAACTGCAGAGAGATAGGGAAGACTATAGGAAAATTAATGATAAAAATAATAAAAGGGAGACTGTTACTGATAATTCAATTAAAATGGATACTACTAAATCAGCAGAGAATAATGACAATAATATTAAAAATAAAGAGACAGTGAAACCAATAGAGATAATAAAAAAATCTGTGAAAACAATAGAGACTGTTAATATCAATGATAAAGATACTGTGAAATCTGATGATAATAGTGAATGCAATATTAATAAGATAAATATGAGCGAACATATTGTAATTAACTCTGAAGAGATGACAAATGGAGAAAAAAATTTTTTTTTCAAACCACCACCTATCAAGACCACTAAAATGACAGCACCGCTTGTTGAAGCTATTAAACACCTGGAGAGCATCAAGGAACAAATGAAACGATTAAATGAGAATAAGACCACTAGTAATCTCATTGACACAATGAATCCTATCACAGATATAAGCAAAATTATCACACCCACTCCAATAGAAATTGTATCACCGGCACTTATAGAATTTCCTGAATCTACACCGATTTCACTATTGGATTTCTCCATTTATGATAATGATTCGTCTAATACAACCAATAGTGACATGATTCTAATTGATAATTCTAACACAAATAATACAGCCACTGTTCCTTTTTTACCACGAGCACTGAAAAGCACGCAGATGAAAGATATAAAAAAAAATTTTTCTCCAAAAAATGGAAAAAGAAAAGGTCTTTTAGAGGAAGTAGAGGGGGGAGAAAAAAAGAAAGGGAAAGTAAAATAAAAAATAACAAAAGTAAAAATATTATTGGTCATGGGAGTAATATTTTTAATTTATCATCACATCACCTCACAACAGAGGAAAAGGAAGTTCTTTCCAAAGGTTTAACTTTTTGTCCTATGCATAAAACAAATGACTTTGATCTCTTCCTGGATTTACAAGTGTTTATTAGGAAATTAACATTAAAACGACATTTTCTTTTAAAAGAGTTAAATCAGATATCAGGCTCTAAAGGTGACAACATCTCTAAAGAATGCAATTTTACAAATAATGATACTATTGAAACTGGATTTCATTTGGATGTACCTGTTAGGTCCAATTTTTACCCCATTGAAAATAAGGGCCATTTTCTGAATGTATTTAATGATGTTGTACAAAAGAAATTTAAGGAAATTACTTCTACGAAAGACAAATATCATTATAAAAATAATTTAAGTAGAGGTGAAAAATTAGCCTTACAAACATTAAAGACTAATACTGATATTATAGTTCGGTCAGCAGATAAAGGAGGTGGGATAGTTATTCAGAATAGATCTGATTATTGTAATGAGGCAAGGAGAATTTTATCTGCTGAAAAATACTATAGTAAAAACTCATTTGACATTATTCCAGTAATAAAATTAAATTATGATATATTAATCCAGGAGGGTAAAAATATGAACATCTTTAATAAAATGGAACTAAAATTCCTTACTATTCAAAATCCTTTGAACCCTTTGCACCAGATGACATGTGATCCTTTGGCGCCGTTTTTTGAATTCTTGTTGTATATAACCTGTGACAGCTCTGTTAGATCATATATGTCATCCCCTGAAGAAGAAATGGTATACATTTCGAAACGCGTTGGGAAATAAAATGGATTAATCTTTCTCATAAACTGGATTAGTGATTTTATCTGGCAGCGCACAAATGTTGATGAGGAGGAAGAGGAGGAGGGAATCCTTGATGACATTCAGCCATTGTCTGCTCAGGGACCTCTCCTGGACGAGGTGGAGGAAGAAGAGGAGGAGGAGGATGATGATGGTGATGATTACTTAGGGGAGGAGGATGCATCTCGTGGGGCAAGTGAAAATGTTGGCGTGGCAAGGTCTGGTACAGGGTTTGTGCGTGACTGGAGGGATGTGGATTTGCCAGAAAGTGCTCCTCCAACCAGCACTCGCAGTGCATCATTGACACCGGGAACATTGGCCCACATGTCAGATTATGCCTTGCAGATCCTAAAAAGGGACCCCCGCATTGCCAAAATGATGAACGATGACGACTACTGGTTGGCCAGCATCCTGGATCCACGCTATAAAGGCAAATTACAAAACATCATGCCACAGGAGAACCTTGACCTAATATTGGCTAATAAACAAGCAACTCTGGTAAATCGGTTGCTTGAGGCATTCCCAGCACACAGCAGCGGTGATAGTTCTCACACGAGCCGTACGGGCCGGGGCAGCTTGGCAGAGGTGTTCATGGTGCACACAGCAGAAGTGGCGTTGGAGACAGGGGTTTCATGACAATGTTGTGGACTGATTTTTCAAGTACCTCTCACAAAACTGGTAATACTGCATCGATGGAAAGTGACAGGAGACAGCAGTTGTCAACTATGGTTACAAACTACTTTTCCTCCCATATCGATGTTCTCCCACACAGGTCATTCCCCTTTGACTATTGGGCCGCTAAACTGGACACCTGGCCTGAATTGGCACAATATGCCTTACCGGAGCTCGCTTGCCCAGCTGCAAGTGTGCTATCAGAAAGAGTCTTCAGTGCAGCTGGATCAATCCTGACAGAAAAAAGGACCCGTCTGTCAACCCAAAACGTGGATGATCTAACCTTCATTAAAATGAACCATGCATGGGTTTCCAAGGATTTTGTCCCACCTTCCCCTGATGACACATAGGGTGACAGAAAAATGGCTTGCTTTGGTCCACCTCTTCCTGGGACTTGACCTATTTCGCCTTTTGCATCAACTGAATGTCCAACATCAACATATGCCACTTTCAAAAAATCCCTAACTGTGCTGCCTCCCCCCCCATGGCCGGGGTCACCACCTAGCGCATGACACCGTGCGAGTGCCGTTGCCCTGGACAGGTGGGTAGGCCGACTCTTGGGAGCGGGCACTGGCACAGGGTCCCTCATAGTGCAATCAAGTGTCTCTGAGGGTGGTGGTGCACACCCGCCGTCAGACACACCGCCGTACTATGAGGGGCCCAGTGCCAGTACCGACGCCCACGAGTGGGCCCCCCTTGCTTGGGCAGGGCCCCAGCATTTGCAATCTTTACCTCTCCCTGCTCCTCCGCTGTGTAGTCTGGGCCGTCAAATCCATACTGTGCCTGACACCGTCTGAGCCTGCCTCCTGATGTATAGACATATATTTTGAATGTGTACGCTATCCATACATGTTATCCGGGGATACGGTACCCTTTCTCACCTTTGTGCAATCACGTGCAATCCATACTGGGCCTAACACCGTCTGAGCCTGCCTCCTGATGTATAGACATATATTTTGAATGTGTACGCTATCCATACATGTTATCCGGGGATACGGTACCCTTTCTCACCTTTGTGCAATCACGTGCAATCCATACTGGGCCTAACACCGTCTGAGCCTGCCTCCTGATGTATAGACATATATTTTGAATGTGTACGCTATCCATACATGTTATCCAGGGATACGGTACCCTTTCTCACCTTTGTGCAATCACGTGCAATCCATACTGGGCCTAACACCGTCTGAGCCTGTCTCCTGATGTATAGACATATATTTTGAATGTGTACCCTATCCATACATGTTATCCGGGGATACAGTACCCTTTCTCACCTTTGTGCAATCACGTGTAATCCATACTGGGCCTAACACCGTCTGAGCCTGCCTCCTGATGTATAGACATATATTTTGAATGTGTACGCTATCCATACATGTTATCCAGGGATACGTTACCCTTTCTCACCTTTGTGCAATCACGTGCAATCCATACTGGGCCTAACACCGTCTGAGCCTGCCTCCTGATGTATAGACATATATTTTGAATGTGTACGCTATCCATACATGTTATCCGGGGATACGGTACCCTTTCTCACCTTTGTGCAATCACGTGTAATCCATACTGGGCCTAACACCGTCTGAGCCTGCCTCCTGATGTATAGACATATATTTTGAATGTGTACGCTATCCATACATGTTATCCAGGGATACGGTACCCTTTCTCACCTTTGTGCAATCACGTGCAATCCATACTGGGCCTAACACCGTCTGAGCCTGCCTCCTGATGTATAGACATATATTTTGAATGTGTACGCTATCCATACATGTTATCCGGGGATACGGTACCTTTTCTCACCTTTGTGCAATCACGTGTAATCCATACTGGGCCTAACACCGTCTGAGCCTGCCTCCTGATGTATAGACATATATTTTGAATGTGTACGCTATCCATACATGTTATCCAGGGATACGGTACCCTTTCTCACCTTTGTGCAATCACGTGCAATCCATACAGGGCCTAACACCGTCTGAGCCTGCCTCCTGATGTATAGACATATATTTTGAATGTGTACGCTATCCATACATGTTATCTGGGGATACGACACCCTTTCTCACCTTTGTGCAATCACGTGTAATCCATACTGGGCCTAACACCGTCTGAGCTTGCCTCCTGATGTATAGACATATATTTTGAATGTGTACGCTATCCATACATGTTATCCAGGGATACAGTACCCTTTCTCAGCTTTGTGCAATCACGTGCAATCCATACTGGGCCTAACACCGTCTGAGCCTGCCTTCTGATGTATAGACATATATTTTGAATGTGTACGCTATCCATACATGTTATCCGGGGATACGGTACCCTTTCTCACCTTTGTGCAATCACGTGCAATCCATACTGGGCCTAACACCGTCTGAGCCTGCCTCCTGATGTATAGACATATATTTTGAATGTGTACGCTATCCATACATGTTATCCGGGGATACGGTACCCTTTCTCACCTTTGTGCAATCACGCGTAATCCATACTGGGCCTAACACCGTCTGAGCCTGCCTCCTGATGTATAGACATATATTTTGATTGTGTACGCTATCCATACATGTTATCCAGGGATACGGTACCCTTTCTCACCTTTGTGCAATCACGTGTAATCCATACTGGGCCTAACAGTGTCTGAGCCTGCCTCCTGATGTATAGACATATATTTTGAATGTGTACGCTATCCATACATGTTATCCAGGGATACAGTACCCTTTCTCAGCTTTGTGCAATCACGTGCAATCTATACTGGGCCTAACACCGTCTGAGCCTGCCTCCTGATGTATAGACATATATTTTGAATGTGTACGCTATCCATACATGTTATCCAGGGATACGGTACCCTTTCTCACCTTTGTGCAATCACGTGTAATCCATACTGGGCGTGAGAACGGCTGGCGAGCTGTTAAGCAAGCTATAGCACCTGTGGTTTGCACACGTAAGTTTTTCATTTTTTCAGGAATAACGGATAGGCCTAATTCCGGAACTGCGGTTGACCTGCACTTACTGGGAAATCATCGTTCGCGGGTAATAATTGTAATCAGTGATCCCCATCACTAACGTTGTTCAGCGGGTTATCTGCACCTGTAAGCGACAAACGCTGGCCTTTTGAGTGTAGCGCACATGCAGCCACGGACATGTAAGGGCATGACACACCAGTTATTGGCCAATCTCATGTGCCAGAGCCTCACGTGTCCCTCTAGTAAGCCGGACTCGGACCGCGGGGCATGACGGAGTCTCATTCGTTAACGGAATTAAGCTTGCAATGTGTGCATCTGTTCTGTAGCTGGCATGGTTGAGGTTTCCCAGGTGGAGTCGAATTTAACCGTAGGCTCCACTCCTGGTGGTGCCCTTCTGGACATTTCTTTAAGGTTCAGCTTTGCAACCATACTGCCCACGTAAAACAAACACTTTGCCTTCATGAACGCTGTTTGGAGGGTCATGACTCGTGGGAATAACGCCGCCCAATCAGTTAACCTGCTAGAGAGATCCTTCGTTGCTCCCAAGCATGATATCACACTCCCTAGGAGGAAGGTAATGCCACTGTGGCGACCGTACTCCTGGGGGCGACACAAGTGCACTGATGCCCAGCCACTGCTCGATGAATCTGCTGGTACATTGACCCAGACCACTACATTCCCCTCGCACGCTACACGGCCTGAATCTGACCCTGATGAAACTCAGGTTACCCTTCCCATATACAGTTACATCTTACACTGTGACAAAGAGGAAGCTGCAGATGAAAGTGCAGGTTCGGCCCACCCGCCATCAGACACACCACCGTACTATCAGGGGCCCTGTGCCAGTGCCGTCGCCAACGAGTGGGCCCCCCCTGCTTGCTCAGGATCACAGCACTTGCAAGGTTGAAATACTGTGCAGTGAGATGGAAGATGGGGACGACGAGGAGTCCAGACTAGTACAGGGATTCCCTAGCGAGGAGACTTATTTGATTGTTTTCAATGTTGGGACAGCAATTTTTGGGGAGCACTATACTCTGGAGAATGATAGATGGGGTCCACCATACACTGGAACATTCCAAAGGTGGACATCAGACACTGGAGCAGCATTTACAGGGCCCATTATACACTAGAGCATTAGAAATGGGGCCCATTATGTTTGGAGTAGAGTTGAGCGAAACGGGTCGAAAAAATGCAAAAGTCGCCGACTTTTGGCAAAGTCGGGTTTCACGAAACGAAACCCGACCCTAGGATGAGGTCGGACACGAGGTCGGCGACTTACGCGCTAAAGTCGCGTTTCAAAAGTTTGTTTTGTGCTCTTTTTCAGCCAATCAGGATCCACGGACACTGTGGGCAACATGATGACATAGGCACGGGTCACCACCATCTTTCAGAAGGGCATGCAAGTGATTGGCTTGCTTTGGTGGGCGTCACAGGGGGTATAAAAGGGCGTGCACGCCGACCGCCATCTTACTTCTGCCGATCTTAGTATAGGGAGAGGTTGCTGCTGATTCTATAGGGAGAGCGTTAGGCAGGGAAGAAGACAAAAAAACTGCTTCTGCTGCTAGCGATTTGGCCTGCACAACACACAAGTCACTGTGTGTGCAGTGCAAGGGGAGGCTATATTGTGGTGTATCAGTGGTGTTGGTTGTTGGGCTGCCTTCTAAGGCTTCCTGACACGCTGGCATTGCTGTTTACCCACTGCTCCACAAACTGCTTTTTTAAAAGCAATCCAATCTCCCTTATCCTCTCGTCACTTTGGTCACAGGCAGCTGTGCCATCGAGCGTGTCACATAGCGCTCAGATATCAGTGGGCCGCACACAATCCACAAGTGTCCAGTGTCCAAAAGTGTATGCAGAGATTCAAAATCTCCATTATCCTCTCGTCACTTTGGTCACAGGCAGCTGTGCCATAGAGCGTGTCACATAGCGCTCAGATATCAGTGGGCCGCACACAATCCACAAGTGTCCAGTGTCCAAAAGTGTACGCAGAGATTCAAAATCTCCATTATCCTCTCGTCACTTTGGTCACAGGCAGCTGTGCCATCGAGCGTGTCACATAGCGCTCAGATATCAGTGGGCCGCACACAATCCACAAGTGTCCAGTGTCCAAAAGTGTACGCAGAGATTCAAAATCTCCATTATCCTCTCGTCACTTTGGTCACAGGCAGCTGTGCCATCGAGCGTGTCACATAGCGCTCAGATATCAGTGGGCCGCACACAATCCACAAGTGTCCAGTGTCCAAAAGTGTACGCAGAGATTAAAAATCTCCATTATCCTCTCGTCACTTTGGTCACAGGCAGCTGTGCCATCGAGCGTGTCACATAGCGCTCAGATATCAGTGGGCCGCACACAATCCACAAGTGTCCAGTGTCCAAAAGTGTACGCAGAGATTCAAAATCTCCATTATCCTCTCGTCACTTTGGTCACAGGCAGCTGTGCCATCGAGCGTGTCATATAGCGCTCAGATATCAGTGGGCCGCACACAATCCACAAGTGTCCAGTGTCCAAAAGTGTACGCAGAGATTCAAAATCTCCATTATCCTCTCGTCACTTTGGTCACAGGCAGCTGTGCCATCGAGCGTGTCACATAGCGCTCAGATATCAGTGGGCCGCACACAATCCACAAGTGTCCAGTGTCCAAAAGTGTACGCAGAGATTCAAAATCTCCATTATCCTCTCGTCACTTTGGTCACAGGCAGCTGTGCCATCGAGCGTGTCACATAGCGCTCAGATATCAGTGGGCCGCACACAATCCACAAGTGTCCAGTGTCCAAAAGTGTACGCAGAGATTCCAAATCTCCATTATCCTCTCGTCACTTTGGTCACAGGCAGCTGTGCCATCGAGCGTGTCACATAGCGCTCAGATATCAGTGGGCCGCACACAATCCACAAATGTCCAGTGTCCAAAAGTGTACGCAGAGATTCAAAATCTCCATTATCCTCTCGTCACTTTGGTCACAGGCAGCTGTGCCATCGAGCGTGTCACATAGCGCTCAGATATCAGTGGGCCGCACACAATCCACAGGTGTCCAGTGTCCAAAAGTGTACGCAGAGATTCAAAATCTCCATTATCCTCTCGTCACTTTGGTCACAGGCAGCTGTGCCATCGAGCGTGTCACATAGCGCTCAGATATCAGTGGGCCGCACACAATCCACAAGTGTCCAGTGTCCAAAAGTGTACGCAGAGATTCAAAATCTCCATTATCCTCTCGTCACTTTGGTCACAGGCAGCTGTGCCATCGAGCGTGTCACATAGCGCTCAGATATCAGTGGGCCGCACACAATCCACAAGTGTCCAGTGTCCAAAAGTGTACGCAGAGATTCAAAATCTCCATTATCCTCTCGTCACTTTGGTCACAGGCAGCTGTGCCATCGAGCGTGTCACATAGCGCTCAGATATCAGTGGGCCGCACACAATGCACAAGTGTCCAGTGTCCAAAAGTGTACGCAGAGATTCAAAATCTCCATTATCCTCTCGTCACTTTGGTCACAGGCAGCTGTGCCATCGAGCGTGTCACATAGCGCTCAGATATCAGTGGGCCGCACACAATCCACAAGTGTCCAGTGTCCAAAAGTGTACGCAGAGATTCAAAATCTCCATTATCCTCTCGTCACTTTGATCACAGGCAGCTGTGCCATCGAGCGTGTCACATAGCGCTCAGATATCAGTGGGCCGCACACAATCCACAAGTGTCCAGTGTCCAAAAGTGTACGCAGAGATTCAAAATCTCCATTATCCTCTCGTCACTTTGGTCACAGGCAGCTGTGCCATCGAGCATGTCACATAGCGCTCAGATATCAGTGGGCCGCACACAATCCACAAGTGTCCACTGTCCACAAGTGTGTGCAGAAATTCTAAAACTCCCCTGTCCTATAGACACCTTGTACCTTGTTTTACATTACTATATAGTTTGTTGGATTTTGTCTACATTTCTACCAAAAATGAGGAAGGCTGGTGGAAGAGGCCATGGAATTGGGCGGGGGTTGGCAGCTGGTAATGATGGTGTTGGTGGTGGATCTGATGGTAGTGGCAAGAGCAAAATAGGACCAAATGCAGGAGGTGCTGACCCTGCGTCATCGTCTGTCTACATAAGGCCTCGAACGCTTAGTTTTCTAGGAGTTGGCAAACCGCTTTTAAAGGCAGAGCATCAGGAAAAAGTTTTGTCTTACATTGCTGACTCAGCCTCCAGCTCTATCGCCTCCTCTTCTTCAGTTGTAAAAAGTAAAAGCACTGAGTCGTCATTGGAGGCTCATGTTCATGAACCACACCTTTCCTTGTGTCCTTCACCCCAACCAAGATTGAAGGATGACGCAGGCCATACTACTGATTACTCCATGGAGCTGTTTTCACATACCATGCCTGGATTATCAAGTCAAATGGTGAATTACCCAGGCCAAGATGAATCTGACATGGAGTGCACTGATGCACAGCCGCTGATGGATGATTCTGCTGGTACATTCACTCAGAGCACTACATTGTCCTCACAGTGTACAGAGCCAGATTTTGACCCTGATGAGACTCAGGTGCCCCTTCCCGCACACTATACCACCATACACGGTGACACAGAGAAAGGTGCACATGACATAGAAGAGGAGGTGATGGATGACCCAGTTGTTGACCCAGATTGGCATCCATTGGGGGAAGAGGGTGCTGCTTCCAATAGCTCAGATGAGGAGCATCCACAGCAGACATCGACATCGCAACAGCTGTTATCTGGCAGGCCCGGAGCACTCCAAAGACAGGTTCCAAACATCAAAAGAGTTGCTGGACAGCTTGTCCAGAGGGTCAAAAGATCACAGCGTGCTAGGCCGCAAAATGTCTGCCAAAGTAGGAAGAGTGCAGTGTGGCAGTTTTTTGAACAAAATCCTCATGATCAGGCCAAGGTTATCTGTAAGAAGTGCGCAAAGACCTTTAGCCGAGGGAAAAATCTGAAAAATTTGAATACCAGTTGCATGCTTAGACATTTAACCAGCATGCACTTGCAAGCGTGGACACAACACCAAACCTCAAGTGCCACATGTGCAACTGATCACAACGAAGGTAGTCAGCAACGCTACATTGTTTCCCCCACTGTAAGCACACCGGTTAGCACAGCAGCAAATGTTGAGGTGTCGTTGCAAGGCCACAGCAGTCAGGGAATCCCACTGTTATATCAACGAAAGACTGATTCTAGGCCATCAGAAAGAACACCAACTCCATCACCATCATCAACCCTCTCTCAGTCCGCCCTGTCCACCGCTACTTCCACCATATGCAGCTCTCAAGTCCAGCTCACCCTCCCAGACACTATGAGTAGGTCAAGAAAGTACTCAGTCTCTCATCCGCGTACACTGGGTTTGAACGACCACATTGCCAAACTAATCTCGTTTGAGATGATGCCCTTTCGGTTGGTGGAAAGCACAGCTTTCTGAGAACTCATGGCCTATGCAGTACCACGATATGACCTACCCAGTCGCCACTTCTTCTCTCGCAAAGCCATCCCAGCCCTCCACCATCATGTGAAAGACTGCATTGTCCATGCACTCAAGCAGTCAGTGAGCGGAAAGGTGCACCTCACAACTGATGCATGGTCCAGTCGGCATGGCCAGGGCCGTTACGTGTCCATCACTGCGCACTGGGTTAATGTGGTGGATGCAGGGTCCACAGGGGACAGTGGTGGTGGGACAGTGCTGCCTAGCCCACAGTCTAGGAAACAGTTGGCTGTAGGCGTTCGACCCTCCTCCTCCTCCTCCAGAAGCGACAGCTCGTCCACAGAGCGCAGTCGTACGAGCACTCCATCTGCAGCTGCCACTGTTGCACACGATGTGTCCCCCTATCGAGCAGCTAGTGGAAAGCGTCAGCAGGCTGTGTTGCAGATGATGTGTTTGGGCGACAGACACACTGCCGAGGTGCTGGCCGAGTACTTGAAGCGACAAACTGAGTCATGGCTGGGCAGTGTACATCTTGAGGCAGGCAAGGTAGTTAGTGATAACGGCCATAATTTTGTGGCAGCCATAGCCCTTTCAAAACTCAGCCACATACCTTGCTTGGCTCACACCTTGAACCTGGTGGTGCAGTGCTTCCTCAAAAATTATCCGGAGTTAACAGCCCTGCTCCAGAAGGTGCGAAGACTGTGCGCGCACATCCGCCGGTCGCCTGTACACTCCGTTCGTATGCAGAAGCTGCAGCGATTGCTCCACCTTCCCAACCACCGCCTCATTATCGACATTGCAACAAGGTGGAACTCCACCCTGCACATGGTGGAGCGGCTGTGCGAGCAGAGGCAGGCCATAATGCATTTGTGGGAGGATACACGGCCAGGCACTTTGAGAGCAGACATGGAGTTGACAGGCGTGCAGTGGTCGAAGCTGAAAGACCTTTGTAAAGTCCTTCAGTGTTTTGAGGAATGCACATGGCTGGTAAGCGCAGACGACGCCATCCTAATCATGAGCATCCCACTTATGCGTCTGCTCATGCAAACTTTGACACACCTTAAGGAGCAGGCGTCTGCAGCCAATGTTGATGAGGAGGAAGAGGAGGAGGGAATCCTTGATGACATTCAGCCATTGTCTGCTCAGGGACCTCTCCTGGACGAGGTGGAGGAAGAAGAGGAGGAGGAGGAGGAGGATGATGGGGATGATTACTTAGGGGAGGAGGATGCATCTCGTGGGGCAAGTGAAAATGTTGGCGTGGCAAGGTCTGGTACAGGGTTTGTGCGTGACTGGAGGGATGTGGATTTGCCAGAAAGTGCTCCTCCACCCAGCACTCGCAGTGCATCATTGACACCGGGAACATTGGCCCACATGTCAGATTATGCCTTGCGGATCCTAAAAAGGGACCCCCGCATTGCCAAAATGATGAACGATGACGACTACTGGTTGGCCAGCATCCTGGATCCACGCTATAAAGGCAAATTACAAAACATCATGCCACAGGAGAACCTTGACCTAATATTGGCTAATAAACAAGCAACTCTGGTAAATCGGTTGCTTGAGGCATTCCCAGCACACAGCAGCGGTGATGGTTCTCACACGAGCCGTACGGGCCGGGGGCAGCTTGGCAGAGGTGTTCGTGGTGCACACAGCAGAAGTGGCGTTGGAGACAGGGGTTTCATGACAATGTTGTGGACTGATTTTTCAAATACTGCTCACACAACTGGTAATACTGCATCGATGGAAAGTGACAGGAGACAGCAGTTGTCAACTATGGTTACAAATTACTTTTCCTCCCATATCGATGTTCTCCCACACAGGTCATTCCTAGTGTTGAGCATTCCGATACCGCAAGTATCGGGTATCGGCCGATACTTGCTGTATCGGAATTCCGATACCGACTTCCGATATTTTTTCAATATCGGAATTCGGCATCGGAATCGGAAGTTCAGTTGATTGACGGCCTGACGTCATCATGATGCGCGGTGTGTGCGCATCATGATGCGCCGTCATTTCGGGCCTTCCGGGGGTCTCTGCCGGCCTGCCGGGGGGCTGTGCCGGCCTGCCGGGGGGCTGTGTGGACTGCCCGGGGTCTGTACCGGACTGCCGGGGGGCTGTGCCGGCCTGCCGGTGGTCTGTGCACCCTGTGGGGGTCTGTACCGGCCTGCCGGGGGGCTGTGCCGGCCTGCCGGGGGGCTGTGCTGATGTCCGGGGGTCTGTGCAAGCATCGTCCGATGGGACTACAAGTCCCATCGGGCGATGCCTGCTACCATGACAGTGATTGACACATTAGCCAATGATGGGACAGTAGTAGTCCCATCATCCGGCTAATGTGTTAAATGTTAAAAAAAAAAAAAAAAAAAACTACATACATACTACATGCATGCTACATACATACTACATGCTACATACATACTACATATATACTACATACATACTACATACATGCTACATACATACTGCATGCTACATACATACTACATACATACTACATACATACTACATGCATGCTACATACATACTACATGCATGCTACATACATACTACATGCATGCTACATACATACCACATACATACTACATGCTACATACATACTACATATATACTACATACATACTACATACAGGCTACATACATACTGCATGCTACATACATACTACATACATACTACATGCATGCTACATACATACTACATATATACTACATACATACTACATACATACCACATACATACTACATGCTACATACATACCACATATATACTACATACATACAATACATTCATACAATACATACATAGACATACAGTACATATAACATAGAGTAACATACTTACCAATACTTGTCACATTGTTCCCCGAAGCCATTGTCTATTCCGGGATAAATATTAACATAACAAACCACAAAAATACTCACCCACGATCCGAAGCAGTCCACGAGTGTGTCCCACGACGATCTTGGGTAGAGAACTGCAGCATCAGATGATGCTGCCGTTCTCTACGGGCTGCAGGAATCCAATGACGGAAGGTAGGTATCCTTCCGCACTGTATTCCTCCGCCACTTAAAAAAAAAAAGTCCCTAGTCTCACTTTATGCCATTGCTGTGTGGGAATTTCCCACACAGCAATGGCATAAAGTGAGACTAGGGACTTTTTTTTTTTAAGTGGCGGAGGAATACAGTGCGGAAGGATACCTACCTTCCGTCATTGGATTCCTGCAGCCCGTAGAGAACGGCAGCATCATCTGATGCTGCAGTTCTCTACCCAAGATCGTCGTGGGACACACTCGTGGACTGCTTCGGATCGTGGGTGAGTATTTTTGTGGTTTGTTATGTTAATATTTATCCCGGAAAAGACAATGGCTTCGGGGAACAATGTGACAAGTATTGGTAAGTATGTTACTCTATGTTATATGTACTGTATGTCTATGTATGTATTGTATGAATGTATTGTATGTATGTAGTATATATGTGGTATGTATGTAGTATGTATGTAGCATGCATGTAGTATGTATGTAGCATGCATGTAGTATGTATGTAGTATGTATGTAGTATGTATGTAGTATATATGTAGTATGTAGTATGAATGTAGTATATATGTAGTATGTATGTAGCATGTAGTATGTAGCATGCATGTAGTATATATGTAGTATGTATGTAGCATGTAGTATGTAGCATGCATGTAGTATATATGTAGTATGTATGTAGCATGTAGTATGTATGTAGCATGCATGTAGTATATATGTAGTATGTATGTAGCATGTAGTATGTATGTAGCATGCATGTAGTATATATGTAGTATGTAGCATGTAGTATGTATGTAGCATGCATGTAGTATGTAGCATGTAGTATGTATGTAGCATGCATGTAGTATATATGTAGTATGTATGTAGTATGTATGTAGCATGCATGTAGTATATATGTAGTATGTAGCATGTAGTATGTATGTAGCATGCATGTAGTATATATGTAGTATGTATGTAGCATGCATGTAGTATATATGTAGTATGTAGCATGTAGTATGTATGTAGCATGCATGTAGTATGTATGTAGCATGCATGTAGTATATATGTAGTATGTATGTAGCATGTATGTAGTATGTAGTATGAATGTAGCATGTATGTAGTATGCATGTTGTATGTATGTAGCATGTAATTTTTTTTTTTATTTTTTTTTTTTTACATTTAACACATTAGCCGGATGATGGGACTACTACTGTCCCATCATTGGCTAATGTGTCAATCACTGTCATGGTAGCAGGCATCGCCCGATGGGACTTGTAGTCCCATCGGACGATGCCTGCACAGACCCCCGGAGCCTGCACAGACCACCGGCAGGCCGGCACAGCCCCCCGGCAGGCCGGCACAGCCCCCCGGAGCCTGCACAGCCCCCCGGCAGGCCGGCACAGCCCCCCGGCAGGCCGGCACAGCCCCCCGGCGCCGGCACAGCCCCCCGGCAGGCCGGCACAGCCCCCCGGCAGGCCGGCACAGCCCCCCGGCAGGCCGGCACAGCCCCCCGGAGCCTGCACAGACCACCGGCAGGCCGGCACAGACCACCGGAGCCTGCACAGACCCCCTGGCAGGCCGGCACAGCCCCCCGAAAGGCCCGTACAGACCCCAGAGAGGCTGTACAAGGGCAGGAAAGGGTTTTTCTTATTCCGATACCGGAAGTCCCATAGACTTGAATGGGACTTCCGGTATCGGAATCGGCGATACCGATACTTTTTTTAAAGATCGGCCGATACCATCCGATACGATACTTTGAAGTATCGGACGGTATCGCTCAACTCTAGTCATTCCCCTTTGACTATTGGGCCGCTAAACTGGACACCTGGCCTGAATTGGCCCAATATGCCTTACAGGAGCTCGCTTGCCCAGCTGCAAGTGTGCTATCGGAAAGAGTCTTCAGTGCAGCTGGATCAATCCTGACAGAAAAAAGGACCCGTCTGTCAACCCAAAATGTGGATGATCTAACCTTCATTAAAATGAACCACGCATGGGTTTCCAAGGATTTTGTCCCACCTTCCCCTGATGACACATAGGGTGACAGAAAAATGGCTTGCTTTGGTCCACCTCTTCCTGGTACTTGACCTATTTTGCCTTTTGCATCAGTTGAATGTCCAACATCAACATATGCCACTTTCTAAAACTCCCTAACTGTGCTGCCTCCCCCCCCATGGCCGGGGTCACCACCTAGCGCACGACACCGTGCGAGTGCCGTTGCCCTGGACAGGTGGGTAGGCCGACTCTTGGGTGCGGGCACTGGCACAGGGTCCCTCATAGTGCAATCAAGTGTCTCTGACGGTGGTGGTGCACACCTGCCGTCAGACACACCGCTGTACTATGAGGGGCCCAGTGCCAGTACCGACGCCCACGAGTGTGCCCCCCTTGCTTGGCCAGGGCCCCAGCATTTGCAATCTTTACCTCTCCCTGCTCCTCCGCTGTGTAATCTGGGCCGTCAAATCCATACTGTGCCTGACACCGTCTGAGCCTGCCTCCTGATGTATAGACATATATTTTGAATGTGTACGCTATGCATACATGTTATCCGGGGATACGGTACCCCTTCTAACCTTTGTGCAATGACATGCAATCCATACTGGGCATAACACCGTCTGAGCCTGCCTCATGCTGTATAGACATATATTTTGAATGTGTACGCTATCCATACATGTTATCCGGGGATACGATACCCCTTCTAACCTTTGTGCAATGACGTGCAATCCATACTGGGCCTAACACCGTCTGAGCCTGCCTCATGCTGTATAGACATATATTTTGAATGTGTACGCTATCCATACATGTTATCCGGGGATACGGTACCCCTTCTAACCTTTGTGCAATGACGTGCAATCCATACTGGGCCTAACACCGTCTGAGCCTGCCTCATGCTGTATAGACATATATTTTGAATGTGTACGCTATCCATACATGTTATCCAGGGATACGGTACCCTTTCTAACCTTTGTGCAATGACGTGCAATCCATACTGGGCCTAACACCGTCTGAGCCTGCCTCATGCTGTATAGACATATATTTTGAATGTGTACGCTATCCATACATGTTATCCGGGGATACGGTACCCTTTCTAACCTTTGTGCAATGACGTGCAATCCATACTGGGCCTAACACCGTCTGAGCCTGCCTCATGCTGTATAGACATATATTTTGAATGTGTACGCTATCCATACGTTATCCGGGGATACGGTACCCCTTCTAACCTTTGTGCAATGACGTGCAATCCATACTGGGCCTAACACCGTCTGAGCCTGCCTCATGCTGTATAGACATATATTTTGAATGTGTACGCTATCCATACATGTTATCCGGGGATACGGTACCCCTTCTAACCTTTGTGCAATGACGTGCAATCCATACTGGGCCTAACACCGTCTGAGCCTGCCTCATGCTGTATAGACATATATTTTGAATGTGTACGCTATCCATACATGTTATCCGGGGATACGGTACCCCTTCTAACCTTTGTGCAATGACGTGCAATCCATACTGGGCCTAACACCGTTTGAGCCTGCCTCATGCTGTATAGACATATATTTTGAATGTGTACGCTATCCATACATGTTATCCAGGGATACGGTACCCTTTCTAACCTTTGTGCAATGACGTGCAATCCATACTGGGCCTAACACCGTCTGAGCCTGCCTCATGCTGTATAGACATATATTTTGAATGTGTCCGCTATCCATACATGTTATCCGGGGATACGGTACCCCTTCTAACCTTTGTGCAATGACGTGCAATCCATACTGGGCCTAACACCGTCTGAGCCTGCCTCATGCTGTATAGACATATATTTTGAATGTGTACGCTATCCATACATGTTATCCGGGGATACGGTACCCTTTCTAACCTTTGTGCAATGACGTGCAATCCATACTGGGCCTAACACCGTCTGAGCCTGCCTCATGCTGTATAGACATATATTTTGAATGTGTACGCTATCCATACATGTTATCCAGGGATACGGTACCCTTTCTAACCTTTGTGCAATGACGTGTAATCCATACTGGGCCTAACACCGTCTGAGCCTGCCTCATGCTGTATAGACATATATTTTGAATGTGTACGCTATCCATACATGTTATCCAGGGATACGGTACCCTTTCTAACCTTTGTGCAATGACGTGCAATCCATACTGGGCCTAACACCGTCTGAGCCTGCCTCATGCTGTATAGACATATATTTTGAATGTGTACGCTATCCATACATGTTATCCGGGGATACGGTACCCCTTCTAACCTTTGTGCAATGACATGCAATCCATACTGGGCATAACACCGTCTGAGCCTGCCTCATGCTGTATAGACATATATTTTGAATGTGTACGCTATCCATACATGTTATCCAGGGATACGGTACCCTTTCTAACCTTTGTGCAATGACGTGCAATCCATACTGGGCCTAACACCGTCTGAGCCTGCCTCATGCTGTATAGACATATATTTTGAATGTGTACGCTATCCATACATGTTATCCGGGGATACGGTACCCCTTCTAACCTTTGTGCAATGACGTGCAATCCATACTGGGCCTAACACCGTCTGAGCCTGCCTCATGCTGTATAGACATATATTTTGAATGTGTACGCTATCCATACATGTTATCCAGGGATACGGTACCCTTTCTAACCTTTGTGCAATGACGTGCAATCCATACTGGGCCTAACACCGTCTGAGCCTGCCTCATGCTGTATAGACATATATTTTGAATGTGTCCGCTATCCATACATGTTATCCGGGGATACGGTACCCCTTCTAACCTTTGTGCAATGACGTGCAATCCATACTGGGCCTAACACCGTCTGAGCCTGCCTCATGCTGTATAGACATATATTTTGAATGTGTACGCTATCCATACATGTTATCCGGGGATACGGTACCCTTTCTAACCTTTGTGCAATGACGTGCAATCCATACTGGGCCTAACACCGTCTGAGCCTGCCTCATGCTGTATAGACATATATTTTGAATGTGTACGCTATCCATACATGTTATCCAGGGATACGGTACCCTTTCTAACCTTTGTGCAATGACGTGTAATCCATACTGGGCCTAACACCGTCTGAGCCTGCCTCATGCTGTATAGACATATATTTTGAATGTGTACGCTATCCATACATGTTA
Organism: Dendrobates tinctorius; assembly: GCF_039654945.1. Taxonomy (NCBI): domain Eukaryota; kingdom Metazoa; phylum Chordata; class Amphibia; order Anura; family Dendrobatidae; genus Dendrobates; species Dendrobates tinctorius. Next base: position 9,737,567 of record NW_027361683.1, read on the forward strand.
TCCAGGGATACGGTACCCTTTCTAACCTTTGTGCAATGACGTGCAATCCATACTGGGCCTAACACCGTCTGAGCCTGCCTCATGCTGTATAGACATATATTTTGAATGTGTACGCTATCCATACATGTTATCCGGGGATACGGTACCCCTTCTAACCTTTGTGCAATGACGTGCAATCCATACTGGGCCTAACACCGTCTGAGCCTGCCTCATGCTGTATAGACATATATTTTGAATGTGTACGCTATCCATACATGTTATCCAGGGATACGGTACCCTTTCTAACCTTTGTGCAATCACGTGCAATCCATACTGGGCCTGAGAACGGCTGGCGAGCTGTTAAGCAAGCTATAGCACCTGTCCAGTTAAGTACAGGGATTCCCTAGCGAGGAGACTTATTTGATTGTTTTCTATGTTGGGACAGCAATTTTTGGGGAGCACTATACTCTGGAGAATGATAGATGGGGCCCACCATACACTGGAACATTCCAAAGGTGGACATCAGACACTGGAGCAGCATTTACAGGGCCCATTATACACTAGAGCATTAGAAATGGGGCCCATTATGTTTGGAGCATTATTTGGGCCCATAAGACAGTGGAGCTTCATCCATGGGGACCAACATATACTGTAGCATTATGTGGAGCTCATCATATACTGTTTCAAACATTATATGGGACCAATGATTTTGTATGGAGAAATAGATGGGCCTCGTCATGAGATGTAAAAAGTGAGGTATTTTTCATTGTACTATACCGCTATTTCTCTGCCGTATCGGAGCATGATGAGTTGTGGTATGTGTTAAAGGGGCGCTCTTTCGCCCAGGGCACATGAAAACCTGCAGCCAGCCCTCCCCCCCACAAATTTAGCCAAATAACCCCCATTTTTCAGTGCGTAACTTGTATTATGAAGTTAATTAAGGTTGACAAGCTTAAGTAAGAAGAATTGATGCTTTTGGCATTCAAATGGGCACTGTAGGTGTGTTTCCTGTCCTCCTCTCACTGCCGACTTTTATTCCCCATTGACTTACATTGGGTTTCGTGTTTCGGGACGACCCCGACTTTTCCCTATAATCGGACGATCTTGCTCGACCCGACCTTTGGAAAAGTCGGGTTTCATGAAACGAAATGCGACCCTAAAAACGCAAAAGTCGCTCAACTCTAGTTTGGAGCATTATTTGGGCCCATAAGACAGTGGAGCTTCATCCATGGGGACCAACATATACTGTAGCATTATGTGGAGCTCATCATATACTGTTTCAAACATTATATGGGACCAATGATTTTGTATGGAGAAATAGATGGGCCTCGTCATGAGATGTAAAAAGTGAGGTATTTTTCATTGTACTATACCGCTATTTCTCTGCCGTATCGGAGCATGATGAGTTGTGGTATGTGTTAAAGGGGCGCTCTTTCGCCCAGGGCACATGAAAACCTGCAGCCAGCCCTCCCCCCCACAAATTTAGCCAAATAACCCCCATTTTTCAGTGCGTAACTTGTATTATGAAGTTAATTAAGGTTGACAAGCTTAAGTAAGAAGAATTGATGCTTTTGGCATTCAAATGGGCACTGTAGGTGTGTTTCCTGTCCTCCTCTCACTGCCGACTTTTATTCCCCATTGACTTACATTGGGTTTCGTGTTTCGGGACGACCCCGACTTTTCCCTATAATCGGACGATCTTGCTCGACCCGACCTTTGGAAAAGTCGGGTTTCATGAAACGAAATGCGACCCTAAAAACGCAAAAGTCGCTCAACTCTAGTTTGGAGCATTATTTGGGCCCATAAGACAGTGGAGCTTCATCCATGGGGACCAACATATACTGTAGCATTATGTGGAGCTCATCATATACTGTTTCAAACATTATATGGGACCAATGATTCTGTATGGAGAAATAGATGGGCCTCGTCATGAGATGTAAAAAGTGAAGTATTTTTCATTGTACTATACCGCTATTTCTCTGCCGTATCGGAGCATGATGAGTTGTGGTATGTGTTAAAGGGGCGCTCTTTGGCCCAGGGCACATGAAAACCTGGAGCCAGCCCTACCCCCCCACAACTTTAGCCAAATAACCCCCATTTTTCAGTGCGTAACTTGTATTATGAAGTTAATTAAGGTTGACAAGCTTAAGTAAGAAGGATTGATGCTTTTGGCATTCAAATGGGCAATGTAGGTGTGTTTCCTGTCCTCCTCTCACTGCCGACTTTTATTCCCCATTGACTTACATTGGGTCTCGTGTTTCGGGACGACCCCGACTTTTCCCTATAATCGGCCGATCTTGCTCGACCCGACTTTTGGAAAAGTCGGGTTTCACGAAACGAAACTCTACCCTAAAAAAACAAAAGTCGCTCAACTCTAGTGGTCGTAAATGGCTGCACATCCACTTGGAAGAATGTCTCAAGCGGGGTACCACAGGGCTCTGTCCTGGGCCCTGTATTGTTCAACATTTTTATCAATGATTTAGATGAAGGAATTGAGGGTAAACTGACTAAATTTGATGATGACACAAAGCTAGGAGGGATAGCTAATACTAGAGAAGAGAGAGAGAGGATTCAAAAACATATAAATAAACTGGAGCAGTGAGCTTCAAATAACAGAATGGTTTATAACAGGGAAAAATGTAAAGTACTACATCTGGGCAATAAAAATGAAAAAAGCATATACAGAATGGGAGGAATAGGGCTAAGCAACAGCACATGTGAAAAAGACTTGGGTATACTAATAGATCACAGACTGAACATGAGTCAACAGTGTGATGCAGCAGCAAAAAAGGCAAATAAAATTCTGGGATGTATAAACAGAGGTATACAGTCTAGATCACGTGAAGTCATTATTGCCCTCTACTTCTCTTTAGTCAGACCTCATCTGGAATTTTGCGTCCAGTTTTGGACACCACATTTTAAAAAAAGACATCAACAAACTGGAGCAAGTTCAGAAAAGAGTGACCAGAATGGTGACCGTTCTGCAAACCCTGTCTTATGAGGAAAGGTTGCATGATTTGGGAATGTTTAGCTTGCAAAAGAGAAGACTGAGAGGAGACTTAATAGCTGTCTACGAATATCTCAAGGGCTGTCACATTGTAGAAGGATCATATTTATTCTCATTTGCACAAGGAAAGACTAGAAGCAATGGGATGAAACTGAATGGGAGGAGACACAGATTAGATATTAGAAAAAACTTTTTGACCGTTAGGATGATTAAGGCCTCTTTCACACATCAGGTTTTCTGCTTCAGGCGCGATCCGGCGCTTTTGACTAAAACCGGATCCGTCGAAATGCAATGCCGAATCCGGTTTCCCCCCCATTGACTTGCATTAGAGCCGGATCGAGCCGGATGGCCATGCGTTTCATCCGATTTTCGCCGGATCCGGCAATGTGACGCGATCCGGCGTCTGGAAAAAACGGTTACTGTAACGTTTTTTGTATCCGTCGAAAAAGGCGGACACGCCGGATTCGGCGTGTCCGGCTTTTTCATACAATGAAAGCCTATGAGCGCCGCAATGCGCCGGATCCGGTTTCTTTGGTCTGAGCATGCTCAGTAGCTCTGTCCACAGGACATATATAAAAGCAAGACAATGGGACCCTCAGCCACACCCAACATGCCACCCAAGCCAAGAACCAGGAGCAGGAGAAGGCAGCAGACATCTGCAGCAGCAGCACCATCAGCACCACCCCAAATGGAGCAGCATGCTGAACAGCGGGAGGGGAGTCCAGCAGCAGATGAGAGACGGTAATTATCAAATCCCCCATTCCTCCAAACTAGGGCTATGGAATATCAAGATATTCATTGGCCCTTTGTTTCTCTTTATTCAACAGCCGCCCAATAGATGCAGCAGCAGCAACAGCAGCAATGGCAGCAGCAGAAACACCACCCACAGCCATGGAGTCTGGCCATGAGGAAGACAGCACATCTTCAGGGAGCCCTCCCTCGCATCGTCAGCGTTTGACGGTAAGTTTTTATTTCCAAAATCCATCATCTCTGTAATATATGTGTATTCATTGCCTTTTATTTCAAAACAGGAATCACAAGATGAAGAGGAGCTCCCAGAAGAAGAAGGAAGGGGTGGACAGACACTTGGAGTGGGCTCACAATTGGTAAGTTTTTTGCATCAAACGCAGAAACACAACATCACACTACACACAACACATAGAAAACAATGTTCTGCAGACCACACACAGCAAACAAATGCCTACATCCAAAGACATAACATTTTTTGTTTTCTTCTCTAGTCTTCCCAATCTGGTGCTCGGCCAAGAGGTCCTCGCAGTGCCTCCCAGGGTCGTCGGCGACAGCAACGCGGCGGTCACCAGCGTGTAAGTATAAATATTTTTGCTTTGTTTTTTTTGCACTTTTTATTTCATTTCTTTTGTGGAGGCTAATTATGTTATTTTTGTCTTTTTCTTTAACAGCCTTCACAGCGTGCTCCCGACTCTGACGGTGAGGATGGAGGGATTGATGTGGACCGCCTCATCGATCTCGTCAGAGAAAGGGAGCCGCTCTGGAATATGGCTGACCGACGCCACGCTGACCTGATCGTTACCCGACGACTCTGGGAGGAAATCTGTTCGCTCCTTGTGGACCGCTGGGAGGACCTCGAAGCTCGGGCCCAGATTAAAGAGCGTAAGTATATACAGTACCGGTTGCTTGATTTAAACCAGTGTTTCCCGAACTCCAGTCCTCGTGGTCCCCACGGATCATGTGTTCAGGATTTCTATTTACTTTGGAAATCCTGAAAACATGACCCCTGGGGACCATGAGGACTGGAGTTTGGGAAACACTGATGTTGTATACTAACCACTTTGTCCTTTCTCGTTTCAGGGGAGAGAATTGTGAAGCGGTGGCGGTCTGTGAGGGATCGTTTCAAGAAGGAGTTCAATAAAGAGATGTGGGCCCCGAGTGGATCTGGAGGACGCAGGAGCAAGTACAAGTACGCACGAGCCCTGTCGTTCCTCCGGGAGACAATGCTCACCAGAAGGTAAATATTACACACCACATGTGACAAAAAAATGTTTAGATGTAACTTTTTTTTTCAGCCAGGGCCATACCATGTCACTATTTTAATTGTTTTTTTTTCTCTTTATTCCACAGCACGGTGAGCAGCACTCGGGAGCCTGCACGATTGGACCCTTCTGAGGCGATCCCTGAGGAGACTGGCACCGAGGGACACTTCGACCGCCCCGGTACATCTGCACCTTCCCAGCCTTCCCACACATTCGACCCATCTGTCCCATCCACCAGCACAGGAGCATCGTGGCCGCCTACATTACATGAAGCTGCTGGTGAGGAGATCGCTTTCCCTTTACCCCACCCTTCTGCCCCTGCCACCTCTAGTACACCTGCGGGTACTGGGCGGCAGCGGCAGAGGGGTCAGGAAAAGACTTATGCGCCAGAGTTCTTGCATCTGAATGCATCTTTCCAGAACTGTCTAAAAGTCTTGTCAGAGCAAATCTCCGCAGGCTATCAGCAGATCAACTCCAGCATTCTGGAGGTGAAGACACTTCTGCAAACCATGCATTCAGAAGCAAGATCTTCGCCAAACCACCCCTTTTTCAGGTCTGTTGTGGAGCGCATGGAAACGCTCTCTCCTGCCCAGCAGATGCATGTAATGCATTCATGCCACGCTGCTCTCCAGCAAGTTACCTCCCAACCTCCTCCTCCCACCACAGTAGTGCCTCCACCTGCACCCCCTCCAGCCACTTTCCATCCTCCCCCTCCTATTACATCTACACCCCCTCCAGCCACTTTCCATCCTCCCCCTCCTATTACATCTACACCCCCTCCAGCCACTTTCCATCCTCCCCCTCCTATTACATACCATCCACCTCCCCAGCACCATCCACCTCCCCAGCACCATCCACCTCCCCAGCACCAGCAACCTCCCCAGCACCAGCAACCTCCCCAGTACCAGCAACCTCCCCAGTACCTGCAAACTCCCCAGTACCAGCAACCTCCCCAGTACCAGACATCTCCCCACTTCCAGCAACCTGCCCCGTACCAGACATCTCCCCACTTCCAGCAACCTGCCCCGTACCAGACATCTCCCCACTTCCAGCAACCTGCCCCGTACCAGACATCTCCCCACTTCCAGCAACCTGCCCCGTACCAAACTCCTTCCCCATACAACTTGCCATCAACATCATCTGCTCCTACAGTCCCTGCCCAACCCACCACCCACCACCTCTTCTGCTTCCCACATGTCCACCCATTCTGTAGTTTTTTCCACACCTTCACCTCTAACTGTTCCTTCCCCACCACGATCCCAGTCCTCTCTCCACACTCCCAGTGTCGAAGTGTCCCGCAGCCCCTACAGCAGTATTTCCACCACACACTACACAGATTTATAATGTGTGTATTTAAATAAAAATGACCAGTTTATGGTTTCAAAGCTTTATTAAACAAGTTTATTAAAATTTTAAAAAAGTTTACTAAAAAAAACATTTTTCAATAAAAGTTAAATTATTTTACACTGGTTGTCTGTCATTTCTTTCTGCGGCGAAAAAGGTTAAATACAGGGTATTTAAAAGGTGAAATGGTATTCAAAACTAGGTATATAACTGTGGGTAAATTTTAGCTTTTTGCCACAGTTGTGTTCCTGGTTGTGTTTGAAGCAAAGTATTTCACCTAAAAAGTTGTGTTTATTGTTGGTGATTTCATAACAATGTACACAACTTTTGTTAAAAGGTGAAATACTTTGCATAAAACACAACCAGGTACACACCTGTGGCCTAAAGCTAAAAATAGAGACCATGACAAGATAGCCAACTTTGGTTGGCAAAGGTATATACTGTTGGTACAGAAGGTACACAAGTTTGGTTGGGCACAAATCTTTCACACTCTGTCATCCTGCCAGTGTACTCTGCCTTGAGGTGACATAAAGTATAGTGCAAAATTGTCCCTCATTACTGAAACCGTCACAGAACATCTAGTGGTAATGTCATGGTAATCTTGCAAGGTGGTTTCTTCAGAGGTGTCCTCAATGGAAATGGGTTCCTTGCAGATAACAAAATTGTGGAGTACCACGCACGCTTTGATCACCTCGTCCACAGTTTCTGTCTTGAGGTTGATCGCAGTCAATAGGACCCGCCATTTGGCTGTCAGAATACCAAAGGTACATTCAACCATTCTTCTTGCTCTTGTGAGGCGGTAATTAAAAATGCGTTTTGGTCTTGTCAATCCTCTGCTAGAGTACGGTTTCAAAAGGTGTTCTGACAGCTGGAAGGCTTCATCCCCTGCACAGACAAATGGCATAGGTGGACCAGATGTTTGCGGCAGTGGTCTAGGTGGTGGGAACTGGAAGGTGTTTCCATACAGTTTACGCCCCATGGCAGACAGTTTGAAAACTTGAGAGTCATTGGAGCGGCCATAGGCCCCAATATCAACCGCAATAAATTTGTATTCCGCGTCAGCGATGGCCATGAGGACAATTGAAAAATATTTCTTGTAATTGAAATATTCCGATCCCGATCCAGCTGGCTTTACAATGCGGATATGTTTCCCGTCCACAGCGCCCAAGCAGTTGGGAAACTGACATATCTGTTGAAACTTGTCAGCAATTTCAATCCACCTCTCTGTTGTGGGCTCTGGTAAAAACTCTTCAGCTAAGGAGTCCCACAGTGCACGGCATGTGTACTTCACTATTCCAGATATGGTGGAAATCCCGAGTCTGTACTGGAAATGCAGTGATGAAAGGGATTCTCCAGTTGCAAGAAATCTGTGGGGAATTAAAAAACAATAAATTAGTTTTAAATCACAGCATTACATACCAAAACTGAGCTATAACACTTGGAGATACAAACTACCACCAACAAGATTGCAGTGAAAGTGTGCTCTGACGCGATCACATCCAATAAATGTGGCTTACCTTAAAGTCACCATCAGACGCTCTGTGGGTGAAACAGAGAAGCGGCAATAGGTGTCCGCTTTTCTTATGAGGTGTGCAATGCGCTCCACCAAGTAATCAAAATTCTCCATTTTCATCCTAACATATCCAAAAAATTTATCCGGGTTTCGTCGAAGGTCCATGCAGAGTGTAGAATAGACCCCACGCGTCATTCTCTTGGCTGTGATGGGGTGGATCCACAAACATCGTCTACGATGCCTGATGCGCTGCTGTCTCGCTCTCTCCTTCTCCAGAACAATCACCCTCAAACGATTCGCCTCCGCTATAAAATCCACCAAATTCTTCAAAATATTTCCAATGACAACATCCATCTTCGCCAGTAACTTGCTCTTCTCTCCAACCTGCACTTTCTCCTCTACAACCTGTCAAAGAAGGGCTGTAGGAACATGCTATATATAGTTTTCCAGTAGCCAATCCCGTTCGGAAGGCCACAAGGGTCAATTTTAAAAACCGGATCCGGCGTAATCCGTCGAAAAACGGATAGAAAAACGGATGAACCGGATGAGACGGATCCGGTTTTGTCTGTCAAGAAAAAGACGGATCCGGCAGAAAACCGGATCCGTCACATCCGGTTTTACTAAACATTTGCCGGATCCGGCGTTCCGGCACGACGCCGGATCGCGCCTGACGCCGAAAACCTGAAGTGTGAAAGTAGCCTAATGAGTGGAACAGGCTGCCACGAGAGGTGGTGAGTCTAATTCATTGGAAGTCTTCAAACAGAGGCTGGACAGACATCTGTCTGTGATGATTTAGTGAATCCTTCTTTGAGTAGGGGGTTGGACTAGATGACCCAGGAGGTCCCTTCCAACTCTACCATTCTATGATTCTATGATTCTGGTTCCGTACAGTTAGTTGAACAGTTGGATAGTTGGGATGCGAGGGGATGCAAGGGGAATTTGGATGCCACCTCTGTGGCTCAGTGGACTGTACTGGGTATGATGTTGAGGTGGAGAAAGAGGAGGAGAGACCACTTGAAGCTGCCCTTGCCATTCACTCAAGTACATGCTCTTTCTGGGCATCATCCACAAGGCATGCAGCTGTGCGTCTGCCAAAGAAAGGAAGTGGTGCAGCCCGTCCAGTAACATAAGTTGTCAGTTGTTTTTTCATAGGACGTGACGTTGCTTCATTAGTGCTTTCACAAACATTACCACCTACCCCACGTACACCTTGAACACCAAGCCTAGCTCCCCTTCCACCACGGCCTCGCTTTTTCCAAGTCATGTTGCTCATATAGTGTGGTAGGAGCACAGTATTAGCAACAAAAGAATTAGATTTACTCCTTTACTGTATCTTTTGTCGGTTCCTCCTCCTCTCACCTTCCCCTTACTGTTGGAGTTCCTCAAGGATCGGCTCTAGGCCCCCTCCTCTTCTCCTTGAACACTGCCCCTATTGGTCAAACAATCAGTAGATTTGGTTTCCAGTACCATATCTATGCTGATGAGACCCAATTATACGCTTCTTCTCCTGACATCACGCCAGCCTTTCTAGAAAACACCGGCGATTGACTAAACGCTGTGTCTAACATCATGTCCTCACTATATCTGAAGCTGAACCTGTTAAAGACTGAACTCCTTGTGTTTCCTCCCTCTACTAATGTACCTATACCTGACATTGCCATTTCTGTGTGTGGTTCCACTATTACTCCCCAGCAAAATGCCTGCTGTCTTGGGGTCATCCTTGACTCCAAGCTTTCCTTTGCCCCCCACATTCGATCACTGGCTCGCTCTTGTCATCTGCACCTCAAAAGCATTTCTAGAATTCGACCTTTTCTTATTTTTGCCTACGCAAAAACTCTGTTTCTCTTATTCATTCTCGTCTATTGTAACTCTCTTCTAATCGGTCGCCCTCTTACCAAACTCTCCTCTCTCCAATCTCTCTTGAATGCTGCAGGCAGGATCATATTCCTCACCAATCGTTACACCGATGCCTCTACCTTGTGCCAGTTATTACACTGGCTACCCATCCACTCCAGAATTCAGTATAAACTTATTACCCTCACCCACAAAGCCCTCCATGGCTCAGCACCACCCTACATCTCCTCCCTTGTTTCAGTATACCACCCTACCCGTGCCCACCGTTCTGCTGATGACCTGAGGTTAGCATCCTCAATAATCAGAACCTCCCTCTCCCGTCTCCAAGACTTTACACGTGCTGCGCCAATTCTTTGAAATGCACTTCCAAGGTCAATACGATTAGTCCCCAATCCCTACAATTTTAAGCGTGCCCTGAAAACGCATTTATTCAGACTGGCATACCGCCTCAACACATTAACCTAATCTATCCCTGGGTGGCACAGTCAAAAGATTTACCATAACCAGGTTCCCTGCATCATGTTCCCACATGCTTTATGCATCCATTAGCCCTCTGTGTCTGTACTGTTACAGACATAACATTATGGCTGGTCCAAACAATCAGGGCAATTGTTACCACCCACCTTTCGTGTTTACCTCTTTCCTCATAGACTGTAAGCTTGCGAGCAGGGCCCTCATTCCTCTTGGTATTTGTTATAATCTACAGTTGTGGCCAAAAGTATTGACACCCCTGCAATTTTGTCAGATAATACTCAGTTTCTTCCTGAAAATGATTGCAAACACAAATTCTTTGGTATTATTATCTTCATTTAATTTGTCTTAAATGAAAAAACACAAAAGAGAATGAAGCAAAAAGCAAAACATTGATCATTTCACACAAAACTCCAAAAATGGGCCAGACAAACGTATTGGCACCCTCAGCCTAATACTTGGTTGCACAACCTTTAGCCAAAATAACTGCGACCAACCGCTTCCGCTAACCATCAATGAGTTTCTTACAATACTCTGCTGAAATTTTAGACCATTCTTCTTTGGCAAACTGCTCCAGGTCCCTGATATTAGAAGGGTGCCTTCTCCAAACTGCCATTTTTAGATCTCTCCACAGGTGTCCTATGGGACTCAGATCTGGACTCATTGCTGGCCACCTTAGAAGTCTCCAGTGCTTTCTCTCAAACCATTTTCTAGTGCTTTTTGAAGTGTGTTTTGGGTCATTGTCCAGCTGGAAGACCCATGACCTCTGAGGGAGACCCAGCTTTCTCACACTGGGACCTACATTATGCTGCAAAATTTGTTGGCAGTCTTCTGACTTCATAATGCCATGCACAAGGTCAAACAGTCCAGTGCCCGAGGCAGCAAAGCAACCCCAAAACATCAGGGAACCTCTGCCATGTTTGACTGTAGGGACCGTGTTTTTTTCTTTGAATGCCTCTTTTTTTCTCCTGTAAACTCTATGTTGATGCCTTTGCCCAAAAAGCTCTACTTTTGTCTCATCTGACCAGAGAACATTTTTCCAAAACGTTTTAGGCTTTTTCAGGTAAGTTTTGGCAAACTCCAGCCTGGCTTTTTTATGTCTAGGGGTAAGAAGTGGGGTCTTCCTGGGTCTCCTACCATACAGTCCCTTTTCACTCAGACGCCGACGGATAGTACGGGTTGACACTGTTGTACCCTCGGACTGCAGGGCAGCTTGAACTTGTTTGGATGTTAGTCGAGGTTCTTTATCCAACATCCGCACAATCTTGCGTTGAAATCTCTTGTCAATTTTTCTTTTCCGTCCACATCTAGGGAGGTTAGCCACAGTGCCATGGGCTTTAAACTTCTTGATGCCACTGCGCACGGTAGACACAGGAACATTCAGGTCATTGGAGAGGGAATTGTAGCCTTGAGATTGCTCATGCTTCCTCACAATTTGGTTTCTCAAGTCCTCAGACAGTTCTTTGGTCTTCTTTCTTTTCTCCGTGCTCAATGTGGTACACACAAGGACACAGGACAGAGGTTGAGTCAACTTTAATCCATGTCAACTGGCTGCAAGTGTGATTTAGTTATTGCCAACACCTGTTAGGTGCCACAGGTAAGTTACAGGTACTGTTAATTACACAAATTAGAGAAGCATCACATGATTTTTCGAACAGTGCCAATACTTTTGTCCACCCTCTTTTTTATGTTTGGTGTGGAATTATATCCAATTTGGCTTTAGGACAATTCTTTTTGTGTTTTTTCATTTAAGACAAATTAAATGAAGATAATAATACCAAAGAATTTGTGTTTGTAATCATTTTCAGGAAGAAACTGAGTATTATCTGACAAAATTGCAGGGGTGTCCATACTTTTGGCCACAACTGTATGTGATTATTGTTATGCTGTAATGTCTATTGTCTGTACAAATCCCCTCTGAAATGTAAAGTGCTGTGGAATATGTCGGCGCTATAGAAATAAAATTTATTATTATTATTATTATTATAGATTTTAAACTCTGCACCACCTCTGTAAACAGCTGAATTTCAGCAACAGTAAATTCCAAGTTGAAATATGGCATGCTGTATCTGTGATGTAGAAATTTATATGAGTAGATTTACCCCTGTGCGTACTGTGGCCTGCCCAGATTAAACAGAGTCTTATTGAGAGCTCAACTGGAAGAAAAGAACTGTACACAGAGACAACAATCGATTCTTTCAATGCTCTGTAGCTTTATTAAGCATACCTATATTTATGGATACATGTAGGAAGGGGAGGTTATCTGATTAACATAAAGGCTGAACTTCTAGTTTAATTGGTCAGTTTGAATACATGAACATATATGGAAGAGTTTACCCAAAAAAGCTGATTCTAGCAGTGTAATTTACGGCCTATTGTTCTGTAGTGTCAGCATGTTCTGGTATCGACTGGCACATCTGGCCTTACTTCCTCATTCCCTATGTCTGCTAGATGTTTCTCAAGTCACAAGACAATGCTATCACGCTGATTGTCCAGACAGACTTCATGGGGTTAGGTCAGCTCCAGTAACTAGTTACAAAGTTCAAGACAGCTATGATTATATCTCTAAGTGCGCATATATGAATATATAGAGTGTTTATGAGAGTACATAAGTATATAGCCTATAGCAGGCAAGTGAGAGCTAGATGAAATACATATACATACATATTTCCATAAACTCCTGTACTCCTGTACTCCTGTACTGCAGCACAGGACTAGGGTAGGAGGGGGGAAAACTCACCCTGAACTGGGACTAGGCTGGTACCTTATGATGGAGTGGGTGACCCATTCCTTGTGAATAGACCCACCGACGATCCTAGGTTAATCACAAGCGAAGACCTATCGATAGGGGGAAGGGGGTCCCCGAAAGATCTAAGGACTGGGTACAAAAACGGGTCCCCTCCTAATAGAAAACATAGAGAAGGCTCCAGAAACAAACTGAAAACAGAAACTAAGACTTTCAGAGCCGGAGGTCCCAGCGCTGCAGTAATTAAACCCACAGAAGGCAAAGTTGAGCTCCAAGCCAGAACTCAAGTGAATAACACTGTTGTCCAGCAAGGACAACAGGTGCAGGTTAATAAAGGGTGATACAATCACCTGACCCAAGACAAACCAAGCACCAGAGGAAAAAGACCAGTAGCCAGAACACTACAAGAAAATGGCGGATAGTCACAAACTGAAGAGATTCTAACAGTATCATGTTCATCACAGAAAAAAGAATTGTTTGAGTGTGGATAAGGCCTGCATGACAAAGAAGTTATGTGCCAAAGAATTTTTAAGTCAGGTCCCCTACTGTATAACACTAGGAACAGAATAATTTTTGTGGCCTCTAGATTAGGCCTCTATAGCACCCTAGATGCTACAAACTATTTTAATGTCAGGTCCCTTACTGTATGATGTTAATAACAGAAGAAATGTTTGTGGCCAATGGATCAGTCCTCTATAACACATGAGATGCTGCAAACTATTTTATAGTCAGGTCCCTTACTGTATGATGTTAATAACAGAAGAATTTTTGTGGCCTATGGATCAGGCCTTTATAACACATGAGAAGCTACAAACTATTTTAAAGTTGGTCCCCTACTGTATGACACTAATAATAGAAGAATTTTTATGGCCTCTTGATCAGGCTCCCATAACTCACAAGATGCTACAAACTACTTTAAAGTCAGGTCCCTAACTGTATAGGGTAAATAACAGAAGAATTTTTGTGGCCTCTGGATCAGGCCTCAATAACACACTAGATGCTGTAACGAATGGAAGCGGAGGCACAGATAGTGAAGTGCGCATTCGTTTATTGCTATTTTGGTGGAACCACTGGACCACGGTCCGGGGGGCTCCGAAGGGGGCATGACTATTTGAACCCCAGACACCCATAGTAAGACCCCTCAAACAGGATCAGAGCGGAATGTCTGAGGGACACAGATGCTACCTCCAGATAGACCTCGGACACGTGGAAGCTGGCCCAGTGAAATGGGTGCACCGACAGGGATAACAGATAGTGTAGAACTCGACAGGAGGGATGCGACTGGACAGGAGAGAGCTGGCAGGCAATACTGATGTTGTCGTAGGTAATGGAGAGACGGATGTCTAAGCCAGATGGAACTTGCACAGGCAGCACTGATGTTGTCCCGAGGATGGAGTAGCAAGCAGCAGATAGTATAAAAAGACAAGCAGAATTAGCTGGGTACTGGCGGGATACAGTCAAAGCACAACAGATCCCATGAACGTCAGATCACTGAACCGGAAACTAGCAACAGGAAACACTTGTTGATCTGGCACCCTCTCTAATGACAGAGGGGCCAGAAGTAGTACACACAATGCTATCATTGGTTAATCACATTTTGAAAAATGTGCGCTGTCTCTTTAAGAGACCGAGAAAGTGCACATGCGCGCGGCCTTAGTCTCATACCAATGGATGTGCTGGCCCCGCGCCAAGAAGCAGGAGCAGCCATCTCCTACATCCACTATTAGGGTGCGTCACTGAGTTGTAATCAAAGTTACCTGGTTAGGGGCCCACCCAGAAGTTTTGTCCCCCCTGAACCAAAACCCTAGCTAGTGCTATGCCTCTGGTCAGGTACCTTACTGTATGACATTAATAACAGAAGAATTTTTTGTGGCCTCTGGATCAGGCCTCTTCAGCTTAGTTTCAACACAACCAATTGACAAATTAAGATATGGCGGGTTGTCTAACCTTTTGCAACTGAAATATTATAATTTTTTCAATGTGCCTTAGGTCTGCAGACACATTCATATCACCGACACAAAATGACAACATGGGATACAGCAGGCTGTTTCACATTTAGCAACAGAAAAAATTATAACTTTTTATAATGTGCCTTAGGTCATCAGATACCTTTATATCACCACAGCTCTAGATGGCAAGGTTGGATACAGCAGGCTACTTCACATTTAGCTTGTGAAAAAATATTAATTAGAATGCTATACTCGTGCATGGAGCATAATAGAAACGGTGCACTTGTAGGACATGTGCCCTGTTGGCTTTGTCTGTGGACCTCAGTAATGACACAAAAAACAAAATAATTGTTGGAAGGTAAATTTAACAGCCACACTGGACACTAGCTAGCTACACTATCTGACTGATATACAGTTAGGTCCACATTTATTTGGACAGAGAAAACATTTTTCTAATTTTGTTCTAGACATTACCACAATGAATTTTAAACAAAATAATTCAGATGCAGTTGAAGTTCAGACTTTCAGCTTTCATTTGAGGGTATCCACATTAAGGGTTTAGGAGTTTCAGCTACTTAACATGTGCCACCCTGTGTTTAAAGGGGCCAAAAGTAATTGGACAGATTAAATAATTGTAAATAAAATGGTCATTTCTAGTACTTGGTTAAAAACCCTTTGTTGGCAATGACTGCCTGAAGTCTTGAACTCAGGGACATCACCAGACGCTGTGTTTCCTCCTTTTTGATGCTCTGCCAGGCCTTCACTGTGGTGGTTTTCAGTTGCTGTTTGCTTGTGGGCCTTTCTGTCTGAAGTTTAGTCTTTAACAAGTGAAATGCATGCTCAATTGGGTTGAGATCAGGTGACTGACTTGGCCATTCAAGAATATTCCACTTCTTTGCTTTAATAAACTCCTGGGTTGCTTTGGCTTTATGTTTTGGGTCATTGTCCATCTGTAGTATGAAACGACGACTAATATGTTTGGCTGCAATTGGCTGGATCTGAGCACACAGTATGGCTCTGAATACCTCAGAATTCATTCGGCTGCTTCTGTCCTGTGCCACATCATCAATAAACACTAGTGACCCAGTGACACTTGCAGCCATGCATGCCCATGGTATCACACTGCCTCTGCCGTGTTTTACAGATGATGTGGTATGCTTTGGATCATGAGCTGTACCACGCCTTCGCCATACTTTTCTCTTTCCATCATTCTGGTAGAGGTTGATCTTGGTTTCATCTGTCCAAAGAATGTTCTTCCAGAACTGTGCTGGCTTTTTTAGATGTTTTTTTAGCAAAGTCCAGTCTAGCCTTTAAATTCTTGATGCTTATGAGTGGCTTGCACCGTGCAGTGAACCCTCTGTATTTACTTTCATGCAGTCTTCTCTTTATGGTAGATTTGGATATTGATACGCCTACCTCCTGGAGAGTGTTGTTCACTTGGTTGGCTGTTGTGAAGGGGTTTCTCTTCACCATGGAGACTATTCTGCGATCATCCACCACTGTTGTCTTCCGTGGGCGCCCAGGTCTTTTTGCATTGATGAGTTCACCAGTGTTTTCTTTCTTTCTCAGGAAGTAACAAACTGTAGATTTTGCCACTCCTAATGTTGTAGCAATTTCTCGGATGGATTTTTTCTGTTTTTGCAGCTTAAGGATGGCTTGTTTCACCTGCATGGAGAGCTCCTTTGACCACTTGCTTCCTTCACAGCAAAACCTTCCAAATGCAAGCACCACACCTCAAATCAACTCCAGGCCTTTTATCTGCTTAATTGAGAATGACATAACAAAGGGATTGCCCACACCTGTCCATGAAAAAGCCTTGGAGTCAATTGTCCAATTACTTTTGGTCCCTTTGAAAACAGGGTTGCACATGTTAAGGAGCTGAAACTCCTAAACCCTTCATCCAATTTTAATGTGGATATCCTCAAATGAAAGCTGAAAGTCCGAACTTCAACTGCATCTGAATTGTTTTGTTTAAAATTCATTGTGGTAATGTCTAGAACCAACATTAGAAAAATGTTGTCTCTGTCCAAATATATATGGACCTGACTGTACAACCACCTAGCTAGCTAGCTAAAATGTGGGATACAGCTGGCTTTTTTACATTTAGCTAGTGACAACATATTAATTAGAATGCTATACTAGTGCCTGGAGCACAATAGAAGCAGTGCACAACATGTGTCCTGCTGGCTTTCTTTGTGGACCTCAGTAATATCCAAAAAAAGAAAAAAAAAAGTGCTGAAAGGTAAATTTAACACTAGAACTACTGTACTCGTGACACCTACTAGAACTACTGAATGTAGTCATTTTGACTACTGACTTGTTTTTGTTTATTATTAGAGTTTCATTTGTGGTTATTTATTAATAATTATATTTTTTTAATGTATTATTATTGTGAGATCCAACAGTAATGCTTTGGAATGTTTTTTTTCTGAATTTTTTTCATATTTTTCTACAGGAAATAACAAAAGTAAACTAAGTAAAACAATAATAATTGACGTTTTAAAATAATTTATTATTAAAGTGCACACATATAAACAACAACTCAAGAACAACAAGCAGAGAAAATGTAAGTGAAGGAGAAGAAAAATGAAAATATGGCGCAGAATCTCAATAAAACCGACCAACCGTTATTATGAAGTACAACCGGTAACTTTCTAAACATTTGTTGATTCGCATTTCAGGCATCGTCTTTCAATTACAGCGGTACATTGCCCACACAAAGACTTATGGCAGGTCATACAATTTCCAACAGATCGATTATTTTTGCATTTTGCTTTTATCTGGCAAAATTTTTTTTGAGACATCACATCTGAAGATGTAGCAACTTGGGACATGCCACCCTTTCCCCTAGATACAACATACGGACCACTCAACTCTGTGACAAGCTTTTGCAAAAATGCCTTGCGTGACATTTGTCCGGTGGTCATCTCCTTGTATAATATCCAAGCATTTATACCCGCTAAGTCTAAGGTATTTTCAAATGCGTGAACAGGCCATCTCCTAGTACCTGTTCTTGTGCTGTATTTGCGTGCCATCTGATCTACTACATCTACTCCATATTTTGTTTCATTATAAAACTTTACAGTTTCTGGAGTTTTTTTTGGAGATTCAGAAGCAACAAGAACATCGTGATGGACGGAACTCAGAATTATCACATTTTTGATTGGCTTACCTTGATACACGGTAAGTGTAAAATTATCCTCATTTTTATAGACTTTAGTGCTGTACAACTTTTCTTTCATTGTTTTTATTTCTTTAGGCACTTCTCGTCTTATCTTATTTAGCGTTCCCACGATAGTCGTTCCCTGGCTTTTTAGCTGTTTGGCAAGTTTTACTGATGCAAAATAATTATCAGTGGTTAGTTACATTTCGACCATTTTTCAAAAACGGCTGCAATAGTTTCATGACTACGTGGTCAGCTAAACGGTCATCAGCACAGCGTGAATCATCTTTACCCAGAAAAGGGAAGCCATTTACAACATATTTACTATCCTTATCTACAGCTAGCCAAAATTTATGGCCATATTTATCTGGCTTGGAAGGTATATACTGAAAGGATACCTGGTTTTGCTTGGGAAAAGTTGTTCATCAACCGTAATGTATGGGCCAGGTTTGTAACAAGCAATGCAATTGGCAATAAACCTGTCCCACACAATAGAAAAGAGAGCAAATTTGTCGGTTTGCAGTCTCTGCGATCGATTGGACTTCTCATCAAATCTGAGGTAATGCATAATTTCTACAAAACGGTCCTTAGACATTATCGCTTTGCATAACGGTATTCCCCAGTCATTTGACCATATAGTTGCAATAGAGTGATGGCTCGTGGCCGATAGTCCACGGACATAAAATATTGCTAGAAATGCATCTAGCTCCTCATCAGAAAGAGTAAACTCTTCATTATTGTTCCGGCGTGCTTCTGCAATAGTACAGTTCTTTATGTGAGTCAAGATAAATGAATAAAAAAATAATCTCCATGTACTCAAAGGACTATCACTAATTATATTTCTTCTGGCGTATCCTCTAGGCCGGGTGCTTCTCTAAGAATGTTTTGTTTAGCCCGCCTACCAGGTAAGTTTTCTCCAATCTCAAGAGGTTTCCATTGAATACCATCAGCTGAAACTAGTATTCCTGGAGATTCGCCTTCTGTGGTGTTGGTTGCATCGCCTTCGCCACCATCGTCTTCTGTTGTGGATACATATCTGGGAAGTTTTGCAGATTTTTTCTGTCCACGACCTGGAGGATGGTTGCGAGGCAACATCAACGCATGAGCCTGATCCCCAGTTGATGAGCTTGCAACGTCTGGCAAAAAAGTTGATGAATATTTAGAATTTTTGTTTAGTAACTCAGTGTGTGGAAGAACAAATAAATACACATAACTACTTACCTTCCAGATTTGTTTCTTCTGAGTCTTCAGATTCACTCGAAATGTTGTGAGGATTGAAATCTTCATCACTGTCCGTATCAATTTGAGTATCCTGACATTCGGATTCTGATTCATCCTCTGGTATGGATTGCAAAATAGCCAGAATATCTTCAGGCTTTACCGCACGTCTTCTAGCCATATTAGTAAATTGGAGAAATTCAACTTGAGAGTTCACTGGTTCACTGCTGAAAAATAGAAATGAAATGAAAAGGTGAGGTAGATGCAGGGGGTCCTTTACAACTTTTATTGCTAGGATCATTGTAAAACTACAACAGAAAATAGCAATACTGGACATATATACAGTATATATTCATATAACACATCATACAATGATAATCACCAGTAACATATCCCTGCTGTTCTGTTTGCTACCACTATACAAATATAATGTTCAGTCATTTTTGACTGGACCTATAAAAGTCTTGATGTTTTAGTTTATTTATACATTTTTTCCAGAAATATACTGTATGTGAACATGGTTGATCATAAACAAAAGAAAAATGAAAAAACACGTAATTTGTATCGTTTTCGCCTCATAAACCATTATATTGCATTATTGCTATATTCATGCATATTGCCCATTTGCAGATAAAAAAATATTCTTTCTAGCTGTAAACTATAACTAATAACATCAAGCTGTATGCAAATATAGTTTTTCCCCCAAAAAATTGCTGCTTCACACTATACAGTACAAAATAATCGAATAATATGACAATAAAATGTTGTATATACCTGTAGGAGTTTTCAGAGCTCTTATGTCTGCATCTGTTGTCTTTGTCTCTCCAAGTGAAATGAAAGTAATTTACTATCCAGACTTACTGTCTACTGCTAGGACCAGAGAAAAACACCTCCCTTCGTTAGCATAAGATAAGAGCCTACAGTTTTACAAAAAAGCTCTATTCAGATCAGCATTACACAGTAATACAACCAGGTAACACAATGAAAATGTGAAAAGTTGACATCTGAATTGAACTACATCTATATGAACATCAGGGTAAATAAGATACAGTGAAAAAATTATGCACAAAACTTTACAGCAACTTTTAGTGACAAAAGGACAGCAAAATATAGCAGGTAGTCAAAATGACTACCTTTAGTAGTTATAGGTGAATGTTGAAATAAATGCGCAATTTTTGCACCTAAATTATTTATTGCCACAAAATCTTTTTTAACATCCTATTTGAGGAAAAGTCACCGAGTCTCAAGCCGGAATTCCAAAAAATGTAGTCACAGAGGAGAAATACATAGTGCGAAGTAGTCAAAATGACTACCTCAGTAGTTCTAGTGTTAACAGCCACACTGGACAGTAGCTAGCTACACTCTCTTACTGATAAACAACCGCCTAGCTAACTAGCTAAAATCTTGCTGTTACTTGGGCCAGCATCAGGAGCAGCCTTTCTGTGCTGTTACAGTGTCAAAATTGCGGAAAACCAAGATGTCCTTTATTTAAATGGAGAGGAACATGTCAAGCCGTTGTGTCAGGACTAGAGTTGAGCGATACCGTCCGATACTTCAAAGTATCGTATCGGATGGTATCGGCCGATCTTTAAAAAAAGTATCGGTATCGCCGATTCCGATACCGGAAGTCCCATTCAAGTCTATGGGACTTCCGGTATCGGAATAAGAAAAACCCTTTCCTGCCCTTGTACAGCCTCTCTGGGGTCTGTACGGGCCTTTCGGGGGGCTGTGCCGGCCTGCCAGGGGGTCTGTGCAGGCTCCGGTGGTCTGTGCCGGCCTGCCGGTGGTCTGTGCCGGCTCCGGGGGGCTGTGCCGGCCTGCCGGGGGGCTGTGCCGGCCTGCCGGGGGGCTGTGCAGGCTCCGGGGGGCTGTGCCGGCCTGCCGGGGGGCTGTGCCGGCCTGCCGGGGGGCTGTGCAGGCTCCGGGGGGCTGTGCCGGCCTGCCGGGGGGCTGTGCCGGCCTGCCGGGGG
This sequence comes from Dendrobates tinctorius, assembly GCF_039654945.1. NCBI lineage: Eukaryota > Metazoa > Chordata > Amphibia > Anura > Dendrobatidae > Dendrobates > Dendrobates tinctorius. The sequence continues at coordinate 9,758,793 of NW_027361683.1, forward strand.
GCTGTGCCGGCCTGCCGGTGGTCTGTGCAGGCTCCGGGGGTCTGTGCAGGCATCGTCCGATGGGACTACAAGTCCCATCGGGCGATGCCTGCTACCATGACAGTGATTGACACATTAGCCAATGATGGGACAGTAGTAGTCCCATCATCCGGCTAATGTGTTAAATGTAAAAAAAAAAAAAAAAAAAATTACATGCTACATACATACAACATGCATACTACATACATGCTACATTCATACTACATACTACATACATGCTACATTCATACTACATAAATACTACATGCAACATACATGCTACATACATACTACATACATACTACATGCTACATACATACCACATATATACTACATACATACTACATGCATGCTACATGCATGCTACATGCTACATACATAACACATATATACTACATGCATGCTACATACATACTACATGCTACATACTACATGCATGCTACATACATACTACATGCTACATACTACATATATACTACATGCATGCTACATACATACTACATGCTACATACATACTACATATATACTACATGCATGCTACATACATACTACATGCTACATACTACATGCATGCTACATACATACTACATGCTACATACTACATATATACTACATGCTACATACTACATGCATGCTACATACATACTACATGCTACATACTACATATATACTACATGCATGCTACATACATACTACATGCTACATACATACTACATATATACTACATGCATGCTACATACATACTACATGCTACATACATACTACATATATACTACATGCATGCTACATACTACATGCTACATACATACTACATATATACTACATTCATACTACATACTACATATATACTACATACATACTACATACATACTACATGCATGCTACATACATACTACATGCATGCTACATACATACCACATACATACTACATGCTACATACATACCACATATATACTACATACATACAATACATTCATACAATACATACATAGACATACAGTACATATAACATAGAGTAACATACCAATACTTGTCACATTGTTCCCCGAAGCCATTGTCTTTTCCGGGATAAATATTAACATAACAAACCACAAAAATACTCACCCACGATCCGAAGCAGTCCACGAGTGTGTCCCACGACGATCTTGGGTAGAGAACTGCAGCATCAGATGATGCTGCCGTTCTCTACGGGCTGCAGGAATCCAATGACGGAAGGTAGGTATCCTTCCGCACTGTATTCCTCCGCCACTTAAAAAAAAAAAAGTCCCTAGTCTCACTTTATGCCATTGCTGTGTGGGAAATTCCCACACAGCAATGGCATAAAGTGAGACTAGGGACTTTTTTTTTTTAAGTGGCGGAGGAATACAGTGCGGAAGGATACCTACCTTCCGTCATTGGATTCCTGCAGCCCGTAGAGAACGGCAGCATCATCTGATGCTGCAGTTCTCTACCCAAGATCGTCGTGGGACACACTCGTGGACTGCTTCGGATCGTGGGTGAGTATTTTTGTGGTTTGTTATGTTAATATTTATCCCGGAAAAGACAATGGCTTCGGGGAACAATGTGACAAGTATTGGTAAGTATGTTACTCTATGTTATATGTACTGTATGTCTATGTATGTATTGTATGAATGTATTGTATGTATGTAGTATATATGTGGTATGTATGTAGCATGTAGTATGTATGTGGTATGTATGTAGCATGCATGTAGTATGTATGTAGCATGCATGTAGTATGTATGTGGTATGTATGTAGCATGCATGTAGTATGTATGTAGCATGCATGTAGTATGTATGTAGCATGCATGTAGTATGTATGTAGTATGTATGTAGCATGTATGTAGCATGCAGTATGTACTGTATGTAGCATGTATGTAGTATGTATGTAGTATATATGTAGTATGTATGTAGCATGTAGTATGTATGTAGTATATATGTAGTATGTATGTAGCATGCATGTAGTATGTATGTAGTATATATGTAGTATGTATGTAGCATGCATGTAGTATGTATGTAGTATGTATGTAGCATGCAGTATGTATGTAGCATGTATGTAGCATGCATGTAGTATGTATGTAGTATGTATGTAGCATGCAGTATGTATGTAGCATGTATGTAGTATGTATGTAGTATATATGTAGTATGTATGTAGCATGTAGTATGTATGTAGCATGCATGTAGTATATATGTAGTATGTATGTAGCATGCATGTAGTATGTATGTAGTATATATGTAGTATGTATGTAGCATGCATGTAGTATGTATGTAGTATGTATGTAGCATGCAGTATGTATGTAGCATGTATGTAGTATGTATGTAGTATATATGTAGTATGTATGTAGCATGCATGTAGTATGTATGTAGTATGTATGTAGCATGCAGTATGTATGTAGCATGTATGTAGTATGTATGTAGTATATATGTAGTATGTATGTAGCATGCATGTAGTATGTATGTAGTATGCATGTAGTATGTATGTAGTATTTTTTTTTTTTTTTTTTTTAACATTTAACACATTAGCCGGATGATGGGACTACTACTGTCCCATCATTGGCTAATGTGTCAATCACTGTCATGGTAGCAGGCATCGCCCGATGGGACTTGTAGTCCCATCGGACGATGCTTGCACAGACCCCCGGACATCAGCACAGCCCCCCGGCAGGCCGGCACAGCCCCCCGGCAGGCCGGTACAGACCCCCACAGGGTGCACAGACCACCGGCAGGCCGGCACAGCCCCCCGGCAGGCCGGTACAGACCCCGGGCAGTCCACACAGCCCCCCGGCAGGCCGGCACAGCCCCCCGGCAGGCCGGCAGAGACCCCCGGAAGGCCCGAAATGACGGCGCATCATGATGCGCACACACCGCGCATCATGATGACGTCAGGCCGTCAATCAACTGAACTTCCGATTCCGATGCCGAATTCCGATATTGAAAAAATATCGGAAGTCGGTATCGGAATTCCGATACAGCAAGTATCGGCCGATACCCGATACTTGCGGTATCGGAATGCTCAACACTAGTCAGGACATTGTGAGTGTTTCCTGCGCCGTGATTGACAAGCCGCAATGTGCACACATAAAGTTAGGGAAAAAAAATGACTGTTTACAAGAACTCTGCACGCACCTCTGAACTCTGCAAACCCCCTCCCCTCATCAAACACGTGCCAAACGCTCATGATACACCACCATTATCATTGTTAAAGCGCTGAAAATACTTTTGTGGCAACGCAAAAATATTTTCCCGCACATTTACCGAACGTTACTGATTTTATAAAATTTTGCTTGTGTTTCCGATCACTAATCCGAATGTGTCATATTCTTGCCGAATTTATTTTGGCGATCGTTTTCCGAAAAAATTCGCTCATCACTAGTTTTTACCACGGTATTTGTAAGCCAAAACCAGGAGTGGGTGATAAATACAGAAGTGGTGATGTGTTTCTATTATACTTTTTCTCTTGATTGTTCCACTCCTCGTTTTGGCTTACAGATACTGAGGTAAATACTGACCAAATACTGAACGTGTGAAAATGACCTTATACTTTTCCTCTGATTGTTCCACTACTGATTTTAGCTTGCAAATCTTGATGTGTAATACTGACCAAAATGCTTCAGTGTGAACGTGTGCTTATTGAAAAGACATTTGTCCTAATGATGTCAGTTTTTTTATAGACAGTACTCGGACTGAAAATACTGACATGTGAACTTATTCTTAGTGTATGTTTCCACACTGCAGTGAAAGCATATGGCCAAACTAAGGGTACCGTTACACTTAGCGATGCACCAGCGATCCCGACAACGATATAGACCGCTGGTGCATCGCTAAGTGGTCGCTAGTGGGCTGCCACACAGGCAGATCTCACCAGCGACATAGCTGGGGTCGGTGGTCGCTACTTACCAGTCAGACGCGGCGATCCTGACGTCCTCCCGCCCGCATCCACGCATCGCTCGTCGGCGCCACAGGAAGCGCAGCAGGAAGCGCCTCACGAGAAATGGTCCAGGACATTCTCACGCGATCAGCGATAATCAGCGGGGGAGCCGGTCGGAGGTAAGTATCACATGTCGCAATATCGCTAGCAATATCGCTATAACATCACAAAACCAGTGACGTTACAGCGATATTGCTAGCGATATCGCTATGTGTAAAGGGGGCTTAAGTCTGCTCCTTATTTGTGCAGCTTTTAAATGGAGTGTTAGGCTAAGTTTACATAAGCGCGCAAAAAATCTTTTGAGTTTTCTCTAGAAAATTTGGACAATTTTCATCCATGTTGTAACCTGCATGCAAGCCGTGTGCCATTCGTGTGCTTGGTTTGTTTTTTACGTCTGCGTGACATGTATGTGGCATCCGTTTTTATACATCAACTTTATAAATACAGTTTTTTAAGTTAATAATTGCAATGTGTCCATAAAAAATAGATGCTATATTGTTGATGCGTAATGGTTATGTCCCGTGAATAACACCATAGATAATAATGGATATATGCAACATGGACATCTGGATGAGGCCTCAGGCGACGTGCACACGGATATTTGGTGAGTTTTTTACCTCAGTATTTGTAAGCCAAAACCAGGAGTGAGTGATAAATACTGAAGTGGTGACAGGTTTTTATTATACTTTTCCTATTATTTAATCCACTCCTGGTTTTAGTTTACACATACTGAGGTAAAAATCTTACCAAATACTGAATATGTGAACGTGGCCTAAGAGGATGAAAATATGCATTAGGCCGGGGTCACACTAGAGTTAAATACGGACTAGTGAGAGGTGTAAAAGCCACGCATTACACACGGACAAATGATTCTCTATGGGGTAGCTCCCATCAGCCGTATATTTCTCGGCCATATTCTACGGTCTGTGCCAATCGCAGCATGCTGCAATTGTCAGCGTACTACGCCCATAGTACACCAATGCAAGTCTATGGGTGCGCAAAAAATACGCATTACACACGGACCACACGTGTGACTTGCGAGAAATACGCAGGTCTTTGGCAGGTGACAGGAAATGGGCCAATCCATCATCAGGAAGCTTAGACATGCTAATTAGCTCAAAAAGCGCTCCAGACATCCAGGAAGTATGCCTCCACGGAGTAGAGCATCATGGCACCCTACTACCTCAATGTGGAGATGCTTATTGTCTTGCTGCAGGAGCGCCCGGAAATCTGGGACCAATGTGATGCACATTATGCCAACCGGGCAAGAAAGGAGGTGTCATGGAGGTGCATATGTCGCCAGATGTTCCACGAATTTGGTGATCGGCCACGTGAGGAGCAGCAGCAAATCAGTAAGTACAACCAAAATAGTGTTTAAAATTACCTCACATCAAAAAAGGCATTTGGAATAAGCCCCCCCCCCTTCCTTCCTTTGGTTGGCTTTTTTGCCTCATGAGGCGTGTAGATTTTTATTTGAACCATTGTTTTACACTGACATAATTTGTCCCTGGCCACAAGCTTCTCATCCTCCTAGGCAACCCAGTTAAGAGTAGTTACTTGACCCCTAAACTATTGTGACCCTGTGTATCTGGCCTGGATGCCACAATTATATATGCCACCCTGGGTAGAAAGCACACCCTAGAAGGCCACATGACTAGGCTACTTTTTGCAAATTTTAGCTAGCAAATATGTGAAATTTAGAATATTTCCTGTCACATTGCAGTGGAAGATGTGATGAGACGCTGGCGCAGCATCCGTGACCAATACCGGCGCGAACGTCAGCAGCGGGCCAGGAGTGGTGATGCGGGCCACACAAAGAGAAAATATATATATTATGATCGCCTCTCCTTCCTCGATCCTATTCAGGATCTGAGACTGTAAGTAGATACCTCACACCACATTACACCGATACTTTACAGGGAGAAAACTAATGTTTGGAATTTTGGCTATGATCTATTTCATAACAGAAATCAGTCAAACCTTACGGAAAGGGAAACTGGCTCAGATACAGAGCCCATCATTCCTGTGGCTGGAGGAGAAGAGGTGGCTGGCCCATCTTCTCCCCCTCCAAGAAGCATGGGTGAAGTTTCCTCTCCTGAAAACCCAGTGCCTGCACCACAAAGCCCACCACTAGGAGCACATCAACAAGCAGGACCGTCTGCTGCAGCACCATTCGCCATACAGGAGGAGCAGGGCAACATCAGCAGCACCCCAACTGCCCAGATACAGGGCTTCCCACAGCCTGCTAGACCATCCCGATGAGGAAGAAGAAGGCGCCAGATCCCTGCCCAAGATACCAGTACCAATGTTGACACAGGGGTACTGAACTACATTGCTCGAGTCAATAATGATGATGGGGAGGAGGCGTACTCACGCTGCCTGGCCCTTTCCTGTGAGGTGAGGCTACGTATTCGAGGATGTTTTCAGATCCTGCTTGATGCAAGCACACACCCCAATACCCCATATGAGTTATTTGAATATCTGGAGAGGTGGCAGCTTTCCCCAAGGAATCTGATGCGCCTTAGATACCCCACACACATGCTTGCTCAAGCAGGCTCTGAGGATCCTGAAACACGTGGGGCTACACCTCACCCCCTTCCTCCCCCTACCCAACCTTGCCCACAGCAGCCACATATGTCTGCCTCTAGCCAACCTCACCAATATGGCCACTTGTTCCCACCCAGTGTTGGAGGCTGGTCCCAACCGGGTTGAGGACGACATGGCTATTTTGGTGGGTATGAGCCACGGGCCTACCAGCCCCAACAAGAGGCCCCTCTCCAGTTTCAGTCAGCCCAGTACCTACCACAATCACAGGAGGCAGTACACTACCCACATCATGGGCAACAGTATGCCCCACACAGGGCGATGGCCAAGTTGGCCAATGTAGCCATCAGCAAACACAGGCTGGTCTTCCGCCTTCTCCTCCCCCGACCTACCAACATTTGTAATGTAGGAATATTGGTCTTGCATAATTGCTTTTTTGTTTTTTTTTGTTTTCTGAAAATGTTTTGCTTTTAATTTTGCAAATCTGCAAAAAGGCTACTTTGGGCCATTACCACATTTACCATATGGCAATATGTGTTTAAAAAAAAAAGACAAAAGGAAAAATTTGTCTACTACATTTTACGCCTCTGTCTCAATTATGAAAAAATTTACCAGCCTACTAACATACGCTTACCAAGGCAATTAAACAGTCAGAGAATCATAAGGGGTTGAAAGATATATATGTCATGTCCGCCATATCTGTCATGTCCGCCATGTCTGTCATGCCGCAAGATGCCTGGAGAAGTGTGCATGTGCGCCTTACCTCATGGCTGCACGCTGTTGCTGGGTAACCATCCGTCTCTGCTCTGGTTCTGCAATCTGCTGTATTCCTGGAACCACTGATCATGTGACCTTCTCTATGATCCTGGGGGATCTGAACCCAAAGTTCCTCCCAGGTTCTGACCCGGAAGTACTGGTGCTATGGTGCTATATCAGACTGTCCCTCCCTATGGTCAGGGCCTGAGTATTGTGTTGCTTCCCTGCATGGCTGCTTGGTCTGCTCGGTCACTCCCTGTATTCTGTGCCCCTGCACTCTGCCCTGTCGTGGGTCTCTGCACACGCTCTGTGCTTGTACTCTGCCTCTTGTCTCGTGCCATGTCTTGTGTTGTCTCTCGTGCCATGTTTGTCCTTGCCTTGCTTTGCCTTGTAGTACTTCCGCTGTTCTCTGCCTTAGACTCTTTCACCATGTCTGGTCTTTGCTATTCTGAGCCATGCAGTACTTCTCATGTTTCTTGTCTATGCCTGGTTTTCCATACCCTGCTTAGCTTTGCTTTGTTTCTTGCTTTGCCTTGCCTTGTTTCTTCGTGTGCCCTTTGCATGCGCCTGGCCTTCCTAGCCTCCTGCTTGTGCCACAGCCGTGCCCGCCCTAGCCGTGCCCGCCTGCTTGTGCCTCAGCCGTGCTCGTCGGTCAGTGACAGCTGTGTAGCCTGCTATGCCACAGTCAGGTTCGCTGGAGTCTTACCCGCCTGTTTGTGCTGCAGCCCGTCCAGCTAGCCAGTGCTCAGCCATGCTCTTTGTGCTTCTTTGCACCTACGCTGTCTCTGCACTGTGCTCTCTGTGTTTCTCTTAGCACCCGCAGGCCCTCGCCTGGCCCGTGGCATACCTCCCCATGCTTCTGTAAAAGTATGCGCAGGTTTTGCCATGTACCCTGTCGTGCCCTCTCGCACGTACAGGTCCTTGCCTGTCCCTGTCCCTGGCGTGTCCGTCTACACGCGCAGGCCTCTGTCCTTGTACCTGTCCCTGGCGTGTCCCTCTACATGCGCAGGCCTCCGTCCTTGTACCTGTCCCTGGCGTGTCCCTCTACACGCGCAGGCCTCCGTCCTTGTACCTGTCCCTGGCGTGTCCCTCTACACGCGTAGGCCTCCATCCTTGTACCTGTCCCTGGCATGCCCTCTGCACGCGCAGGCCTTCGTCCTTGAACCTGACCCTGGCGTGTCTCCTAGCATGCACCATGCCTCATATCCTGGTTTGTCTGCCGGATTCCCGAAGCCTGCCGACTGCTGCCAGAGGTCCGGAACCAGATGACTACATCCTGATGCCTGGATCCTGTCAGTCCTTGCCAGTCTTCCAGAGTCTGATGCCTTCGCACCCGCCTTGGACCCTGGCGTGTCATCTTGCATGCACTCTGCCTTGGACTCTGGCGTGTCTCCAAGCACGCACCTTGTCTTGGACTCTAGCGTGTCCTAGCATGCATCCCTCCTAGGAACTCTGGTGTGACCCCTAACACGTACCCTGCCCTGGACTCCGGTATGTTTTCTGCACATGTTATGTCTGGAATATTTGGCGTGCCCTTGCACGCACCTTGCCGTGTTTCACCGTTTGTTCCCTGCATCTGATTCTCTGTTTTGCCTTGTATCTGATTAAAGTGTGTAACCACATTTGCTGAAGAAACCCTGTGACCTCGCTTATGTTTCATATCCTGTTCATCCTGTTGCTAGACACACAATGGTGTCTCCCTGAGCCGGACGCCAGCTGCCGTGATGGCTCACCCCCTTGGTCTTGCCTCTGACACTCCCTGTACAGGGGGTGGGTTCTCACTAGGTCAACTCGCCCTAGGTAGGTGGGTGCCACGGCCCAGAGGGTCCACTCTAAGAAGAAAAATGACTCAGCGTATGCTGATGCTCGTCACAATATATTTACACAGACAGAAATCAAAAATTTATAACATAGACACAGCATGCTCTTGCCAAGAAGTTTCCCCCTCAGGTGGCATAAAATAATTTGTGAAAATTTCACGCATATTGAGCCCAGAGAGCGGTGTACGTTGAGGGTTGATATGTGGTCTCGCCCTATGCACATTGTCCTACCCACGCACAACACCAGCAGAGGAGGAACAATCATGTATCCTGGTGAAGTGTTAGGCGCAAGTTAAAAATTCTGCGCCGGTGGTCCAGGTTGCGCCAGGGATATGGCCTCATGACATTGCGTGTTAACTGAAATGCCTCATCTGCCACAAGGACATAAGGGACTGATTCTTGAGTGGAGCCTGGTAGCTGGCGTGGTGGGGGTAGATCCAACTGGTTGGTGCGTAGCCACCGACCCATAATGGAAGTGATGAAGACTCTAGAGTCTCCACTCCTTCCATAGGCCCCAATGTCGACAATTATAAATTTGTATTGAGGGTCGGCCAGAGCCAAAAGTACAACAGAAAAGTATTTCTTATAATTGAAGAATTGGGAGCCAGAGTTCGGCGGCTTACGCACCCGAATATGTTTCTCATCCAGGGCCTCAATACAATTAGAAAACTGGCATTCCTCCTCAATGTCCCTTGAGATCCTCAACCAGTCTTCCATCCTGGGTTCGGGCATGACGTGTTGTTGGAGTCTTAACCATATTTCAGTACATGTCGACTAGACTATGCCAAAAATGGTAGATCTTCCAATGAGAAACTCATGGTGGAGGGTGGCATAAGACAGGCCAGTGGACAGAAAGCTGAAGAACAACAGAAATGGAACATTTTAGAAGGCAAAAATGATAAAAAGACCAGCTACAGACATACCAAACTTTTTTATAGTTTCAGATCTACTAGCACACATACTTTTTCTAGCATAATGACTAAGTGATATTCAGTACATATTACACATAACATTCTGGTATGTAATTTTTAATATGTCTGGAGTAAGATGAGGGCAAAAAAATATTCCAAAAACAAAAATACACATACTTTGGGCAACACATTATGAACATAGAGAATGTGGTTGTGTAGTACATGCCATAATGTGAGTAGAAGTTGCTCCTCTGCAGATATAGCTTTGCGCATCCTTGTGTCCTGAAAGGTTATCCCAGGGCACACTGTCTCCAAGAGGAGATCAAATGTTGCAAGGCTCATGCGACAATATTGGAAACATTTTTCCGGATGATCCCGCAGAGAAGAATAGAGGTGGTGAAAATGACCTCTTGTCAGTCGTTGCATCAAAAGTGGATGGACCCACATGCATCTCCTCCTCTGCAGATCCACTATCACTGGGTATGGATGACCAAAGCGGCGTGACAAAAGCCAGTTGAAGAGAACCTGCTCAGTTGTGCTGAAATTCAGACTGTCTGCCATGTTGCACATAAAACACCAACACACCTAGTCAAGGCAAGGTCACAAATGGACAGAATGGAGGCAGCCATCTGTTCCAGAGCCAATAAATAGGGTGTAGGCTAATGATTTAAATGCTGTAGCTTGCAGGCCTCAAAACCGTTAAATGTCCATTTTGCAAACCTGCGAGAAAATCTCGCCATACGGATTACATACGGATTACATACGGATGCTGACATGCGCAAAATACATGACCACACCTTGCTTACAGATGACATACGAAGCACTATTTAGGGGACAGTTCTCCATATTACGCATGTAAAATACGGACAGTATTTTGCATCGGTTAGTGTGACCCCTGCCTTATAATGTCAATTTGACTTGCAGTATAACATTGGGCCGGGTGCGATCCGATAAAACATCACAGATCTGCACTGCCTCATAGTATAACATTGGGCCGAGTGTTATCCGACAAAACATCACAGATCTGCATTGCCCCATAGTACAATATTGGGCTGAGTGCTATCTGATAAAACATCACAGATCTGCATTGCCCCATAGTACAATATTGGGCTGAGTGCTATCTGATAAAACATCACAGATCTGCACTACCCTATAGTATAACTTTGGGCTGAGTGCTGTCTGATAAACATCACAAATATGCACTGCCCCATAGTATAACAATGGGCCAAGTGCTATCTGATAAAACATCACAGATCTGCACTGCCCCATAGTATAACATTGGGCCAAGTGCTATCTGATAAAACATCACAGATCTGCACTGCCCCATAGTATAACATTGGGCCGAGTGCTATCTGATACACATCACAGATCTGCACTGCCCCATAGTATAACAATGGGCAGAGTGCTTTCCGGCAAAACTTCACAGATATGCACTGCCCATAGTACAATAGATATATAAACATAGAATACATATATATATATATTTATATATAGATGACAGTGACACACACATACAGTATATATATACATATATATATATATACTATATGTAATATATATATATATATACACATATCATACATATAGTATATGTATATAGCACTTGTGTATACAGTGTACAGTTGTGTATTACAATGTAATTTTAACATGAGCTTTTACATACAGAGAACTGCTGTATGTAAAAGCTCATGTTATAATCGCATTTCATATGGATTGCAAAAGGATGTCACATGGATACTAGATGTGAGGAAATCGCATCATCGCACTGCAAATGGATTACATGCGGATCACCATACGGAAAACATTTGTGCGATTCTCAGCCGTCAAAATCGAACCGATTTTTTTATACTATAAGTGTGACTCCAGTCTAAGTGTGAGCGAGCCCTAAGGCCGGGGTCACACTTGTAACTGCAATGCAAGAAACTCGCGCAAGTCTCTCGCCTCAATTCCTGGCACTGCTGCCGGCGGTTCGGACTGGAGCGTTCAGCTGTATAGAAGTACATGCAGCTGCACACTCCGGTCCCGGATGCTGATGGCAGTGCCGGGTATTGAGGCGAGAGACTTGCGGGAGTTTCTCGCATTGCAGTTGCAAGTGTGACCCCGGCCTAAAAGATATGACCTGACCACTCTCCATGCAGCTTCAGCTTGGAAGCCTCTCAATATCAGAATGTGCAAAAAAAACCCCGCTAAGGCTATGTGCCCACGTTAGCGTTTTAAAACTGAAATAAAACCGGACTCCTTCCCAGAAAACGCGCGTTTTATTTCTGTGCAAATAAAACCGCAAATTTTTTATGCATTTTTTTCTGCGCATCTTCTGGACTCATAGGAAACAGCTAAAAACGTGGACTGAAGTGGAAAATAATGAGCATGCTGCGTTTTTAGCCGCTAAGCGCTTCCTATGCGGAAAAAAACGCATCAATTGGAACAAAAATGCAGAAATGCATTAAAATGAATGGGATGCTTATTTTAAGTGTTTCTGAAGCGTCTGATCAAACGCTTCAAAAACGCTTAAAAAACGCAACGCGGGCACACAGCCTAATAAAAACGATGAAAAAAGTGATTTAAAAGATGCCGGGTAAAGATACCCCTGAACCTAAAACGCCAACGAGTCTTAAAACTTCTTCCTCTGGCGAAACTCAACAGGCACACCAGGGACTAAAATATGCCATGACTATATAACTTGAGAGTACTTTCACACTTTTTTTATTTTTATTTTTTTAGTTTTTTATTCGGATTTTTCTTGCAGAAAATTTAAAAGCTTAAAAAAAGTTGTTTTTTTTTGTGTATGGGGCATTTTCCATGCTTCAACTTTTTTCGTTATCAAATTTGGAACAGAAACTCTACAAGAATTTCCAAAAATTTTTTTCCACTTGAAAGAAAAGACATGCTTAAAGGTTTAAAGTGTAAACACAAAATTTTTATGGTGTTTTAATTTTCAGCTGTCCATGGAGAAAATCCTCAAGTTGCATATTTACCACAAGAGGGTTTTGCATATTGTAGAAAAGATTTCAAAATTGCACTTCAGATCAGTTTCCGTAGTGTAGAAAAACCACAGTGAGCCTAAAGCTATGTTCACGTTGTGTTTGCACTTTTTTATGCAAATTCTAATTTATTGCACACACTTGGTATTTTTTCCTGAAATAAAGCTGCAGTATGTCATTTTCATTTTTTTCATCATTTTTGCAGTGTTTTTTTCACCGTAGAAAGAAATGAGAACATTTTAGTTTTCTGCAAAAAATGCAATTATACATTTTGCTGAGTTCTTGTTGCGGTTTTGGTGAATAAAACTAACTTTATGCAACATGTATTGTAGACAAATTACACATGTAATCCTCACCAAAAAACACAGCAAAAATGTGGCATAAATGCACCAAAAAAAGCAGCAAAAATTTAGCAAAATCTAATTTTTTTTTGTAAGCAGCGTCTTTCCTGCCAAGAGAACTGGTTTTGCCTCCAGAATAAAACGCTGCAGAAATACAAGGTGTGGACAAAGCCTAAGACTTACATAAATCCCACCCACTTTGCTGGAATTGTGATTTTCTACTTTTTTTGCTCCCGAAAATGCACAGTGGAAAAAAATGCACCATATACTCATAGTGGGAACCTAAACTTATTGGCTTATCTTTGTTTGCATAACATCAGAGTTTTGGAGGCTTTTTTCTCCGATAAGTACAAATTTTCAGTTTTTGATATAAACCCAGCATTTGTATATAAATATGAGAGTTCCTATGAGTAATAATACAGTCTGCTAATGATTTAGAAGCTGTCATTTATTAACTTCATGTTATTCTATGTTTATATGAATATTGTTGTGCCACAATTTTACTTAATTTTTAATATAAGTAACAGAAGTTCTAGCATTTTTACAAACATATGAAGCAAAAGAAGTGTAATGTAAAAGAACACTTGTTTTCTTTTTCATTTAACTCTGTATAATGTAAAGCTAGCAGCAAATTAGAGGCCACTCATACAGTGTAGATTCTGCACATGTCACTCAAATGCCAAGCCAATTAGAGAAACTAACCTGTCAAGGAGAGCTAGTATGTGATAAATTAAGTGCTCACGTTTAATTGAAGTTAAATCCTCTGGGCCATATAAATCAAGGGCTTGTTGATTTTCCTTCTGAGTTAGTTTGAGAGGAACAGAAAGGGAAATGGCACCTGCTAGGAAAAAGCAAAAAGTTGAAGTGGTTGAAAGAGAATTGCCAACAAATGATGGCCACGTAAACAGAAGTGTTAATTTTTCAAGTGAGACGCTCCTAGCAAGGCCAGATGAGCTTCGAAGGAAAACCTATTTTATCTATGGAGAAGACACATCTGTGGAAAATGAGTCCTGTGTTATGCATGATGCCCAAATAGAAGCTTCTAATAATGTGGACAGACGCCTGACGTATGTTATTCAACCACATGGTGACAATGACTTGGTTGATTGCAGTCCAGGTACGTTTTTTGTTTTTTTAAACTAAGAGTGCCAGCCATATATGAAACACTGTAGCTTTAAATATAAATTAAGTACAAACCTAGAAAAACCAAGGACAATACAGGCATTGAAAATTGCACATACAGAGGTAGGTAAAAAGACCCTTCTACTAAATGACCCCAGATGAAGCTGTGACGAAACGTGTGTTGGGTGGGTATGTATAGCTGACACGTGGCTTTTACTCTTCTCCTATTTCTGTTAGTTTTATTCTTTTGGTAGCTTTGATTTCCAGTCTGGGAATGGCCTAATATGCTAATATTTTTATAATAGTTTTATGCCTTTTAAGAAATATTTTGGCTGGCTATTGCCTCTGAGAACTCCTTTTTTGTTTTTGGCAGATGGAAACTATAGTGCAAATCTAGCTTTAATTTAACTCAGCGGTCATCATGCAAGGCTGGGGGTATGATGAGGGTAAATTCACACTTTGTTGCAGGAACTTTTGTGACTGTCCTATTCAACTGAATACATCGTGAACAAATCTATGTGCTTGGTGTCAAAATGAGCCCATTTAGATGTCTGGCACTGACTTTCAATAGCAGAAATTTCTGCGTCGACAGTTACTTGTGTGAATTCACCCTTCGGCCATGCTTACATGGGAGTCGTGACTGGATTTGTCACTTTTTTTTTTTTTTTTTTTTTTTTTTTTTTTTTTTTTGTCAACCAGCCCCTAAATTCATGACTGGAGAGAGGAAAAAAAAAAAATGCAAGAGTCAAACTCACACACTGCTTGGAGCTTGGTCCGTATATGGCTCAAGCTGTATGGCCTGGCCATATATACTGGCCAGAGCAGTCAGGCCCCACATATCAGTAAATTATTCCCTACCCTACAGATGGGTATTAAGTTTTAAATATGGAAATAACCCCTTTTCTTGATGCCAGATGCACTTTGTATGTTATATCTTTGTTTTAATACAGTGCCATTAATCTTTATCTTTATTTTGCTTTCAAACAGGAATAGAGATGAACCAGTCAGAAAATGCGATAGCAGAAATACGGTTGCAGGTATATTGTGAAATTTTTGTTTGATAATAAAATGGTTTATATGCTGAAGCTTTCAACCACCCGATCCCAATAAATTCCACTATTGGCTCTAAAGACTACAGAATGTCTAAGTTTACATCAATTAATCTGAGCTCATGAAAATACTTATGAATGTTAGTAAAATAAAGGGGCCCAATTCACTTGTGTGGTTCCCCCCCCCCCCCCCTTTCTTCCCATTGCTTCAGAATATTTTCAAGCATATTTTGATTAAAACCTGTGGTAGGAGTTCCAAAGAGATTGAGCTCAATTTAATTTTTTGTCCTTTGCTAAGGGTGTGTTGCTCACAAGATTCTCTGGGGGAATTTCTTTAGGCTTCTCATTTCCCAGTGCTCTCTTGCTATGGACCAGAAAAATTGGTGCTAAAGACCTAGCTCTCGACCATTACGGCCGGTTTAAAGAATAATCTGGGAAATAAAAGCAAAATCTGTCAATTTTTGATCTGCTAACTCATCCGTTTTAGGTTCCTAGTGGTCCTGTTAGAGATGGTCTTAGGCCAAAGCTTCTCATTTCTTCTGGGTATGCATGAGTAACACACTATGGCTGGGTTCCCATTGCATTAGATGCCATGCGTTTAAGGCTAGCTTCACACTAGCGTTTTGTCCTGCTGCGCCCCCTCCGGTCATCTCCTCCTAGTATCGCACATCGCTGCATGCGATCTGCACACCCTATCTTTAGCACAGGGTGAGCAGACCGTGCGCTGCACCCTTTTGACGGTGCGCCGAACGCACCATGTTCCATTTTGGTGCGCTTGGAGCACTGTCAAAAGGGAGCAGCGCACGCAAAATCTTACTACCGCACCCTATCCTAAAGATGGGGTGTGCAGATCGCATGCAGCGATGTGCGATACTAGAAGATGACAGCAGGGGGCGGATTTGACTTTTGTGCATATTTGCTGGTAAGAAAGAATTACCCTGCATATTAGATGCTTGAAGAAACATGCAGTAGATGTGTAATGCTTAACCCTTTACTGCCAAACTGTCTTCACCTTCTACAGAGCCCTGTTTTTCAAATCTGATGTCATTTAATTGGTAAAAACTTCTGTATACCTCCACATATTCACGTGTTTCTGACTCTTTTAATTGATTAGGACTAATGAAAATTTTCATTTGTTCATGAAAACCTAAAAAAAATTTCAAGCACATTTTAAACTTTTTTTTTTTTTTTATTACATTTTCCCTAGTCGCCATGGAGTTTCGACACACTACAATCCCAGTCAGTGTATAGATCGACACATGGGGAAGCTCCCATCCTCAAACGTGTAGATGCTGTGTTAGAGCGGTAAAGACAGCTGCTAAAGTGGATCATGGGCGTTACTGCAGGGTGTTGGCTATGATGAATAGCTAATTTGCCAGCTATGCTTATGAGCTGGCAAGATCACTGTGCTGTATATGTGTGGCAGATATTGGGAAGGGGTTAATTTATTATTTTTTTGCGCCCCCCCCCCCCCCAAAGAAAAAAAAAACTACACTAGTAGCCTTTGTGGAGCTTCAGGCACTACGTACAATTCCCTATTGTTTATAATGGTTAGCAAGTGCTTTTAATACTCCTAAACTATGAGTTACCTTCTTGCTGTCTATCAGGTTATCCCAGTGTGGTCTTCATGCTCATGTCTGGCGTAAATCCAAAGTAGCATTGTTCTGTCACAAGCTGATATAACTAATTGCATAGCATTTTGAGCCTCTGTGTATTTTATATTTAGTCTTTTCATTTAATTCGTAAACTCCCTTAATGGTGCTTGTAGATGCTGTGTTATTGGCAACTTAAAATGAGATCTTGGGAAAAATTAATAGATGCTGTGAAACGAGCAATTAAAATACTCATAATGGTAACTTCCTATATCTTTCTAGAAAGCAATTGCCCAGCACTTTTTAATACAGTATTTTCAATATCTACCTTCCATCTGTTAAAATTGCAACATTAAGATTGTGCTGATTGACTATATTTTATAAGGACCAATCCTCCAATTTAGAGAAGCGCTGTACACTCTATTATGGTATGATGGCTTTTGCCTAACTTTTATAAAATTAAGTATACAGATTTCTTTACTCTAGCTGTTGATGGGCTATACCGTTCACCTACTGTATTTACCCATCATAAAATGGGACTGTAGTGAACTCCTTTTTGTTCAATATCTTTAATACTACCCATAATGGGTAGCTTGTTTTAATTACATATAAAATGACACCTCTTCTAGCTTGATATATTATATCCAGAGGAGACAACAAATAAGTCATAATTTAGAGCACCCATATTATGAACACAACTGACTCAAACCCAATACCAGGACCTCCCATGGTTCTGCAGAATGCTTTAAAGCACTATATACTTTTATGCACCAGTTCTCATAAAAAAGGGGGGTGGGTTTGGGTGTCATATCTATATTAATGCAAGAAAGTACCTATGTTGCAAATGACTTAAAGGGGTATTCTCAATTTCTTTAAACAGTATGGAGACAAAATTTACTTGCTCTAAGTGTTTTTTTAACTTGCAATTTTACTAAAATTAGTGCTCCTTAAGTGTCCACTGGTTTCCATGGAGCTTGACCATTAGTGCCTGCTCAAACCCTAGTTGATTGTATAGTAGCTGCATGCCAGAAGAGCGGGGGGGGGGGGGGGAAATAACAGTCCTAAGATACCAGTCCTCTCTCCCGCCTATCTTCTAAACTGCAGTGATTATTATTTATATAGCACCATTAATTCCATGGTGCTGTACATGAGAAGGGGGTTACATACAAAGTTATAGATATCATTAACAGTAAACAAATTTACAATGATGGACTGGTACAGAGGGGAGAGGACCCTGTCCTTGCGGACTTACATTCTACGGGATAGTGGGGAAGAGACAGAAGGTCGGGGGTGCAGCAGCTCTGGTGGTGGTGAGGCGGCAGAATGGTTATTGCAGGCTGTAAGCTTTCCTGAAAAGATGCGTTTTCAGGTTCCGTTTGAAGGATCCGAGGGTGGTGGATAATCGGACGTGTTGAGGCATGGAATTCCAGAGGATAGGGGATATTTGGGAGAAATCTTGGAGACAGTTGTGTGAGGAATGAACAAGTGTGGAGGAGAGTAGGAGGTCTTGGGAAGATATTGGGAGATTAGTTCAGAGACATAGGGAGGGGAAAGGCTGTGGATGGATTTGTAGGTCAGTGTTTGTAGTCTGAACTGGATTTGTTGGGGAATTGGGAGCTGTAACGGGGTCTACCAAGCTGGAGTACCTCTTTCAGTACCACCCCGTGTTTTCGGAGGTCCGCTCTGCGTTGGCTGGAGTATGAATGAATGACACTGGCTGGAATTCCTTGGTTACATGGGCGAATATAAAAGATCACTGCTTCTCCACGTATTTCCAGTCTGACAACACTTTACTCACAGGACACAGAATATATCACAGATACAGAGGGCAGGCCAATAGAAAAGCGGCAGGCCAGACATGCATTACAAAAGCCGCAGGTGGCCGGAGCCTGCCGATGTTTACTGTGGGAATTACAAAGGTGGGGGGAGGGCGGACAAAAGGAGAATATTGTGTCCCCTCTGCCCAGGAGCGCAGCCTGTGGGCTGATGCATTAGGGACATGCATCTCACATAGAACCTATTATACATACATATAACTGCACAACATATTCTGGGTGCTGAGTGGTTCTGTAACACGAGCCAATGGAAGTATTTGCCGAGGGGAGAGACAAGGGAGCAGCGAGTGATCTGCTCTCCCCATCCTGCTCCCTCATGTCTTTCCAAGCTGCTGTTATAGGTCCTGCTAAATCACCAGCCTACGGCATTGGGATCTCCTGTACAGATCCTTAAATCACAGTATTCAAATGTCCTGTTATTGGTATAAACTTAAGTGTATACGTAAGACAAACAATGGAGGACAGAACTTGTTGCAGCAAAACTTGAGTAGCTTTATAGTTCTAATGGTAAAGTTAGCTACAAATCTAGATTTTTCCTGTACCCACTGCAAAATTTCAGCTTTGTGGTTCTTATACCCATTAGGGCTTGTTAAAACTAGTGTGTGGCTTTTTTTTTTTTTTTTTTTTTTTTTTTTTACCAGGTGTAGGTAACACAACACTTCATAGTAACAACACAGTGAATGAGACTTAGAAAAGTCCATGTTGCTTACTTGTTACATACTATTCCTAATTTCAGGTTTCATGAAAAACTGCAGCCCCTGCTTCATTAAAGAAGCAGGAAGAAAAGCTAGTTAGTATGAAAATTGCATTTTACAGACAAGTGGTCATGTATAGTGATTGGGGATAGTTTTTCGAACAAATTTGCTCAACGTAAAATCGGCACGAATATGGCACATTTGAATTTGAGATTAGAAACGCAAGCAAAATTTTATAAATTCGGAAACCTTCTGTAAAGTGTGGGAACATATTTGCGTTGCCACTAGTGATGAGCGAGCAGGCTCGGTAATGCTCGTTACTCGCCCGAGTATCGCTGTACTCAGCAAGCGCTGAGCAATTCTGGGATTATTGGGCGGGAGCTCAGGTCTCCGACCTGCAAGTTCGTCACTCTATAGAGCGCCAGTCAACAAGCGGGGATTGTCTGTCAAGCACTTTAATGTCGCAGCCATCTTTGAGTGTGCAAATTTTGGTCAGACCTTGTATTCACTTCATGGGCAAACTTTAGAAAAAAAAATCAGAATAATGGGAACTCTAGTGGCCATCCAGTACAAGTGTTCAAAGGCTTATTAGGGTGCGGGTAACTTTGGTGCAGGGCAGGTCTTGCATTCATTGAGGAAGCAAATAGTATGAGAATGCCAAATGAATACTTGGAACTTTGCTTGCATGTGGTCATCCATGATGTCTGTTCAATGGGGGCGTCCCAAGTTTGGGCAGCCCTGCCACTCACTGCATATGCAATAACAGTATAAGGGACCCAATGTTTAATAATGAAAACAAAGCATAGCCGGCTGATGACTCTCTAAGAATAGTGAGGGCCTACTGCTGGCCCTCCAAAAATACTTTGTGACTTTCAGAGTCCCTCCTTCATAAATGAAACAGGATGTGTCTGTGTCACACAACACATGGCCAAATAAGGTTGTAAACTGTTAAAATGACAATTCCCAGTGAATGCATTTGTCTTGGTTGAAGGCAATGGTAAAGTTGAAAAACGCATCAAAAAGCTACGTGTACATAGCCCAAGTGAAAGAACTTTTTTTTTTTTTTTTTTTTTTTTTTTAAATTCATCTTGCCTTGTATAAAACTCACTACCCTGGAAAGGATGTTCCTTAACTTATTTCCCAGGGAAATTCATTTTGGTTCAGTTTTTGAATGTTTTATTATGCACCTGTGAATGGTGTAGACTCTGACAACATTGTTCACAGCTGTGACCTGGGAGTCAGAAATGCTTCCAGGGGTCTTCACCATGATGTTCCCATGTCATTTGAACAGTTTCCATCATTTTCAGACATTTTTAGAGTCTAAAAGAACCCCTGGGGGAGAGCCGGGTTAAAAATACTCAGTTTTTCCTTAGACTTGCATTGGGCTCGTTGCTCAGGTTGAGTACCCAAGTATTCCAATTTGCTGCACCCAAGCTTTTTTTTTTTTTTTTTTTTTTTTTTTTTCTTTTTTTTTTTTTTCCCTTCTAACTTTGTGGCTAGCTGCAATGTGCAGTCAGGGCACAGGCAACAGCCACAATGTCTTGACACAACGACTTGTTTCATTGGCTTCTCAAATCACATGTCCGTCACCATATAAAGAGTAGACGTCTTGTTTTAGTGCCATTTTTAACACTGTAACTGTGCAGAGAGGCTACTCCTGATGCTGGGACTGTTTGCTAGAATTTAGCAGTGGACACACAGGTCAGGCGACTACAGTGCAGGCCTGCGCTGTAATCACATCTCTCCCAGGAGAATGAACCAACCTTCTCCCGCTGCGCACAGTCTTCCTGCCAAGTGTCCCCCTTTCCCACGTGCCATCCCTTTTTTTTTTTTTTTTTTTTTTTTTTTTATATCCCTGATATGCCCCCTACTGTTGAGTGCAAAGGTCTGTCCAGTTCAGAAAGCTTTCCCCCGGCCAACAATGATGACAGCCCCAACAGTTCTGGAACCGGAGCAGGAGAGGTACCACCGGCCCGGTCCATCTTCCTACAATTCAGCATGCCATATCTTACCTTGTTAGTGGCGTTGAAATTTCAGTGTATGCGTAGCTCATGCAGATTTAATTAAAAAAAAAAAAAAAAATCTATTGCTAAACAAGATACAACTTGCCATATCCCACATTGTAATTCTGTGGCTGTGAAATTTGTGTGCAGAGCTGTTGCACATTGAAAGTACTTTTTATTTTTGTTACTCTATATAGCAGGCTAGATGAGAGTTTGAAATATCTTCTAGGCTATACAGGCCTCATCCACAGGCCCAAAAAATATTTCTTCAGTTACTAACGCCATACAGTAGGGTAGATCTCACTTTAAAATTAAGTATATCTTCTTATCATACAGGCCGCATCCACACTCAAACAGTTCTTTCATGACTATTGTGATTCAGCACGCCATATATCAACTTGTCACTTACTGCCGCTGAAATTCAGCTGTGTAGTTATGTGATGAGGCTCAAAAAAACATGCACTCGAGTGGATGGCAAGCACAGCTTCAAGTGGCCCCTCCTCCTCATCCTCTACCTCAACATCACACCCAGTACAGTCCACAGAGGTGGCACCCCCAATTACCCTTGCTTTCAAGTGTGACAGCTCTAAAACCAGCCAACAGACTGTAGGGAACCACAACAGATGGGAGAGTCTGAAGAGCTGCTCATACATTCTATGCCATTGGCATCAGAAGAGTACTCAAAAGCTTCAGTCAAGAGGAGGAAATCTGCATCGCTGACCTTATATTTGATAATGTGAAACGTCGTCGGTTGTAGACTTTCTATTATACTGGTGCTTCTCTCAAAACTAGCATATCAAAAAGCTAATTTCAGTTCTTCAATGCAAAAAGTGACTTGTATATTAGTCATTACACAGTGATCTATTTCAAGTGTTTTTCTGTTAATGTTGATATGGCTTACAGCCAATGAAAACCCAAAAGTCATTATCTCAGCAAATTGGAATACTTCATAACACCAGCTTGAAAAATGATTTTAAAATCTGAAATGTTGGCCTACTGAAATGTACGTCCAGTAAATGCACTCAATTCTTGGTTGGTGCTCCTTTTTGCATCAATTACTGTATCAATATGGCATGGAGGTGATCAGCCTGTGGCACTGCTGAGATGTTATGGAAGCCAGGTTGCTTTGGTAGCAGCTTTAAGCTCGTCTGCATTGTCTTGTGTATCTCCTCTTCCTCTTGATAACTCTATAGGGAATCTATGGGGTATTAAGGTCAGGTGATAACTGTTTTAAAACCAGGTATTGGTAATTTTGTCAGTGTGGACAGGTGCCAAGTCCTGCTACAGAATGAAAATTCCATCTCCAAAAACCTTGCCAGCAGAGGGAAGCATGAAGTGCTCTATAATTTCCTGGTAGATGAGTGTGCTGACTTTGGTGATGATAAAACACAGTGGACCTACACCAGCAGCTGACATGGCTCCCCAAACTATCGTTGATTGTGGAAACTTCACACTAGACCTCAAGCAGCTTGGATTGTGTTCCTCTCCACTCTTCCTCCAGACTCTGGGACATTGATTTTTCAAATTAAATTTACTTTCATCTGAAAACACCTTGGACCACTGATCAACAGTCTAGTTCTTTCTTCTTGGCCCAGGTACCATGCTTCTGGTGTCTATTGGTCATGAGTGGCTTGACACAAGGAATGCAACACTTGTAGCCCATGTCCTGGATATGTGCTTCAAGAGCTGCCACACACACTCCAGCAGCAGTCCACTCCTTGTGAATCTCCTCAATTTTTGAATGGCCTTTCTTAACAATCCTTTTAAGGCTGAGGATATCCTGGTTGCTTGTGCTCCTTTTCATCACACTTTTTCCTTCCACTCAACTTTCCATTAATATACTTGGAAATGGCACTCTGAACAGACAGCTTCTTAAGCAATGACATTTTGTGGCTTACCCTCCTTGTGGTGTGTCAATGACTGAATTCTGGACATGTCAAGTCGGCAGTCTTCCCCCTTAATTGTGGAGCCTACTAAAACAGACTAAGGGTGTGTGCACACTCTGCGGTTCTGCAGCAGATTTTGCCGCTGCGGTGTACAGTACAATTATTCCCTATGGGAATACAAAACCGCAGTGCAGATGGTGCGGATTTTTCTGCAGTTTTCCTGCGGTTTTGAAACCGCAGAAAGAATTGACATGTCAATTCTTTCTGCAGAATCCGCAGGGATTTCGCTATCTCCACCATTGTGCAGATGGTGAAACCGCAGGGCCAAACCACAGGATAATCCGCAGGTCTTTTGACCTGTGGATTTTACAAAATCTGCACTGCCAAATCCACACCCCATTCCACAGCGTGTGCACGTAGCCTAAGCGACCCTTTTAAAATCTTAGCCTTTGCAGGTGTTTTTCTTAATTATTCTAATTTTATTGAGATAATGACTTGGGTTTTCATTGGCTGTAACATAAAGACTTGAAATAGATCACTCTGTTTGTAATGTCGCTATATAATTTGAGTTTCCTTTTTTTTTTTTTTTTTTTTTTTGTATTGAAGAACTGAAATTAACTTTGATATTCTAATTTTGTGTATTTTCCAACAAGGTATTCTTTAATACATACACTGTAACAATGTTGGGTAAGAGCAGTAAAGCATAGGGCCCAATGGCCTACCTCTAAATATGTAATGGCAAAGAATGAGAAAACCTTAATAAAGATAAAGCATGATGCAAAAGAGCCCCTAATCACAGTATGAATTCCTCCACACGTGCAGTATGATAACCCTATTGTACACACTTTTCTTCAATCCCCTGACAAAGAATGATGACCCATCAGTATGATTTTGAAACTGTACTCCCTAGACTGTCTTCCATACAGTATAATGAGCCACACATAAACAAAAAAACTCACCTCTACCCTTTCACTTGCTGCTCTGTTATCTTTATGGTGTCTTCAGAGCCTTTGCACATCAGGGTACAGCGGGCACATTGTAATGATTCAGTCATGCCCGCTTCTTTAAGACTTCAGCCACAGAAGGGGAATGATGTTCCTTCTTTCATTGCTTTTAACAGGATCAGCATGTAGAATGCTGATATAGTTGCAAGTGCAATACCCGGTGAAACTGATGTCAGGCTGGGCACCCGATAAGCATTCCTGGCCAAATGTACTTGAGGGTGGGGAGGGACTGTTTAGCATCATAGGCCAAATGTATTTGCTCTGTGGGCCAGAGTTTGACATGTGCACTGTAGAAATATGAAATGTACATTAATCTTGGAAGAGTTATAAGGTTAACAATTGTTTCTCGAAGATCATTGCTGATGTCTCAACTCCTTGGAAATTTGTTTAACATATGCCTGAATGCACTACAACTTCACACTACTTCCGTATTTTAGCCTAATTTCAGTTTAAAAGTTACCTATTGCCAGTTTTTTTAATGTCTGCTGTAAGACTAGCACCTTAATCAGTGCCTGTACTGCATTCTATAATGGCGTATAAAACTCCCTGATTCTTACAATTTCCATAGACTTACACAAAAAAATAAAAAAATCTTGAATCTGAGATCAAATGGGCATCCTTACTGAAGAATCTATCCATCCTCACGTGTTGGACTCTGCTGCAGTAGGGCAGAGCGAAGTGCAGCGAGAGTAAGAAGGCGATTTTCTCTGTGCAGGCTTGAGATGTCACGCAGCAAGCAACTCTCACTCAAATCAGCCCTCACCTTTGCTAAACAGGCCTAGTTCACAACCTTCGTCTCTTGCTTATCCTACAGACCCAAATATCACACTGCCCCCATTCGCTTCCAAACTCGTTGAACAGCATGTTCATGCTGAAGCTTCCTCCCACTTATCTATTTGATACCCTACAATCTGGCTTCTGTCCCGACCATTCCACTGAAACTGCCCTGACCAAAACTACTAATGACTTGCAGCCCAAGCTAACAGACAATTCTCCTTCTTGACTTGTCCTCTGCCTTTGACAGCTTACCACAGACTCCTACTACAGTGTATCTTCTCTTCCTTTGGCATTAGAGCTTGCCCTATCCTTGAACTCCTGGTACCTTTACAACTGCACATTTAGCATTGCCCTCTCCCACACTACTGCCTCATACCACTCTGTTGAAGACTCTCAAGGCTCTGTCCTAGGACCCCTACTCTTTGCCATATATACCTTTAGCCAGGGAAGATTCCTAAAGTTCTGTGGCTTCCAGTATCACCTATATGCTAACACTCAAATCTTTCTGCTGCCCAGAATTTTGGAGTGTATCGGCCATATCCTTCTCTCGTTTCCTCATGCTCAGTGTGGACAAATCTGAACTCATTATTGTTTCTCCATCTTGCATAGCTTCTCTACCTGTCACAATAAATGACATCACACTTCAACTGTACCGGAAATCTTCTGCTTCAGAGTAATCCAGAGTCAACCTGTCCTTCAAACTGCACATGAAGGCTCTCATCACCTCCTGTTACCTCAGCTCAAAAATATTTCCAGAATCTGTCCTTTCTTCAACCCTTAATCTACTAAATCCTTGTACATGGCCTTGCCTACCTGCTAATACACTCACACCTCTCCAGTATGTAATTTACTCTGCTACCCAACTAGTTTGGCTCTCTCCTCATTAGACCGCTTCTCCTTTGCAAGCCTTCCCTGACTCCCATTTCCCCATCGTATCCATTTTAAATTACAAATGCTAACCTACAATGCCTTTCATAACCTGTCTCTGCTGAACATCTCCAAAACTAATCTCCACGTATTTGGAGTGCCCCGCAGGGTACCAGGCCCGTTGACTTCAATGGTGGATGTCGCGGTGGCTGTGACCCGTTCCGTGGCCCTGAGGCGTCCAGTAATAAAATAGGGGAAAGTTGTGTGGTGTTTAAGTGTGACGCCACCCATGGTGTTAGGCAATTAATGGCCGACGCTGCGGTTTGTAGTCCCCTGGGGCTGATTGTGATGCAGCTAAGATGGTTCAGCTCCCCACGGGTAAAGTGGGGAGCCCCAGAGCAAATATATCAATAGTTTCAGATGGCAGTGAACGTTGGGGTGCAGAGAAATAAGAGAAGGACACAGAGGTGCAGTTTCTCTAACTTTTACTTGCAAGTGGTTGCAATCCAGAGTACCACATACAGGTGATGGATTGAGTCTGGCTCACCTGGAGGCATTCAGGGAATCCACCCTGCCAGGTGGAGGTTTGGGACCTTCCTTCTGCGCTTTGTTTTCAGTCTCTGCTGTTTGTAACTAAGCTGCAACCCTCTATTGCGTGATGGTTTCTCTAACCTGTATGGCTGTCAGCGTGAGCCTATTCCTCGGGTACTGTACTTTTCGCCATCAGCCCATGGCTCCTGATCCACTGCCGTGCCTTCAGGTGTTTTGTGTTCCAGAACTTGAAGTCCCCTACA
The DNA here is from genome assembly GCF_039654945.1 of Dendrobates tinctorius. Classification (NCBI taxonomy): domain Eukaryota; kingdom Metazoa; phylum Chordata; class Amphibia; order Anura; family Dendrobatidae; genus Dendrobates; species Dendrobates tinctorius. The sequence continues at coordinate 9,785,713 of NW_027361683.1, forward strand.
TTTCCAGATTCGGCAGTCAGGACATACAGCTCCTGCCCACCCACGACTCTGGCGTCCTTTTCTCTCTATTAGAGCTTCACTCTGGGGTCTGCTATATGCAGTTTTTAGCTTCCCCGGAGCATCTTGTCTCTGATCCTGTCCTTCCCCCTCCTCACAGATCAGCTTCAACTGACTGGATCTTCCAGAAAGATCCTTTACCTCAGGCTTAACTGTCTTGTCATCTCCTCAGCTGCTCTCGTTTCCATGACTACTCCCCTGTTCACTCTCTCAGCTGAATTTATAAGGCAGCTCCCCTTTCTGACCTGCAGCAGGAATTTTCATGTAATCTGTATTACCTGGCATGGGGGGGGCCCCCCCTCCTGCCTCCAGGCATGACTTTACCCCTTAGAGGGAGGCAATGTCACTGTGACAACTGGACTTTGGGGTGTCACATTCGCCGGTCCTCCCAAGACCTCCTTCTCTATGTCACAACTTATTCCTCACCCGATTGCCTCCAACTTCTGAAACCCCCCCCCCCCCCCCCCATCCTGTGGAATTCTGTGCCCCAACATGTCCGATTATCCAGAACATTTTAATTCTTCAGACAGAACTTGAAAACCCCTTTCTTCAAATAAGCTTACAGGCTGCAAAGTCCCCTTCTGCCTCAACACCACAAACTACTGCACTTCTCCCCCCACAACCTATCTCCTTCCTCATAATCCTGTAGCATGTAAGCCTCTTCACTCTGTACCAGTCTGTTTGCTTTCAATTATAGCTGTATTTTGTAAGTAACACCTTCTCATATGGTGCTATATAAATAACGAATAACGTAGGAGGTGTCAATAGCCAGGAGGCAGGATACACCTATTAGAACAGACTGGTAGAATTTACATAGTGGGAGACTTTCAAAACCTATTGGGGGGGCATAAAGGGGAGTCACTGGGGTTATATACCCCTTTATGGAATGCAGCACAGGCGATTATTAAGATTAGTCTTGGTTCAGACATGAAAAGACTGATGTCTGAATCCTTTTGAACAACTTTGTAGTAATACAATACAGATTAAAGAAGGTGCACTTAGTTTTGTGATAACTTCTGAAAAGAGATTTGTTCTCAGTGGGAGTAAAAAAAAAAAAAAAAAAAATTGTCAGCCATTAAAAACCTAAGTGTTCCAAAGCAAGCTTTTGAGACTGCTTGGGTCTAAATCAGGTATGGTATAACAAAGTGTCTGGAGAAACAAATATATTTAATATATTACCTGCTTGAGACCTACTGTAACTAGTCTCAAGTTGGTTTTCTAACTACTTTTTTAATTTTTTTTTTTTTTTTTTTTTTTTTTTGCTATTAAAAGCAATCGGGTTTTTCAACTGGCTAACTCTGTACCATAACTTTTTTCAGATGTTACTAAAAATTTTTTAACCCCTTACCAACAAATACTGGAAGTCATATGCCAGCTTGGCACACAAGTCCACATCTTTTTCAGCACATGATAGCTGATTTAGGCTGTGTGCCCACGTAAGCGTTTTTCTTGCGTTTTACAGGCAAACGCTTAATCGCTTAAAAGATGCATCCCGTTCATTTTAATGCATTTTGCACTTTTTGTGCATATTGATGCGCTTTTTTTGGCTGCAGATAACACATCGTGGTAAAAGCAGCATGCTCATTAATTTTGCGGAAAAGTCCGCTTTTAGCTATTTTCTGTGAGACTGGGGATGCGCAGAAAAAATGCGCGTTTCTGCACAAACGCCGGAAAACACGCGTTTTCTGGGAAGGAGTCCGGTTTTCATGCAGAAATTTTCTGCATACGTGGGCACATAGCCTTAACACTAGACCCTTTTGCTATTTTTCCTATAATTTCTAAAATTTTAAGAGTTCTGACTTTTTGTGACTTTTATTCACGGTAGTGTATATTTTAGGACACAAAAATGAATTGTAACTTTTTTAGAAGCCCGGATTTTACAATTCTTACCTATAAGTACTGAAGGCGTCAATTTGACCCCATATGTAAAAGTAGTAGTAGGCAAGTCACCTAATATTACAGACTACAGAAAATCACAGTGCTTCTCCCTAGTTGTAGAGTAATTGCATCTTTGCATATCAGGGAAGATTCAGCATTTTGTTCTGTCTAAACTTGTCTGAACATGTATGATCCATGTCTCTTGTAGCGATTTCTGTCTGCACTTCAGTAGCAAACATTACAGTTGAAGCTACAACTCTGCATGTTTGTACAGTGTCGTTTTATTACTTCTGCGATCTTACAAGTCCCTTTTTGCGACGTATATTTGAAGCATGAGTAAGCAGAGGGGTCTGACAAGTGATGAAATTTTGAAATGTCTTCAGAATTTATCTGAAAATGAGTCAGAAGTGGCCCATCATCCGCAATGTCTGAACCACAAACAAAAGGACAAGAAATCCGCAAGCGTTGAAAATGTGGAGTTGGAAGATGCAACTAAAACGTGCGCAAGCTGTAACAAACCAGTTTGTGAAAAATGTACTGGGAAAGTGGCAGAAAGTACTGTTTGTGTTAACTGTTGGACACCGCATGCTATGACCATGTAAAAGGAAAATGCGTGCTGGACTTGATCTTAACACTGTTCCTACTAGGTTAAAATAAATGTTCTTTAATTTGTTGGCGACAAAGTTATTTTTACTCCAGAGTCTGTACTTTTGAATGGGGGTCAAAATGACCCCTAATGGTAGTTATAGGTATTATGAAACATGCGGCAGTTCTGGTTTTAATCATCCCTAATGTACCTCTAGTAGGTGGAGCTACACTTTGCCCAAAGCAAACACACTAAATGCCACTGTCAATCTATACACCATATAACATGTGACGGCAGAGGGGCAGGGCGCTGATGGGTTGCTGTGATAGCCTGGAATATGCTGAAGATCCCTGTAATGTTCATTATAATACTGTGATTTTTCACTAAGCGCTGGCTTTCAGAGAGGTCTCCTATGAATGTCGGTTATGTATAGCATGCTACTTCACTGCTAGGTTTGGCACAAGCAATCGGCAGCTTCAAGTCCTCTAAGGAGACTACTATTAACCCCTTCACCCCCAAGGGTGGTTTGCACGTTCATGACGGGCCAATTTTTACAATTCTGACCACTGTACCTTTATGAGGTCATAACTCTGGAACGCTTCCATGGATCCCGGTGATTCTGTTTTCTCGTGACATATTGTACTTCATGTTAGTGGTAAAATTTAATTCAAATAACTTGCGTTTATTTGTGAGAAAAACAGAAATTTGGTGACAATTTTGAAAATTTCGCAATTTTCCAACTTTGAATTTTTATGCCCTTAAATCACAGATACGGCACACAAAAAACTTGATAACTAACATTTCCCACATGTTTACTTTACATCAGCACAATTTTGGAACCAAAATTTTTTTTTTTGTTAGGAAGTTATAAGGGTTAAAAGTTGACCAGCGATTTCTCATTTTTACAACACCATTTTATTTTTAGGACCACATCACATATGAAGCCACTTTGAGGGGTCTATATGATAGAAAATACCCAAAAGTGACACCATTCTAAAAACTGCACCCCTTATGGTGCTCAAAACCACATTCAAGAAGTTTATTAACCCTTTAGGTGCGTCACAGGAATTTTTTTGAATATTTAAAAAAAAAAAAAAAAAATGAACATCTAACTTTTCTTCACAAAAAAATTCGGGTTCAATTTTTTTTATTTTACCAAGGGTAACAGGAGAAAATGGACTGCTAAAGTTATTGTGCAATTTGTCCTGAGTATGCTGATATGTGGGGGGGACGACTGTTTTGGCGCATGGCAGAGCTCAGAATGGAAGGAGCGCCGTTTGACTTTTTCAATCCAAAATTGGCTGGAATTCAGATCGGACGCCATGTCATGTTTGGAGAGTCCCTGATGTACCTAAACAGTGGAAACCCCCTACAAGTGACCCCATTTTGGAAACTAGACCCCCCCCCCCCAAGGAACTTATCTAGATATGCGGTGAGAACTTTGAACCCACAAGGGCTTCACAGAAGTTTATAACGTACAGCAGTACAATTAAAAAATCATATTTTTTCCACAAAAATGACCTTTTCACCCCAATTTTTATTTTCCCAAGGGTAACAGGACCCTAGAAGTTATTGTGCAATTTGTCCTGAGTACACGGATACCCCACATGTGGGGGTAAACCACTATTTGGGCGCATGGCAGAGCTCGGAAGGGAAGCAGCACCATTTGACGTTTTTGGCTGAAATTGAGATCGGACATCATGTCTCGATTGGAAAACCTCTGATGTACCAAAACAGTGGAAACCCCCCACAAATGACCCCATTTTGGAAACTAGACCCCCTAAGGAACTTATTTAGATGTGTGGTGAGCACTTTGAACCCCCAAGGGCTTCACAGAAGTTTATAATGCCCGGGCATGAAAATAAAAAAAAATCGTATTTTTTCCACAAACATGATCAATTAGTCCCCAATTTTTTTTTTTTATTTTCCTAAGGGTAACAGGAGAAATTGAACCCCAAAAATTGTTTTGCAATTTGACCTGAGTAGGCTGATACCCTACATGTGGGGGTAAAACACTGTTTGGGCGCATGGCAGAGCTTGGAAGGGAAGGAGCACCATTTGACTTTTTCAACTCAGAATTTGCTGGAATTGAGATCAGACGCCATGTTGCATTTGGAGAGCCCCTGATGTGCCCAAACAGTGGAAACCCCCAATTCTAACTCCAACCCTAACCCTAATGGAAAAATGGAAATAAATACTTTTTATTTTATTTTTCCCTAACTAAGGGGGTGATAATGGGGGGGGTTTGATTTACGATTTATGGCAGTTTTTATATTTGGCAGCTGTCGCACGCTAAAAGACGCTTTTTATTGTAAAAATAGTTTTTGCATCACCACATATTGAGAGCTATAATTTTTCCATATTTTGACCCACCGAGTCATGTGAGGTCTTATTTTTTGCGAGACAAGTTGACGTTTTTATTGGTACCATTTTCAGCCACGTGACATTTTTTGATCGCTTTTTATTCCGATTTTTGGGACGCAGAATGAACAAAAACCAGCGTTTCATGAATTTCTTTTGGGGGAGTGCGTCTACACCGTTCCGCGTGCGGTAAAACTGATAGAGGTTTTATTCTTCGGGTCAGTATGGTTACAGCGATACCTCATTTAGGTCATTTTTTTTTTTTTGTTTTGTTGGTTTTATGCAATGAAAACTATTTTATATAAAAAATAATTATTTTTGCATCGCTTTATTCTGCGAGCTATGACTTTTATTTTTTCGCTGATGATGCTGTGTGGTGGCTCGTTTTTTGCAGGACAAGATGACGTTTTCAGCGGTGCCATGGATATTTATATGCGTCTTTTTGATCGCGCGTTATTACACTTTTTGTTTGGCGGTATGATAATAAATCATTATTTTTTGCTTCGTTTTTTATTTTTTAAGGGGTTCGCTAAAGGGGTTAACTAATGGGATAGTTTTATAGGGCAGGTTGTTACGGACGCGGCGATACCTAATATGTGTACTTTTATTTTGTTTATTTCCAAAAAAGATTTATTTGGGGGAATATTTTTTTTTTTTTTTTTTTTTTCTAATTTGGCGTTTTTTTTTTTTTTTTTTTTTTAACCCCTTACCTACAATTGACGTAATATTCCATCCATGTGACCATGGACCTAATTACCATGGACGGAATATTACGTCACCATGATCAGCGGCGCCCACGTGGTGAGCGCAGCTGATCGCGGCCGGGTGTCAGCTATGATAATGTGTCAGGGGCGGTCACGGACCGCCCCCGACACGTTAACCCCTTGCACACCGCGATCAAACGCGATCGTGGTGTACCGGGGGTTAAAGGGAAGCATCGGCAGGGAGGGGGCTCCCTCCGTGCTTCCCTGGGCCCCCCACGGCAGCGCAATGTGCAGTGCTGCTGCGGGGGGGCTCCTTTCCTCCAGGCCCCCGAATCCAAGATGGCGACGGGGGCCTTCTGGGGCCAGAGGAAGCTGGCTTCCTCAGTGCCTGCAAAGCGCAGGCATGAGGAAGTCTGCAGCAGTGCCTGTGACAGATCGCTGATCTGTCACAGTGATCTGTGATGTCACAGGACAGTGATGTCCCACCTGGGACAAGGTAATAAAGTAAAAAAAATAAAAAAAGGGTTAAAAATAATTTAAAAAAAAAATCGCTAAATTAGTAAAAAAAAAAAAAAAAAAAATTCCCCAATAAATCCATTTTTTCAAAATAAAAAAAAACAAAAACAATAAAAGTACACATTTGGTATCGCCGCGTCCGTAAAGACCTGCCCTATAAAACTGTCCCATTAGTTAACCCCTTTAGCGAACCCCTTAAAAAATAAAAATAAAAAACGAAGCAAAAAATAATTTATCATACCACCGAACAAAAAGTGCAATAACGCGAGATCAAAAAGACACATATAAATATCCATGGTACCACTGAAAACTCCATCTTGTCCCACAAAAAACGAGCCACCATACAGCATCATCCGCAAAAAAATAAAGTTATAGCTCGCAGAATAAAGCGATACAAAAATAATTATTTTTTATATAAAATTGTTTTCATTGCAAAAAACCGACAAAACATAAACGACCTAAATGAGGTATCGCTGTAACCGTACTGAGCCGAAGAATAAAACCGCTTTATCAATTTTACCGCACGCGGAACGGTGTAAACGCACCCCCCCCAAAAGAAATTCTTGAAATGCTGGTTTTTGTTCATTCTGCGTCCCAAAAATCGGAATAAAAAGCGATCAAAAAATGTCACGTGCCCGAAAATGGTACCAATAAAAACGTCAACTCGTCCCGCAAAAAATAAGACCTCACATGACTCGGTGGGTCAGAATACGGAAAAATTATAGCTCTCAATATGTGGTGATGCAAAAACTACTTTTACAATAAAAAGCGTCTTTTAGCGTGTGACAGCCGCCAAACATAAAAACCGCCATAAATAGTAAATCAAACCCCCCGTTATCACCCCCTTAGTTAGGGAAAAATAATAAAACTAAAAGAAAATGTATTTATTTCCATTTTCCCGTTAGGTTTAGGGCTAGGGCTCAGATTAGGGTTAGGGGTGTGTTGAGGTTAGGGTTGGAGTTATAATTGGGGGGGTTTCCACTGTTTGGGCACATCAGGTGCTCTCCAAAGGCAACATGGCGTCTGATCTCAATTCCAGCCAATTCTGAGTTGAAAAAGTCAAATGGTGCTCCTTCCCTTCCAAGCTCTGCCATGTGCCCAGTGTTTTACCCTACATGTGGGGGTATCAGCCTACTCAGGACAAATTACAAAACAACTTTTGGGGTCCAATTTCTCCTGTTACCCTTAGGAAAATAAAAAATTGGGGGCAAAAATATAATTTTGCGGAAAAAAATGTTTTTTTTATTTTCACGCCCAGGCGTTATAAACTTCTGTGAAGCCCTTGGGGGTTCAAAGTGCTCACCACACATCTAGATAAGTTCCTCAGGGGGTCTAGTTTCCAAAATGGGATCATTTGTGGGGGTTTTTCACTGTTTAGGTACATTAGGGGCTCTCCAAAGGCAACATGACACCCACAGACCATTCCATCAAAGTCTGCATTCCAAAACGTCACTACTTCCCTTCCGAGCCCTGACATGTGTCCATACAGTAGTTTTCTCCCACATATGGGGTGTCAGCGTACTCGGGACAAATTGGACAACAACTTTTGGGGTCCAATTTCTCCTGTTACCCTTGGGAAAATAAAAAAATGGGGACTAAAAGATGTTTGTGGAAAAAAATATGGTTTTTTTATTTTCACGCCCGGACGTTATAAACTTCAGTGAAGCACTGGGGGGTTCAAAGTGCTCACGACACATCTAGTTAATTTCCTTGGGGGGTCTAGTTTCCAAAATGGTGTCATTTGTGGGGGTTTCTAGTGTTTTGGTACATCAGGGGTTTTCCAATCGCGACATGGTGTCCGATCTCAATTCTAGCCAAAAACGTCAAATGGCGCTGCTTCCCTTCCGAGCTCTGCTATGCACCCAAATAGTCATTTACACCCACATATGGGGTATCGGCGTACTCAGGACAAATTGCACAATAACTTTTAGGGTCCTGTTACCCTTGGAAAAATAAAAATTGGGGGTGAAAAGATCATTTTTGTGGAAAAAAATATGATTTTTTAATTGTACCGCTGTACGTTATAAACTTCTGTGAAGCCCTTGTGGGTTCAAAGTTCTCACCACATATCTAGATAAGTTCCTTGGGGGGGGTCTAGTTTCCAAAATGGGGTCACTTGGGGGGTTTCCACTGTTTAGGTACATCAGGGGCTCTCCAAACGCGGCATGGCGTCCGATCAGAATTCCAGCCAATTTTGCATTGAAAGTCAAACGGCGCTCCTTCCCTACTGAGGTCTGCCATGCGCCGAAACAGTGGTCCCCCCCCCCCACATATCAGGTATCAGTGTACTCAGGACAAATTGCACAATAACTTTTGCAGTCCAATTTCTCCTGTTACCCTTGGTAAAATAAAGAAAATTGAACCTGAAGTATTTTTTTTGTGAAAAAAAGTTAAATGTTCAGTTTTTTTTTTAATATTCAAAAAATTCCTGTGACGCACCTAAAGGGTTAATAAACTTCTTGAATGTGGTTTTAAGCACCTTAAGGGGTGCATTTTTTAGAATGGTGTCACTTTTGGGTATTTTCTATCACATAGACCCCTCAAAGTGGCTTCAAATGTGAAGTGGTCCCTAAAAATAAAATGGTGTTGCAAAAATGAGAAATCGCTGGTCAATTTTTAACCCTTATAACTTCCTAACAAAAAAAATTTTGGTTCCAAAATTGTGCTCATGTAAAGTAAACATGTGGGAAATGTTATGTATTAAGTTTTTTGTGTGCCGTATCGCTGTGATTTAAGAGCATAAAAATTCAAAGTTGGAAAATTGCGAAATTTTCAAAATTTTCGCCAAATTTCCGTTTTTTTCACAAATAAACGCAAGTTATTTGAATACAATTTTACCACTACCATGAAGTACAATATGTCACGAGAAAACAATGTCAGAATCACTGGGATCCATGGAAGCGTTCCAGAGTTATGACCTCATAAAGGGACAGTGGTCAGAATTGTAAAAATTGGCCCGGTAGTTAACGTGCAAACCACCCTTGGTAGTGAAGGGGTTAAATGGTCCCAGGTGGGACATCACTGTCCTGTGACAGATCACTGATCTGTCACATCACAGATCACTGTGACAGATCAGCGAGGAAGCCAGCTTCCTGCAGGCCCCCGAAGGTCCCGTCGCCATCTTGGATTCGGGGGCCTGCAGGAAAGGAGCCCCCGCAGCAGCGCTGCACATTGCGCTGCCGTGGGGGGCTCAGGGAAGCACGGAGGGAGCCCCCTCCCTGCCGAAGCTTCCCTTTAACTCCCGGTACACCGCGATCGTGTTTGATCGCGGTGTGCAAGGGGTTAACGTGTCGGGGGCGGTCCGTGATCGTCCCTGACACATTGTGCCGAGTGTCAGCTATGATAATCAGCTGACACCCGGCCGCGATCAGCGGCGCTTACCACGTGGGCGCCGCTGATTGCGGTAGACGTACTATCCCGTCCATGGGCCTAGGGGCCCGGGTCCCATGGACGGGATAGTACGTCTGTCAGAAAGGGATTAAATACAGTTGCTATTAAAAATATAAACATTGGTTGCAATCACAAAATAAAGAAGGATTTTTCCAGCGTCTCCAGGAGATAAAATAATTGCTTTATTGAGAATATAAAATTTTCTTACCATCAGGTAAAAACGACATAAAGAGGCGTATGAAGGGGAGCAATTTCCTACACGTTTCACCCTAAGAGGGCTTAATCGCCCCCTTTTTGCCTCATTAAAAGTAAAACCATTTAAATCTTTTAAACGCTTTGGTATCACTGCATTTGTAAAATGTAATATTTTTAAATGGCATAACAAGAAAATCGAAACTCCTGAATTCCTGGCTTATTGCAATGTTACGATGGCCAGCAAACCAATTTACCCCAAAATGGTAAAAACATCAGCTCATGGTGCAAAAAATAAGCCCCCACGCAGCCTTGAATGTAAAACGTTACTGGTCTCTTGGGGGTCACTACTTTACAAAAAAAATAAAAAAATTACACATTTGATAGCTGTGCACTCGTACTGATCTCAATCATACTGCCAGGTCAGTTTGCCTGTATTAGTGGACATGGTAAATAATAAATAAATTAAAAAAAAAATAAAATTTGGAATTGCACTTTTTTAAATTTCAACGCACTTGGGATTTTTTTTATAATGCTTTCCAGTGAAGACATTGGTAGTATTAGGTTTAATTAGAGAAGTTTTATCACAGTATTGTTCTAGACACATTATCTCAATGTAGCCAATAGAGAAGTATTTTCAGAAGCATGTTCCTTAATACATTTGGTGGTACACATATAACTTTTTTTTTTTTTTCTCTATCATACACTTTTCAAATAAGGAAAATGAAAGTCTTCTTTCTGCTGCTGGTAAACCTACAAAACGTCATCAAAAGAAGTCTGCAAGTAGCAAGGATTCGCAGTTAAAGATGCTAGAATCTGAAAGTGGAACAAAGATTTCTGTCAAGGCCAAAGCTAAAAGGGTAAAGTTGCAGAATGTGTCAACTTAACAAGATCTTGTTGGTGTGTGTTTTTTTTTTTTTTTTTTTTTTTTTTTTTTTTTTTTTGTAGTCATGGAATATAATTAGTAAAGGCAGGACTGCCACTAGGAATTTCAGGGCCCAATACTGGCAACATGTTTGGAGCCTGTTTGAGGCTCAACCCCTCAAACTGTCCACAGCCCCACCGATCTCTCTTGGAAAAACTCCACTTCTCACCAATCACACATTACCAGTTCCCATCACCAGATCACACATAGCCAGCAGCTTTTGTTTTGGCCAAAAGACTTTTTCTAAGCTGCCAATATGACAAGGTAGATTCTTTTGGCCGAGCACTACTCTATCCTATTAACCATTTGTTAAAATATCCAATACAACTTGGGTATACACTTTATTTTTTTTTTTATTCTTTCAATTTTTGAATGACCAATAATATCACATACAAGAGACAAATACACTACATCATATTGCCACCACGTACAAGGGACAGATCCGCCACACCATGTCCAGACCGCATATTACCACCACATAGTGACTAAATAGCACAGACAAAGAGCAAATACCACCACACCATGGCTTGACAACATATTACCACCACATAGTGACTGAATACTAAATGCTGATCGTTGTTAAAAAATACTATTATCACCATAAGTGCCTTTATACACAGGAGATCTGTACTTGGTATTCAGTGTGTTCAGGTAATAGTGATCACCAGTGACACTATACACAAGCACACTATATATGGTACAGGTTATACAGTGATCAATGACCTTATACACAGCAGCTCTGTATATAGTGTTAATGTAATACAGTGATCACTGGTGATATTGTACACAGTACTGCTGTGTATAGTCAGTGTACAGGTAACACACTGACTCTGCAGTGATGTCTCTAGGTGAAGTCCTTCATCTTTGCTTTTCATCTTCATCCAGCACAGACCTCCATCACTCCTTCCAGGCAGGGCTTGTCTCTGCAAATAAGTTATCTAGAGCACCACTTGCAGAACACATTACTTAATTTTTTACCAGCTTCTACACTGCACCAGATGATGGAAAAAAAGGTGACAGTGTCGCTCTGCACAGTAACAGGACCACCCCCCATTTAAAACAGTGTCCTTAGAAAATAAAATTAATTCATGACTGCAGTAATATCTCTTAATTAGCCCCTAGAGTAATAATATCCCCAATACTGGCCTCTCTCATTCCTGGCTCCAGGCATATGTTCGCCCACCCTGCCCTCATGAGTATCCATTCAGTCAGTATCCCCTGCTGATGGGGCCCCATACACCAGTCAGGGCAGTAATGCCCTGATGATGGCCCTGAGTAAAGGCACAGGGATCTTTTATCTTGGAGCTCCCTCTACCATTACTACAATTGTCAAAGGTACACTAAATATTTCCTCACTCAATGCCAAATTAAGTCACAATTTTAATACTAGAACATTTCAGTCAAAGCAAACATTTTAAAAAAGATCTAATCACCTTTCCTTTTGTGCATCTGATTGTGTGCCCGAAGTCCAAATATTCTGTAGATTTTTAATGTCTGTTGGGATTCCCTGTTAAACAAAACACCATAAAGTCTATACCCTTAGTACCTGACAGTACTCGGGCAAGAGGGGATAAAGCTCCTCCTTGAGACTGGGTTGTAATAACTTGCTATAATACAGTATATAACCCTTCAAATATTTTTAGCAACATTTTCTTAATTTTCCTGCAGGCACAACGTTTAGACAGTGAAAATATTTCCAATGGACCTAATGTTCAGAAGAAGCCCATGAAGAAAAGTAGGAAAAGGAAAAATGCAGACTCAAAAAAGACAACTTGCTAAGATATATATGTATATATGTAAAAGAATAACAGTCATTGTCTGTACTTGATGGTCAGAAGTTGAGCATTCTATAGAAAGTTTGTCTTTTTTGAAACTAGTGAAAGTATTTCCCTATGTGCTTTTATACATGTAATGAACATATTTTTTTATAAAATGTCAGGTGTCAATATTTTGATAAATAAAAATTAAGTGATTTACTATAGAAAATCATGTGATTAGAATTTCTAAAAATGTAAAATAAGTGTAAAACACAAGATGAAATTGGGCACCGAGGATTTAAAAAAAAAAAAAAAAAATTATTCAAGGCTGGTTTTAGATATGACTAAAGTGAGTTAAAAAGTTCTCTAACTGTTAATCCATGCCTCTGAATTTGGGAGGTGCATTTTTGACAAAGGGTGTACTCGCCTTTTGGTATTTTACTCATGTTAGCCTCTGTCTAATGTGATAAGAGTTGGCCATGCCCCAATAGGTTTGTGTGAATGCCTTGTGTTTGATCAGACTAGAGTGACACAGGGTAAAGGCCCTGTCACACACAGCAAGATCGCTGATTTTGTGACGCCACCGCGGCTCTTAGTTACCCGCTGTTTACCTTGGATACCAACTTGATCGCTGGTGAGTCTGTCTAACCAGGGCTGCCATTAGGAATTTCAGGGCCCCATACTGTAAAAATTTTTGGGCCCCCTTGAGACTCCGTCCAGGCTCCACCCCAGCCATGCCTCCACCCCTCAAATCTTCCAGAGTCCCACTGCCCACTCTTGGAAAAACTCCACTTCTGCACCACATCCTCATCAATCACACATTAACATTTCCCAGATCATACATATAGCCAGCAGCTTTTGTTCTGGCCAAAAGAATTTTAAGCCGCCACCACAACAAGGTAGACTCTTTTGGATGAGCTCTACTTTACTGTAACTTATTAATCATTTGTTAAAATATCCAATACTCTGTTTAGGTATATTATTTTTCTTTAAGGAAATGAGTCACATACTTTTTTTAAAAATAATTGAACCCAGATTGTGACTTTTTTTTATAATCTGTATTTCTAATTGTAGATTATTGTATTGTTTTCTGTACATGTATGAAGCTGTCGGTGGATATCTATCTGCGCTCGGACCGCAGTGCATGGACAGGCTGCGGGTCTCCTGACTAGAACTCAGCAGACTCACAGCATGTATGAGGATGCAGGCCAGGAGATCGGCGCCCAGTCCATGCACCGCAGTGCGAGCGTAGAACAATTTCCCAAATAAAGAGGTTTCCCAGTCATATATACCCACTTTTTATTTTTCCATCAATATGGCCGTGTGAGGGCTTGTTTTTTGCAGGACGAGTTGTACTTTTGAATGACATTATTGGCTTTACCAAATAGCGTCCTGGAAAATGGGGAAAAAAAATTCAAAGTGCGGTGAAATTGAAAAAAATGGAATTCTAGAATTTTTTTTTGGTCACGTCAGCAGATTCCCATCTCCGCCTTCCTGCAAGTCCTCACACACTGCCCGCCTCCTCTGCCGATTTCAGAATCTTCTGTCTCCCAGAAACGTGACATGTTGCTGCTCTGCTCCAGAATGAAGAGCGCGCAGTGTCACATGACCTGCGTCAGGACCATGATGCACTTGGTCCTGCTGCTGCTTTAAAGGTACAGCACTGATTCTCCCTCACCCATGACAGCACCACGGAGAGAGGGGGTCCGCCCATCAAGGACAGGAACCTACAGACAAAAGAGCGGCACCTCTCCTCCGCCCCCAGTTGGGTTCCTGTCCTTGACGGGTGAACCACGGCAGCAAGAGCGCAGCGCTTACCGGGAGGTGAAGATCCGGGACCGCCCCGTCCGCGGTCAGACAGCGGGAAGGCCCCTGTCGCGGCGGGGTCGGTTGCCGAAGCCGCCACCGCTGCAGCTGAGGGGCTGTCCAGGGTGAGCGGGCGGGGAGGACCGGGCCGCCGCTCCGGGAGTAGGGGCCGAGGGACGCCGGATAGGGGCAGCGCTGGGTACACAGGTGTACCAAGATGGCGCTGCCCCGGAAGTAGAATGAGGAACTTCCGGGTCCCCGCGGTCGGCACATGCGCAGTACGCACTCCCCGGGGGAAGAGCGGTGCAGGCCGGGAAGACAGGTGACGCCAGGGCGGCTTATTCAAATTGGGAACGCTAAAGCAGCCTCAGAGCTGGAAGCGTTCAGGCGCGATGGATAGCGACCAGCATGAGGAGCTACAGCAGCCTAAGCAGCAGCAGCAGCAGCAGCAACAAAGGCAGCATCACCAGCGCCACCAAAAGGATAAAGACGGACGGGGGAGCAGGTCCAGCAGCCACTCCACGCAGCAGTCTACTGCAAGGAGCAAGTCACCTGCCGTGGATCGCCCAGTGAGGGATTTGGATCCACTTCCAGAACTGGTACCTGCAACCGCGCATGAGGGGTAAGTGGATCTTCGTGAATGTTCCCCATTGTAATAGACTTCTTTCCCTTATCAGGGAAAGAAGAAAGAAAAGACCAAGAACAGGGAATGCCCCACCTGTGGGAAACCATTACCAACGCCCTGGGAGAAAAAATTGTGTGACTCCTGTATACAGGAGGTCCTCGGCGGTGAAACCCCGGATCATGCCGCAGACCTAAGGGCGGTAATCCGCGCAGAAATTCAGAGTGCCCTTTCATCCAGAAAACGGGAAAGGAAGGGAAGGAAGGGGGACGTGGTGATAGAGTCCCAATCAGACAGCTTATCGTCAGGGGAAGTCACCTCCCATACTGTAAATACCGACTCGTCATCCTCCGATGAGGAGACGGAAGGTCGTCATTGTTTCCCCCTGGACGAAGTGGATGCCTTAGTAAAGGCGGTAAGATCCACTATGGGGGTGGAAGAACCCCGGACTGATAGATCAGTCCAGGACATTATGTTCGGGGGACTGAGTCAAAAAAAACGGAAGGTATTTCCGTTAAATAAGAACGTCCAAGGCCTCATAGATAAAGAATGGGAAAAACCGGATAGGAAAAGCTCCACAGTTCCTTCCATCAAAAGGAAGTACCCATTTGAGGAGGAAGCATCCACATCATGGGATAAGGCCCCCAAACTAGATGTGGCGATAGCCAAAGCTTCAAGAAAGTTTGCACTCCCCTTTGAAGATATGGGTACCCTGAAAGACCCGTTAGATAAAAAAGCGGATACCCTACTTAAGGGCACCTGGGAATCAGCCGGGGGAAACATCAGGCCAGCGGTAGCGGCAACCTGTACCTCCAGAGCTCTTATGGTATGGATAGACCAATTGGAGAGACAGATAAGGGAAGGGGTTCCCAGAGATAAAATCCTGGAATCCATGCCAATGATAAGAGGGGCGGCAGCCTACCTGGCCGACTCTTCGGCTGATTCGATAAGATTGTCATCTAAAACAGCAGCCTTGTCGAATGCAGCTAGACGAGCTTTATGGTTAAAATGTTGGCCTGGGGATCTCCAGACAAAAATAAAATTATGCGCCATTCCCTGTGAAGGAAAATTCCTCTTCGGGGAAACCTTGGATGACATCCTCGAAAAGGCAGGCGACAAAAAGAAAGGCTTCCCAAACCTAGGACCTGTGACCGCCACAGGCTTTAAACGGTCCTTTCGGAACAAAAAGTTCTTCCAGAGGAGACCCCCGAGAGACCAAAAATGGGAAGACAGAAGAAGGGACAGGGGGTTCATCTTCGGTAACTCGTCCCGGGATAAAAAACCCGCCAAGTGACTGTGGGCCCAGGGTGGGAGGGAGACTAAGGTTTTTCCTCCCAGCCTGGGAGAAAATATCCAACAATCCCTGGCTGATAAATCTTGTAAGATCGGGATTAAGGATAAACTTTTATTCTCTCCCGCCGCAAAAATACATAATTACCCCGATAAGGTCGTCAAAAAACGAACAGGACGCCCTCGAAAAGGAGGTTCTGAGTATGTTGGACAAAAAAGTCCTACAGGAGGTTCCCCCACAGGAGAGAGGCAGGGGGTTCTACTCGCCTCTCTTCCTGGTAACCAAACCAGACGGCACCTTCCGCACCATCATAAATTTAAAAAGACTGAATTGCTATATCAAGAACGAAAAATTCAAGATGGAATCGATCAAATCGACCATCAAAATTCTCTTTCCGCAATGCTTTATGGTGGTCCTAGACCTCAGCGATGCCTACTACCATGTCCCCATTCACAAAGAATCCAGGCAATACCTCAGGCTAGCAGTCTCGATAGCAGGAGAAATAAGAGAATTCCAATACAAGGCCCTGCCATTTGGGATCTCAGTGGCTCCACGGGTCTTTACGAAATTGGTGGCAGAGATGATGGCTCACATAAGAGAACAGGATGTTCTGATAGTGCCTTATTTGGACGACTTTTTAATAGCGAGCAACTCAGGCCAGAAATGCACAGAACAGAGGGACCGAGTGATGAGCACTCTAAAAAACCTCGGGTGGCTTCTGAACCTGAAAAAGTCAAGGCTGGAACCAAAGAGAGTCCAGGAGTTCCTAGGCCTGACACTGGATTCAAACATCCAAGTGTGTTACTTGCCAGATCACAAAAGGGACAGAATTATTCATATAGTACAAAAAGCGAGGCAAAACCCCTCTATGACACTAAGACGAGCAATGTCCCTGTTAGGGTCCCTCTCTGCATGCTTGCCGGCGGTCCAGTGGGCACAAATACATATGAGGGATCTGCAATGGGATATCCTGACCAACCAGCGGACCTTAGGAGACCACTTGGAACATCATATTACGCTAGGTTCAAAAACTATTCTTTCCCTAGCCTGGTGGGAGGACAAAAACAACTTGTCCAAAGGGATCCCCTGGGAGGCCAAAATCACACATGTAATTACCACCGACGCCAGTCCTGTGGGTTGGGGAGCACACATGGGCATCAGCGTGGCTCAAGGGGGATGGAGAAGTCAAGAACTAAAAGCCTCCTCGAATCAAAAAGAACTGCTAGCAGTAAATTATGCCTTGAGTCACTTTTTGCCAGCATTAAAAGGCCATCATGTCCGGATATTCTCGGACAACCGAGTAACAGTGGCCTATATAAACCACCAGGGGGGAACCAGGTCCAGAACGCTAATGGAGGCATCCTTCGAGATATTCGGGTTGGCAGAGAAAAACTTACTGTCCCTATCGGCGCTACATATACGGGGAGTAGAGAACCAAACGGCAGACTTTCTGAGCCGTACCCAACTACATCAGGGGGAGTGGGCTCTAAATCAGTCCGTTTTTCAGAAGATTGTGGAAATGTGGGGAACCCCAGACATAGACTTATTTGCAGACCACAAAAACAAAAAAGTGGAAACATTCTGTTCTCTAAATCCCAAAGGGAATCCTCACACCCTGGACGCATTTATGCTCCCATGGACACGGGGTTTACTGTATGCCTTCCCACCGACCATTCTCCTTCCGGCGGTGATAAGGAAAGTCAGGGAAGAGGGGGCTCGGGTAATACTTATAGCCCCTTTCTGGCCAAAAAGAACATGGTTTTCATGGCTCAGAATAATGTCAGTAACCGACCCCTGGGTTCTACCAGATCTCCCCGACCTTCTATCGCAGGGCCCTGTGCTACACCCCCAAGCAGTGAACCTCCATTTAACAGCATGGAATTTGAAAGGTCACTGCTGAGGGGGAAAGGATTTTCAGAAAATCTAATTTCCACGTTACAAAAAAGTAGAAAACCAGTTACAATCAAAGCCTATGGTAGAACCTGGAGAAAATTCCTATCCAGTTCGGGGGCAAAGGTTCAGGATGGAATACAAATGGATAAAATCCTGGAATTCCTCCAAAGGGGGTTAGAACAGGGACTAGCGACTAACACACTGAGGGTACAGGTAGCGGCCCTGGGCGCCCTCTATAATCAGGAGGTAGCGAGCGACCCTTGGGTGGCACGGTTTATGAGGGCCGCAGCCAGGTCTAGACCAATAGCTACCCAGAAAGTACCATCATGGGATCTGAACTTAGTGTTGTCAGCCCTAACAGGACCCCCATTCGAGCCTATTCAGTCAGCTCCACTAAAGACCCTATCATTAAAAACGATACTGCTAGTGGCCCTAACATCGGCCCGCAGAGTAAGTGACATTCAAGCCTTATCGGCAATACCCCCATTCATTAAAATTATGGAGGATAGAATTATATTGAAACCTGACCCTGCATATTTGCCCAAGGTAGCAACACACTTCCATAGATCACAGGAGGTAGTCCTTCCTTCCTTCTGCCCAAACCCTACGAATAGAGGAGAGGAGAAATTTCACACATTAGATGTGAAGAGGTGCTTAGTGCATTACCTAGAGGCCACCAAGGGATGTAGGAAGGAAGGATCTCTCTTTGTGTGTTTCCAGGGACCTCGTAAGGGGCTCGGGGCGTCCAAAAGTACCCTGGCAAGATGGATAAGAGACGCGATTGCCCTGGCATACTCATGCAGCGGGAATACCATCCCGGAGGGTCTAAAAGCCCACTCTACAAGAGCAATGGCGACCTCATGGGCAGAAAGATCAGAGGTATCGATAGAACAGATCTGTAAGGCGGCCACCTGGTCAACACCTTCTACCTTTTTCAAACACTATCGCCTAGATCTAGCCTCTGCGTCTGACCTGACCTTCGGGAGAAGGGTCCTTCAGGCGGTGGTCCCTCCCTAAGCTACCAATCTCTGAAATTCTCTCCGTGGTGCTGTCATGGGTGAGGGAGAATAGCTTAGTTACTCACCGATAACGGTGTTTCTCGGAACCCATGACAGCACCCGCTTAATTCCCCCCCTCTTTTCACGTGTGCGGTGAGCACGATTTAATGTGTGTAGAGTGTGTTCTTAGTCACGAGGTTTCTCTATAAGTATGCAAATTATAATGTTATGTATATACTTTTGTTATTAACTAACCGGGAGACCCTCTGATGCTCTGTAACCAACTGGGGGCGGAGGAGAGGTGCCGCTCTTTTGTCTGTAGGTTCCTGTCCTTGATGGGCGGACCCCCTCTCTCCGTGGTGCTGTCATGGGTTCCGAGAAACACCGTTATCGGTGAGTAACTAAGCTATTTCTGGCCGCTGCATTCACTAACAACACTGTAGGTGTATCTTTAAATCACCACAGGGTTGTTATGTATCTGGCTTGCAGCGGCCATGAACTATTGCACCTGTAGCCCAAACGGCAGTATCAAGAGAGGAGGGCCCGGGCTGCCAGCGTATCCGGGCCCCTCTTTTTGCTACTGTTCATGGGGCCCCATACAGTAGTAAGGGCAGTAATCCCCTGATGGCGGCCCTGTGTCTATGTCCAAGCGATCCCATCTACATTGGATCGTAGGTGGGATCGCTGGGACATTGAAGCGTGTAACGGGGCCCTAAGACTTGAGCATGTTCACACGTAGCATTTTTTATGCGTTTTTCAACGCTGCCATTGCTTTCAAACAATGCAAATACACTTACTGTGAAAAGTCATTGTAGCATTTAACAACCTTAGCTGGCCATGTAGTGTGTGTGTGACACATCAGGCACATTTTGTTTAATTTAGGAAGAAGTGCCTCTTGGTCACAAAGCCTATTTTTATTGGGTCATCAGTTGACCTTACTATTCATAAATGGCCAGTATTAAACAGTAGGTCTCCAGTACTGTTATTGCCTATGCATTGAGTGGCTGGGCTGCCAAAAATTAGGACGCACTCAATACCCCTTTGATGTGAAATACAGGAGGGCCTCATGAAAGCGTTCCCAGTATAAGAAAATGGGTCTCCCATAGTTTTGGCCTGTGAATTAAATGTAAGGCCTGCCCTGCAGCAAAGTAACACGCACCCCATAAAGCCTTTGAACCAACATACTGGATGGACACAGGAAAACCAAGTTCAAATTATTCTTTTGGCACTGCCATACTGTTAGCCTATGCATTGAATGCAAGGCATGCCCCAAATTTGGACAAACCGAAACACCACTTGGAAGAGACGTGTATGAAGTCCTCCTAAAAAGTTATTTCCATTACAAAGGAGTGGATCTCCTATTCTTGTAATGCCCATACAGTAAGTGTATGGGCTGACAAACATTTTCCCCTGGGGGTGGGGGACACATCAACCTACTGTGTAGCTAATTATTATGGACATCCTAAACACCCTTGCAAAACAATCTAGTGGCTGTTTTGTTACAGAACATGATCACCCTGGTGATCTAGGGGTGGTGTAGGAAGAGACGTGGAGCATGGCCTGTGAAAAAGGTCTTCCCAGTTTAAAGGAGCAGGTCTGCTATACTTGTAATGCCCACACACTAAGTGCATAGGCTGGGGAAAAAAAAAAAAAAAAAAAATTCCCCTTGGGGTAGGGGACACATCACCATAGATTGTAAACATTTTTGGAATGGACATGAAAACACTCTTGAGAAAATGTCTACTGGCTGTTGCATCATGGACCACAGTCACCCTCATGTTATAATGGTGGTGAAGGAGGATAATACACAAAATAGTCAGTCAAGAAGCGTATACCCATGTGTGGGTGTGAAGAGGTGCATGGTAATACACCTCCCAAAAAATACTGAATTGGAGGTTGTTTTGCTGTTATCACTTGGTGGTGCACAGAAGTCTTCCCCCAATCCAGGCATTGTTCATTTTTATAAGGGTCAGCCTGTCAGCATTTTCAGTTGACAGGCAGCTGCGTTTATCAGTAGTTATTCCACCAACAGCACTAAAAACCTGCTTTGACAAAATGCTAGTGGAAGGGCAGGCCAGGACCTCCAAGGTGTAGCGAGCCAGTTCACGCCACGTGTCCAGCTTGGATACCCAATAATTAAAAGGCACAGATGAATCATGGAGGATATTGGTACGGTCGGTAAGGTACTCCTTCAACATCTTCCCAAACTTTCCAGGCCTTGTGGGACTACCCACGACTCTGTGCCAGGGAGATGGGAGGGTCTGAGAACTGTCCCAGATCTTTGCCAGTGTTTCCATACCTCTGCTGGGACTGTAGTTGGGTCAGTCTTACCGCTACTCCTTGGTTGTCCAACGAACTGACCTCTGCCGCCAGCATTTTCAGAAGGAAACTTTTTCACTAATTCTGCAACAATAGCCCTCTGGTACTGCATCATTTTATTACACCTTACTGACTCTGAAATAAGAAAGTGAAAGTTCTCCTTGTAGCATGGGTCTAGAAGTGTCACCAACGAGTACTGAGTGTCAGCAAAAATTTTGATAATGCATGGGTCACTGGAAAGGCAGCACAACATAGTCTGCCATGCGTGTCAGACTGATAACTGTCAAGCCGTCAGTGTCCTCACCAACAGGACGGCTGACCATGGTTCACACCTCTGCCCTGTCCTCAGGCCATCCACGCTGAACAGACTGTATGACAGTTGTGCTTTTAGTACCGTCTATAGTGCAGGAAAGTAGCTCCTGTTCTTCCTCCTCATTTTCAACCAATCCACGTTGAGATAACATGAGGCTGGACTGTGTGTAATCACGCTGTATGGTTCCTTGCTCCATCTCATCATGCTACGCCTGTAATGTAATACATACTTTTTTTTTTCATAGTGAGCAGAGAGCTTTTCAGAATGCAGAGAAGCGGATGGTGATGCTAATTATGGCGTAATCACCGCTCACTATCTTGGTGGACTCCTCAAAGTTGTGTGGGATGGTACATATGTCTGACATCCATGTCCACTCCTGAGGCCTTATGTGTGGATTCTGAACTGAATACTGACGCCCTTGTTGATGCTGGTAGTCAACAACTGCCCTCTTCTGCGCACAAATCCTTTCTCTTTACCCCATGACGGCACCACGGAGAGAGAGGGATCCGCCCTCAGGGACAGGAAACCTACAGATGAAAAAGGCGGTACCTCTCTCCCACATCAGTTGGTTTCCTGTCCCTGACGGGGAACCTACAACACGTACCTGGAGTCGTCGCAGGATCCGGGGACCGATCCAGTCCGGCAATAAGGCAGTGGGGCGCCCTGCCTCGGCTGGATCGAGGCCTTGAACAGGCTCTTCCCCCCCCCCCCCCCCCGAAGCATCACTATCGGGGTCGGCGGGCCTTGAGGGTGAGTGGGGAAATGCAGTGAAGACTCATGGAAGCCTGCCGATCCCGGGAAAAAGGGGAAGAAAAAAAGAGAGCCCAGCCGATCTGATAAGGGGCCGGGCAGGTGGCGGCGGTCACCGAGGACCATACAGCAGAGCCTGCTATACCGGGGCAGAGGTGGGGGCGGCCCATCGAGAGCCACGGACCGGACGGGCCTCTGCGGCACACAGCGGGGTGGCGGCAGCCACCGGAGCCAGGTGTGCAGCGCCGGGAGGCCGGCGGGACGTGCGGAACACCGGGGGACGCGCGCGCACCATGTCTGCTCCCTTAAGGCGCACGGTGCACCGTTGGGTAATCTCGCGGTGCGCATGCGCGAGACTTCCGGCGGGCCACGGTACTTCCGGGAGCGCGGGGATCCCTGGGAAGGCGGCGGCGGTAAATTTAAAAAAAAAAAAAATTTCTTTTTCCTCTAAGAGTTTAAAAAAGAGGGGAAAGCGGTCACCATGAGTGGGAAACCACAGAAGGAGACACGGCGGCGGTCCCCGAAGCAGGGACCTCAGCGAGCGCAAGAACAGCGCCAGCGCGACTCTTCCCAGCAGCGCAGCAGCAGCGGTCACACGAGATCGCGGCGCAGCCAAAGCTCCACCATGGCAGCGCAGCCAGAAGTGGATGCAGCAGTGGAGATAATCCCTACGCCTGAGACGGTATCATTCGTTCCACAGGAGGGTGAGTGATCTCCATGAATGCCGTCTGCTAAATTGCGACCATTAATTTTTTCTCTTGCAGGGGCGTAAATGCACAACAAAATCTAAACATGCGGTATGTGCTATATGTACGGAGGAATTACCCCCTAAATGGGAGAAAAAGCTCTGTGCGGCTTGCATAGAGCAGACGATACAGGAAGAATCCTCAGGGTTTGCCCTAGACCTCAGAACGTTAATAAAAACCCAGGTTGAAGACGCCCTTAAGGGTGCCAGGTCCTCAAAAGAGAAACGCCGGTCCAGGCATAGATCCCCAGAGTCGAGCACCAGTGAGTCAGAAAACGAGCTATCCGACTCAAGTGATTCTTCATCCTCCCAATCCTCTTTGTCATCATCAGAAGGGGGACGCAGCTGCTTTCCCATTGAGGAGACAAAGCCCTGGTAAAGGCTGTGAGGACAACTATGGGGCTGGTAGACGAACGCCCAAGATATAATGTTCGGCGGCCTAGAGCAAAAGAAACAGAGGGCTTTTCAGATTAATGAAAAAATCCACTCCCTCATCAAGCGAGAGTGGAAAAAACCAGACAAAAAAGTCCTCCTAACACCAAAGAGGAAATACCCCTTTGACGACCCGGCCTGCTCCTTTTGGAGCAAAGCTCCTAAGTTAGACATAGCGGTTGCAAAGGCCTCAAAAAAGTTTGCCCTGCCCTTCGAAGACATGGGCACCCTGAAGGACCCAATGGACAAGAAGGCTGAAACCTTTTTAAAAAATGCTTGGGAAGCAGCAGGAGGGGGGTTAAAGCCAGCCATAGCAGCGACATGTACAGCACGGGCCCTGATGGTATGGCTGGACCATTTAGATTCTCAAATAAAGGAGAAGGTTCCGAAAGAAACGATACAGAAGTCAGTTGCCGTAATGAAGGGAGCAGCAGAGTTTCTGGCAGATGCGTCGGTTGACTCAACCAGACTGGCAGCCAGGACGGCGGCCTTTTCAAATGCCGCAAGACGCGCCTTATGGCTGAAGTGCAGGCCGGGAGATTTGCGGACAAAAACCAATTTGTGCGCAATCCTGTGCGAAGGGGAATTCTTGTTTGGCCCAACACTGGACAACATCTTAGACAAGGCTGGGGAAAAGAAAAAATCCTTTCCTGGGTTCCCCAGCCAGGCATACAGACGTCCCTTTCGGAGCAAGAGGTTTATGCGACGTAAACTCCCAAAAGGGAACAAAGAAAGTTGGGAAGACAGAAGGAACAAGAGTAAGGGGTTTATGTTTAACAAACCCCCCGACAACAAGAAGCCACAATGAAGGTACTCCCCAGGTCGGGGGAAGATTATCATACTTTCTCCAGGCCTGGGAGAAAATATCGGCAAGTTGTTGGATACTGGACATAATAAAGGAAGGCCTGAGGCTAAAATTCATCTCCCTTCCAAACAACTCTTTCGTGATAACCCCTCAAAGTTCGTCACAAGAGCAGCTGGCTCTACAACAAGAAATAACGAACCTAAGGGAGAAAAACGTACTGCAAGAGGTCCCCTACCTAAGGGAGAAAAACGTACTGGAAGAAGTCCCCTACCTAGACAGGGGCAAAGGCTTCTACTCCCCTCTTTTCCTTCGCAAGAAGCCAGACGGTTCGTACAGGGTTATCATAAATCTCAAAAGGCTGAACAAATTTCTAGAAATTCAGCACTTCAAAATGGAGACGATAAAATCTTGTATAAAAATGCTTCCCCCAGCTTGCTTCATGGCCGTATTAGACCTGAGGGACGCATATTATCATGTGCCTATCCACAGAGACCACAGGAAATACCTCAGGGTGGCAGTGACGATTCAGGGGGAGGTAAAACACTATCAGTTCAGAGCCCTCCCCTTCGGGCTAGCTATTGCTCCAAGGGTATTTACGAAGGTAATGTCGGAAGTAATGGCCCACGTAAGACAGCAAAACATCCTGATAGTCCCATACCTAGACGATCTCTTAATAATAGGGGTTACCTCCCAACACTGCAAACAACAATTGGACATTAGTGATGAGGGCCCTACTGAGCCTAGGGTGGATGATGAACTTGCCCAAGTCCAAACTCATACCAGGTCAGGTGCAGGAGTATTTGGGGATAACACTAAATTCAATCGAATAGAAATGTTACCTGCCACAGACAAAGGTTCAAAAAATGACACAAATGACATCCCAAATGATAACCTCCCCAAACACTACCTTAAGAAAAGCGATATCACTGTTAGGATCCATGACAGCCTGCATGCCAGCAGTTCAGTGGGATCAGAGCCATACGCGGGAGTTACAATGGGAAATACTAGACGCAAACACTTCCTTACACGGGAATTTAGACACGCAGTTAAACATCTCACCAGAGACAAAACATTCCTTGAAGTGGTGGACAAATCCAGCCAACCTAGTCAAGGGGGTGCCTTGGACATTGCCGGCAACAAAGATCCTAACCACAGACGCAAGCCCCTGGGGGTGGGGTGCACATCTAGACAACAAAGTGGCACAGGGGGCCTGGTACCAGGGAAGAGAGTCCACTGCCTCAAATATGAGGGAAATACTGGCAGTAAAACTAGCTCTCAATCATTTTCTGGTCTCCCTTTGTTCCCATCACACAAGGGTCTTCTCAGACAACCAGGTAGTGGTGGCATACCTAAACCACCAGGGAGGAACCAGATCTCGACCTCTGATGGAGGTAACAAAATCCATCTTCCACCAGGCAGAGCACAACCTACAATCCCTGACAGCCCTTCACATAAAAGGTGCAGAAAATCAAACGGCTGACTTTTTAAGCAGGACACGTCTAAAACAGGGGGAGTGGGAACTAAGCCAGTTAATCTTCAATCAAATCGTGAAACTCTGGGGCCTGCCACAAATAGACTTATTTATTATTATTATTATTATTATTATTATTATTTATTGTTATAGCGCCATTTATTCCATGGCGCTTTACATGTGAGGAGGGGTATGCATAAAAACAAGTACAATAATCTTAAACAATACAAGTCATAACTGGTACAGGAGGAGAGAGGACCCTGCCCGCGAGGGCTCACAATCTTCAAGGGATGGGTGATAATACAGTAGGCGAGGGTAGAGCTGGTCGTGCAGCGGTTTGGTCGATCGGTGGTTACTGCAGGTTATAGGCTTGTCGGAAGAGGTGGGTCTTCAGGCTCTTTTTGAAGGTTTCGATGGTAGGTGAGAGTCTGATATGTTGTGGTAGAGAGTTCCAGAGTAGGGGTGATGCGCGAGAGAAATCTTGTATGCGATTGTGGGAAGAGGAGATAAGAGGGGAGTAAAGAAGGAGATCTTGTGAGGATCGGAGGTTGCGTGCAGGAAAGTACCGGGAGACGAGGTCACAGATGTATGGAGGAGACAGGTTGTGGATTGCTTTGTATGTCATGGTTAGGGTTTTGTAATGGAGTCTCTGGGCAATTGGGAGCCAGTGAAGGGATTGACAGAGGGGAGAAGCTGGGGAATAGCGGGGGGACAGGTGGATTAGTCGGGCAGCAGAGTTTAGAATAGATTGGAGGGGTGCGAGAGTGTTTGAGGGGAGGCCACAGAGCATGAGGTTGCAGTAGTCAAGGCGAGAGATGATGAGGGCATGGACTAGGGTTTTTGCAGATTCTTGGGTGAGGAATGAACGGATGCGTGAAATATTTTTGAGTTGAAGTCGGCAGGAAGTGGAAAGGGTTTGGATATGTGGTTTGAAGGAGAGATCAGCGTCAAGGATTACTCCGAGGCAGCGAGCTTGTGGGACTGGGGAGAGTGGGCAGTCATTTACTGTAATTGATAGGTTCGTAGGGGGGGTCACGTGAGATGGGGGAAAGATGATGAATTCTGTTTTGTCCATGTTGAGTTTCAGATATCTAGTGGAAAAGAAGGATGAAATAGTGGACAGACATTGAGGGATTCTGGTTAGTAGGGAGGTGATATCTGGTCCAGAGATGTAGATCTGTGTGTCATCAGCATAAAGATGATACTGAAAGCCATGAGATTCTATGAGCTGTCCCAGGCCAAAGGTGTAAATAGAGAACAGCAGGGGCCCAAGGACTGAACCTTGTGGGACTCCGACAGATAGGGGGCGAGGTGAGGAGGTGGTGTGTGAGTGGGAGACGCTGAATGTCCGGTCTGTTAGGTATGATGAGATCCAGGAGAGGGCCAAGTCTGTGATGCCGAGGGATGAGAGGGTCTGTAATAATAGGGAATGGTCCACTGTGTCAAAGGCAGCCGACAGGTCCAGGAGGAGGAGGACAGAGTAGTGTTGCTTGCTCTTGGCAGTTAAGAGGTCATTGGTGACCTTAGTAAGGGCAGTTTCAGTGGAGTGGTGTGACCGGAAGCCAGATTGTAAGCGGTCGAAGAGGGAGCAAGAAGAGAGATGGGAGGACAGTTCAAGGTAGACGTGTTGTTCCAGTAGCTTGGAGGCGTATGGGAGAAGTGATATAGGGCGATAGCTAGATACAGAGGATGGGTCAAGAGAGGGCTTTTTGAGGATAGGTGTGATGGAGGCATGTTTAAAGCTTGAGGGGAAAACACCAGTTGTTAGTGACAGGTTGAAGAGATGGGTTAGGGTTGGGATGAAGACTGTGGTGAGGTTTGGGATGAAGTGGGATGGGATCGGGTCGAGTGCACAGGTGGTGAGATGTGATCTTGAGAGTAGAGTGGAGAGTCGATCTTCTGTAATGGTGGAGAAGTTGGTTTTGAAGGTGGAGGGCTGGGAAGTCGGGAGGAAGGGCTCTGGGGGTTGTTGACCAAAACTGTCCCTGATGTTATCAATTTTCTGCTTGAAAAATGAGGCAAAGTCTTCAGCTGAGATGAGTGGGGAGGGAGGAGGTGCTGGGGGGCGGAGGAGAGAATTGAAGGTGTTGAATAACTGTTTAGGGTTGTGAGACAGGGAGGATATGAGAGATGAGAAGTAGGTTTGTTTAGCTGTGGCGAGTGTGGTCTTGAAAGTAGTGAGGGACTGTTTGAATGCGATGAAGTGCTTGTTGGAGTGGGATCTTTTCCATCTGCGCTCAGCAGCCCTGGAAGCTCGCCTCAGCTCTTTGGTCAGGCTGGTGTGCCAGGGCTGTCTGTTGATTTTGCGAGTTTTGGTATGTGTAAGTGGGGCAGCGGATTCCAAAGCTACAGCTATTGTGGTGTTATATAGAGCGGCAGCGTCATCCGCATTGTGTAAGGAACTTATATCTGTAAGAGGGAGGAGGGATTCAGAGAATGAGTGTAGGTCAAGGTGTTTAAGATTCCTGCGAGGGTGTGAAAGTTTGTGGGGTGGGGATTGTAGACATGGAGTGAAGAGGGAAGAGAATGTGAGCAGGTTGTGGTCAGAGAAAGGAAGAGGTGAGTTAGAGAGGTTAGATAGGGAGCAGAGGCGGGTGAAGATGAGGTCCAGTGTGTGGCCATCTTTGTGGGTGGCTGTAGAAGACCATTGAGTGAGGCCGAAGGAGGAAGTGAGAGATAGAAGTTTAGTGGCAGCTGAGAGGGAAGTGTCGATGGGGATGTTGAAGTCGCCCATGATGATAGTAGGGATGTCCGCGGAAAGGAAATGAAGTAACCAGGTGGTGAAGTGGTCAAAGAAGGTGGTGGCTGGCCCTGGGGGGCGGTAGATGACAGCCAGTTGGAGGTTGGAGGGGGAGTAGATGCGCACAGAGTGCACCTCAAAGGAAGGGAGGGTAACAGAGGGTGGCAGTGGGATTGGGGTGAAGGAGCAGGTATCTGACAGGAGAAAACCAACTCCTCCACCATGTTTGCTGCTGGGGCGGGGGGTGTGAGAAAGGTGGAAGCCGCCATACGAAAGTGCAGCAGGAGAGGCTGTGTCAGAAGGGGTGAGCCAGGTTTCGGTGATGGCGAGGAAGGAGAGTTTGGTAGTAACAAAAAGATCATGGATGTAGGAAAGCTTGTTGCAGACAGAGCGAGCGTTCCACAGAGCTCCTGTTAGTGGGACTGGGGAAGCGGGGGCTGGGTGAATGGGTATAAGGTTGGAGAGGTTACGGAAGGTTGTGATAGAGTGTGGATGGGAGGTAGAAATGACTGTGGGAATGTGGTGAGGAGGACCAGGATTTGGGGAGATATCGCCAGCAGTGAGAAGGAGCAGAGAAAGTGTTAGCAGGTGGGAGCAGGAGAGGGCATGAGGGGGCTGTCTGTGTTTGGAGACAGAGGATTGTATGTTAAGGAACAGTTTTGAGGCGGAGGTGAGGTGGATGGGGAGGATTGAAGAAGAGATGAACAGTTCCTTACTAGGAGTAGGGATTAGGGGAATTAGCAGAAAGTGAAGGATTATTGGGGTGAAAGTGAAAACAAACAGAAACATTGTTTACAGTGACTGTGTCCAGTTACCTTCAGTTCCCTTCTGGTTCAATTCTGGTTTTAATTCTTAAATTAATCTTCACACTTCTAGCACACACTTCTAGCAATCACAATGCAGACTGAAGTCTATGCAGACTTGTGCTCTGCAATATATGTACAACTAAGTGCAGTCAGGTGTGAAGCAGAGAGGAGTGGTCTCTGCTCATTTTGGTCAGCCAATTAAGAGTGGACCAGATGTATATGATCAAGCCAGAGTAAACAAGGTCATAAATAACACTGGGGTAAGCTGGGGTTAGCTGAAAGGCATACCATGTGAATGCTAGGTGCAGAGGCAAGTCTATGTGCAAAGCTGGGTGATGCACTGTGTGTCCTTCATAGACAGAGAGCAGGAGAGCTGGGTGGATGGACATACCATGTGAATGCTAGGTGCAGAGGCAAGTCTATGTGCAAAGCTGGGTGATGCACTGTGTGTCCTTCATAGACAGACAGCAGGAGAGCTGGGTGGATGGACATACCTGTCGGAAGAATAGAGATGCTTGTTAGAGTGCGATGGTGGCAGGTAGCAGGGCACAGTCTGTATACATCCTTCTGGTTTTAATTTGCAAACAGTCAGAACCGGAAGCTGGAAACCTTCTGCTCAATCGATCCCCGGGGGGGCCCAGTAGCCCTAGACGCCTTCACGATACCCTGGGAGTATCATCTGGCCTACGCCTTCCCCCCAATATCGCTCATTCCCTTAGTACTGAGGAAAATACGGGAGGACAAGGCGACAGTAGTGGTAATAGCGCCCTTCTGGCCACGGAGAATATGGTTCTCCTGGCTGAGAAGAATGTCCGTGACAGATCCCTGGGTTCTACCAGAAAATCCAGACCTGTTATGCCAGGGTCCAGTTTATCACCCACACATAAAAAACCTACACCTGACAGCTTGGCTTTTGAGAGGGAGCTCCTAAGCAACAGGGGCTTCTCATCAAACTTGGTAACCACGCTACTACAGAGTAGAAAGCCAGTAACCACCAAGGCATATGGCAAAGTGTGGAAGAAATTCATATCAGTGTCAGGCTCCGACCCAACGGGCGAAATCCATGTAGATAAAATTCTAGAATTCCTACAAAAGGGGGTTGGAGAAGGGGTTAGCTACCAGCACCTTAAAAGTACAGGTGGCGGCCTTGAGAGCTTTGTATAACCACGACCTAGCTAAAAATAGATGGGTTAAGAGATTCATTAGAGCTTCAAGTAGATCCAGGCCGATCCTTCTACACACCATCCCACCCTGGGATCTAAATCTGGTGCTGAACGCACTAACCAAATCTCCCTTCGAACCCCTAGAAAAGGCTCCCTTAAAAATATTGTCGCTTAAGACTTCCCTGCTAGTAACCTTAACTTCGGCCCGCCGCTTTAGTGACATGCAAGCTCTGTCTGCCCACGCACCCTTCACGCAAATTTTGGAGGATAGGGTAATTCTTAAAACCGACCCAGCTTATCTCCCCAAAGTATCTACACAGTTTCATAGGACCCAGGAAATCTCCCTACCCTCTTTCTGTCCCAATCCCAAAAACAAAACAGAAGAGGTGTTACACACTATAGATGTAAAAAGATGCCTGGTCCATTATTTAACAACCACGAGGGAGTTTAGGAAGGATAGGGCTCTGTTTATCTGTTTTTAGGGGCCTCGGAAGGGTCAAAAAGCATCAAAGGCCACACGGGCGAGGTGGATAAGAGAGGCCATCACCCTATCCTACTCCTCCTGCGGGGCGGCCATACCGGAGGACGTAAGGGCCCATTCAACCAGGGCAGTGGCATCATCCTGGGCGGAGAAAGCTGGCGCTTCAATAGATCAGATATGTAGAGCGGCCACTTGGTCTTCCCCCTCTACATTTTTCAAACATTACCGTCTAGACTTGACCTCCTCTTCAGATCTCACCTTTGGGAAAAGGGTTCTGGAGGCGGTGGTCCCTCCCTAGATGTACAATCTTTGTAATTCTCTCCGTGGTGCCGTCATGGGGGAAAGAGAAAATCGTAGTTACTTACCGATAACGGTATTTCTCTGATCCCATGACGGCACCCGTACATCCCCTCCCTTTCACACACACACAGGTGTGCACGTTAGAGTGAGTTAGTTAACTTAGTACTTAGCCACACGGTGCCTCTATTAAGCTTAAGTTGAGTAAATTGATTAATTTTGGATTTTTTATAACCATTTGAGTTGCCACTGAAAGTTCTGGGTAATGCTCTGTAAACCAACTGATGTGGGAGAGAGGTACCACCTTTTTCATCTGTAGGTTTTCTGTCCCTGAGGGCGGATCCCTCTCTCTCCGTGGTGCTGTCATGGGATCAGAGAAATACCGTTATCGGTAAGTAACTACGATTTTCTAGCATATGCAGTGTAGAGTTCCAACACATGAGGACATCACACATCAGTCGGTGAGCCAGCAGCTGCAAATGCTGTTGAAGCACGGCAAGGGTGGCTGAAGCTGTAGGTGACTAAATTGGGCACACAGGAGGTGTACTTTCACAAGCCGCTCTGGGAAGGTTTTGAGAAACCACTGAACCACGAGGTTAAGCACATGGGCCAGGCATGGTATGCGTTTGAGCTCGCCTCACCTCAGAGCTGCCAACTGGTTCTGTCCATTGTCACACACGACAATGCCTGGCTGTAGGTTCAGTGGTGTCAGCCACAAATCTGCCTGCTCTTTCTGAACTGTCCACAACTCTTCCGCATTGTGAGGTTTGTCACCTAAGCATATGAGCTTCAGCACAGCCTGTTGCCGCTTGGCTGAGGCAGTGCTTCCAGCTTGCAACTGATGTGGTTAATTCAGAGATGCAGGCTGAGGAGGAGGATGATGTGCAGGAGCTGTTAACTGTGGGGGCAACCCTGATTAACCTAGGACCCGAAAACCTCGGTGTTGGTAGAACGTGTTCCATCCCAAGGTTAGACTGGGTCCTGGCTTCCGCTATGTGAACTCAGTGTGCCGTCGGCAAGATGTACTGTCCCTGCCCAGAAGCACTTGTCCACGGTTAAGTGTAATTTCCATCTAACTGCATTGTTGAGAGCATGGGTAATGTTGTGGAACACGTGCTTGTGAAATGCCGGAAGGCACACCGGGGAAAAATGGTGTCGGCTGGGGACAGAGTACCTTGGGACAGCTGCTGCAATCAGGTTGCGGAAAGCTTTAGTCTCCACGAGCCTAAAAGGCAACATTTTGAACGCAAGCAGACGAGAAATGTTTGAATTTAGTACTGTGGCCTGTGGGGCGTTGGCTGCATATTTCCACGCACAACAGCGGAGGAAGCAGTGTTGTCCCCTGCAGACACTGTTCCTAGGGTTCAGCCCACAGTCGGGTGCTTCTGTCATGGGCCTGATCATGCTGGTGGTCAGGCTGGTAGTTTTGCTGCCTCTGCTGATGCGGGCATGGCAGGTGGTGCAATTGGCTTGTTTGGGGTTATCGGCAGAATCTTTAAAAAAAACAACCAGACTCTGGAAGACCTAACAGTTGTAACAACAACTTCTGTTGTGTTGGTGTTATGAGGAACGGTTGCCCACCTTCTGTCGGCGGACACCACACTGCTTCTTCCTGCCTTTTGGGGTGCTATGACTCCCTCCCCCTGTGTGCTGCTGTCATCGCTCTGCATGTCCTCCTGCCAGGTTGGGTCAGTTACTATTTCATCCACCACCTCATCTTCCACTTCCGCACCCTGGTCCTCCTCCTGACTTTCTGGCAATTGTCTCATCATCATTTATCTCTTGTGACACATTCCCACCATCGCTTTCGTGTGAACGTGGCTGCTCAAATATTTGGGCATCACTTCATGCAGTCTCAGTTTGCCCCGCTTCAAGTGGAAGGGCAAGAGGCCCGATTCTATAAATGGACCATTGAACAGCTCTTCGGAGTGTTCAAGTGTGAGATCAGTTGTCTGCGGGCGCTCAGCATGGGAGGAGGAAGGAGGATCAGGGAGAGGAAAATGTGGTCCAGATTCAAAGCTACTCAGACTTGACCATGTGGAAGACAGGAGGGTGGTGGTGGCAAAGTGACTGGAAGCATTATCTGCCATCCAACCAACTACCTGCTTTGGTGTCTGGAGTGCTGTCCTGCTGTCCCCTATGAATTCTGACAGGAATCTGTTGCGAGAAGATGTGGGTGTTTGTTGTGGCACAATTGCAGCTTGCCCACGGCCTCTGCATGCACCATCACATCCACTTCCCTGTCCCTTGCCACATGCCTTTCCCATTTTAAATGTAGTACAATATTTTCCACATTCAATAAAAAAGGCTGAATTGGGAGCAAACTTAGATGTGATCCATGTGCGGGAATAAACGCACTTTCAAATATCTGGAATGTACTTTATTTGTTTAACAAACTGATGTAAATAACTGTTACGACTAAGAAAAAACTGTGTCATGTAGGGCTGAAATGCCACAACGTTTAGCACACAGAGATAGGAGAGTGACACAGATAACACACCGGTCATTATGTGGGCTGGATTTATTTATTTTTTACCACAAAATAGTGTGCAGAGCTAGGGTAACAGACAGCAAAACAGTGGAATGTAGGCCTGAAAAGGAACTATTTGTAGAGCACAGATCATGCGTCTTATAGCGATACCAGACTGTGGCCTTTCTTTTTTTTTTGGTCTAAGAACTCTTTATAAAAGTACCAGACTGGGGAACACCTAACTCTTTGACAGAGAAATTAGAGGGCTGTCGATGCTCTGCAGAACAGGTGCCCACCTTCTCCCTCTGGTCACCCCACTGCCTCTTCCTACCTGTTTTGGTGCTGCTGATCCCTCCCCCTCAGCTCTGCTGGCCTTGCTCTGTGTTCCCAGGTTGGGTCGTTGATATTGCCATCCACAATCTCATCTTCCAGTGCCGCACCCTGGTCCTCCTGACATGATGACCTAACAATAACCTGACTTATGGGCATCTGTTTCAACATTATCTACATCCTTTAGACAAAATTTGTATTCACCACCAATATTTTCTTACAGGAAAGATGTATATCTTTGTACCGTGTTAGCCAGTGGATAGAAAAATATTCAGGATTCAGAGTCCTCAGTAGTTGATACCTTTTAATGGCTAACTGAAAAGATGGTAATACATTGCAAGCTTTCGAGACTACTCAGGTCTCTTCTAATATTTTCTTGTGGCTGCTCTAAGTTCTGTGCATCATTAAACATCATCTCCTTCTGTGCCTATTGGAACATGCAGGATGAGACACCATAAACAAGAAATGATTTAAAAAGCTCCTTGGAGTGTCAATGCTGATTTTGCAAGTTTCCCACCTACTGGGAATGTGTGAATAAGGTCCCGAGGAAGAGGGGGAAAAAATGATATACACCTGATGAAGGCCTACATGGCCAAAACACGTTGTTTTTTTTATAGCAAAAAACGTTTTAATGTTTTTGTCTTTCATAAAATTTTGCATTTTATTAGCCAATAAAATATCATCTGATTTAACATCAGAAATACTCAGGTACTTGGCCATATAACCTTCTTGGGTTAAGGATCCTCTAAAGGAAGTGCCCTGAAACTACCATATTTGCACCTACAGGTAGAGTTGAGCGAAACGGGTCGGTCAAATTAAAAAATAGCCGACTTTAGCTAAAGTCGGGTTTCGCCGATTGAAACCTGACCATAGCGTGAGGTCAGCCATGAGGTCACCGATCAGAGCGCCAAAGTCGAGTTTGAAATAATGCTTCCAGTGCCTTTTCTCAGCCAATGATGGAGGATGCACAATGTGGGCAACGCGATGACATGGGCAGCGGCCACCACCATCTTAGAGAAGGGCATTGAAGTTGGCTGGCTTTGTGTGGCGTCACAGTGGGTTTAAAAGGTTGTGACCACTGACCGCCATCTTACTTCTGCCAATCTTAGAATAGGGAGAGGTGCTGCTGCTGATTCTGAACAGGGAGAGCGTTAGGCAGGGATGAAGAAAAAAAAACTGCTTCTGCTGATAGCACTTTTCACTGTACCGTTAGTGTGCCGTGAAAGGGGAGGATTTTTGTTGTGTGCAGCAGCGATGGTGGTGATTAGGCTGCCATTTAAGGCTAGCGGCATTGCTGTGTGCACACTGCTGTTCAAACTGCTTATTTCAAAGCACTTCAACTTTTATTATTTTGTCCCGGTGAGTTACTGAGCGTACATTTTTTCACACACCGTATAGCGGTGTACGCTCCTCACACACTACCGTGTAACGCCTTGTATCACGGACAAATAGAAGTGATCTGTGTGTGACTCTGGAAAAAAAAGCAGAGGAGTTTTTCCATTTTTCCAGACCTACACCTTAGAGTGCTGTCCGCTTTTCAAACAGATTCCTATATCTGCTGCTTGATTACGGTCAAAACTAGACAGAGACAGAATGTGTCAGTCCATATACAAGTAAACGGAGATTGACAATTTTCCATACACACATCGTATAGAGCTGTCCGATTCTCAAACAGTATTGTATATCTGCCGTTCGCATTACAGTCACATCTATACAGAGTCAGCGTGTGTGTGTGACACTCCATAAATACATATAAGGAGATTGTTAGTTACACAAAAAAAGTATACAGCTGTACACTTCTGATACTGTTCCGTATATCTGCTTGTTGGATTACGGTCCAATACATGCTGTGAGAGCGTCTGTGACTAACAAAATCTATACGTAGATTTAATTTTTTTAATACACCTTACACAGATGGACGCTTTTCATACAGTACCATCTCTCTGCTGGTATTTTTAGTACATTTTCCCAAACATGAGAAAGTATGGTGGAAGAGGCCGTGGACATGGGCAGGGGGGTGCAGCTGGTACTGATGGTGGTGGTGCATGGGCTGGTTCTGGCAAAAGCACAATAGCAGCTAAGGCAGGAGGTGTTGAGCCTGTGTCATCGTCTGGCCCAAGAAGGCCTGTAAGGATGAATTTTCTTGGAGTTGGAAAACCGCTATTAAAGAAGGAGCATCAGGAACAGGTTTTGGCGTACATTGCTGAAACAGCCACCAGCTCTATTGCCTCCTTTTCTGAATGTTCGAAACCTGCAAGCACGGAGTCGTCAGTGAAGGGTTCTGGTCAGGAAAAACACCTTTCCTTGTGTCCTTCACCCCCACCAAAAGTTAAGGATGCGGCAGCCCACATTTCAGATTACTCTATGGAGCTCTTTTCACATACCATGCCTGGGTTATCCAATCAAATCCAGAATTCCCCAGTCCAAGATGAATCTGACATGGAGTGCACTGATGCACAGCCACTGCTAGATGATTCTGCTGGTACATCAACCCAGAGCACTACATTGCCCTCACAGTTTTTTGAGCCAGAATCTGACCCTGATGAAACTCAGGTGCCCCTTCCCGCATACTATACCACCTTACACGGTGATACAGAGGAAGGTGCAGATGACTTTGAAGAGGAGGTGATGGATGACCCAGTTCTTGACCCGGATTGGCATCCATTGGGGGAGGAGGGTGGTGCTGGCAATAGTTCAGAGAAGGATCCACAGCAGGCATTGACATCTCAGCAGTGGTTATCTGCCAGGCCCGTAGCAGTCCAAAAACGTGGACTGAAAACTAAAAGAGTTGCAGGACAGCTTGGCCAGATGATCAACTTGTATACCATAGTAGGAAAATGTATACCATAGTACAAAGAGTGCAGTGTGGCAATTCTTTGTCCAAAATCCTACTGATGAGGCAAAGGTTACCTGTAAGAAGTGCGGAAGGACCTTTCGCCGAGGTAAACAACTCAGAAATTTGAATACCAGTTGCATGCTTAGACATTTTATCAACATGCACTTGCAAGCGTGGAAGGACTAAAAAACCTCAGGTAGCACATGTGCACCTGCTCCGACTGAAGGTAGCCAGCAACACTCCATCGCTTCCCCCACTGTAAGACCACCGCTACCATTAATCACACCACCAGCACTAAATGTGGAGGTGTCGTCGCAAGGCCAAAGCACTCAGGGAATCACAATGGTTTTGCAACACAACACTGAATCTAGGCCATCACCACCAATGCCATCACCAACCCCCTCTCACTCCGTCCGGTCCACCGCTACTTCCCCATATGCAGCTCACCTGTCCAGCTCACCCTACCAGACACTCTGAGTAGGACAAGAAAGTACTCATCCTCTCATCCGCGTACACTGTGTTTGAACATCTACATTGCCAAACTAATCTCATTAGAGATAATGCCCTACCGTTTGGTTGAAAGCGAAGCTTCCCGCAACCTCATAGCCTACGCTGTCCCACGCTATGACCTACCCAGTCGTCACTTCTTTTCTCGAAAAGCCATCCCTGCCCTTCTCCGGCATGTGAAAGACCGCATTGTCCATGCACTAAAACAGTCAGTGAGTGGAATGGTGCACCTCACAACAGATGCATGGACCAGTAGGCATGGCCAGGGCCATTACATGCCCATCACTGCACACTGGGTTAATGTGGTGGATGCAAGCTCCACTGGGGACAGCGGCGGTGGAACAGTGCTGCCTAGCCCACGGTATAAGAAACAGTTGGCTGTAGGCTTTCGATCCTCCTCCTCTATCAGCAAAAGCTCGTCCACAGAGCGCAGTCGCACGAACACTCCATCCACAGCTGGCAGTGTTGCACACGAGGTGTCCCACTATCGAACAGCTAGTGGTAAGCGTCATCAGGCTGTGTTAAAGATGATGTCTTTGGGCGACAACAGACACAGCGCGGAGGTACTGGCCGATTACTTGCAGTGACAAACTGAGTCATGGCTGGGCAGTCTACATCTTGAGGCAGGCAAGGTAGTCAGTGATAATGGCTGTAATTTTGTGGCAGCCATAGCCCGTGCCCAAACTCCCCCACATACCTTGCCTGGCTCACACTTTGAACCTTGTGGTGCAGTGCTTCCTTAATAATTATCCGGAGTTAACATCCCTGCTCCATAAGGTGCGAAGACTGCGCTCACACATCCTTCGCTCAAATGTCCGCTCCACTCGTATGCAGAAGCTGCAGCGATTGGTCCACCTCCCCAGGCATCACCTAATCATAGACGTTTCAACAAGGTGCAACTCCACCCTGCACATGGTTGAGAGGCTGTGCGACCAGAGGCAGGCTGTAATGCATTTGTGGGAGGATACATGGGCAGACAGTTTGAGGGAAGACATGGAATTGTCGGGTGTGCAGTGGTCAAAGCTGAAAGACCTCTGTAAAGTTCTTCAGTGTTTTGAGGAATGCACACGGCTGGTAAGCGCAGACGATGCCATCAAAAGCATGAGCATCCCACTTATGCTTCTGCTCATGCAAAGTTTGACGCACATTAAGGATCAGATGCCTGCAGTGGAGGAGGAGAAGGAGGGAAGCCTTGATGACAGTCAGCCATTGTCTGGTCAGGGAACTGTCCTGGATGAGGTGGAGGAAGAAGAGGAAGAGGAGGAGGATAAGGGGGATGATTATTTTGGGCAGAAGGATGCTTCTCAGGGGGCAAGAGAAAATGTTGGCGTTCCAAGGTCAAGTACAGTGTTTGTGCGTTACTGTAGGGATGTGGATTTGCCAGAAAGTGCTTCTCCACCCACCACTGACAGTGTATCATTGACACCTGGAACATTGGCCCACATGTGCGATTATACCTTGCGGATCCCAAAAAGAGACCCCCGCATTGCCAAAATGATGAGGGATGACGACTTCTGGCTGGCCAGCATCCCCGATCCATGCTACAAAGGCAAATTACACTACATCATGCCACAGGAGAACCTAGAGATAATATTGGCTAACAAACAATCAACTCTGCTAAACTGTTTATTTGAGGCTTTCCCTGCACACAGCAGTGGTGCTGTTTCTCCCACGAGCCATAGTGGGCACAATGGAAGAGGTGTTCGTGGTGCACACAGCAGAAGTGACATTGGAGACATGGGTTTAATGACCATGTTGTGGAATGATT
Organism: Dendrobates tinctorius; assembly: GCF_039654945.1. Lineage (NCBI taxonomy): Eukaryota > Metazoa > Chordata > Amphibia > Anura > Dendrobatidae > Dendrobates > Dendrobates tinctorius. Next base: position 9,824,922 of record NW_027361683.1, read on the forward strand.
TCTCAAGTACCGCTCACATGACTGCTAATACTGCATTAATTAAAAGTGACAGGAGACAGCAGTTGTCAACTATGATTACAAACTACTTCTCCCATATCGATGTTCTCCCTCACAGGTCTTTCCTAGTGTTGAGCGATACTTTCCGATATTGGGAAATATCGTATCGGATTGGATCGGACCGATACCCAAAAAGTATTGGGTATCGCTGATTCCGATACCGGAAACCCATGAAAGTTAATGGGACAGAAATATCGGAATTAAAAAAAACCCTTTCTTTACTTGCATATCCAGTTCGGGAGGGGCGAAGAGTGTGGGCGGTGCGTGGGCGGAAACTGTGCGTGTCTGTGTGTGCGGGCGGGGTCTGTACGGGCCTCTCGGGGGTCTGTGCGTGCCTGCCGGGGGTCTGTGCGTGCCTGCCGGGGGTCTGTGCAGGCTTGTCGGGGTCTGTGCGGGCCTGCCGGGGGTCTGAGCGGGCCTGCCGGGGCTCTGTGCGGGCTGCCGAGGGTCTGTGCGGGCCTGCCGGGGGTCTGTGCGGGCTGCTGGGGGTCTGTGCAGGCTGCTGGGGGTCTGTGCGGGCTGCCGGGGGTCTGTGCAGGCCTGCCGGGGGTTGTGTGTGTGTGTGCAGGAATCATCCGATGGGACTACAAGTCCCATCGGGCTATGCCTGCTACAATGACAGTGACACATTAGCCAATGATGGGACAGTAGTAGTCCCATCATCCGGCTAATGTGTTGAATGTAAAAAAAACCATACATATTACATATATACAACATACATACATTCTACATACATACTACATATATACTACATTCTTACAACATACATACATACTACATATATACTACATTCATACAACATACTACATACATACTTCATATATACTGCATTCATACAACATACATACTACATACTTCATATATATTACATTCATACAACATACATACATACTACATACATACTTCATAGATACTACATTCATACAACATACATACTACATATATACTGCATTCATACAACATACATACTACATATATACTACATTCTTACAACATACATACATACATACATAGTACATACTACATACATACAACATACATAAAACATGCTACAGACATACAACATACATACTACATACATACTACAAACAATACATTCATACAATACATACATATAGACATACAGTACATATAACATAGAGTACATACTCACCATCACTTGTCACTTTGATCCCCAAAGCCAGTGTCATCTGTAAAAAAATATTAAAGTAACAAACAACTGATATACTCCCTGATCCGCAGAAATCCACGAGTGTCCCACGACGATCTCCCATGGAGAACAGCAGCATCAGCTGATGCCACCGCTCTCTAGGGGCCACAGGAATACAATGACGGGAGGTAGGTATCCTTCTGCACTGTATTCCTCCACCACTGTAAAAAAATAGTCCCTAGTCTCACTTTTGGCATTGCTGTGTGAGAAAGTTCCCACGCAGCTTTTGCCATAAAGTGAGACCAGTGAACTATAGTAACCTCTCAGTGATGCACTGCAGGAGATCGTCATGGGACACTCGTGGATTTCTGCGGATCAGGGAGTATATCGGTTGTTTGTTATTTTAATATTTTTTACAGTGAGATGACACTGACTTCGGGGATCAAAGTGACAAGTGATGGTAAGTATGCACTCTGTGTTATATGCACTGTATGTCTATATGTATGTATTGTATGAATGTATGAATGTATTGTATGTAGTATGTATGTTGTATGAATTCAGTATATATGTAGTATATATGTAGTATGTATGTATGTTATATGAATGTAGTATATATGTAGTATGTATGTAGTATGTATGTATGTTGTATGAATGTAGTATGTATGTATGTAGTATGTATGTATGTTGTATGAAAGTAGTATATATGTAGTATGTATGTATGTTGTATAAATGTAGTATATAGTATGTATGTATGTTGTATGAATGTAATATACAGTGGGGAAAAAAAGTATTTAGTCAGTCAGCAATAGTGCAAGTTCCACCACTTAAAAAGATGAGAGGCGTCTGTAATTTACATCATAGGTAGACCTCAACTATGGGAGACAAACTGAGAAAAAAAAATCCAGAAAATCACATTGTCTGTTTTTTTTTCATTTTATTTGCATATTATGGTGGAAAATAAGTATTTGGTCAGAAACAAAATTTCATCTCAATACTTTGTGATATATCCTTTGTTGGCAATGACAGAGGTCAAACGTTTTCTGTAAGTCTTCACAAGGTTGCCACACACTGTTGTTGGTATGTTGGCCCATTCCTCCATGCAGATCTCCTCTAGAGCAGTGATGTTTTTGGCCTTTCGCTTGGCAACACGGACTTTCAACTCCCTCCAAAGGTTTTATATAGGGTTGAGATCTGGAGACTGGCTAGGCCACTCCAGGACCTTGAAATGCTTCTTACGAAGCCACTCCTTCGTTGCCCTGGCGGTGTGCTTTGGATCATTGTCATGTTGAAAGACCCAGCCACGCTTCATCTTCAATGCCCTTGCTGATGGAAGGAGGTTTGCACTCAAAATCTCACGATACATGGCCCCATTCATTCTTTCATGTACCCGGATCAGTCGTCCTGGCCCCTTTGCAGAGAAACAGCCCCAAAGCATGATGTTTCCACCACCATGCTTTACAGTAGGTATGGTGTTTGATGGATGCAACTCAGTATTCTTTTTCCTCCAAACACGACAAGTTGTGTTTCTACCAAACAGTTCCAGTTTGGTTTCATCAGACCATAGGACATTCTCCCAAAACTCCTCTGGATCATCCAAATGCTCTCTAGCAAACTTCAGATGGGCCCGGACATGTACAGGCTTAAGCAGTGGGACACGTCTGGCACTGCAGGATCTGAGTCCATGGTGGCGTAGTGTGTTACTTATGGTAGGCCTTGTTACATTGGTCCCAGCTCTCTGCAGTTCATTCACTAGGTCCCCCCGCGTGGTTCTGGGATTTTTGCTCACCGTTCTTGTGATCATTCTGACCCCACGGGGTGGGATTTTGCGTGGAGCACCAGATCGAGGGAGATTATCAGTGGTCTTGTATGTCTTCCATTTTCTAATTATTGCTCCCACAGTTGATTTCTTCACTCCAAGCTGGTTGGCTATTGCAGATTCAGTCTTCCCAGCCTGGTGCAGGGCTACAATTTTGTTTCTGGTGTCCTTTGACAGCTCTTTGGTCTTCACCATAGTGGAGTTTGGAGTCAGACTGTTTGAGGGTGTGCACAGGTGTCTTTTTATACTGATAACAAGTTTAAACAGGTGCCATTACTACAGGTAATGAGTGGAGGAAAGAGGAGACTCTTAAAGAAGAAGTTACAGGTCTGTGAGAGCCAGAAATCTTGATTGCTTGTTTCTGACCAAATACTTATTTTCCACCATAATATGCAAATAAAATGAAAAAAAAACAGACAATGTGATTTTCTGGATTTTTTTTTCTCAGTTTGTCTCCCATAGTTGAGGTCTACCTATGATGTAAATTACAGATGGATCTCATCTTTTTAAGTGGTGGAACTTGCACTATTGCTGACTGACTAAATACTTTTTTTCCCCACTGTATATGTAGTATGTATGTATGTTGTATGAATGTAGTATATATGTAGTATGTATGTATGTTGTATGAATGTAGTATCTATGTAGTATGTATGTTGTATGAATGTTGTATGAATGTAGTATATATGAAGTATGTATGTAGTATGTAGTATGTATGTTGTATGAATGTTGTATATATGTAGTATGTATGTTTTTTTTTTTTACATTCAACACATTAGCCGGATAAAGGGACTACTACTGTCCGATCATTGGCTAATGTGTCAATCACTGTCATTGTAGCAGGCATAGCCCGATGGGACTTGTAGTCCCATCGGACGATGCCTGCACACACACACAGCCCCCGGCAGGCTCTGTATGTTATATGAATATAGTATATATGTAGCATGTATGTAGTATGTATGTATGTATGTTGTGTGAATGTAGTATATATGTAGTATGTATGTATGTTGTATGTATGTAGTATGTATGTATGTTGTATGAATGTAGTATGTATGTATGTAGTATGTATGTATGTTGTATGAATGTAGTATATATGTAGTATGTATGTATTATGTAGTATGTATGTATGTTGTATGAATGTAGTATATAGTATGTATGTTGTATGAATGTAGTATATAGTATGTATGTATGTTGTATGAATGTAATATATATGAATTATGTATGTATGTTGTATGAATGCAGTATATATGTAGTATGTATGTATTATGTAGTATGTATGTATGTTGTATGAATGTAGTATGTATGTACAGTCATGGCCAAAAGTTTTGAGAAAGACACAAATATTAACTTTTACAAAGTCTACTGCTTCATTTTTTCTAATGGCAATTTGCATATACTCCAGAATGTTATAGAGTGATCAGCTTAACAGCAATTACTTGCAAAGTCAATATTTGCCTAGAAAATGAACTTTATCCCCCAAAACACATTTCAACATCATTGCAGCCCTGCCTTAAAAGGACCAGCTAACATCGTTTCAGTGATTGCTCCATTAACACAGGTGTGGGTGTTGATGAGGACAGGGCTGGAGATCAGTCTGTCATGATTAAGTAAGAATGACACCACTGGACACTTTAAAAGGAGGCTGGTGCTTGGCATCATTTTTTCTCTTCTGTTAACCATGGTTATCTCTAAAGAAACACGTGCAGTCATCATTGCACTGCACAAAAATGGCCTAACAGGGAAGAGTATCGCAGCTAGAAAGATTGCACCTCAGTCAACAATCTATCGCATCATCAAGAACTTCAAGGAGAGAGGTTCCCTTGTTGCCAAAAAGGCTCCAGGGTGCCCAAGAAAGACCAGCAAGCGCCAGGACCGTCTCTTAAAAGTGTTTCAGCTGCGGGATCGGGCTACCAGCAGTGCAGAGCTTGCTCAGGAATGGCAGCAGGCAGGTGTGAGTGCATTTGCACGCACTGTGAGGCGGAGACTCTTGGAGCAAGGCCTGGTCTCAAGGAGGGCAGCAAAGAAGCCACTTCTCTCCAGGAAAAACATCATGGACAGACTGATATTCTGCAAGCGGTACAGGGAGTGGACTGGGGTAAAGTCATTTTCTCTGATGAATCCCCTTTTCGATTGTTTGGGACATCTGGAAAACGGCTTATTCGGAGAAGACCAGGTGAGCGCTACCACCAGTCTTGTCTCATGCCAACTGTCAAGCATCCTGAAACCATTCATGTGTGGGGTTGCTTCTCAGCCAAGGGAATGGGCTCTCTCTCAGTCTTGCCTAAAAACACAGCCATGAATAAAGAATGGTACCAGAATGTCCTCCAAGAGCAACTTCTCCCAACCGTCCAAGAGCAGTTTGGCGATCAACAATGCCTTTTTCAACATGATGGAGCACCTTGCCATAAAGCAAAGGTGATAACTAAATGGCTCAGGGAACAAAACATAGAGATTTTGAGACCATGGCCTGGAAACTCCCCAGATCTTAATCCCATTGAGAACTTGTGGTTAATCATCAAGAGACCGGTGGACAAACAAAAACCTTCAAATTCAGACAAAATAAAAGCATTGATTTTGCAAGAATGGACTGCTATCAGTCAGGATTTGATCCAGAAGTTGATTGAGAGCATGCCAGGGAGAATTGCTGAGGTCCTGAAGAAGAAGGGTCAACACTGCAAATATTGATTTGCTGCATTAACTCATTCTAACTGTCAATATAACCTTTTGCTACTCATAATATGATTGCAATTATATTTCTGTATGTGATAAAAACATCTGACAAACACACATAAAAACCAGAGGCCAGCAGATCATGTGAAAATATAATATTTGTGTCATTCTCAAAACTTTTGGCCATGACTGTAGTATGTATGTTGTATGAATGTAGTATATATGAAGTATGTATGTAGTATGTATGTTGTATGAATGTTGTATATATGTAGTATGTATGTTTTTTTTTACATTCAACACATTAGCCGGATGAAGGGACTACTGTCCGATCTTTGGCTAATGTGTCAATCACTGTCATTGTAGCAGGCATAGCCCAATGGGACTTGTAGTCCCATCGGACGATGCCTGCACACACACACAACCCCCGGCAGGCCCGCACAGACCCCCGGCAGGCTCATACAGACTCCTGGCAGCCCGCACAGACTCCCGGCAGGCCCGTACAGACCCCCCCGGCAGGCCCGCACAGACCCCCGGCAGCCCGCACAGACCCCCGGCAGCCCGTACAGACCCCCGGCAGGTCCGCACAGACCTCCGGCAGCCCGCACAGACCCCCGGCAGGCCCGCACAGACCCCCGGCAGCCCCGCACAGACTGCGCATCATGATGCGCACAGACCGCGCATCATGATGACATCATTTCAGCAGCCAATCACAGCCACAACACTGGCTCATTGCATTATGGGAACTTCCGATTCCGGTATTTGAAATTGTAAAAATATTGGTACTCGGTATCGGAATTCGGATACAGTGAATATCGGCCGATACCCGATATTTGCAGTATCGGAATGCTCAACACTAGTCGTTCCCCTTTGACTATTAGGCCTCTAAACTTGACACCTGGCCTGAATTGGCACAATATGCCTTACAGGAGCTCGCTTGCCCTGCTGCTAGTGAGTTATCTGAAAGAGTCTTCAGTGCTGCTGGATCAATCCTGACAGAAAAAAGGACCCGTCTGTCTGCCCAAAATGTTGATTATCTAACCTTCATTAAAATGAACCATGCATGGGTTTCAAAGGATTTTGTCCCACCTTCCCCTGATGACACATAAGTGGCCAGAAAACTGCTTCGCTTTTCTCCTCCTCTTCCTCGGACTTGCCCAATTCCGCCCTTTGCAGCAGCTGAATGTCCAGCCAACACATCAACATATGCCATTTTTTAAACCTCCCTAAGTGGGCTGCCCACCCCCCCAATGGCTGGGGTCAACACCTGGCGCACCCGGGCAAGTGCCGTTGCTCTTATCAGGTGGATGGGCCCACAGATGGCAGATTGCACTGGCACAGGGCCCCTCATAGTACAATACAGTGTCTCTGACGGTGGGGGGGCCCACTCGCCGTCAGACACACCAGCGTACTATGAGGGGCCCTGTGCCAGTACCGTCGACCACGAGTGTGCCCCCCCTGCTAGGTCATGGCCACAGCACTTGCAAGTTGCAATACTTACCTCTCCCTGCTCCACCGCTGTGTAGTCTGGGCAGTTAAATCCTCCACAGGGACGGCCAATAGAAATTTGGTGTACTGATCGATGATGGTTAAGATGTAGCTATGGCCTTTCCTGCTGGCCTCTATCTTCAGATGATCAATGGCTACCATTTGTAATGGACGTCAACTTACAAGTGGATGAAGTGGTGCTTTTTGATCACCTTTCACAGTTGTGATTGTCACAGACGTGTGACATTCCTGCCACCATTTTACAATGTCTCCTCTCATGCCAATCCAATAGAATCGCCTACGGTCTGTGGCCTCTGTCTTTTGCACTCCAAAATGACCAGACATATCATGGTAGGCAGTGAGGACCACATCTACATCTCTCCCTGTGATCACAATTTGATGGAGACGAGTAATGGTGATGTGATCCACGCTACTGCGATAAAGCAATCCTTTCTTCACAATTCACCATTTTCACGGTCTCCGCAGACACAGTAATTGAGGGTCTGCATCGCCTCTGCAACATCTACTGGGAGGTTTTCCCGCAATGAGTAATTCCCAAATTTCTGCTAACACTCAACTTTCCGTCTGTACTTGTATCCATGTAGTTTCCAGTAGCGGAGAGTCTGGACTGGCTTACTGAGATTGAAATATATTCGAAGATTTAAAAGTACCACAACACTGTATACTGTTGTATGCTTCGAAGACCTTTCCCTTTTTCTACTTGTTAAATTCTGGTGTTATACATACTGAGCCAGTGAGCCTGTGAGTGTCTGTGTCTGACTCCGGAAGTATAGACGGAAATTTACAATTACCCCTAGACTGGATACACCTGGTATGTGCTGATACAGTACCTTTGTTCAAAATTTTGTATTGCGGTATCATCCATAGTGAGTAAGCGTGTGTGGTTTATGCCTTCTATATATACGGTGAATCGGAGATACCAATTTTTACCCTATACTCGATACAGCTTGTATCTTGTTATACAGTTCCTTTGTTTGACATTTAGTATTACGGTCAAATCCATACTGAGTAAGCGTCTGAGAGTGACCACGGGACTATGTATATGGAGATATCAATTGTACCCTATAATATATATACTTGCTATCTTGTTATCCAGTACCTTTTTTGCAACATTTTTTATTATGGTCAAACCCAGACTGAGTGAGCGTCTGAGGGTGACTCCAGAAAGATATACCGAGATTTCAAATTTAGCCAACACTGTATACAGCTGTACGCTTGTGTTACATTACCCATTTACAGCTTTTCATATTCGTGTGTAATCCATACTGGGCCTGAGAGCATTTGTGTCTGCCTCCTGAAATGTATACGGAGATTCAGAATGTTTACATTATTCTATGTATACCTTGTATCTGGTGATTCTGTACCCTTTTTCAATTTGTTATTTTATTGGGTAATCCATACTGAGCCTGTGAGCGTCTGTGCTTGACTCATGAAATATATACGGAGATTTACTGTTATCCCTACACTGTACAGAGCTGTAACTTGGCGGCTAACTAGCATGGATATGATTTGTTTAGGAGGGATCGTAAATAAAGGAAAATGGGTGGAGTCTGTCTATACAGTGGGGCAAAAAAGTATTTAGTCAGTCAGCAATAGTGCAAGTTCCACCACTTAAAAAGATGAGAGGCGTCTGTAATTTACATCATAGGTAGACCTCAACTATGGGAGACAAACTGAGAAAAAAAATCCAGAAAATCACATTGTCTGTTTTTTTTTCATTTTATTTGCATATTATGGTGGAAAATAAGTATTTGGTCAGAAACAAGCAATCAAGATTTCTGGCTCTCACAGACCTGTAACTTCTTCTTTAAGAGTCTCCTCTTTCCTCCACTCATTACCTGTAGTAATGGCACCTGTTTAAACTTGTTATCAGTATAAAAAGACACCTGTGCACACCCTCAAACAGTCTGACTCCAAACTCCACTATGGTGAAGGCCAAAGAGCTGTCAAAGGACACCAGAAACAAAATTGTAGCCCTGCACCAGGCTGGGAAGACTGAATCTGCAATAGCCAACCAGCTTGGAGTGAAGAAATCAACTGTGGGAGCAATAATTAGAAAATGGAAGACATACAAGACCACTGATAATCTCCCTCGATCTGGTGCTCCACGCAAAATCCCACCCCGTGGGGTCAGAATGATCACAAGAACGGTGAGCAAAAATCCCAGAACCACGCGGGGGGACCTAGTGAATGAACTGCAGAGAGCTGGGACCAATGTAACAAGGCCTACCATAAGTAACACACTACGCCACCATGGACTCAGATCCTGCAGTGCCAGACGTGTCCCACTGCTTAAGCCTGTACATGTCCGGGCCCATCTGAAGTTTGCTAGAGAGCATTTGGATGATCCAGAGGAGTTTTGGGAGAATGTCCTATGGTCTGATGAAACCAAACTGGAACTGTTTGGTAGAAACACAACTTGTCATGTTTGGAGGAAAAAGAATACTGAGTTGCATCCATCAAACACCATACCTACTGTAAAGCATGGTGGTGGAAACATCATGCTTTGGGGCTGTTTCTCTGCAAAGGGGCCAGGACGACTGATCCGGGTACATGAAAGAATGAATGGGACCATGTATCGTGAGATTTTGAGTGCAAACCTCCTTCCATCAGCAAGGGCATTGAAGATGAAACGTGGCTGGGTCTTTCAACATGACAATGATCCAAAGCACACCACCAGGGCAACGAAGGAGTGGCTACGTAAGAAGCATTTCAAGGTCCTGGAGTGGCCTAGCCAGTCTCCAGATCTCAACCCTATAGAAAACCTTTGGAGGGAGTTGAAAGTCCGTGTTGCCAAGCGAAAAGCCAAAAACATCACTGCTCTAGAGGAGATCTGCATGGAGGAATGGGCCAACATACCAACAACAGTGTGTGGCAACCTTGTGAAGACTTACAGAAAACGTTTGACCTCTGTCATTGCCAACAAAGGATATATCACAAAGTATTGAGATGAAATTTTGTTTCTGACCAAATACTTATTTTCCACCATAATATGCAAATAAAATGAAAAAAAACAGACAATGTGATTTTCTGGATTTTTTTTTCTCAGTTTGTCTCCCATAGTTGAGGTCTACCTATGATGTAAATTACAGACGCCTCTCATCTTTTTAAGTGGTGGAACTTGCACTATTGCTGACTGACTAAATACTTTTTTGCCCCACTGTATATATAAAGTCTACTTTAAAGCCCACACTAAGAGAAGATATACAAGAGGGAAATGAAGAGGTGAAGTCTCTATGGGTGGAGATACAAGGAGGGAAAAGTAATAAAATCCTCATAGGGGTTTGTTATAAGCCACCAAATATAACAGAAACCACTGAAAAAGTATTATTGAAACAAATAGACAAAGCAGCAAATCACAATGATGTGATTATTATGGGGGACTTCAACTACCTCGACATAGACTGGGAAACTGAAACCTGCGTATCTCAGAAAGGAAACCAATTTCTGTCAGTGACAAAGGATAATTATCTGTCTCAACTAGTGTTGAGCATTCCGATACTGCAAATATCGGGTATCGGCCGATATTCGCTGTATCGGAATTCCGATACCGAGTACCGATATTTTTACAATATCGAATACCGGAATCCGAAGTTCCCATAATGCAATGAGCCAGTGTTGTGGCTGTGATTGGCTGCTGAAATGATGTCATCATGATGCGCGGTCTGTGCGGGCCTGCCGGGGGTCTGTGCGGGCCTGCTGGGGGTCTGTGCGGGCTGCCAGGGGTCTGTGCGGGTTGCCAGGGGTCTGTGCGGGCCTGCCGGGGGTCTGTGCGGGCTGCCGGGGTCTGTACGGGCCTGCCGGGGGTCTGTACGGGCTGCCGGGGGTCTGTGCGGGCCTGCCGGGGGTTGTGTGTGTGTGCAGGCATCATCCGATTGGACTATAAGTCCCATCGGGCAATGCCTGTTGCAATGACAGTGATTGACTCATTAGCCAATGATGGGACAGTAGTAGTCCCATCATCCGTCAAATGTTTTGAATGTAAAAAAAAAAAAACATACATACTACATACATACAACATGCATACATACTAAATATATACTACATTCATACAGCATACATACTACATACATACTACATATATACTACATTCATACAACATACATACTACATATACTACATATATACTACATTCATTACAGCATGTAATTTGGGTAATTAACAGCACCTGTAACTTACCTGTGGCACCTAACAGGTGCTGGCAATAACTAAATCACACTTCCAGCCATTTGACATAGATTAAAGTTGACTCAACCTCTGTCCTGTGTCCTTGTGTGTACCACATTGAGCATGGAGAAAAGAAAGAAGACCAAAGAACTGTCTGAGCCCATGGCACTGTGGCTAACCTCCCTAGATGTGGACAGAAAAGAAAAATTGACAAGAGATTTCAACGCAAGATTGTGTGGATGTTGGATAAAGAACCTTGACTAACATCCAAACAAGTTCAAGCTGCCCTGCAGTCCAAGGGTACAACAGTGTCAACCCGTACTATCCACCGGCATCGCCGTCTGAATGAAAAGGGACTGTATGGTAGGAGACCCAGGAAGACCCCACTTCTTACCCCGAGACATGAAAAAGCCAGGCTGGAGTTTGCCAAAACTTACCTGAAAAAGCCTAAAACATTTTGGAAGATTGTTCTCTGGTCAGATGAGACAAAAGTAGAGCTTTTTGGGCAAAGGCATCAACATAGAGTTTACAGGAGAAAAAAGAGGCATTCAAAGAAAAAAACACAGTCCCTACAGTCAAACATGGCGGAGGGTCCCTGATGTTTTGGGGTTGCTTTGCGGTCTCTGGCACTGGACTGCTTGACCATATGCATGGCATTATGAAGTCTGAAGACTACCAACAAATTTTGCAGCATAATGTAGGGCCCAGTGTGAGAAAGCTGGGTCTTCCTCAGAGGTCATGGGTCTTCCAGCAGGACAATGACCCAAAACACACTTCAAAAAGCACCAGAAAATGGATTGAGAGAAAGCACTGGAGACTTCTAAGATGGCCAGCAATGAGTCCAGACCTGAATCCCATAGAACACCATTTTTGGAGTTTTGTGTGAAATGATCAATGTTTTGCTTTTTGCTTCATTCTCTTTTGTGTTTTTTTATTTAAGACAAATTAAATGAAGATAATAATACCAAAGAATTTGTGATTGCAATCATTTTCAGGAAGAAACTGAGTATTATCTTACAAAATTGCAGGGGTGTCAATACTTTTGGCCACAACTGTATGTTGTATGTAGTATGTATGTTTGTATGTTGTATGAATGTAGTATCTATGCTGTATGAATGCAGCATATATGTAGTATGTATGTATGTTGTATGAATGTAGTATATATGTAGTATGTATGTATGTATGTTGTATGAATGTAGTATATTTGCAGTATGTAGTATGAATGTATGCTGTATGAATGTAGTGTATATGTTGTATGTAGTATGTATGTATGTATGTTGCATGAATGTTGTATATATGTAGTATGTATGTATGTTTTTGTTTTTTTTTAACATTCAACACATTAGCCGGATGATGGGATTACTACTGTCCCATCATTGGCTAATGTGTCAATCACTGTCATTGTAGCAGGCATAGCCCGATGAGACTTGTAGTCCCATCGGACGATGTCTGCACACACACACAACCCCCGGCAGGCCCGCACAGAACCCCGGCAGCCCGCACAGACCCCCGGCAGGCCCGCACAGACCCTCGGCAGGCCCGCACAGAACCCCGGCAGCCCGCACAGACCCCCGGCAGGCCCGCACAGACCCTCGGCAGGCCCACACAGACCCCCGGCAGGCCCGCACAGACCCCCAGCAGCCTGTACAGACCCCCGGCAGCCCGCACAGAAGACCCCCGGCAGGCCCGTACAGACCCCCGGCAGCCCGTACAGACCCACGGCAGCCCGCACAGACCCCCAGCAGGCCCGCACACACCCCAGGCTGGCCTGCGCAGACCCCCGAGAGGCCCGTACAGACCCCGCCCACACACACAGACACGCACAGTGTCTGCCCACGCACCGCCCACTCTTTTCCCCCCTCCCGAACTGGATGTGCAAGGATAGAAAGGGTTTACTTTCATTCCGATATTTGTGCCCCATTGACTGGCATGGGTTTCCGGTATCGGAATCTGTGATACCCGATATTTTTGGGGTATCGGTCCGATCCAATCCGATCCGATATTTCCCGATATCGGAAGGTATCACTCAACACTAGTCACAACTTGTGCAGGGCCCAACTAGAGGGACAGCCCTTCTGGACTTAATTTTAAGCAACCGGCCCAATAGAATAACAGAAGTACGAGTCGATGGGCACCTAGGGAACAGTGACCACAATATAATACAATTCCACTTGTCCTTCAGTAAGGTGCCCTGGAAGGGGGTTACAAAAACGCTGAATTTCAGGAAAGCAAAGCTTGATCTGCTTAGAGAGGACCTTGGCCGAATTGATTGGGACAATGTGCTCAAAAATAGGAGCACAGAAAATAAATGGGAAATATATAAATCAGTTTTACACACCCACTGCGAGCTAGCCATACCGTACAGAAATAAAAGGGCTAGGAACAGAAGAACACCAATGTGGCTAAATAAGGATGTAAAAAGGGCAATAAATAACAAGAACAAGGCATTTAGGAAGCTAAAACAAGAAGGCAATGAAGAAGCATTAAAAAGTTATAGAGAAAAAAATAAAATGTGTAAAAAACAAATACATTTAGCAAAAGTGGAAACTGAGACACTCATTGCTAAGGAAAGTAAAACAAACCCCAAACTATTCTTTAATTATATAAACAGTAAAATGAATAAAATTGATGGTGTCGGCCCTTTAAAGAACAATGAGGGTGAAATCATAGAGAGCGATGTGGGAAAAGCAAATCTTTTAAATACTTTTTTCTCAACAGTGTTCACACAGGAAAAGGATTTGCCAGGGGAAATGCAGAGTGATAATGTAAACTCCCCATTAAGTATTACCTGCCTAACCCAGGAAAAAGTGCAGAACCGCCTTAGTAAGATTAAAATTGACAAATCACCAGGCCCAGATGGCATTCACCATCAGGTATTAAGGGAGTTAAGTAAGGTGATAGACAGGCCTCTATTCCTTATATTTAAAGACTCTAGAAACAGGGTCTGTTCCTTTTGATTGGCGGCAAGCAAATGTGGTACCAATATTCAAAAAGGGGTGTAAAAGGGAACCTGGAAACTATAGGCCGGTAAGCTTAACATCTGTTGTGGGTAAAATTTTTGAAGGGTTTCTAAGGGATACCATTATGGAATATCTCAGTGTTAATAAATGTTTAACTCCATATCAACATGGATTTATGAAGGATCGCTCCTGTCAAACTAATCTGATCAGCTTCTATGAGGATGTAAGCTCTCAAATGGACCAAGGAGAATCATTGGATGTCATTTATCTCGACTTCTCTAAAGCGTTTGACACTGTCCCACATAAAATATTGGTAAGTAAGATGAGAAAGTTTGGGCTAGGGGAAAATGTGTGTAGATGGGTAGGTAGCTGGCTTAGTGATAGAAAACAAAGAGTGGTTATTAATGGTGCATACTCAGATTGGGCCAGGGTTACTAGTGGGGTATCACAGGGTTCTGTATTGTGCCCCCTACTATTTAATATATTTATTAATGATCTAGTGGATGGCTTACACAGTAAAATATCAGTATTTGCAGATGATACAAAACTATGTAAGGTAGTTAACACAAAGGAGGACAGTTTGCAACTACAGACAGATTTGAGTAAATTGGAGAATTGGACTGAAAAATGGCAAATGAGTTTTAGCACAGATAAGTGTAAGGTTATGCACATGGGAAGGAGAAACAGATGCTACAATTACTTTCTAAATGGGAAAATGCTGGGGAAATCAGACATGGAAAAAGACTTATGCATCTTAGTCAATAAGAAGCTAAATTGGAGTGCCCAGTGTCAGGCAGCTGCCACCAAAGCGAATAGGGTCATGGGTAGTGTTGAGCGATACCATCCAATACCCTAAAATATCGGATCGGATGGTATCGGCCCGATACGAAAAAAGTATCGGGTATCGCCGATTCCGATACCGGAAGTCCCATTCAAGTCTATGGGACTTCCGGTATCGGAATAAGAAAAACCCTTTTCTGTCCTTGTACAGCCTCTTGGGGGTGTGTACGGACTGCCGGGGGGCTGTACCGGCCTGCCAGGAGGCTGTGCCGACTGTCCGGGGGTCTGTGCGGACTGCCGGGGGTCTGTACCGGCCTGCCGGTGGTCTGTGCCAACTGTCCGGGGGTCTGTGCCGACTGCCCAGGGGTCTGTGCAGGCTGCGGGGGTCTGTGCCGACTGCCCGGGGGTCTGTGCGGACTGCCCGGGGGTCTGTACCGGCCTGCCGGGGGACTGTGCCGGCCTGCCGGTGGTCTGTACCGACTGTCCGGGGGTCTGTGCAGGCTGCGGGGGTCTGTGCAGGCATCGTCCGATGGGACTGCAAGTCCCATCGGGCGATGCCTGCTACCATGACAGTGATTGACACATTAGCCAATGATGGGACAGTAGTAGTCCCATCAACCGGCTAATGTGTTGAATGTAAAAAAAAACATACTACATACATACTACATGCTACATACATACTACATACATGCTACATATATGCTACATACATGCTACATACATGCTACATACATGCAACATACATACTACATACATGCTACATACATACTACATACATGCAACATACATACTACATACATGCTACATACATACTACATACATACTACATGCTACATACATACTACATGCATGCTACATACATGCAACATACATACTACATACATGCTACATACATACTACATACATGCTACATACTACATACATGCTACCTACATGCAACATACATACTACATGCATGCAACATGCGTACTTACAACATATATACTACATGCATGCAACATGCATGCTACATATATACCACATATATACTACATGCATACTACATATAGACCACATGCATGCAACATAGATATATACAACATATATACTACTCAGACTCAGTGCCCACAGTCTGGCCATCGAATCCGGCCGACACAGGCAGAGCTACAAGCCCAGGGAGGAAAGAGTATGCCAACACTGTGACCAGGATGCCCTGGAGGATGAGACCCACTTCCTGCTACACTGCTCCAAGTACTCAGCAGTGAGGGACACTCACTTCAGGAGACTCTCACATCTCTTCCCGGATTTCACCACCATGAAGGAGGAAGAGAAAACATACATCCTGCTGGGGAAGAAGAGAGAGCAGTGGAGATAGCAGCGCAATATGTGAGCGAATGCCATAGACTGCGAGAAAGAGAACTATGATATGCCATGGACTTCTATAGCCTCATCCTGGATATGCCCCAATCCCCCATCCACCTTCCCTATGCCATGGACTTCTATAGCCCCATCCTGGATCTGCCCCATCCACCTTCCCTACAGTCCCTATCCCAATTCCCTTCTGTACACCTGCTTTGGCAAAACTAATGTATATTTAGTCCTGCCAATAAAGCTTCTTTGAATCTTGAATCTTGAATCTACTACATGCATGCAACATACATATATACTACACATATACTACATGCAACATACATACTACATATATACTACATGCATGCAACATACATACTACATATATACTACATATACACCACATGCAGGCAACATACATATATACAACATATATACTACATGCAACATACATACTACATATACACTCACTGGCCACTTTATTAGGTACACCATGCTAGTAAGGGGTTGGACCCCCTTTTGCCTTCAGAACTGCCTCAATTCTTCGTGGCAGAGATTCAACAAGGTGCTGGAAGCATTCCTCAGAGATTTTGGACCATATTGACATGATGGCATCACACAGTTGGCGCAGATTTGTCGGCTGCACATCCCTGATGCGAATCTCCCGTTCCACCACATCCCAAAGATGCTCTATTGGATTGAGATCTGGTGACTGAGGAGGCCATTTGAGTACAGTAAACTCATTGTCATGTTCAAGAAACCAATCTGAGATGATTCGAGCTTTATGACATGGCGCATTATCCTGCTGAAAGTAGCCATCAGATGTTGGGTACATTGTGGTCATAAAGGGATGGACATGGTCAGCAACAATACTCAGGTAGGCTGTGGCGTTGCAACGATGCTCAATTGGTACCAAGGGGCCCAAAGAGTGCCCAGAAAAAATTCCCCACACCATGACACCACCACCACCAGCCTGAACCGTTGATACAAGGCAGGATGGATCCATGCTTTCATGTTGTTTACGCCAAATTCTGACCCTACCATCCGAATGTCGCAGCAGAAATCGAGACTCATCAGACCAGGCAACGTTTTTCCAATCTTCTACTGTCCAATTTCGATGAGCTTGGGCAAATTGTAGCCTCAGTTTCCTGTTCTTAGCTGAGAGGAGTGGTACCCAGTGTGGTCTTCTGCTGCTGTAGCCCATCTGCCTCAAAGTTCGACGCACTGTGCATTCAGAGATGCTCTTCTGCCTACCTTGGTTGTAACGGGTGGCAATTTGAGTCACTGTTGCCTTTCTATCAGCTCGAACCAGTCTGCCCATTCTCCTCTGACCTCTGGCATCAACATGGCATTTCCGGCCACAGAACTGCCGCTCACTGGATTTTTTTTCTTTTTCGGACCATTCTCTGTAAACCCTAGAGATGGTTGTGCGTGAAAATCCCAGTAGATCAGCAGTTTCTGAAATTCTCAGACCAGCCCTTCTGGCACCAACAATCATGCCACGTTCAAAGGCACTCAAATCACCTTTCTTCCCCATACTGATGCTTGGTTTGAACTGCAGGAGATTGTCTTGACCATGTCTACATGCCTAAATGCACTGAGTTGCCGCCATGTGATTGGCTGATTAGAAATTAAGTCTTAACACACAGTTGGACAGGTGTACCTAATAAAGTGGCCAGTGAGTGTATACTACATGCATGCAACATACATACTACATATATACCACATATATACTACATGCATACTATATATATACCACATGCATGCAACATACATACAGTGGGGCAAAAAAGTATTTAGTCAGTCAGCAATAGTGCAAGTTCCACCACTTAAAAAGATGAGAGGCGTCTGTAATTTACATCATAGGTAGACCTCAACTATGGGAGACAAACTGAGAAAAAAATATCCAGAAAATCACATTGTCTGTTTTTTTTTTCATTTTATTTGCATATTATGGTGGAAAATAAGTATTTGGTCAGAAACAAAATTTCATCTCAATACTTTGTGATATATCCTTTGTTGGCAATGACAGAGGTCAAACGTTTTCTGTAAGTCTTCACAATGTTGCCACACACTGTTGTTGGTATGTTGGCCCATTCCTCCATGCAGATCTCCTCTAGAGCAGTGATGTTTTTGGCTTTTCGCTTGGCAACACGGACTTTCAACTCCCTCCAAAGGTTTTCTATAGGGTTGAGATCTGGAGACTGGCTAGGCCACTCCAGGACCTTGAAATGCTTCTTACGAAGCCACTCCTTCGTTGCCCTGGCGGTGTGCTTTGGACCATTGTCATGTTGAAAGACCCAGCCACGTTTCATCTGCAATGCCCTTGCTGATGGAAGGAGGTTTGCACTCAAAATCTCACGATACATGGCCCCATTCATTCTTTTATGTACCCGGATCAGTCGTCCTGGCCCCTTTGCAGAGAAACAGCCCCAAAGCATGATGTTTCCACCACCATGCTTTACAGTAGGTATGGTGTTTGATGGATGCAACTCAGTATTCTTTTTCCTCCAAACACGACAAGTTGTGTTTCTACCAAACAGTTCCAGTTTGGTTTCATCAGACCATAGGACATTCTCCCAAAACTTCTCTGGATCATCCAAATGCTCTCTAGCAAACTTCAGACGGGCCCGGACATGTACAGGCTTAAGCAGTGGGACATGTCTGGCACTGCAGGATCTGAGTCCATGGTGGCGTAGTGTGTTACTTATGGTAGGCCTTGTTACATTGGTCCCAGCTCTCTGCAGTTCATTCACTAGGTCCCCCCGCGTGGTTCTGGGATTTTTGCTCACCGTTCTTGTGATCATTCTGACCCCACGGGGTGGGATTTTGCGTGGAGCACCAGATCGAGGGAGATTATCAGTGGTCTTGTATGTCTTCCATTTTCTAATTATTGCTCCCACAGTTGATTTCTTCACTCCAAGCTGGTTGGCTATTGCAGATTCAGTCTTCCCAGCCTGGTGCAGGGCTACAATTTTGTTTCTGGTGTCCTTTGACAGCTCTTTGGCCTTCACCATAGTGGAGTTTGGAGTCAGACTGTTTGAGGGTGTGCACAGGTGTCTTTTTATACTGATAACAAGTTTAAACAGGTGCCATTACTACAGGTAATGAGTGGAGGAAAGAGGAGACTCTTAAAGAAGAAGTTACAGGTCTGTGAGAGCCAGAAATCTTGATTGCTTGTTTCTGACCAAATACTTATTTTCCACCATAATATGCAAATAAAATGAAAAAAAAACAGACAATGTGATTTTCTGGATTTTTTTTCTCAGTTTGTCTCCCATAGTTGAGGTCTACCTATGATGTAAATTACAGACGCCTCTCATCTTTTTAAGTGGTGGAACTTGCACTATTGCTGACTGACTAAATACTTTTTTGCCCCACTGTATATACAACATATATACTACATGCACGCAACATGCATACTACATATATACCACATATATACTACATGCATGCAACATACATATATACTACATATATACTACATGCAACATACATACTACATATATACTACATGCATGCAACATACATACTACATATATACCACATATATACTACATGCATACTATATATATACCACATGCATGCAACATACATATATACAACATATATACTACATGCATGCAGCATACATATATACTACATGTATACTACATGCTACATACATACTACATATATACTACATGCATGGAACATGCATACTACATATATACTACATGCATGCAACATACATACTACATATATACCACATATATACTACATGCATACTATATATATACCACATGCATGCAACATACATATATACCACATATATACTACATGCATGCAGCATACATATATACTACATGTATACTACATGCTACATACATACTACATATATACTACATGCATGGAACATGCATACTACATATATACTATATGCATGCAACATACATACATACTACATATATACTACATGCAACATGCATACTACAGATATACTACATATATACTACATGCATGCAACATACATATACAACATACATACTACATGCATGCAACATGCATACTACATATATACCACATATATACTATATGCATGCAACATACATATATACTACATATATACTACATGCATGCAACATGCATACTACATATATACTGCATATATACCACATGCATGCAACATACATCTATACTACATATATACTACATGCAACATGCATACTACATATATGCCACATATATACTACATGCATGCAACATACATATATACAACATATATACTACATGCATACAACATGCATACTACATATATACTACATGCATGCAACATGCATACTGCATATATACTACATATATACCACATGCATGCAACATGCATACTACATATATACTACATGCATGCAACATACATACATACTACATATATACCACATGCATGCTACATATATACTACATATATACTACATGCATGCAACATACATACTACATATATGCCACATGCATGCAACATGCATACTACATATATGCCACATGCATGCAACATGCATACTACATATATACAACATATATACTACATGCATGCAACATGCATACTACATATATACCACATATATACTACATACATGCAACATACATATATACTACATATATACCACATGCATGCAACATGCATACTTCATATATACTACATGCATGCAACATGCATACTACATATATACCACATGCATGCAACATGCATACTACATATATACTACATGCATGCAACATACATACATACTACATACATACTACATGCATGCAACATTCATATATACTACATACAATACATTCATACAATACATACATATAGACATACAGTACATATAACATAGAGTACATACTCACCATCACTTGTCACTTTGTTCCCCGAAGCCATTGTCATCTATGGAATAAATATTAAAATAACAAACCACCAATATACTTACCCCTGATCCGCAGAAGTCCACGAGTGTCCCAATACGATCTTGCATGGAGAACAGCAGCATCAGCTGATGCTACCATTCTCTACAGGCTCCAGGAATCCAATGACGGGAGGTAGATATCCTTCCGCACTGTATTCCTCCTCCACTGTAAAAAAAAAATCCCTAGTCTCACTTTATGGCATTGCTGTGTGAGAAATTTCCCACGCAGCTTTTGTAGTATATAGTATATATGTACTGTATTTCTATATGTATGTATTGTATGAATGTATTGTATGTGGTATATATGTATGTTGCATGTACGTAGTAAATATGTAGTATATATGTAGTATGCATGTGGCATGCATGTGGTATATATGTAGTATGTATGTATGTTGCATGCATGTAGTATATATGTAGTATATATGTAGCATGCATGCTGCATGCATGTGGTATATATGTAGTATGTATATAGTATGTATGTTGCATGTATTAGATATGTAGTACATATGTATGTTGCATGCATGTGGTATATATGTAGTATGCATGTAGTATATATGTAATATGTATGTAGTATGTATGTTGCATGCATGTAGTGTATATGTAGTATGTATGTTGCATGTAGTATACATGTAGTATATATGTATGTTGCATGCATGTAGTATATATGTAGTATGTATGTTGCAAGTAGTATATATGTTGTATATATGTATGTTGCATGCATGTAGTATATATGTAGTTTGTATGTAGTATGTATGTTGCATGCATGTAGTATATATGTAGTATGTATGTTGCATGTAGTATATATGTATGTTGCATGCATGTAGTATATGTGTAGTATGTATGTTGCATGTAGTATATATGTTGTATATATGTATGTTGCATGCATGTAGTATACACTCACTGGCCACTTTATTAGGTACACCTGTCCAACTGTGTGTTAAGACTTAATTTCTAATCAGCCAATCACATGGCGGCAACTCAGTGCATTTAGGCATGTAGACATGGTCAAGACAATCTCCTGCAGTTCAAACCGAGCATCAGTATGGGGAAGAAAGGTGATTTGAGTGCCTTTGAACGTGGCATGATTGTTGGTGCCAGAAGGGCTGGTCTGAGAATTTCAGAAACTGCTGATCTACTGGGATTTTCACGCACAACCATCTCTAGGGTTTACAGAGAATGGTCCGAAAAAGAAAAAAAATCCAGTGAGCGGCAGTTCTGTGGCCGGAAATGCCATGTTGATGCCAGAGGTCAGAGGAGAATGGGCAGACTGGTTCGAGCTGATAGAAAGGCAACAGTGACTCAAATTGCCACCCGTTACAACCAAGGTAGGCAGAAGAGCATCTCTGAACGCACAGTGCGTCGAACTTTGAGGCAGATGGGCTACAGCAGCAGAAGACCACACTGGGTACCACTCCTCTCAGCTAAGAACAGGAAACTGAGGCTACAATTTGCACAAGCTCATCGAAATTGGACAGTAGAAGATTGGAAAAACGTTGCCTGGTCTGATGAGTCTCGATTTCTGCTGCGACATTCGGATGGTAGGGTCAGAATTTGGCGTAAACAACATGAAAGCATGGATCCATCCTGCCTTGTATCAACGGTTCAGGCTGGTGGTGGTGGTGTCATGGTGTGGGGAATTTTTTCTGGGCACTCTTTGGGCCCCTTGGTACCAATTGAGCATCGTTGCAACGCCACAGCCTACCTGAGTATTGTTGCTGACCATGTCCATCCCTTTATGACCATAATGTACCCAACATCTGATGGCTACTTTCAGCAGGATAATGCGCCATGTCATAAAGCTCGAATCATCTCAGATTGGTTTCTTGAACATGACAATGAGTTTACTGTACTCAAATGGCCTCCTCAGTCACCAGATCTCAATCCAATAGAGCATCTTTGGGATGTGGTGGAACGGGAGATTCGCATCAGGGATGTGCAGCCGACAAATCTGCGCCAACTGTGTGATGCCATCATGTCAATATGGTCCAAAATCTCTGAGGAATGCTTCCAGCACCTTGTTGAATCTCTGCCACGAAGAATTGAGGCAGTTCTGAAGGCAAAAGGGGGTCCAACCCCTTACTAGCATGGTGTACCTAATAAAGTGGCCAGTGAGTGTATATGTTGTATATATGTATGCTGCATGCATGTGGTATATATGTAGCATGCATGTAGTATATATGTGGTATATATGTAGTATGCATGTTGCATGTATGTGGTATATATGTAGTATGTATGTATGTTGCATGCATGTAGTATATATGTTGTATGTATGTTGCATGCATGTAGTATATATGTGGTATATATGTAGTATGCATGTTGCATGCATGTAGTTTATATGTTGTATATATGTATGTTGCATGCATGTGGTATATATGTAGTATGCATGTAGTATATATGTAGTAAGTATGTAGTATGTATGTTGCATGCATGTAGTGTATATGTAGTATGTATGTTGCATGTAGTATATATGTAGTATATATGTATGTTGCATGCATGTAGTATATATGTAGTATGTATGTTGCATGTAGTATACAGTATATGTTGTATATATGTATGTTGCATGCATGTAGTATATATGTAGTATGTATGTTGCATGCATGTAGTATATATGTAGTATGTATGTTGCATGTAGTATATATGTATGTTGCATGCATGTAGTATATGTGTAGTATGTATGTTGCATGTAGTATATATGTTGTATATATGTATGTTGCATGCATGTAGTATATATGTTGTATATATGTATGTAGCATGCATGTGGTATATATGTAGTATGCATGTAGTATATATGTGGTATATATGTAATATGCATGTTGTATGCATGTGGTATATATGTAGTATGTATGTTGCATGTAGTATATATGTAGTATGCATGTTGCATGTAGTATATATGCATTATATATGTATTTTGCATGCATGTAGTATATATGTGGTATATATGTAGTATGCATGTTGCATGAATGTGGTATATATGTAGTATGCATGTTGCATGTATGTAGCATGTATGTTGCATGTATGTAGCATGTATGTAGTATGTATGTATCATGTATGTAGTATGTATGTTGCATGTATGTAGCGTGTATGTAGTATGTATGCAGTATGTATGTTGCATGTATGTAGCATGTATGTAGTATGTATGTAGCATGTATGTAGTATGTATGTTGCATGTATGTAGTATGTATGTAGTATGTATGTTGCATGTATGTAGTATGTATGTAGCATGTATATAGCATGCATGTTGCATGTATGTAGTATGTATGTAGTATGTATGAGCATGTATGTAGCATGTATGTAGTATGTTTGTAGCATGTATGTAGCATGTAATATGTTTGTAGTATGTTGTTGTTTTTTTTTACATTCAAAACATTAGCCGGATGATGGGACTACTGCTGTCCCATCATTGGCTAATGTGTCAATCACTGTCATAGTAGCAGGCATCGCCCGATGGGACTTGTAGTCCCATCGGCGATGCCAGCACAGACCCCCGCAGCCTGCACAGACCCCCGGACAGTTGGCATAGACAACCGGCAGGCCGGCACAGCCCCCCGGCAGGGCGGTACAGACCCCCAGCAGTCCGTACAGACCCCCGGGCAGTTGACACAGACCCCCAGGCAGTTGGCACAGACCCCCGGCAGGCCGGTACAGACCCCCGGGCAGGCCGGTACAGACCCCCGGGCAGTCGGCACAGACCCCCCGGAAGGCCCGAACAGACGGCGCATCATGATGCGCACAGACCGCGCATCATAATGACGTCATTTCGGCAGCCAATCAGAGCCACAACAGTGGCTCATTGCATTATGGGAACTTCCGATTCCGATATCCGATATTGAAAAAATATCAGTACTCGGTATCGGAATTCTGATACAGCGAATATCGGCCGATACCCGATATTTGCAGTATCGGAATGCTCAACACTAGTCATGGGATGCATTAGAAGAGGTCTGGGGACACGAGATAAAAACATAATTCTCCCTCTGTACAAATCACTCGTCAGTCCACACTTGGAGTATTGTGTGCAATTTTGGACGCCGGTGCTCAAGAAAGACATTACTGAACTTGAAAGGGTTCAAAAGCAGGCTACTAAAATGATAAATGGAGTTGGTTCACTACAATACCCAAAAAGGTTATCAAAATTAGGTCTCTTTACTCTAGAAAAGAGAAGACTTAGGGGAGACCTAATATATATGTACAAGTATATCAGAGGGCAATACAGAGATCTCACCAATG
Organism: Dendrobates tinctorius; assembly: GCF_039654945.1. Lineage (NCBI taxonomy): Eukaryota > Metazoa > Chordata > Amphibia > Anura > Dendrobatidae > Dendrobates > Dendrobates tinctorius. Next base: position 9,850,506 of record NW_027361683.1, read on the forward strand.
AATTGTTTGTACCAAGGACTGTGACAAGAACAAGGGGGCATTCTCTTCGTTTGGAGGAAAGACAATTTCTGCACCAGTATAGAAGAGGGTTCTTCACGGTAAGAGCAGTGAGGCTCTGGAATTCTCTTCCTGAGAAAGTGGTGATGGCCAACTCACTGAATGAATTTAAGAAAGGAATGGATGCTTTTCTTGTGAGTAACAGTATAGAAAGTTATGAATAACATAATATTATAGGTAGATGGTTGACCCAGCTTAGGGGAAGGAATTTTTTCCCTATGGAGAAAATTGGCTTCTTCTGTGTGGGTTTTTTGCCTTCCCCAGGATCAACAATGCAGAACAGCTGCACTAAAAATAGGCTGAACTAGATGGACATAAGGTCTTCCTTCAGCCTTCAAAACTATGTTACTATGTTAAGCTTCTGATACAGTACAATATATCTGCTTTTATTTTTGGGTCAATTTTCTAAAACATGAGTAAGTATGGTGGAAGAGGACGTGGACGTGGGCATGGGGGGGCCACCTGGTACTGATGGTGGTGGTGGTGTATCTGCTGGTAGTGCCAAAAACACAATAGCATCTAAGGCAGGAGGTGATGAGCCTGCATCATGGTGAAGCTCTGGAAGGCCTGTAAGGCTCCATTTTCTGGGAGTAGGTAGACTGCTTTTAAAGGCGGAGCCTCAAGAACTGTTTTTGGCTTACATTGCTGAAACAGCCTCCAGCTCTGTCGCCTCCTCTTCTGAAGCTTAAAAAAATGCAAGCACTGAGTCGTAAGTGCAGGCTTCTGGTCAGGAGCAACCACTTTCCTTGTGTCCTTCACCCACACCAAAAGTGAAGGATGCGGCAGCACACACTTCAGATTACTCCATGGAGCTCTTTTCACATACCATGCCTGGGTTAATTAAAAATGGGGCCCATCATATACTGGAGCATTCAAAATGGGGGACATCAGACACTGGAGCATCATCCATGAGGCCCATCATATACTGGAGCATTCTAAATGGGGCAGATCAGACACTGGAGCAGCATCTATGGGTCACATGATACACTGGAGCATTAGAAATGGGGCCCATTATATATGGAGCATTATTAGGGCCCATAAGACACTGGAGCATCATCCATGAGGCCCATCATATACTGGAGCATTCCAAATGGGGGACATAAGACTCTGGAGCAGCATTTACGGGGCGCATTAGACACTGGAGCATTAGAAATGAAGCCTATTACATGTGGAGCATTATTTGGGCCCATCATACACTGGAGCATCATCCATGAGGCCCATCATATACTGGAGCATTCCAAATGGGGCATATCAGACACTGGAGCAGCATCTATGGGGCACATGATACACTAGAGCATAAGAAATGGGGCCCATTACATATTGAGTATTATTTGGGCCCATCATTCACTGGAGCATCATCCATGAGGCCCATCATATACTGGAGCATTCCAGATTGGGGACCTCAGACACTGGAGCAGCATTTACAGGGCCCATTATACACTGGAGCATTAGAAATGGAGCCCATTATATGTGGAGCATTATTTGGGCCCATAACACACTGGAGCATTGTCCATGGAGACCATCATATACTGTAGCATTATGTGGAGCTCATCATATACTGTATGGAACATTATATGTGGCCAATTATTCTCATTCTGTATGGTGCACAATGTGGTGGCCATAACATTGTATGGAGTAATATACTGTCCTTTTTTTGAGCTATTGTACAATTTAAAATAGATCAGTCATGTCATGCAAGCAGTGAAGTATTTGTCATTGTACTATACCTTTATTTCTGTGCCGTATCGGAGCATCATGAGTAGTGTTGAGCGATACCTTCTGATATCAGGAAATATCGGATCGGATTGGATCGGACCGATACCACAAAAATATCGCCGATTCCAATACCGGAAACCAATGCAAGTCAATGGGACACAAATATCGGAATTTAAAAAAACGCTTACTTTCCTTGTAGGTTAATTCTACATGAAGGAAAACAACTAAGAATAATGTAGAATGTATTAGGGGAGGTGGATGAGACATTAAAGGCATAGCGGTTTAGCCCAATCAAATGGAATAGCAGGAATTAATTTTTTTTTTTAAATTTTTTTAATTCTTCAGGGTGGTCTTCAGGGTCGTCGTCTCCAGGGTCATCGTTTTCGGGGTCATCGTCTTTTTCGGGGTGGTCTTCTAGGTCGTCGTCTTTAGGGTCGTCATCAGGGAGATCCAGAGTGATTACCAAAAACGATTTCAAAAAGCTTGAACTTGGAAATGTAGCAGTAGGTGCAAGAAGGCTGAGGAACTGCAGAGAACCAGCTGACGGTACTGGAACCTGAATGGGTAGCCAAAGGTACAAGAGCAAATGGAACTACCGAGGACCAGCTGATGGTACTGGAACCCAGTTACTAAGCAGGAGGCATCTGTGCCAGAAACCACTACCAAGGACCAGCAGACATTTGTGGAACTCCGATACCGAGAAGGAGGCACCTAAGCCAAAGGCTCTGCCTGGAACCAGCTGACATTACTGGTACCCAGGGGGACATATTCAAGATTGACTTCCAAAGAACCAGCTAATGGTACTGGAACTCAGATAGGCAGCAGAAGGTACACATAAAAAAAAATTTGCAAGGCCGCAAGCCGGCCGGAGTTACCGAAACCCACAGTCCTACAGGGGGAGCTTGTCCTATTGGCACTACGGAACCAGCCTTCTTTGCCAGATCCCGCAGCCCACATTGGAAGCACCGAAACTGCAGGCACCATAGAGTCGGCTAATCCAACCGCAACACGACAGGACAACATATTGGACGCAAAGTGACGTTGACAGTACTCGGAAACAGCTGGCGTGCTGGAAACAGGATGGGCAGGAGGGAGTACCCATGCCAAAGACACTTCTGAGCAGCAACTGGCGGTGTTGGAGCCCAGGGATTACGGTAGAAACAGAGTGTAGCCAGAGGCCTATTTGGAGCAAGTTTAATATCTGTAATAGTGTGAATGTGGACAGAGCAGGCAAAATTGCCGGACACACAGCAGGGAATCAGCTGACGTTACTGAACCTCAATAACCCAGGAGCAAGTGTTGACTGTGCAGACGGCACTTCTGAGCAGCAACTGGCAGTGTTGGAGACCATTGATTACAGTTCAGGTGGTAGAAACATGAACACAACAGGAGACCTGGATACTGTTGCCAACCAATTATTTAATCTGAAAGAGGACTGGCAAATTCCTGCGAGATCAAGGCCTTGTTCATTTTGAGAAAAGTAAGCCGGTCAACGTTATCGGAGGATAGTCGCATGCGACGGTCTGTTAGTACACCACCTGCGGCACTAAAGACGCGTTCTGATAATACACCAGCAGCAGGGCAAGCCAGCACCTCCAATGCATACTGGCTAAGCTCTGGCCATGTATCCAGCTTAGAGACCCAAAATTTGAAGGGGGAAGAGCCGTGTGGGAGAACACTGAGAGGGCAAGACATCTAGTCTGTCACCATCTGACGGAAACGTTGCCACCTGCTGACTGGAGCCGTCTGTGATGGTGTAGACATTTGTGGCAGGGACACAAAACTTTGCCACATTTAGGCCATACTGGTCTTGCCTTGTGCTGAGGCACTGCTTCTGCTCCCTCTGTGCAGAGCTTCCTCCACTGCCTCGATGCACTGAGCTGCTTTGTAAAGCACTAGCAGCACTGCTCTCGGGTGGAATGGAGAACATGATGGAATGCACCAGTGTGTCTTGGTACTCCCGCATTTTACGCTCCCGGTTCAACGGTGTTATGAGGCTTTGTAAGTTGTCCCGGTAGCGAGGATCTAGGAGGGTGTACACCCAATAATCAGCCGTGTTGAGAATGTGGGCGATGCGGCAGTCGTTTCTCAGGCACTGCAGCATGAAATCAACCATGTGCTGCAGACTGCCAACTGGCCAAGAAACGCTGTCCCATGCTTGAGGCGTCATCTCTGCTTGCTCTGCATCACCCCACCCTCGCTCTACATACTGACTACTAGAGCATTGTGTACCTCCCTCCTCTGGAAAGATGTCTTCCTCCTCCATTGACTCCTCAACCTCCTCACAAAGTGTCCACCGCCTAGGCCTTTGTGAGGAACCACATTGCGCAGACTGTCCAGAAGCTGATGGCATTTGTGACTCCTCATCCTCCACCTCTTCCACAACCTCCTCACTTAGTTCTTGCAGTGTTTTTTCATGCAGGCAGATAAGAGGGATAGTCATGCTGACTAGTGCATCATCTGCACTCGCCATCCACGTGGAATCATCGAAGGCACGCAAAACGTGGCAGATGTCCTTCATAGAGGCCCACTCAGTGGTGGTGATGTGTGAACGGCGCGCAGTGCGACTTATTTGTGCCTGATGCAGCTGATACTCCATTACTGCTGCCTGCTGCTCACACAACCTCTCCAACATATGTAACGTTGAATTCCACCTGGTGGGTAGGTCACATATGATGCGATGTTCCGGAAGGCGGAATCGGCGCTGCAGAGATGCAATGCGCGATCTTGCGATGCTGGTACGCTGCAAGTGAGCGCACTCTATGCGGACCTTGTGCAGCAGTGCATCAAGATCCAGATAGTCTCTCAAAAAACTCTGCACGACCAAGTTGAGCACATATGCCAGACATGGGATGTGAGTGAGGTTGCCTAGGCCCAGAGCTGCCACCAGATTTCGGCCATTGTCACACACTACCATGCCTGACTGGAGATTCATTGGCACAAACCACACGTCGCTCTCCTGCTTGATGGCATTCCAACGCTCCTGCGCTGTGTGGCTTCGATTCCCCAAAGAAATTAATTTCAATGTGGCCTGTTGACGTTTGGCCACGGCTGTGCTCATATCGGTCATAACAGGTAAGCTTTCACAGGTCCATGTGGAGGTTGACTATGACAGCTCCTGCAGTGCTGATTCAGGGGAACTGGAGTATGAGGAGGAGTCAATGTGTACTGACTGGATTCTTGCAATCCTTGAAGTTGGCAGAACACGTACAGCACTACTCTCAAGATCTATACCCGGCTCCACAACATTTACCCAATGGGCAATGAGGGAAAGATATCGTCCCTGTCCATGGTTACTGGTCCACGCATCGGTGGTCAGGTGGACCTTGCTGCTGACCGCGTTTAGCAGCGCATGTTTAATTTTTCCCTCCACATGCTTTTGCAGGGCAGGGACAGCTTGCCTGCTGAAATAAAAGCGGCTGGGCACGTTGCCAATGCCATGAATTTACGGAAGGTGTCAGTCTCCACAAGCCTGAATGAGAGCATTTCAAGGGACAGTAGTTTTGCAATGTCAGCATTCAGAGCCTGTGCTCAAGGGTTGTTTGCCGAGTATGGGTGCCTTTTCTCCCATGCCTGTGCTACCGATGGCTGTAGACTGGCCTGGGAGTGTGAGGATGACAGGGAACGCGGTGCTGTGGGTGGAATGACACTGTGTCTCTGTATAACAGTGCCAGAGGTTCTTCCATGACGATCCTGTGAGGAAGCCGAACCAGCTGTGTGTGAGCTGGAGGAAGAGGCTACAACACGAGCCGAAGAGGTGGTAGGTGGCGCTGTTGGTTGGCCTTGGTCTTCAGTGTGCCTTTGTAACTCCACCACGTGCTTGGTCCGCACATGTTTCCACACATTTGTGGTATTGAGGTTGCTGACACTTTTCCCTCTTTTCACTTTCTGATTACACAGCTTCCATTTGACAAAGCAAATGTCGTCTGCAACTGTGTCAAAAAAGGACCAAGCACTGCAAGTCTTGGGAGCGCCCGTTTTGGATTTTGGAAGAGGCATGCTCCTAATGGGTGCCGAAGTGGAGGCTACAGGCAACCGAGTCTGCCCCCTCCCTCTCCCTCCTTTTTTGGCCGTTTGGGAAATCTCTTCCTCAGAGCTGCTCCCACCACCTTCCTGTACCTCACGCCATGATGGGTCAAGGACCTCATCATCTACACTACCGTCTTCAAATGACTGCTTCTCCTGGGTTGTCTCGACAGCACAGTACACACCAGAAAGTGGCACTTGAGTCTCATCATCAGATGCGTACTGAGGTGTGCTGACCATCGGCACTGGCCCACCCGCCTCTTCAGATTCAGAGAGACAAAGCTGTTGCGCATCACTGCATACTACCTCTTCTTCAAATTCTCGAACGCTGCTGTGGCGCCCCTGAGGCTTCAGTCGCCACAGAGGTACTGCACCTTCTCCTAAGGTGTAGTGCCCCACCATCCAGGTAGGCTGGGAACTCCTTTCCGCATTCCAACACCTGCACGCCAAACACAGGATAGTTCAGCAGGGACCCATCCATGCTTTATGCTTGAAAGGTCATAGGGTGCCTTTTGTGTGTCCCTGGCTTCGTAATACGAGAGGTGCTGGGGAGGCGGGTGGAGTTAGATATAAAAGAGTGGGAAGAGTGAAAGTTAGGAGTTAGTTGGTTAGAGGAGAGAGAAGATGGGTGTCTGTGGGACGTGCTGAAGCAGGTCCCAGTGATCTGGGCTGCTGGCACGAGAAAGACCAGAGAAAGAGACTGATAAGATTGATAACCTAACCTTCCATGAGAGAGATAGAATAGATCGGAACGAAGGAGAACAGAAAGATGGTGGGAAGCAGGTTGAGAAAGAGAGAGAACCCTTCCAGTCCAGAGAGCGCAAAGGCCGGGGCCCGGTCCCCGAGGTTGATTGGATCTTTATGTCCGGCAACAGACACCGGAGGAGTAGTGAGCCGCTAACGCCTTGCTCCCATCATAGACTTGGGACACAACAGCAACTGAATAGAGAGCCGGGACACAGTGAGGAGTCCCCGAAGCAGGCTACAGCTGTCTGTCATACAAGTAAAGACTAGGAACAACTAGAGAGAGGCATTCCAGGGTAACTAAGTACTGGAGTGCTTCGCACCTAAAGGCGCATTGTAGGAGTCGTTCAGTAAGGTACATGTTGGCGGAGTGTGGAAGGGAGAATCCTATCCTGCCTGGAGGTTGGCTGGAGCCCTGACCTGGAGAACACAGTATGGAGGCAGGCAGTTGTGTGAAGTGCAAACAGTGAGTAAAGCTTTGGAACCGCATACTCTGGTGTCCTCCAGTTATTCCAGCACCACTACACCTGGGTACCAGCCTCCATACCTTCTGCGCCTCTCCTCATCCATTGCACCTACACTGCCCTGGGACTACAGCTCCACCTGTGGGGAGCTATACCATCTCTGCTGCACCACTCCATCAGTCCCAGCGGATGGTATGCAGCGTTGGCTTACCATCTTACTTGCCAAACACCACGGGTGGCGTCACGAACTATTCATATAAACTTTAACACCATTAACATCACCGCCATTGATATTGGGCGCCCAGGGCCACGGACCGGGTCACGGCTGCTGTGACACATTCCCACCTTGACACCGGCCCGGTACCGAGTACCCCGCAGCCCTGGGTGTGTGAGGGCGACCCACTGCTTGGCTGGCCCCCTCTTTCCAAGCCAACAGATTCAGAGAACAGAAGTAGAGATGGCTCCTGTCCAGGGCTCTCTGACTGCCTGGGCAATTTGGCAGGTGGTGAAGAGACAGATGGGTGCTCTTCAGTGCTCTGGACCTGAGAGGATCTGGAACTAATTGACGTTGATGCGTTAGCTGCCATCCATCTGACAATGGCTTCAATTTGTTCGTCCTGCAGCAGTGGGGTACGGTGAGCTCCTACAAAGCTGCGCATAAAGGACTGTTCCCTGGTAAAACTGGGGGATGCTGAGTCACTGGTGCCAGCAGCAGGAACAGAATCCCCACGTCCTCTCCCTGCAGAAAGTCCACGCCCATGACCAAGTGCCTTGCTCCATGCCTTCTGCATCTTGGTAGACTGATAAAGATAGGCAGAAAAGTACTAGGGGCTTAGTGTGCTTATTCCTGAACAGCTGCTAACAGGTATAAGAAACACTAATTTTATAAAGTGTGGACTAGACTTTAATATGAGCTAATGTGGCCTACACAACTGTAAAGTGGAGTGTTTGGTGAACTTTATTAACTTTTTTTTCTCACAAAAAGACACTGGATGTGCCCAAAAGATGTAAAACCGATAGTATCACAAACTTTTTGTAGCTATTACAATGCAGGAAGGTAACCTACAAAGCAATAGAGGAGGCTCCAAAAAATAGGCTAATACTAATCTGGCTGGGGCTGCAGGGCACAAGTCAGCAGAAAGGCTCCTCTATCTACTCCTATATAGTGTTTGCAAATATTCTAGCCGGATACGGATGGAACCACACTAATAGGAGAAATCTGGAAAAATAAGCAGCACTAATGCAAAAAAGGACAATGTATGAGGCAGTGACGCACGCTGAGTGGACTACAACTGGAGGTGGCTGCAGAACACACTAAAGCGTGAGCTGCACTCACACACAGAGACCTCACAGACAGCCATTAACAGCGCTGCAAGACAAAAGAAAGCTTCTCACACAGCGGTTGCTAAAGTAGCCTGGGTAAAGCACAATAAAGCAAATCGCTAGCTCAAACTGTCCCTCAGAGTCAGAACAGCAGCGTCCTGTCCCTAAGTAAATTCACAGCAGAGTGAACCCAAAATGGCGGTGGCAGCTTTTATAGTGCATCATGACATCATTTCACACATCTTAGGATTCCTCATTGGCTGAATAAAATCAAACTGGCTCATTGCATTATGGGAACTTCCGATTCCGGTATTTGATATTCTAAAAGTATCGGAACTCCGATACAGCGAATATCGGCCGATACCCGATATTACAGTATCGGAATAATCAACACTAATCATGTGTTTTGGTATGTGTTAAAGGGGTGCACTGACACTCTTTGGCCCAGGGCACATGAAAACCTGGACCCAGCCCCACCCCCCCACAACTTTAGCCAAATAACCCCCTGTTTTCTAATGAAGTAAATTAAGGTTGACAAGCTTCAGTAATAAGAATTGATGTTTTTGGCATTGAAATGGGCACTGTAGGTGTGTTTACTGTCCTCCACTCCCTGCCAAATTTGCTTCCCCATTGACTTGCATTGGGTTTTGTGTTTCAGTCGGCCTCTGACTTTTCCCTATAGTCGGCTGATTTTGTTCGACCCGACTTTTGAGAAAGTCGGGTTTCATGAAACCCGACTCGACCCTAAAAAAGGCAAAGTCGCTCATCTCTACCTACAGGGAATGGATAGGTCTGTAATTTTAGGTATGCATCAACTGTGAAAGACAGAAACTTACAATATGATTTTCTGGATTTTTTTTATGATTTTTAAATATTTAGATTGCAATTTATTGCATGAAATAAATATTTGATCACCTACCAACCAGCAAGAATTCTGGCTCTCGCAGACCTGTTAGTTTTTCTTTAGGAAGCTCACCTACTCTGCACTCATTACCTGTATTTATTGCACCTGTAGAACTGTTAACTGTATGAAAGACACCTGTCCACACACTCAATCCAACACACTCCAACCTCTCCATCATGGCCAAGACCAAAGAGCTGTGAAAGTGTAGGTAGGGTGACCGACAGGGGGTGAACCGCTTCTTGCCGCTGACAGACACGAACACAGAGACAAATTTCTGTTCAACAGGTCCACTTTTATTGGCCGTCCTCCTGACGACCACAGCAATACACCACAACAGCTTCAGACTTCTTCATACACAGGCCCAGGTACCTTCACTCTCTTTTCCTGTAGTCGTGACGTCCTCCGTGGTTCTCTCCAGCTGTCCTAGGCCTATCTACCACAGTGTTTCATCAATCTGAGTACGTCGTCTGTTTGATACCCCCAGGTCGTTTCCCTCTGTGGCTTCTGTCGTGTTGGCCACCCCCCGTGACCGTCTCAACTGTCAGTCCCCTACGGAGCCTCTTCTCTGTCCTTTCTCCTCAGCAGAGCCTCCTATCTCTTGCGCTCCCCTCACTGACTGACCCTTCCAGAACCTTCTCTCAGCCTTTTATCCGTCTCGTTCTGGTAACCCCGCCCACCATGACTTGACAGTTCCTTCAACCAATGGCAGTTATTCAGTCCCATTCCTACACTCTCCACTGCCCTCTAATCGTCAAACTACAATACTACACTCTTCCTCTTTATCTCCGGCTGCTTCCCATCTTTCCCTCTAACAGTCCACACAGAATACACTACACCTCTGCCTTCCCACTGAAAACAGGTCCGCCCATCAGTCCACCTTCCCTACACTAAGGACACCAGGTACAAAATTGTAGACCTGCACAAGGCTAGGATGGGCTACAAGGCAATAAGCAAGCAGCTTGGTGAGAAGGCAACAACTGTTGGCTGGGTCTTCCAGGAAGGAGTGGTAAGAAGCATTTCAAGGTCCTGGAGTTGTCTCCAGACCTGAACCCAATAGAAAATCTTTGGAAGGAGCTGAAACACAGTGTTGCCCAGTAACAGCCCACAAACCTGAAAGATCTAGATAAGATCTGTATGGAAGAGTGGGCTAAAATCTTTTCTGCAGTGTGTGCAAACTTGTTCAAGAACTACAGCAAATGTCTGACCTCTGTAATTGCAAATAAATATTAAGTTCTGCTTTTCTATTAAATCAAATGCTTATTTAATGCATTAAAATGCAAATTATGTAAAAAATCATACAGTGTGATTTTCTAGATTTATTTTAAGTTTGTCTCTCACAGTTGAAGTGTGCCTATAATAAAAATTACAGACCTCTCCATTCTTTGTAGGTGGGAAAACTTGCAAAATCAGCAGTGTATCAAACACTTTTTTCCCCACTGTATGGATTCGTATTTTTGCATAATTAAATAGTTAGCAATTTTTGCACATTCATCCAAAAAAGCAATTATGAGGTCAGACACTGATGTTCAGTGTAGGAATTGGCTCACAACTACTATTCTGGTTTATTTCCAAGTTGTTTGATACAGCTGAGATCAGGGCTTTGTGCAGGCCATTCAACTTTTTCCATAACAAACTCGCCCAACTATGATTTTTATGGACCTTGCTTTGTGCACTGGCTCTTGATATGCTGCAACATTACAATATCCTTTCACTGGAACTGAGAGGCCTTGGCCTACCCCTCAAATAACTCTATAGTATCATCTCTCCTCTACCAAACTTTAGTTATCACAATGAAGTCAAACAGGTTATGTTCTTTTTGAATTTGCCAAACCCAAACTTATCCATTAGACTGACACATAGAGAAGCCTCGTTCATCACTCCACAAAACACGTCTAATGGTGGTTTGCTATATACTACTTCATATCATGCTGACATTGTGCTTGGTTATTCTGAAACTTACAGTTAGGTCCATATATATTTGGACAGAGACAACATTTTTCTAATTTTGGTTCTAAACATTACCTCAATGAATTTTAGGCAAAACAATTTAGATGCAATTGAAGTTCAGACTTTCAGCTTTCATTTGAGGGTATCCACATTAAAATTGGATGAAGGGGTAAGGAGTTTCAGCTCCTTAACATGAGCCACCCTGTTTTTAAAGGGACCAAAAGCAATTGAACAGATTAAATAATTGTAAATAAAATGTTCATTTCTAGTACTTGGTTGAAAACCCTTTGTTGGCAATGATTGCCTGAAGTCTTGAACTCATGGACATCACCAGACGCTGTGTTTCCTCCTTCTTGATGCTCTGCCAGGCCTTCACTGCGGTGGTTTTCAGTTGCTGTTTGTTTGTGGGCCTTTCTGTCTGAAGTTTAGTCTTTAACAAGTTAAATGCATGCTCAATTGGGTTTAGATCAGGTGACTGACTTGGCCATTCAAGAATATTCCACTTCTTTGTTTTAATAAATTCCTGGCTTGCTTTGGCTTTGTGTTTTGGGTCATTGTCCATCTGTAGTATGAAATGACGACCAATCAGTTTGGCTGCATTTGGCTGGATCTGAGCACACAGTATGGCTCTGAATACCTCAGAATTCATTCGTCTGCTTCTGTCCTGTGTTTCATCATCAATAAACACTAGTGACCCAGTGCCACTGGCAGCCATGCATGCCAAAGCCATCACACTGCCTCCGCTGTGTTTTACAGATCATGTGGTATGCTTTGGATCACGAGCTGTACCACGACTTCACCATACTTTTCTCTTTCCATCATTCTGGTAGAGGTTGATCTTGGTTTCATCTGTCCAAAGAATGTTCTTCCAGAACTGTGCTGGCTTTTTTAGATGTTTTTTAGCAAAGTCCAGTCTAGCCTTTTTATTCTTGATGCTTATGAGTGGCTTGCACCGTGTAGTGAACCCTCTGTATTTACTTTCATGCAGTCTTCTCTTTATGGTAGATTTGGATATTGATATGCCTACCTCCTGGAGAGTGTTGTTCACTTGGTTGGCTGTTGTGAAGGGGTTTCTCTTCACCATGGAGATTATTCTGCGATCATCCACCACTGTTGTCTTCCATTGGCGCCCAGGTCTTTTTGCATTGATGAGTTCACCAGTGCTTTCTTTCTTTCTCAGGATGTACCAAACTGTAGATTTTGCCACTCCTAATGTAGCAATTTCTCGGATGTGTTTTTTCTGTTTTTGTAGCTTAAGGATGGCTTGTTTCACCTGCATGGAGAGCTCCTTTGACCACATGTTTCCTCACAGCAAAACCTTCCAAATGCAAGCACCACACCTCAAATCAACTCCAGGCCTTTTATCTGCTTAATTGAGAATGACACAACAAAGGGATTGACCACACCTGTCCATGAAATAGCCTTGGAGTCAATTGTCCAATTGCTTTTGGTCCCTTTAAAAACAGGGTGACACATGTTAAGGAGAAGAAACTCCTAAACCCTTCATCCAATTTTAATGTGGATACCCTCAAATGAAAGCTGAAAGTCTGAACTTCAACTGCATCTTAATTGTTTTGTTTAAAATTCATTGTGGAAATGTCTAGAACCAAAATTAGAAAAATGTTGTCTCTGTCCAAATATATATGGACCTAACTCTATATGCAGCTGCTTGGCCGTGAAAACCTGTATCTTGGAGCTCATGATGTATGAGTTTTTACTGATACTAATGCCAGAAGAAGTTTGGAATGCTGCAGTTATTAACTCACCAGAGCATTGGCAGACTCTGCATTCTGTAACTCTACATGGTCTACTACTTTGTGGTTCAGCAGCTGTTGTTCCACTTTCACTTTTCAATAATACCACTAAAGTTGATTGTACAATGTTTTCTCTCCTAAATATTGCACAAACTGACTTTATGAAAAAGCAGTAACGAATTCAGTGAGCTCTTTAGAACAACCCATATTTCACAAATGTTTGTAAAGTCTTACTGCATTTTCTCTCCTTTATATTTTAAGGTATTTGTCCACAATAACAGTATACAATTTATCCATGGTATTAGTCATAAGCTTTTGATTGCTCAATATTAAAGCGCTAGGATGCTGATAGATCTGAGGATGGGGTCTTAGAATACTGGTGTGAAGTTGATCATGCGCTCCACCACTCCTTTTACTATGCAGTGTTCAGGTATGTCAGTGCCATATACGAGCGTACAATGGAATAGAGCGATGGTGCTCATAGTTGAATTCAGTTCTCGGGATCACAAAGATAACTTATTTGGCCGGCTACTCCCTTTAATTACAGACTTTACTCATGTACATGAATTCTTACATGGATTATCTACCCTACAGCAGTTCTTTATCAACCCTTCTTAAATGTACAAGAATATTTCATTTATAGTCAAAATATATTAACTATGTGTTAATTTACAGTCTTTACAGACCTCAATAGTCATTGGATTATTATTAAAACATGAAATGCATAATTTGAATTCAGACAATAAGTCACATTATACAAAACAATGTTTCATTTCACATAATGGTGTTATGCATATTACACTTTCACTTAAAATGTCACTTCTCTATCTGATTTTAAAGGTCAAATTTCATGGTTTATTTTTATTAACAAATATACCGTAAATACCAAAATGGTATCATTTGGCTTGCTGTATTATACTTGAAAGTTTATAAATGTGAAAAAGTGACATTTTCTCGAATGCCTTGAGGGTGCAGTGCATTTGTATTTCCATTCATGGAATAATAGTTGTTAAATATAAGAGACACAAAACTGTAAATTATATTTAATATTTGGTTATAATTCATTTTTAAATAATTAAATTCATAATCATTTATACATCCCAAGCCTCCCGTCATCCTTCATTCTGACCAATATATATAGAAGTAGCATATACAGTTGCATGTAGCTTTGGATTTCTTTTTCCATGAATAATAAACACCTTGATTTAACCCCTTAGCGACATAGCCAGTTTGCAGCTTAATGACCAGGCCAATTTTTACAATTCTAACCACTGTCCCTTTATGAGGTTATAACTCTGGGACACTTTAATGGATCCCGCTGATTCTGAGACTGTTTTTTTGTGACATATTGTACTTCATGTTAGTGGTAACATTTCTTCGATAAGTCTTGTGTTTATTTATGAAAAAATGGAAATATGGCGAAAATTTTGAAAATTTTGCAATTTTAAAACTTTAAATTTTTATGCCCTTAAATCAGAGACATGTGTCACAAAAATTTCTTAATAAATAACATTTCCCACATGTCTACTTTACATCACCACAATTTTGGAAGCAACATTTTTTTTTGTTAGGAAGTTATAAAGGTTAAAAGTTGACCAGCGATATCTCATTTTTACAACAAAATTTACAAAATCATTTTTTTTAGGGACCACATCATATTTAAAGTCATTTTGAGGGGTGTACATGACAGAAAATACCCAAAAGTGGCACCATTCTAAAAACTAGACCCCTCAAGGTGCTCAAAACTACATTCAAGAAGTTTATTAACCCTTTAAGTGCTTCACAGGAACTAAAGCAATGTGGAAGGAAAAAAATTAACATTCAACTTTTTTTGCAAAAAATTTACTTCAGAACCAATTTTTTTTATTTTCACAAGTGTTAATAGAGAAAATCAACCACAAAATTTGTTGTACAATTTCTCGTGAATACGCCGATACCCCATATGTGGGGGTAAACCATATTTTCAGCACACGGCAGAGCTCGCAAGGGATGGAGCGCCGTTTGACTTTTTCAACGCAGAATTGGCTGGAATTGAGATCGGATGCCATGTTGCATTCGGAGAGCCCTTAATGTGCCTAAACAGTGGAAACCTCCAACAAGTGACCCCATTTTGGAAACTAGACCCCCCAAGGAACATATCTAGATGTGTGGTGAGCACTTTGAACCTTCAAGTGCTTCACAGAAGTTTATAACATAGAGCCGTGAAAATAAGAAATCCATTTTTTTCCACAAAAATGATATTTTTGCCCCAAATTTTTATTTTTACAAGGGTAACAGGAGAAATCATACCCCCACAGTTGTTGTGCAATTTGTCCTGAGTACACCGATACCCCATATGTAGGGGGAACCACTGTTTGGGCGCATGGGAGAGCTCGGAAGGGAAGGAGTGCCATTTTGGAATGCAGACTTTGATGGAATGGTCTGCGGGCGTCATGTTGCGTTTGCCGAGCCCCTAATGGGCCTAAACATTGGAAACCCCCCACAAGTGACCCCATTTTGGAAATTAGACCCCCTAAGGAACTTATCTAGATGTGTGGTGAGCACCTTGAACCCCCAAGCACACAGAAGTTTATAAACACAGAGTCGTGAAAATAAAAAGTCTTTTTTATTTCCACAAAAGTGATTTTTTAGACCCAACTTTTAAACCCCCCAAAGTTGGTAAATAGTGGAAACCCCTCAATTCTTGCTCCAACCCTAACCCCAACACACCCCTAACCCTAATCCCAACCCTAACCTTAATCCTAACCCTAATCCCTAATCCTAATTCTAACCCTAATCCTAGTTTGCCCTAACTGTTGTGAGTTCATTTTCCCCTTCACCATTGAGGTCTGATGAACTCCCTCTTCTGGTGAAGGAAGGTAGTGAGGCTGATTACCAAGCACCTGGGCAGGATGATGATGACTGGGTGACGGGAATTACTGACTGGATATAAGGCAGCCGATGCCCTTCTGCCTTGCTGGTGATCTCTTTGAGGGATTCTAGGAGACCAGTCTGATTCCTGCTCCTCAAAAGCTAAGTTTTTTGCTCTACTTTTTGCATTTGTGTTTTGGTTTTGTTTTGCATTGTTTTCCTTGATTTCTGCCATTCCCTGCTGGGGTGAGCTGAATTCCTTTTTGCTCTGTCTTCAGAAAATACCTGAGTACTGATATAGTCTTTTTGAAGCCTAGCGTCTTCAGGGCTTTTTTCCCTATCAGCTGTTGGCTCTTGTTTTGATAGGGTTTTGGCGGATTACAGACAGCAGCTTTTCTATCCTGTCCTATCTAGTTAGCTTGGGCCCCATCATTTGCTCAGCCTATCTTTCTATCTGTGTGAGTGTTTTTTCATCTTGCTTCACCGTCATTATATGTTGGGGGCTGCCTATTGCTTTGGGGTCTGCTCTGGGGCAGTTTAGATTTCCCTTTCTGTCTTTAGGCTATGTAGTTCTCCGGCTGTGATCAAGGGGTCTAGGGCACCGTAGGAACCCCCCACGGCTACTGCTAGTTGTTGTTGATAGGTTCAGGGGTCTGCAATCCGATAGCTGCCAACTTCTCTGGTTTTCTGGACTTAGCTAGTATCTCTGTTTTTGCCTCCTACGGTGACTCATTCATAACAGGGAGACCAGCGATCAAAAAATGGCCCAGGACGATCGAGCATGATCAGCAATACCCGGCAGGGCGGCCGGTCGCTGATCCCCGTCACACACAGCGATCTCGCTGTGGCGTCACAAAATCAGCGATCTCGCTAGCTAGATCGCTGTGTGTGACGAGGCCTTAAGAGGAGCTTATGGTGGTCTGCCCATGTACTACAACAGGAACTCCAACAGTGCCGACCGGCCCAGTACTAACTTTCCCCTCCTCATGTTTAGTCCTCGGCATAGGCCGGTCTCGTCGCGTTCCGTCATAACATTTATGTACCTTAAAGAGCTCACTTGAAAAGCTCTTTTTGGTTGCCTGGTTGCTCACATTGGAAACAATACACTTCATGTAAATTTGATAAAGCAATGCTGTTATGTAGGCTCAGTATTTCATTACAAACATTTCTTTGTCCACTATATTTGTTTATCGCCTTGAGAGCCCTAACTTTGGCTGCATCATATAGTAAGAGTTCAATAAAAAAACAGTGATGGCTGAATGCTTGTAGATGCTGAGGACCTAATCAAATTGTGAAGCGATAACTTCTATGAGTGAGACTGCATGTTCCTTCTTTACTGGATTATAACTGGAAAATAAAAAAAATGATCTTATTATTTCTAAATTACTTTGTTGAAACCCTATGTGATCATCTGTGGTGTCTCCAATATTTACTCCACAGCTGAAAGGAACAGTTAGGGAAAAAATTGGCATGGTCACAGTTCTTTTTCAGAACATCTTCACATTATTGCACTTCTCTCTTATATTTCAGGAATACATAGTAGCAGCTGTTTTGTACATCCTGGGAAACTTGAATGTAATGATTCTCCCCAGTACTCAATGGGTTAAGCTTCTGTTTTTCTGGAAAGGCTGAATAAACATATGATTGCTGTTGATCGACATATTCTCCTGAAAATAATTCTTCATAGAGGGTCACATCATACCATAAAAAATTATGAAATGTTTTTCGTCCAAGAATATATTGCCTACAGCTCTCAACATATTGTCAGGTTTCCATAACTATTTGCAATTTCAGGAAGGCTTTCACAGCTTGATGTTTCAGGGTACACTTTAAAAATGTTTTTAGATTTTTTAAACTAACTGCCTCCTGTCCACAGTCATGTTATTCAAACTGAATTGTTTCTTCTTCTCATGAGCTTTAATGAAAGCATCCCTAATTTTCTGGCACGTACTTTACAGATTTCCTAACATTTAAAGGAATCGGTATATTGGTTTTTTGACCAATTTAGGTGTTGTATTTCAGTATTTCAGTTCAGAAGTGTTTCTTTTTCCTTACTGGCAGTCAAATTTTTGACAAAGGTGTCTATGATGCCCAGAATATAGCATTTACAAATGTGTACCCCCCATTGGGAACAGGTTGGGCATTATAACTCTAAGAGACATTTGAGTTCATTTGTTACTGAACCCTTTTCAATGTCTACCTCTTTTCTGCAACGACATGACCAGGGTAAACGTGGTTTGTGCTGTTTATGGAACTACAATTTTGGGCAAGGGTGTCTGATTGCACAAAAAATTTGGTTACAAAGTTCCATACCAAGGGGAAATGTTTGTCAGCCAATGCACTGCGTGTATGGGCATTACTAGTGTAGGGGACCAGGTCCTTTACATTTGGCCTACTTCATACTGAGGCCTGTCTCCTACTTAACAGCCAATAGATGACCAGGGGGAACGTCTTCTGTGCAGCTATAGGCAGTACAATTTACGGTAAGTGTGTCAGTGAAGACAAGAGTATATTTGTTACCAAGGTACCCCCACATGTGTAAACCACATCCTGGTTTGCAAATACTACATAAAGTTGGGTGCTTTAACCCCTTCACCCCCAAGGGTGGTTTGCACGTTCATGACCGAGCCAATTTTTACAATTCTGACCACTGTCCCTTTATGAGGTTATAACTCTGGAACGCTTCAACGGATCTAGGCGATTCTGAGATTGTTTTCTCATGACATATTGTACTTCACTTTAGTGGTAAAAATTTTTCGCTATAACTTGCGTTTATTTATGAAAAAAACAGAAATATGGCAAAAATTTTGAAAATTTTGCAATTTTCAAACTTTGAATTTGTATGCCCTTAAAACAGAGAAATAAGTGACACAAAATAGTTACTAAATAACATTTCCCACATGTCTACTTTACATCAGCACAATTTGGGAAACAACATTTTTTTTTGTTAGGAAGTTATAAGGGTTAAAATTTGACAAGCGATTTCTAATTTTTACAACAAAACTTACAAAACCATTTTTTTTAGGGACCACCTCACATTTGAAGTCACTTTGAGGGGTCTATATGGCAGAAAATACCCAAAAGTGACACCATTCTAAAAACTGCACCCCTGAAGCTACTCAAAACTACATTCAAGAAGATTGTTAACCCTTCAGGTGCTTCACAGGAGCAGAAGCAACATGGAAGGAAAAAATGAACATTTAACTTTTTAGTCACAAAAATAATATTTTAGCAACAATTTTTTTATTTTCCCAAGGGTAACAGGAGAAATTGGACCCCAAAAGTTGTTGTCAAATTTGTCCTGAGTACGCTGATACCCAATATATGGGGGGGAACCACTGTTTGGGCACATGGCAGGGCTCAGAAGGGAAGGAGCCCCGTTTGACTTTTTCAACCTAAAATTGGCTGGAATTGAGATCGGACGCCATGTCGCGTTTGACGAGTGTCTGATGTGCCTAAACAGTGGAAACCCCCCACAAGTGACCCCATTTTGGAAACTAGACCCCCTAAGGAACTTATCTAGATGTGTGGTGACCACTTTGAACCCCCAAGGGCTTCACAGAAGTTTATAACACCCGGGCGTGAAAATAAAAAATCATATTTTTTCCACAAACATGATCATTTAGTCCCCAATATTTTGTTTTCCCAAGGGTAACAGGAGAAATTGGACCCCAAAGGTTCTTGTAAAATTTGTCCTGAGTACGCTGATACCCAATATGTGGGGGGAACCACTGTTTAGGCACATGGCAGGGCTCAGAAGGGAAGGAGCCCCGTTTGACTTTTTCAACCTAAAATTGGCTGGAATTGAGATCGGACGCCATGTCACGTTTGACGAGCGTCTGATGTGCCTAAACAGTGGAAACCCCCTACAAGTGACCCCATTTTGGAAACTAGACCCCCTAAGGAACTTATCTAGATGTGTGGTGACCACTTTGAACCCCCAAGGGCTTCACAGAAGTTTATAACACCCGGGCGTGAAAATAAAAAATCATATTTTTTCCACAAACATGATCATTTAGTCCCCAATATTTTGTTTTCCCAAGGGTAACAGGAGAAATTGGACCCCAAAGGTTGTCAAATTTGTCCTGAGTACGCTGATACCCAATATGTGGGGGGGAACCACTGTTTAGGCACATGGCAGGGCTCAGAAGGGAAGGAGCCCCGTTTGACTTTTTCAACCTAAAATTGGCTGGAATTGAGATCGGACGCCATGTCACGTTTGACGAGCGTCTGATGTGCCTAAACAGTGGAAACTCCCCACAAGTGACCCCATTTTGGAAACTAGACCCCCTAAGGAACTTATCTAGATGTGTGGTGAGCACTTTGAACCCCCAAGTGTTTCACTAAAGATTATAATGCCCAGGCGTGAAAACATAAAATCCTGTTTTGTTCCCACATAAATGATCATTTAGTCCCCAATTTTTAATTTTCCCAAGAGTAACAGGAGAATTTGGACCCCAAAAGTTGTTGTCCAATTTGTCCTGAGTACCCTGATACCCCACATGTGGGAGAAAACTACTGTTTGGGCACACGTCAGGGCTCGAAAGGGAAGTAATGACGTTTTGGAAAGCAGACTTTGATGGAATGGTCTGCGGGTGTCATGTACTATTTGCAGAGCCCTTGATGTTCATAAACAGTAGAAACCCCCCATAAGTGACCCCATTTTGGAAACTAGACCCCCTAAGAACTTATCTAGATGTGTAGTGAGCACTTTGAACCCCCAAGTGTTTCACTAAAGATTATAATGCCCAGGCGTGAAAATATAAAATCCTGTTTTGTTCCCACATAAATGATCATTTAGTCCCCAATTTTTAATTTTCCCAAGACTAACAGGAGAAATTGGACCCCAAAAGTTGTTGTCCAATTTGTCCTGAGTACCCTGATACCCCACATGTGGGAGAAAACTACTGTTTGGGCACACGTCAGGGCTCGAAAGGGAAGTAATGACGTTTTGGAAAGCAGACTTTGATGGAATGGTCTGCGGGCGTCATGTTCCATTTGCAGAGCCCTTGATGTTTCTAAACAGTAGAAACCCCCCATAAGTGACCCCATTTTGGAAACTAGACCCCCTAAGGAACTTATCTAGATGTGTGGTGAGCACTTTGAACCCCCAAATGTTTCACTAAAGATTATAATGCCCAGGCGTGAAAATATAAAATCCTGTTTTGTTCCCACATAAATGATCATTTAGTCCCCAATTTTTAATTTTCCCAAGACTAACAGGAGAAATTGGACCCCAAGAGTTGTTGTCCAATTTGTCCTGAGTACCCTGATACCCCACATATGGGAGAAAACTACTGTTTGGGCACACTTCAGGGCTCGAAAGGGAAGTAATGACGTTTTGGAAAGCAGACTTTGATGGAATGGTCTGCGGGCGTCATGTTCCATTTGCAGAGCCCTTGATGTTTCTAAACAGTAGAAACCCCCCATAAGTGACCCCATTTTGGAAACTAGACCCCCTAAGGAACTTATCTAGATGTGCGGTGAGCACTTTGAACCCCCAAGTGTTTCACTAAAGATTATAATGCCCAGGCGTGAAAATATAAAATCCTGTTTTGTTCCCACATAAATGATCATTTAGTCCCCAATTTTTAATTTTCCCAAGACTAACAGGAGAAATTGGACCCCAAAAGTTGTTGTCCAATTTGTCCTGAGTACCCTGATACCCACATGTGGGAGAAAACTACTGTTTGGGCACACGTCAGGGCTCGAAAGGGAAGTAATGACGTTTTGGAAAGCAGACTTTGATGGAATGGTCTGCGGGCGTCATGTTCCATTTGCAGAGCCCTTGATGTTCCTAAACAGTAGAAACCCCCCATAAGTGACCCCATTTTGGAAACTAGACCCCCTAGGGAACTTATCTAGATGTGTGGTGAGCACTTTGAACCCCCAAGTGTTTCACTAAAGATTATAATGCCCAGGCGTGAAAATATAAAATCCTGTTTTGTTCCCACATAAATGATCATTTAGTCCCCAATTTTTAATTTTCCCAAGAGTAACAGGAGAAATTGGAGCCCAAAAGTTGTTGTCCAATTTGTCCTGAGTACCCTGATACCCCACATGTGGGAGAAAACTACTGTTTGGGCACACTTCAGGGCTCGAAAGGGAAGTAATGACGTTTTGGAAAGCAGACTTTGATGGAATGGTCTGCGGGCGTCATGTTCCATTTGCAGAGCCCTTGATGTTCCTAAACAGTAGAAACCCCCCATAAGTGACCCCATTTTGGAAACTAGACCCCCTAAGGAACTTATCTAGATGTGTGGTGACCACTTTGAACCCCCAAGTGTTTCACTAAAGATTATAATGCCCAGGCGTGAAAATATAAAATCCTGTTTTGTTCCCACATAAATGATCATTTAGTCCCCAATTTTTAATTTTCCCCAAAAGTCGTTGTCCAATTTGTCCTGGGTACTCTGGTACCCCACATGTGGGAAAAAACTGTTTAGGCACACGTTGGGGCTCGAAAGGGAAGTAGTGTTGTTTTGGAATGCAGACTTTGATGGTCTGCTGGCGTCATGTTCCATTTGCAGTCCCTGATGTGCCTAAACAGGAAAAAAACCCCACATATGACATCATTTTGGATACTAGACCCCCAATGAACAAATCTAGATGTGCCCCCAACTAATCTAATGTAAACTAGTAGTGCATGGAGGTGTGGTACAATTTGAAGCAATCCTTCATGCACAGGCCAGGTTTTTCGGGGCAGGTGTCGCACCGGTAAATGGTGTCCCTGTGTATTCCTTTTTTGTAACACACTCGACACCTTTTTTGCGGCTTACCTTTTTTTTGGGTTGGCGGGACCACCCCCGGAAAATGCTGACCTGGGACACAACGAGCACCTTCAGTTCCTGAAGTACTGGGGCCCGCTCCTTCCTGAGCGCCAAACATCATGGCCTTAACCACTACCTCCTGGAAATGAAGGTACGACGTATCGCTGGAGCATGCACATTGTGACAGCAGGAATGCGTTGAGCATTGCCATTTGGACGATGTGCACGGCCAGCTTTTTGTACCACACCTTGGCCTTCCTCAATGCATTGTACGGTTGGAGGAGTTGATCGGAGAGATCAACTCCCCCCATTTTTTTGTTGTACCCCACTACACATGTCGGTTTGAGGACCTGTGTAGAGGTACCCCGTACAGTGCAGAGGGTACTGCCATCACCGTGTATGGTGGTCAAGAGATGGACATCTCTCTTGTCCTTGTACTTGACCACCAGCAGGTGGTCGCTACATTGGGCTCTGCTCTCACCTTTTCCGAGCATCTGCCCAAGTAGCGTCTTTGGGAGGCCTCTCTGATTTTTGTGGACAGTACCGCAGGCTGCGGTACGTCGCTCAGAGAGGGATTTGTAGAGTGGGATGCTGGTATAAAAGTTATCAGTGTAGAGGTGATAACCTTTATCCAGCAGTGGGTGCACCAAATCCCACACAATTTTCCCACTCACTGCCAGGAAAGGAGGACACTCAGGGGGTTCAATCCGGGTGTCCTTCCCTTCGTAAACTCTAAACTTGTGGGTGTACCCTGAGGTACTCTCACACAACTTATAGAGTTTGATTCTGTACCTGGCCCTCTTACTGGGCAGGTATTGACGGAATCGCAGTCTTCCCTTGAAGTGTACCAAGGACTCATCCACGCAGATGTCCCTTTGGGGCACGTACACTTCAGCAAACTTTTTGTTGAAGTGTTCGATGACCGGCCGAACTTTGAACAGACGGTCAAAGTTGGGGTCATCTTGTGCTGGACACTCTGCATTATCAGTATAATGCAGAAACTTGTGGATGGCCTCAAACCGCGTCCGGGCCATGACCATTCGGAACACTGGAGTGTTGTATAAAATATCAACACTCCAATATTGCCGAATTTCCGGCTTCTTCAGTATCCCCATATGGAGGACCAGGCCCCAAAACTGCGTCATTTCAACTGCGTCTACAGGAGACCAGTTTGAAAATGTTGAACGCGGGTTTTGCTCCAAAAATTGACAAGCGTACAAATTAGTTTGCTCCACCATGAGGTTAACAAAATCCTCAGAGAAAAAGACTTTGAAAAAGTCAATTTCTGTGAGGCCGGTGGTGTCAAACTTGATTCCTGATTCTGCCACAAAATCAGGAATCAGTGGCTCGTAATTTTCGGGGGGCGAGGTCCATATGGGGAGCACTGGGTTAGCTGCGGGCATGGTGGGCGCTGCCTCATCTTCTGTCCTGGAGCGTCTGCATGGTGGTTCCGCAGGACCCGAGGAGGAAGATGAGGAGGGGGAAGAGGAAGAAGAAGAGGATGAAGAATCCGAAAAATAAAGAAAAGTCGGATCGTCATCCAAATCGCTATCAGTTTCGGAGGCAAGTATAGCATATGCCTCCTCCATTGTATAGCGCTGTTGGGATGAATTTGATGACATTTTTGTGTAAATATGGTGCTTGGGTGTACACTTTATTGAAAACTGTATGTGTACATGAGGGGGGGAGTGATTGGTGTAAACTTTCTGTAAAGAAAAAGCTGTGGAAAAAAGTCTAAAACAGCAGGCCCTAGCTGATAAGTGTCACTTATCAAAACTAGGCTGCTGGATGTGCACACGGGGTGGCGCAAGGGGGGGGTGGAAAAAAAAAAAGGAAAACGGCAAACTCTGATAAGTGAACTGTGTCACTTATCCAAGTTTCGCAGCTGCGGGATGTGTGTACGGAGGGGCTAAGGAAAAAAAAGCGAGCTCAAGTGTTGATCGGTGAACTGCGTCACCAATCAACGCTCGGCGGCTGCGCACGGAGGTGGCGCAAAAGTGGGGTGGAGGGGGGTAAAAATAGGGGGAAGGGGGATGGGGGGATTGGGGTGGATGAAGAGAGATTGGGCAGGGATCAACAGGTAGGGTTGTAGTTAGATGGCACAAAGGGGGGTGAAAAAAATGAAAAGCGGCAGGCACAAGCTTGGATAAGTGACGTGTGTCACTTATCCAACTTTTGCAGCTGCGGGATGTGTGTACGGAAGTGGCGCAAAGGGGGCTAAGGAAAAAAAAGCGAGCTCAAGTGTTGATCGGTGAACTGCGTCACCAATCAACGCTCGGCAGCTGCACACGGAGGTGGCGCAAAAGTGGGGTGGAGTGGGGTAAAAATAGGGGGAAGGTGGATGGGGGGATTGGGGTGGATGAAGAGAGATTGGGCAGGGATCAACAGTTAGGGTTGTAGTTAGGTGGCACAAAGGGGGGTGAAAAAATGAAAAACGGCAGGCACAAGCTTGGATAAGTGACGTGTGTCACTTATCCAACTTTTGCGGCTGCGGGATGTGTGAACGGAAGTGGCGCAAAGGGGGCTAAGGAAAAAAAAGCGAGCGCGAGTGTTGATCGGTGAACTGCGTCACCGATCAACGCTCGTCGGCTGCGCACGGAGGTGGCGCAAAAGTGGGGTGGAGGGGGGTAAAAGGGGGTGAAGGGGGGTAAGAGGGGGGGTGAAGGGGGGTAAGAGGGGGGGTGGAGGGGGGATGGGGGGATGAAGATAGATTGGGGGGGTGAAGATAGATTGGGCAGGGGATCAGGGATCAATTAACACTTACAATTGTAGTTTTCTTTCTTCTTCTTCTTTCTTCTGCAGGGATTGTGATGCTACAAGCTGTGGCACCACAATACCCAGCACAGGAGCTCTTGCTGCGTCCGACCTCTCTGCAGGAATCCACAGCTAGAGTGAGGACCCCTGCAGACAGGTCAGACAGGTCAAAGGCAGGTCAGGGGGCAGGTCACAGAGCGGTCACATCGCTGCTGTGACCTGTCATTGGTGGGATCGAATGATTACATCGATCCCACCAATCCCTGATCTGCCTGGTGACCATGGCAACTGCCTAGAATCGGAGCTCACAGCTCCGATTACTAGGCAGGTCATGCCCAGGTCACCAGCAGGGCACAGAGCGGTCACATGGGCCTGCATCAGGCTCCAGCACGATCGGTGCTAATATAGCACCGATCCTGGCCGGTACTGGCAGGGCACAGCGGCGATATAGCGCCGCTGTGCACTGCGATTGGCGCGATCGATCAGATCGGCGATCGCGCCAATCCGGGTGCTTTTTGCCGGTGCCTGGCGTTGCCAGGCACCGGCTCTAGGATCGAGTACATCGGTACTCGATCCCAGCCTAGGACATCATTGTTTCAGCCAAGCTGATTGGCTGAAACAATGAGAAACGCTGCGATTGGCTGTTCAGAATTGAACAGCCAATCACAGCGCTCTGGATGCCGGGGAGGCGCGATCGCAGCCCGGGATGCCGACGCCATCTTTTCTAAGGTGAGATGGCGTCAGAATTTTAATGCGATCACAACGACTTTAGTCGCGGTATCGCATTAAGGGGCCCAACGTACTATCCCGTCCACGGTCATACGGGCCCGGGTACCGTGGACGGGATAGTACATCGGATGTCAGGAAGGGGTTAAAGACCTCACTTGTAAAGTTCAGTTTTTGGTTGACTGGTTGATCATATTGGACACAATATAATGCTCAATAGAAATATATCTTTTAACACAATATCTTTTCTCGTATTGAAAGCCGTTACT
This sequence comes from Dendrobates tinctorius, assembly GCF_039654945.1. NCBI lineage: Eukaryota > Metazoa > Chordata > Amphibia > Anura > Dendrobatidae > Dendrobates > Dendrobates tinctorius. The sequence continues at coordinate 9,876,809 of NW_027361683.1, forward strand.
TTGGCTGCATCAAATGGAGAGTGTTTAATAGCAAAAAGTGAGAGCTGAATGCTTGTAGATGCAGAGTACGTAATCTAATCATTTTTGGCTGAGATAACTTGCATGAGGGAGACTGCATGTTCCTTCTTTCTTCCTAGGAGGCTAAACAGGAATAATAATATATGCTATTTTTATCTGTTAAGAAATTTTTGGAAAGGATGTCAGATCATCTATTGAGTCTCCAATATTTACTACACAGCAGAACAGAACAGTTATGGAATATTGAGCATGGTCACAGTTATGTTTTATAACATCTTCACATTCTTGCAGTTCTCACTTTTATTTCCAAAATACATAGTAGCAGCTAGTTTTAACATTACTTACCTATAGATACTGATCAAGAAGATTGTCATGATTATCCATAGTAGTCTATGGGTTAAGCTTAAGTTTTTCAAGAACGGCTGAATATAGATATGATTACTGTTAATAGTGTATTGCGAATATACAAATGGCTCTTTTGAATCCATATTGAAATGTACAGAATGCATTCAGACAATTACATAGCTGCATTTCTGGTAAAAGATGTACAGGGGTGAAAGAAAATGTTCATCCTGCCATAATCTGGAGAACTGTTTGTTTATTGACTTCACAAACATTTCTAATCTTCCATATGTTAGTGGTTTGTGATTGTAAAACTTTACGGTTTACTTACACTCTGTATGTGGTGGTTAAGGGTTTAGGGAGGCTCAGGAGGGAGGGGGCTCACTCCGTGCTTCCCTGAGACCCCCACAACAGCGCAATGTGCAGCGCTGCTGCGGTGGTCTCCTTCCCTTCAGGTCGCCGAATCCAAAATGGCGGCGGGGACGTTCGGGGGCCTGCAGGGAGCCAGCTTCCTCAGTGCCTGCAAAGCGCAGGCTTGAGGAAGCCTTCTGCAGTGCCTGTGAAAGATCGCTGATCTGTCACAGCGATCTGTGATGTGACAGATCAGCGATCTGTCACATGACAGTTATGTCCCCCTGGGACATTGTAATAAAGTTAAAAAAAAGTGTAAAAATAATTTATAAAAAATCGCTAAATAAATAAAAAAAAAAATTCCCTAATAAATTCATTTTTTGGAAATAATAAAAAAAAACAATAAAAGTACACATGCTTGCTATCGCCGCCTCCGTAACGACCCTCCCTATAAAACTGTCCCATTAGTTAACCCCCTTATTGAACCACTTAAAAAAAAAAATAAAGCTTTATCATCATACTGCCGAACAAAAAGTGCAATAAAGCGCGATCAAAAAGACGGATATAAATAACCATGGTACCGCTGAAAACATCATCTTGTCCCGCAAAAAACGAGCTGCCATACAGCATCATCAGTGAAAAAATAAAAAAGTTATAGCTCACAGAATAAAGCGATGCAAAAATAATTTTTTATATAAAATTGTTTTCATTGCATAAATGCACCAAAACATAAAAAAAACATAAATGAGGTATCGCTGTAACCGAACTGACCTGAAGAATAAAACTGCCTTATTAATTTTACCACACGCGGAATGGTGTAAACGCACCCCCCAAAAGAAATTCTTGATATGCTGGTTTTTGTTCTTTCTGCGTCACAAAAATCGGAAAAAAAAGCGATCAAAAAAATGTCACGTGCCCGAAAATGGTACCAATAAAAACGTCAACTCGTCCTGCAAAATCAAGACCTCACATGACTCGGTAGGTCAAAATATGGAAAAATTATAGCTCTCAAAATGAGGTGATGGCAAAAACTATTTTTACAATAAAAGCGTCTTTTAGCATGTGACAGCAGCCAAACATAAAAACCGACATAAATAGTAAATCAACCCCCCCTTTATCACCCCCTTAGTTAGGGAAAAATAATAAAATAAAAAAAATGTATTTGTTTCCATTTTCCCATTAGGGCTAGGGTTAGGGTTAGGGCTAGGGTTCGGGTTAGGGTTAGGGCTGAGATTAGGGTTAGTGGTGTGTTGGGGTTCGGGTTGGAGTTAGAATTGGGGGTTTCCACTGTTTGGGCACATCAGGGGCTCTCCAAATGCAACATGGCGTCTGATCTCAATTCCAGCCAATTCTGCGTTGAAAAAGTCAAATGGTGCTCCTTCCCTTCCCAGCTCTGTCATGTGCCCATACAGTGTTTTACCCCCACTTATCGGGTATCAGCCTACTCAGGACAAATTGCAAGACAACTTTTGGGGTCCAATTTCTCCTGCTACCCTTAGGAAAATAAAAAATTGGGGGCAAAAATATCATTTTTGTGGGAAAAAAATGTGATTTTTTTATTTTCACGCCCGGGCGTTATAAACTTCTGTGAAGCACTTGGGGGTTCAAAGTGCTCACCACACATTTAGATAAGTTCCGTGGGGGGTCTAGTTTCCAAAATGGGGTCACTTGTGGGGAGTTTCAACAGTTTAGGCACATCAGAGGCTCTCCAAACGCGACATAACACCCGCAGAGCATTCCATCAAAGTCTGCATTCCAAAACGTCACTACTTTCCTTCCGATCCCTGACGTGTGCCCATACAGTAGTTTTCTCCCACATATGGGTTATCAGCGTACTCAGGACAAATTGGACAACAACTTTTGGGGTCCAATTTCCACTGTTACCATTGGGAAAATGAAAAAATTGGGGACTAAATATCATGTTTGTGGAAAAAATGATTTTTTTATTTTCACACCCGGGCGTTATAAGCTTCTGTGAAGCCCTTGGGGGTTCAAAGTGCTCTCCACACATCTAGATAAGTTCACTGCAGGGTGTAGTTTCCAAAATGGGGTCATTTGTGGGGGGTTTCCACTGTTTAGGTACATCAGGGGCTTTCCAAATACGGCATGGCGTCCAATCCCAATTCCAGCCAAAAAAGTCAAATGGCGCTGCTTCCCTTCTGAGCTCTGCCTTGCTCCCAAATAGTCATCTACACATATGGGGTATCAGCGTACTCAGGACAAATTGCACAATAACTTTTAGGGTCCTGTTACCCTTGGGAAAATAAAAATTGGGGGTGAAAAGATCATTTTTGTGGAAAAAATATGATTTTCTAATTGTGCGGCTGTACGTTATAAACTTCTGCGAAGCCCTTGTGGGTTCAAAGTTCTCACCACATATCTAGATGAGTTCCGTGGGTGGTCTAGTTTCCAAAATGGGGTCACTTGTGGGGGGTTTCCACTGTTTAGGTACATCAGTGGCTCTCCAAACGTGACATGGCGTCTGATCTGAATTCCAGCCAATTTTGCATTGAAAAAAGTCAAACGGCACTCCTTCCCTTCTGAGCTCTGCCATGCGCCGAAACAGTGGTTCCCTCCCACATATCAAGTATCAGTGTACTCAGGACAAACTGTCCAATTTCTCCTGTTACCCTTGGTAAAAGAAAAAAAAATTGAACCTGAAGTATTTTTTTTTGTGAAAAAAAGTTGTGTTCATTTTTTTTAAATATTCAAAAAATTCCTGTGAAACACCTGAAGGGTTAATTAACTTCTTGAATGTGGTTTTGTGCACCTTAAGAGGTGCAGTTTTTAGAATTGTGTCACTTTTGGGTATTTTCTATCATATAGACCCCTGAAAGTGGCTTCAAATGTGATGTGGTCCGTAAAAATAAAATGGTGTTGCAAAAATGAGAAATCGCTGGTCAACTTTTAACCCTTATAACTTCCTAACGAAAAAAATGTTGGTTCCAAAATTGTGCTGATGTAAAGTAAACATGTGGGAAATGTTACTTATTAAGTTTTTTGTGTGCTGTATCTCTGTGATTTAAGGGCATAAAAATTCGAAGTTGGAAAATTGCGAAATTTTCAAATTTTCGCCAAATTTCCGTTTTTTTCACAAATAAATGCAAGTTATATGAATGAAATTTTACCACTAGCATGAAGTACAATATGTTCCGAGAAAACATTGTCAGAATCACTGGGATCCATGGAAGCGTTTAAGAGTTATTACCTCATAAAGGGACAGTGGTCAGAATTGTAAAAATTGGCCCGGTCATGAACGCGCAAACCACCCTTGGGGGTTAAGGGGTTAAACTCTTACACTAGGTGTCAGTGTATCTATCCACATATAAGAAATGAATAAAAAAATGAATAAGAAGTAGGGACAACGAAAATGTCCCTATAAAGTGCGTGTGTATGTAAACCATAAAGAGCAGTGCAAAATATAGTGAAACAAGCTGTGATAAAAGTGTTAACTTTCAGTGAATACTGCTTGAATTGCTCCTGTTCACCTGGAATAAGACGCCCTGCCCCAACGTGCGTTTCGGCGCTAAGCCTTCATCAGGGGGTGGCGCCTATCAGAGACCGTTGCTTGTTTATATAACTAAGACCCAATGAGAAACAAGCACTTGATCTAAAGGCAAGGTTTTATGCTAGGGGTTATAGTCGACGTATGGTCGAAAGTGCATACTTAATAGCAAAACATTCGCCCGGAACTCACTTTTATATACTAATAAATCTAAAGAAACAACAAATAAAGTGAGGTTCTTTACAAAATATAATGCTCAGGCAGACTCAATCAGGGAATGTTTGAGTAAGGCATGGCCTATTCTGCGTGCCGATCCTACCCTGGCTACATATCTGCCGAGTAAACCACAGATAACTTGCGGATAATTTGCGTGACCATTTGGTTAGGAGTTTTTATATGCCAGCTCCAAAAACCAACCTTTTTGGATACATTTCCTAGTAAAGAGGTTGGCTGTTATCCGTGTGGCAATTGTGTTGCCTGTTCGAATATAGAACGGAACAAAACATTCTTTAATCAGGATATGACTCAAACTTTTAACCCCTTCACCCCCAAGGGTGGTTTGCATGTTCATGACCGGGCCAATTTTTACAATTCTGACCACTGTACATTTATCAGGTCATAACTCTGGAACGCTTCCATGGATCCCGTTGATTCTGACATTGTTTTCTCGTAACATATTGTACTTCATCATAGTGGTAAAATTTCATTCAAATAACTTGTGTTTATCTGTGAGAAAAATGGAAATTTGGCGAAAATGTAGAAAATTTCGCAATTTTCCAACTTTGAATTTTTATGCCCTTAAATCACAGAGATACGGCACACAAAAACTTGATAACTAACATTTCCCACATGTTTACTTTACATCAGCACAATTTTGGAACCAAAATTTTTTTTTGTTAGCAAGTTATAAGGGTTAAAAGTTGACCAGTGATTTCTCATTTTTACAACACCATTTTATATTTAGGACCACATCACATTTGAAGCCACTTTGAGGGGTCTATATGATAGAAAATACCCAAAAGTGACACCATTCTAAAAACTGCACCCCTTAAGGTGCTCAAAACCACATTCAAGAAGTTTATTAACCCATTAGGTGCGTCACAGGAATTTTTTTGAATATTTAAAAAAAAATGAACATCTAACTTTTTTTCACAAAAAAAATACTTTAGGTTCAATTTTTTTTATTTTACCAAGGGCAACAGGAGAAATTGGACTGCAAAAGTTATTGTGCAATTTGTCCTGAGTACGCTGATACCTGATATGTGGGGGGGAACGACTGTTTCGGCGCATGGCAGAGCTCAGAATGGAAGGAGCGCCTTTTTCAATGCAAAATTGGCTGGAATTCAGATCGGACGCCATATCACGTTTGGAGAGTCCCTGATGTAACTAAACAGTGGAAACCCCCTACAAGTGACCCCATTTTGGAAACTAGACCCCCCAAGGAACTTATCTAGATATGTGGTGAGAACTTTGAACCCACAAGGGCTTTCCAAAAGTTTATAATGTACAGTGGTACAATTAAAAAATCATATTTTTTCCACAAAAATGATCTTTTCACCCCAATTTTTATTTTCCCAAGGGTAACAGGACCCTAAAAGTTATTGTGCAATTTGTCCTGAGTACGCTGATACCCCACATGTGGGGGTAAACCACTATTTGGGCGCATGGCAGAGCTCGGAAGGGAAGCAGCGCCATTTGACATTTTTGGCTGGAATTGAGATCGGACATCATGTCGCGATCGGAAAACCCCTGATGTACCAAAATAGCAGAAACCCCCCACAAATGACACCATTTTGGAAACTAGACCCCCAAAGGAACTTATCTAGATGTGTGGTGAGAACTTTGAACCCCCAAGGGCTTCACAGAAGTTTATAACATACAGCCGTACAATTAAAAAATCATATTTTTTCAACAAAAATGATCTTTTCACCCTCAATTCTTATTTTTCCAAGGGTAACAGGACCCAAAAAGTTATTGTGTAATTTGTCCTGAGTACGCTGATACCCCACATGTGGGGGTAAACCACTATTTGTGTGCATGGCAGAGCTCGGAAGGGAAGCAGCGCCATTTGACGTTTTTGGCTGGAATTGAGATCGGACACCATGTCGCGATCGGAAAACCCCTGATGTACCAAAACAGTAGAAACCCCCCACAAATGACACCATTTTGGAAACTAGACCCCCTAAGGAACTTATCTAGATGTGTGGTGAGAACTTTGAACCCCCAAGGGCTTCACAGAAGTTTATAACATACAGCCGTACAATTAAAAAATCATATTTTTTCAACAAAAATGATCTTTTCACCCTCAATTCTTATTTTTCCAAGGGTAACAGGACCATAAAAGTTATTGTGTAATTTGTCCTGAGTACGCTGATACCCCACATGTGGGGGTAAACCACTATTTGGGCGCATGGCAGAGCTCGGAAGGGAAGCAGCGCCATTTGACGTTTTTGGCTGGAATTGAGATCGGACACCATGTCGCGATTGGAAAACCCCTGATGTACCTAAACAGTGGAAACCCCCCACAAATGACACCATTTTGTAAACTAGACCCCCCACGGAACTTATCTAGATGTGTGGTGAGCACTTTGAACCCGCTAGTGCTTCACAGAAGTTTATAACGCCCGGGCGTGAAAATAAAAAATTCGTATTTTTTCCACAAACATGATCTTTTAGTCACCATTCTTTTATTTTCCTAAGGGTACCAGGAGAAATTGGACACCAAAAGTTGTTGTCCAATTTGTCCTGAGTATGCTGATACCCCATATGTGGGAGAAAACTACTGTATGGGCACACGTCGGGGCTCGGAAGGGAAGTAGTGACGCTTTGGAATGCAGACTTTGATGGAATGGTCTGCAGGTGTCATGTTGCCTTTGGAGAGCCCCTAATGTACCTAAACAGTGGAAACCCCCCACAAATGACCCCATTTTGAAAACTAGACCCCCTAAGGAACTTATCTAGATGTGAGGTGAACACTTTGAACCCCCAAGGGCTTCACAGAAGTTTATAATGCCAGGGCATGAAAATAAAAAAATCGTATTTTTTCCAAAAACATGATCAATTAGTCCCCAATTTTTTTATTTTTCCAAGGGTAACAGGAGAAATTGAACCCCAAAAGTTGTTGTCCAATTTGTCCTGAGTACACTGACACCCCATATGTGGGAGAAAACTACTGTATGGACAGACGTCAGGGTTCGGAAGGGAAGTAGTGACGTTTTGGAATGCAGACTTTGATGGAATGGTCTGCTGGTGTCATGTAGCCTTTGGAGAGCCCCTAATGTACCTAAACAGTGGAAACCCCCACAAATGACCACATTTTGGAAACTAGACCCCCTAAGGAACTTATCTAGATGTGTGGTGAGCACTTTGAACCCCCAAGGGCTTCACAGAAGATTATAATGCCCGGGCATGAAAATAAAAAAATCGTATTTTTTCCACAAACATGATCAATTAGTCCCCACTTTTTTATTTTCCCAAGGGTAACAGGAGAAATTGAACCCCAAAAGTTGTTGTCCAATTTGTCCTGAGTACGCTGACACCCCATATGTGGGAGAAAACTACTGTATGGACACACGTCGGGGCTCGGAAGGGAAGTAGTGACGTTTTGGAATGCAGACTTTGAGGGAATGCTCTGCGGGTGTCATGTTGCCTTTGGAGAACCCCTAATGTACCTAAACAGTGGAAACCCCCCACAAATGACCCCATTTTGGAAAAAAGACCCCCTACGGAACTTATCTAGATGTGTGGTGAGCACTTTGAACCCCCAAGGGCTTCACAGAAGTTTATAATGCCCGGGCATGAAAATAAAAAAATCGTATTTTTTCCACAAACATGATCAATTAGTCCCCAATTTTTTCATTTTCCCAAGGGTAACAGGAGAAATTGGACCCCAAAAGTTGTTGTCCAATTTGTCAGGAGTACGCTGACACCCGATATGTGGGAGAAAACTACTGTATGGACACACGTCGGGGCTCGGAAGGGAAGTAGTGACGTTTTGGAATGCAGACTTTGATGGAATGGTCTGCGGGTGTCATGTGCATTTGGAGAGCCCCTGATGTACCTAAACTATTGAAACTCCCCACAAGTGACCCCATTTTGGACACTAGACCCCCCACGGAACTTATCTAGATGTGTGGTGAGCACTTTGAACCCCCAAGGGCTTCACAGAAGTTTATAATGCCCGGGCATGAAAATAAAAAAATCACATTTTTTCCACAAACATGATCAATTAGTCCCCAATTTTTTTATTTTTCCAAGGGTAACAGGAGAAATTGAACCCCAAAAGTTGTTGTCCAATTTGTCCTGAGTACGCTGACACCCCATATGTGGGAGAAAACTACTGTATGGACACACGTCGGGGCTCGGAAGGGAAGTAGTGACGTTTTGGAATGCAGACTTTGAGGGAATGCTCTGCGGGTGTCATGTTGCCTTTGGAGAACCCCTAATGTACCTAAACAGTGGAAACCCCCCACAAATGACCCCATTTTGGAAACGAGACCCCCTAAGGAACTTATCTAGATGTGTGGTGAGCACTTTGAACCCCCAAGGGCTTCACAGAAGTTTATAATGCCCGGGCATGAAAATAAAAAAATCGTATTTTTTCCACAAACATGATCAATTAGTCCCCAATTTTTTCATTTTCCCAAGGGTAACAGGAGAAATTGGACCCCAAAAGTTGTTGTCCAATTTGTCAGGAGTACGCTGACACCCCATATGTGGGAGAAAACTACTGTATGGACACACGTCGGGGCTCGGATGGGAAGTAGTGACGTTTTGGAATGCAGACTTTGATGGAATGGTCTGCGGGTGTCATGTGCGTTTGGAGAGCCCCTGATGTACCTAAACTTTTGAAACTCCCCACAAGTGACCCCATTTTGGACACTAGACCCCCCACGGAACTTATCTAGATGTGTGGTGAGCACTTTGAACCCCCAAGTGCTTCACAGAAGTTTATAACGCTCGGACGTGAAAATAAAAAAATCATTTTTTTCCACAAAAATGATATTTTTGCCCCCAATTTTTTATTTTCCTAAGGGTAACAGGAGAAATTGGACCCCAAAAATTGTTTTGCAATTTGTCCTGAGTAGGCTGATACCCTACATGTGAGGGTAAACACTGTTTGGGTGCATGGCAGAGCTTGGAAGGGAAGGAGCACCATTTGACTTTTTCAACTCAGAATTGGCTGGAATTGAGATCAGACGCCATGTTGCATTTGGAGAGCCCCTGATGTGCCCAAACAGTGGAAACCCCCAATTCTAACTCCAACCCAAACCCCAACACACCACTATCCCTAATCTCAGCCCTAACCCTAACCCTAGCCCTAACCCTAGCCCTAACCCTAGCCCTAGCCCGAACCCTAACCCTAGCCCTGGACCTAACCCTAGCCCTAACCCTAACCCTAATGGAAAAATGGAAATAAATACATTTTTTTTATTTTATTATTTTTCCCTAACTAAGGGGGTGATAACGGGGGGGTTTGATTTACTATTTATGGCGGTTTTTATGTTTGGCAGCTGTCGCACGCTAAAAGACGCTTTTTATTATAAAAATAGTTTTTGCATCACCACATATTGAGAGCTATAATTTTTTCGTATTTTGACCCACCGAGTCATGTGAGGTCTTATTTTTTGTGGGACGAGTTGACGTTTTTATTGGTACCATTTTCGGGCACATGACATTTTTTGATCGCTTTTTATTCCGATTTTTGGGACGCAGAATGAACAAAAACCAGCATTTCATGAATTTCTTTTGGCAGGGTGCGTTTACACCGTTCCGCGTGCGGTAAAATTGATAAAGCGGTTTTATTCTTTGGGTCAGTACAGTTACAGCGATACTTCATTTAGGTCGTTTTTTTATGTTTTGTCGGTTTTATGCAATGAAAACTATTTTATATAAAAAATAATTATTTTTGCATCGCTTTATTCTGCGAGCTATAACCTTTTTATTTTTTCGCTGATGATGCTGTATGGTGGCTCTTTTTTTGCGGGACAAGATGACGTTTTCAGCGGTACCATGGATATTTATATGCGTCTTTTTGATCGCGCGTTATTACACTTTTTGTTTGGCGTTATGATAATAAATCATTATTTTTTGCTTCGTTTTTTATTTTTATTTTTTAAGGGGTTCGCTAAAGGGGTTAACTAATGGGACAGTTTTATAGGGCGGGTCGTTACGGACACGGCGGTACCTAATATGTGTGCTTTTATTGTTTTTTTTTTTTAGTTCCAAAAAATGGATTTATTTGGGGAATATTTTTTTTTTTTCTAATTTATTTGGCGATTTTTTTAAAATTATTTTAACACTTTTTTTTTTTAACTTTATTATATAGTCCCAGGTGGGACATCACTGTCCTGTGACAGATCGCTGATCTGTCACTCACAGATCACTGTGACAGATCAGTGATCTGTCACAGGCAGTGCACAAGGCTCCTCATGCCTGCGCGTCGCCATCTTGGATTCGGGGGCCTGCAGAAAAGGAGCCCCCCGCAGCAGCGCTGCACATTGCGCTGCCGTGGGGGGCTCAGGGAAGCACGGAGGGAGCCCCCTCCCTGCCGATGCTTCCCTTTAACCCCCGGTACACCGCGATCATGTTTGATCGCGGTGTGCAAGGATTTAACGTGTCGGGGGCGGTCCGTGACACCCCTGACACATTGTGCCGGGTGTCAGCTGTGATAATCAGCTGACACCCGGCCGCGATCAGCGGCGCTCACCACTTGGGCACCGCTGATCGCGGTAGACGTACTATCCCGTCCATGGGCATAGGGGCCCGGATCCCATGGACGGGATAGTACGTCGGATGTCAGGAAGGGGTTAATATCAGACAAAACATTACATGCACTTCTAAGGCAGTTGTGTATTTTGCAGTATGCCCATGCCAAAAGATTTATGTCGGTATGACTACAAGACAACTCAAAATAAGAGTGCGTGAACATGTTCTTGGGATCAAAGCAGCGGCTGGTGAAAATTATATTAATTCCTTAAAACCAATTCCAAGGCATTTCAAACAGTATCATAACTGTGATAGTTCCAAATTAAGAGTCCGTGGAATTGATATGATATCCATGATATCCACCAATATAAGAGGGACTCGGGTTAGCCGCAAACTTGGACAATGTGAGACCAAGTGGATTTGGACCCTCAAAACAGTCCAACCACTTGGTCTAAATGAAAATAACAGTTTTGTCCCGTTCCTCTGACTGTCACTAAATATATTATACATTTTTCTGAAGGATGTATTTTTATGCACCTAGATACAAGTAGTTATTATTTTACTTTATATTATCTTAATTATACTATGACCTATAGCTTAGGATATATATATATATATATATATATATATTTTAGTGGTATATAATTGATTATATCTTTACATATGCTGTATATACTGTATCAGTATTTGTTATTAATTATCTTTTTATTTTTTATTATATTCTTAGTTTTATATCAATTCTGGATATTATTTGATATCGAAGTGGATTACTACTGACACCTTTCCAGATTTGCGGTTATATTGGATGAAGCTCTCTGAATTTCAAATGCATGAAACATATCTTATATACGTAGACAACATTTGCACAGAATTTAACCCCTTCCTGACATCAGACGTACTATTTCCATGGGACCCGGGACCCTATGCCCATGGACGGGATAGTACATCTCAGCGATAAGCAGTGCCAACGTGGTGAGCGCCACTGATCGCGGCCGGGTGTCAGCTAATTATCACAGCTGACACCCGGCACAATGTGTCAGGGGCGGTCACGGACCGCCCCCGACACGTTAACCCCTTGCACACCGCGATCAAACATGATCGCGGTGTACTGGGGGTTAAAGGGAAGCATCGGCAGGGAGGGGGCTCCCTCCATGCTTCCCTGAGCCCCCCATAGCAGTGCAATGTGCAGCGCTGCTGCGGGGGGCTCCTTCCCTGCAGGCCCCCGAATCCAAGATGGCGACTGGGGCCTTCGGGGGCCTGTAGAGAGCTGACTTCCTCACTGCCTGCAAAGAGCAGGCATGAGGAAGTCTGCAGCAGTGCCTGTGACAGATCGCTGATCTGTCACAGTGATCTGTGATGTGACAGATCAGCGATCTGTCACAGGACAGTGATGTCCCACCTGGGACTATGTAATAAAGTTAAAAAAAAAAAAGTGTTAAAATAATTTTAAAAAAATCGCCAAATAAATAAGAAAAAAAAAAAATTCCCCCAATAAATCCATTTTTTGAAAATAAAAAAAACAAAACAATAAAAGTACACATATTAGGTATCACCGCGTCCGTAACAACCTGCCCTATAAAACTGTCCCATTAGTTAACCCCTTTAGCAACCCCTTAAAAAATAAAAATAAAAAACGAAGTAAAAAATAATGATTTATTATCATACCGCCAGACAAAAAGTGCAATAACGCGCGATCAAAAAGACGCATATAAATATCCATGGTGCCGCTAAAAACGTCATCTTGTCCCGCAAAAAACGAGCTGCAACACAGCATCATCAGCGAAAAAATAAAAAAGTTATAGCTCGCAGAATAAAGCAATGCAAAAATAATTATTTTTTATATAAAATAGTTTTCATTGCATAAAACCGACAAAACAAAAAAAAATGACATAAATGAGGTTTTGCTGTAACCATACTGACCCGAAGAATAAAACCGCTTTATCAATTTTACCGCACACGGAACAGTGTAAACGCACCCTGCCAAAAGAAATTCATGAAACGCTGGTTTTTGATCATTCTGCATCCCAAAAATCGGAATAAAACGTGATCAAAAAATGTCACATGCCTGAAAATGGTACCAATAAAAACGTCAACTCGTCCCGCAAAGAATAAGACCTCACATGACTCGGTGGGTCAAAATACGGAAAAATTATAGCTCTCAATATGTGGTGATGCAAAAACTATTTTTACAATAAAAAGCGTCTTTTAGCGTATGACAGCTGTCAAATATAAAAACCGCCATAAATAGTAACTCAAACCCCACGTTATTACCCCCTTAGTAAGGGAAAAAATAATAACATTAAAAGAAAATGTATTTATTTCCATTTTCCCATTAGGGTTAGGGTTAGTGCTAGGGTTAGGGCCAGGGCTAGGATTAGGGCTATGGTTAGGGCTAGGGTTAGGGCTAGGGTTAGGGCTAGGGTTAGGGCTCAGATTAAGGTTAGGGGTGTGTTGGCGTTAGGGTTGGAGTTAGAATTGGGGGTTTCCACTGTTTGGGCACATCAGGTGCTCTCCAAATGCAACATGGCATCTGATCTCAATTCCAGCCAATTCTGAGCTGAAAAAGTCAAATGGTGCTCCTTCCCTTCCAAGCTCTGCCATGCACCCAAACAGTGTTTTACCCCCACGTGTAGGGTATCAGCCTACTCAGAAGAAATTGCAAAACAACTTTTGGGGTTCAATTTTTCCTGTTACTGTTAGGAAAATTAAAAATTGGGGGCAAAAATATCATTTTTGTGGAAAAAAATGATCTTTTTATTTTCACGCCCGGGTGTTATAAACTTCTGTGAAGCACATGGGGGTTCAAAGTGCTCACCACACATCTAGATAAGTTCCTTAGGGGGTCTAGTTTCCAAAATGGGGTCATTTGTGGGGGGTTTCCACTGTTTAGGTACATTAAGGGCTCTCCAAAGGCAACATGACACCCGCAGACAATTCCATCAAAGTCTGCATTCCAAAACGTCACTACTTCCCTTCCGAGCCCCGACGCGTGCCCATACAGTAGTTTTTTCCCACATATGGGGTGTCAGCGTACTCAGGACAAGTTGGACAACAACATTTGGGGTTCAATTTCTCCTGTTACCCTTGGTAAAATAAAAAAAGTGGGGACTAATTGATCATGTTTGTGGAAAAAATACGATTCTTTTATTTTCATGCCCTGGCATTACAAAATTCTGTGAAGCCCTTGGGGGTTCAAAGTGCTCACCACACATCTAGATAAGTTCCTTAGGGGGTCTAGTTTCCAAAATGGGGTCATTTGTGGGGGGTTTCCACTGTTTACATACATTAGGGGCTCTCCAAAGGCAACATGACACCCGCAGACCATTCTGTTGTGAGTTCATTCTCTGGTTCACCAGTTTTGAGTTCCCCTTCTGGACTCCCTCTGTTTGTGACAGGAGGTGGTGCGGCTGGTTTGATCAGTGGAGATCTGCCACCTGAGAATGAGGATGACGATTGGATCTCAGGATTCTCAGATTGGATTTAAGACAGCCGATGCCCTATTCAGTTGCTGGTGATTCCTTCTGGCTTGTCAGCTCTTGGTTTTCAGCTCTGTTCCAGTCATCTAAAGCTAAGTTTTTCTGCTAATGTTCACACTTGATTTTGTTGGTCTATTCAGTTTTCTGTGTGGTCTGCCAGCCCCGGTAGGGGGCTGAGCTGAATTTCCACTCTTATTTATCAGTATTTTGCCAATTGGCTTTTTGTCCCTTACTAGTACGATCTCTTTTTCCTCTGTCTCAGAATATTTCAGAGTGCTGATATAGTGGGAGAAGTCTAGTGACTTCAGGGTTAATTTTGCTATCAGAAGTGTTGGACATTATTTTTGTAGGGTTTTTTGCAGGTTGCAGACAGTGTCTTCCCTTTCCTTTCCTGTCTAGTTAGTTTGGGCCCCATCATTTGCTCAGCCTATTTTCCTGCCTGTGTTTGTGCCTTCACCTTGTTTCACCATCAATACATGTGTGGGGGCTATCTATTCCTTTGGGGTCTGCTCTGGGGCAGTTAGTTTTCCCTTTTCTTGCTTTAGGCTTATGTAGTCCTCCGGCCGTGACGAGGCGTCTAGGTTCATCGTAGGCACGCTCCATGGCTACTGCTAGTTGTGTGGTAAGATCAAGGATCTGCAATCTGCATAGTTACCAACCACTCTGGTTTTCTGTGGCTTAGCTTGTTTTGCTTTTTTTTGGGGTTCAAAGTGCTCACCACACAACTAGATAAGTTCCTTAGGGGGTCTAGTCTCCAAAATGGGGTCATATATGGGGTGTCAGCGTACTCAGGACAAATTGGACAACAACTTTTGGGGTCCAATTTCTCCTGGCACCCTTGGGAAAATAAAAAGATTGGTGACTTAAAGATCATGTTTGTGGAAAAAACACTTTTTTTATTTTCACGCCCGGGCATTATAAACTTCTGTGAAGCACTGGAGGGGTCAAAGTGCTCACCTCACATCTAGATAAGTTCCTTAGGGGGTCTAGTTTCCAAAATAGTGTCATTTGTGGGGGTTTTCACTGTTTTGGTACATCAGGGGCTTTCCAAACGCGACATGGTGTCAGATTTCAATTCCAGCTAAAAACGTCAAATGGCGCTGCTTCCCTTCCGAGCTCTGCCATGCGCCCAAATAGTGGTTTACCCCCACATGTGGGGTATCAGCGTACTCAGGACAAATTGCACAATAACTTTTAGGGTCCTGTTACCCTTGGGAAAATAAAAATTGGGGGTGAAAAGATCATTTTTGCAGAAAAAATATGATTTTTTAATTGTATCGCTGTACATTATAAACTTCTGTGAAGCCCTTGTGGGTTCAAATTTCTCACCACATATCTAGATAAGTTCCTTGGGGGGTCTAGTTTAAAAAATGGGGTCACTTGTGGGGGTTTCCACTGTTTAGGTACATCTGGGGCTCTCCAAACATGACATGGTGTCCGATCTGAATTCCAGCCAATTTTGCATTGAAAAAGTCAAACGGCGCTCCTTCCTTTCTGAGCTCTGCCATGCACCGAAACAGTGGTTCCCCCCCACATATCAGGTATCAGCGTACTCATGACAAATTGCACAATAACTTTTGCAGTCCAATTTCTCCTGTTACCCTTGGTAAAATAAAAAATTTGAACCTGAATTATTTTTTTTGTGAAAAAAAGTTAGATGTTCATTTTTTTTTAAATATTCAAAAAATTCCTGTGACGCACTTAAAGGGTTAATAAACTTCTTGAATGTGGTTTTGAGCACCTTAAGGGGTGCAGTTTTTAGAATGGTGTCACTTTGGGGTATTTTCTATCATATAGACCCCTGAAAGTGGCTTCAAATGTGATGTGGTCCGTAAAAATAAAATGGTGTTGCAAAAATGAGAAATCACTGGTCAACTTTTAACCCTTATAACTTCCTAGCAAAAAAAAATTTTGGTTCCAAAATTGTGCTGATGTAAAGTAAACATGTGGGAAATGTTACTTATCAAGTTTTTTTGTGTGCCGTATCTCTGTGATTTAAGGGCATAAAAATTCAAAGTTGGAAAATTGCGAAATTTTCAAAATTTTTGCCAAATTTCCATTTTTTCACAAATAAACACAAGTTATTTGAATGAAATTTTACCAGTATCATGAAGTACAATATGTCACGAGAAAACATTGTCAGAATCACCGGGATCCATGGAAGCGTTCCAGAGTAATTACCTCATAAATGGACAGTGGTCAGAATTGTAAAAATTGGCCCGGTCATGAATGTGCAAACCACCCTTGGGGGTGAAGGGGTTAATCACTATTTGTAATATATTGCTTGGTAATGTACATAAGCATTTTATTTACTACTATATGTTATTTGTTTATATAATATATATTTTGCAATATTTTTATCTATATTTGCATATATGCCTAAATAATTTGTATTGTTATAATATTATGACATATAACATGCAATGCATACTGCCTCTTTATGTAGAATTGTGGTAGATGTATTTTGTCTAGCGGGGTACGCATGGGTGGCAGTGGTAGTCGGTGGTTCCATCTGTGGTCGAGTCTTTATGTTCCCTGGTATGCAAAAATCATTTTCGACCAGGTGAAACCTCCTGGGGCTTCTGCCTTCCACTGCCACTCATGCATCAGTTATCGCTTTTGACTTTTGCACATTGCCAATTATTCAGCATTCCTTATTTATTTATTTATTTTGTTTATGATTTTCTTTTCCTTTGTATTTGTTACATAATACGATCGAGAACTTCCTCCAATGTTCTCTTTATTTTTGTAGCGCTGTTGCTTAGTAATATATATGGCAGCTCCATGATATGGGGAGTGTCCTTTTTGTCTGGTCACATGATTATTAGTATACCATCTCCAGGCAACGGCCGCCTGTTTATCGGCGGCCATCTTCTTCTGGTTTGACGCTGGCTGACTTCCAGTATCTATGGACATAATTTCCTCCCCTGACAACGGCGGCTATCCTCTTCCATTTTGACGGGGTTGTACCTTTAGTTTCTATGGACGCAATCTCCTCCCTTAACAATGGCGGCCATCTTCTTCCAGTTGTATGTGAGTGTACCTTTAGTCGCTATGGACGCAATTTTCTCCCTTAACAACAGGGAGGTCGTTTTTTGATAGTATAAGCATATAGACCTTCCGTTTATGCGCAGCATACAGCATTTAGGATCCTTTTGGTCCATTGGTTAGTTCTTTACACACCTCTCTTTTCCTATTGGGTCTTAGTTATATAAATGAGTACTGGTCTCTGAATAGGCGCCACCCCCTGATGAAGGCTTAGCGCCGAAACGCACGTTGGGGCAGGGCGTCCTATTCCAGGTGACCAGGAGCAGTTCAAGCAGTATTCACTGTAAGTTAACACTTTAATCACAGTTTGTTTCACTTTATTTTGCACTGCTCTTTATGGTTTACATACACACGCACTTTATTGGGACATTTTTGTTGTCCCTTCTTCTTATTCATTTTTTTATTCATTTCTTATATGTGGATAGATACACTGACACCTAGTGTAAGAGTTTAAAATCACAACAACAAATTATTTAATTGCACTGTGAAGCTTGTTAATGCATTCATTGAATTTTTTATATGCACTTCAGTAAGTGTGTATATATATATATGTATATAGGTACCTGATTTTAAATAATTTTTATATTAAGAGAGATTTTTGATATATATCATGATATATTAATAAATATTATTTTTAATGGGACATATGGTCGTATGTGGTCTTTTTGTATGCTGGTTCTTTAGTGAAATTTGCGACTGTCCCACAATATGTGTCCAGTTACTGTTTGGTCTAAGTACCAATTATATTTGTAACAATTAATAAGGTCTCCTTTTCTTCTTTCTTGTGTGGTGGTATATCAGGTATCAGCATTCTCAGGAGAAATTGCACAATAACTTTTGCAGTCCAATTTCTCCTGTTACCCTTGGTAAAATAAAAAAAAATTGGACCTGTAGTAATTTTTTTGTGAAAAAAGTTAAATGTTCATTTTTTTTAAACATTCAAAAAATTCCTGTGAAGCACCTGAAGGGTTACTTCTTGAGTATGGTTTTGAGCACCTTGAGGGGTGCAGGTTTTAGAATGGTGTCACTTTTGGGTATTTTCTATCATATAGACCCCTCAAAGTGGCTTCAAATGTGATGTGGTCCGTAAAAATAAAATGGTGTTGCAAAAATGAGAAATTGCTGGTCAACTTTTAACCCTTATAACTTCCTAACAAAAATACTTTTGGTTCCAAAATTGTGCTGATGTAAAGTAAACATGTGGGAAATGTTATTAAGTTTTTTGTGTGCCGTATCTCTGTGATTTAAGGGCATAAAAATTCAAAGTTAGAAAATTGCAAAATTTTCACCAAATTTCCATTTTTTCACAAATAAACACAAGTTATTTGAATGAAATTTTACCACTAACATGAAGTACAATATGTCACGAGAAAACATTGTCAGAATCACCGGGATCCATGGAAGCATTTCAGAGTTATTACCTCATAAAGGGACAGTGGTCAGAATTGTAAAAATTGGCCCGGTCATGAACGTGCAAACCACCCTTGGGGGTTAAGGGGTTAAATAATTCAGCAAAGAGGGAACCATAATACCATTAAAAAGCAAGAAAAGTTGATTATCCTTCAATGTAGTGCATCCTGCTCTCTTAACATTTTGTGGGGATTCCATTACCATTTGAAAACCAAGAAAGTGTTTGAAAGCTTGAGGTTTCATGGTACACTCCTTTTTTTTTAAATAACAGTTTCCTGTCTCCAATCACATCATTCACGCTGCATTGTAGGCTATTCTCAAAAGCGTAACTGAAAACATACACAATTTTGTGTCACATTAGAAAATTTTATAGTCTTGCAAGAATTTAAAGTAATTTGTTTCACTCGCTTTTGAACTAATTGATGAGATTTTTATCATCCACAACTCTGAAGTGTTAGCAAGTTTCGGTGGAAGAGATGCTGATTCTTTCATTTTTTTTACTTGCCGTCAGTTCTCCTAAACTCTATGTGATTTTATATGTGATTTTTTTATTTGAAGATTGAGAAATGTAATTGGTAGGGGAAGAACACACTTTTCTGACATTTGAAAATAAGCTTTTGGAACCATGCCTTGTGTAACGTCCACCATCTTGCAATGTGCGATTTTTGCCTACAGTTTCACAGTTCACCGAATGCTTTTCTTTGCCATCAGAAGGTGATTTCAGTGAAGCCACATTATTTTCTTTATCTGATACACTAACATTTGAAAAAAAAAAAGATCTTCAAGTGTTTCTATTCAGAAAACAAACACTATGCATGGAGGTGTAATTAATGTTTTGGCATGCAATTGCATTTTGCAATTTGAGCATTGTTTCCATAATTTTCAGACGTTTCTAGACCTTAACCCCTTACCTACAAAGGACGTAATATTCCGTCCATGTGACCCTGGACCTAACTACCATGGACGGAATATTACGTCCCAGCGATCAGCGGCGCCCACGTGGTGAGCGCCGCTGATCGCGGCCGGGTGTCAGCTAATTATCATAGCTGACACCCGGCACAATGTGTCAGGGGCGGTCACGGACCGCCCCCGACACGTTAACCCCTTGTACACCGCGATCAAACGCGATCGCGGTGTACCGGGGGTTAAAGGGAAGCATTGGCAGGGAGGGGGCTCCCTCCGTGCTTCCCTGAGCCCCCCACGGCAGCGCAATGTGCAGCGCTGCTGCGGGGGGCTCTTTCCCTACAGGCCCCCGGATCCAAGATGGCGACTGGGGCCTTCGGGGGCCTGTAGAGAGCTGACTTCCTCACTGCCTGCAAAGCGCAGGCATGAGGAAGTCTGCAGCATTGCCTGTGACAGATCGCTGATCTGTCACAGTGATCTGTGATGTGACAGATCAGCGATCTGTCACAGGACAGTGATGTCCCACCTGGGACAAGGTAATAAAGTAAAAAAAAAAAAAAAGTGTTAAAAATAATTAAAAAAAAATCGCTAAATAAATTAGTAAAAAAAAATATTCCCCAATAAATCCATTTTTTCAAAATAAAAAAAAACAAAAACAATAAAAGTACACATATTTGGTATCGCCGCGTCCGTAATGACCTGCCCTATAAAAATGTCCCCTTAGTTAACCCCTTTAGTGAACCCCTTAAAAAATAAAAATAAAAAACGAAGCAAAAAATAATGATTTATTATCATACCACCGAACAAAAAGTGCAATAACATGCGATCAAAAAGATGCATATAAATATACATGGTACCACTGAAAACGTCATCTTGTCCCGCAAAAAACGAGCCACCATACAGCATCATACGCAAAAAAATAAAAAAGTTATAGCTCGCAGAATAAAGCGATACAAAAATAATTATTTTTTATATAAAATTGTTTTCATTGCAAAAAGCCGACAAAACATAAAAAAACTACCTAAATGAGGTATCGCTGTAACCGTACTGACCCAAAGAATAAAAACGCTTTATCAATTTTACCGCATGCGGAACGGTGTAAACGCACCCCCCAAAAGAAATTCATGAAACGCTGGTTTTTGTTCATTCTGCGTCCCAAAAATCGGAATAAAAAGCGATCAAAAATGTCACGTGCCCGAAAATGGTACCAATAAAAACGTCAACTCGTCCCGCAAAAAATAAGACCTCACATGACTTGGTGGGTCAAAATACGGAAAAATTATAGCTCTCAATATGTGGTGATGCAAAAACTATTTTTACAATAAAAAGCGTCTTTTAGCGTGCGACAGCTGCCAAACATAAAAACCGCCATAAATAGTAAATCAAACCCCCCGTTATCACCCCCTTAGTTAGGGAAAAATAATAAAACTAAAAGAAAATGTATTTATTTCCATTTTCCCGCTAGGGTTAGGGTTAGGGTAGAGTCAGGGTTAGGGTTAGGGCTAGGGTTAGGGCTAGGGTTAGGGCTAGGGTTAGGGCTAGGGCTCAGATTAGGGTTAGGGGTGTGTTGAGGTTAGGGTTGGAGTTATAATTGGGGGGTTTCCACTGTTTGGGCACATCAGGTGCTCTCCAAAGGCAACATGGCGTCTGATCTCAGTTCCAGCCAATTCTGCGTTGAAAAAGTCAAATGGTGCTCCTTCCCTTCCAAGCTCTGCCATGCGCCCAAACAGTGTTTTACCCCCACATGTAGGGTATCAGCCTACTCAGGACAAATTACAAAACAACTTTTGGGGTCCAATTTCTCCTGTTACCCTTACGAAAATAAAAAATTGGGGGCAAAAATATAATTTTGCGGAAAAAAATGTTTTTTTTATTTTCACGCCCGGGCGTTTCCAGAATGGGGTCACTTGTAGGGAGTTTCAATAGTTTAGGTACATCAGGGGCTCTCCAAACGCACATGACACCCGCAGACCAATCCATCAAAGTCTGCATTCCAAAACGTCACTACTTCCCTTCCGAGCCCCGACGTGTGCCCATACAGTAGTTTTCTCCCACATATGAGGTATCAGCGTACTCAGGACAAATTGGACAACAACTTTTGGGGTCCAATTTCTCCTGTTACCCTTGGGAAAATAAAAAAATTGGTGACTAATTGATCATGTTTGTGGAAAAAATACGATTTTTTTATTTTCATGCCTGGGCATTATAACCTTCTGTGAAGCCCTTGGGGGTTCAAAGTGCTCACCACACATCTAGATAAGTTCCTTGGGGGGTCTAGTTTCCAAAATGGTGTCATTTGTGGGGGGTTTCTACTGTTTTGGTACATCAGGGGCTTTCCTAACGCGACATGGTGTCCGATCTCAATTCCAGCCAAAAACGTCAAATGGCGCTGCTTCCCTTCTGAGCTCTGCCATGCGCCCAAATAGTGGTTTACACCCACATGTGGGGTATCAGCGTACTCAGGATAAATTGCACAATATCTTTTAGGGTCCTGTTACTTTTGGAAAAATAAGAATTGAGGGTGAAAAGATCATTTTTGTGGAAAAAATATGATTTTTTAATTGTACTGCTGTACGTTATAAACTTCTGTGAAGCCCTTGGGGGTTCAAAGTTCTCACCACACATCTAGATAAGTTCCTTGGGGGGTCTAGATTCCAAAATGGTGTCATTTGTGGGGGGTTTCCACTGTTTTGGTACATCAGGGGTTTTCCAATCGCGACATGGTGTCCGATCTCAATTCTAGCCAAAAACGTCAAATGGCGCTGCTTCCCTTCCGAGCTCTGCTATGCGCCCAAATAGTCATTTACACCCACATATGGGGTATCAGCGTACTCAGGACAAATTGCACAATAACTTTTAGGGTCCTGTTACCCTTGGAAAAATAAAAATTGGGGGTGAAAAGATCATTTTTGTGGAAAAAATATGATTTTTTAATTGTACCGCTGTACGTTATAAACTTCTGTGAAGCCCTTGTGGGTTCAAAGTTCTCACCACATATCTAGATAAGTTCCTTGGGGGTCTAGTTTCCAAAATGGGGTCACTTGGGGGGGTTTCCACTGTTTAGGTACATCAGGGGCTCTCCAAACGCGACATGGCGTCCGATCTGAATTCCAGCCAATTTTGCATTGAAAAAGTCAAACGGCGCTCCTTCCCTACTGAGGTCTGCCATGCGCCGAAACAGTGGTTCCCCCCCCACATATCAGGAATCAGCGTACTCAGGACAAATTGCACAATAAGTTTTGCAGTCCAATTTCTCCTGTTACCCTTGGTAAAATAAAGAAAATTGAACCTGAAGTATTTTTTTGTGAAAAAAAGTTAAATGTTCATTTTTATTTTAATATTCAAAAAATTCACCTTAAGGGGTGCAGTTTTTAGAATGGTGTCACTTTTGGGTATTTTCTATCATATAGACCCCTCAAAGTGGCTTCAAATGTGATTTGGTCCCTAAAAATAAAATGGTGTTGCAAAAATGAGAAATCGCTGGTCAATTTTTAACCCTTATAACTTCCTAACAAAAAAAAATTTTGGTTCCAAAATTGTGCTGATGTAAAGTAAACATGTGGGAAATGTTATGTATTAAGTTTTTTGTGTGCCGTATTGCTGTGATTTAAGGGCATAAAAATTCAAAGTTGGAAAATTGCGAAATTTTCAAAATTTTTGCCAAATTTCCGTTTTTTTCACAAATAAACGCAAGTTATTTGAATGCAATTTTACCACTATCATGAAGTACAATATGTCACGAGAAAACAATGTCAGAATCACCGGGATCCATGGAAGCGTTCCAGAGTTATGACCTCATAAAGGTACAGTGGTCAGAATTGTAAAAATTGGCCCGGGAGTTAACGTGCAAACCACCCTTGGTAGTGAAGGGGTTAAAAGGACCCACGGGAGGGATCGCGGCAAAAATGCTCGGGTATCCCATAGACTTAAATTGGGCTCGTTGTTCTGACTGAGTAACCGAGCATTACAATTTACTCCACCTGAGCAACGAGCACCCGGGCATTTTAGTGCTCGCTCATCACTATTCACAGCAGTTCACTTTGAGAAATTTATCAGGGTGAACTCACCGCTGCACCGAGAGGCTATCTCTCACTGCTGCCCTATTACAACAAAGCCCAATATCCCCCACCCCTTATCAACAAAGCCCAACACCCCCCCTTTTCCACAAAATCCATCATTGGTCTTTTCTACACAGCTTCTCATCTTCCCTACTTCTTCGCACAGCACCTCATCATCACTCGCCTTTTCCACACAGCCTCTCATCACGTTCCCTATGCAACCTCACTAAGGTACATCAACCCTTTCCAAAATACATACTCAGAGCACTCATACTGAGTCCTGTGTCCTCATTCCCTTTTGTACAGGGGTCCATTGTGCAGCCCCCTCAGTCCTTTTCCCACACGGCTCAATGGTGCAACCCCTCAGTCCTCTCCTCACACAGCTCCATGGTGCAGTCTCTCATTTCCCTCCTCTCCAGCAGCCTCAGCACAGTGCTGCTTCCTGCTATGGCCTCTTTCACACATCAGGTTTTCGCCGTCAGGCGCGATCCGGCGCTTTTGACAGAAACCGGATCCGGCGAAATGCAATGCCGGATCCGGTTTCCCCCCCCATTGACTTGCATTTGCGCCGGATCGCGCCGGATGGCCATGCGTTTCATCCGGTTTTTGCCGGATCTGGCAATGTGTCGCGATCCGGCGTCTGGAAAAAACGGTGACTGTAACGTTTTTTGTCTCCGGCGAAAAAGCCGGACACGCCGGATCCGGCACGTCCGGCTTTTTCACACAATGAAAGCCTATGAGCGCCGCAATGCGCCGGATCCGGTTTTTTGGTCTGAGCATGCTCAGTAGCTCTGCCCACAAGACATATATAAAAGCAAGACAGTGGGACCAACAGCCACACCCAACATGCCACCCAAGACAGCAACCAGGCGCAGGAGAAGGCAGGAGACATCTGCAGCAGCACCATCAGCACCACCCCAATTGGAGCAGCATGCTGAACAACGGGAGGGGAGTCCAGCAGCAGATGAGAGACGGTAATTATCAAATCACCCATTCCTCCAAACTAGGGCTATTGAATATCAAGATATTCATTGGCCCTTTGTTTCTCTTTATTCAACAGCCGCCCAATAGATGCAGCAGCAGCAGCAGCAGCAGCAATGGCAGCAGCTGGAACACCACCCACAGGCATGGAGTGTGGCCACCAGGAAGACAGCACATCATCTTCTGGGAGCCCTCCCTCGCATCGTCAGCGTTTGACGGTAAGTTTTTATTTCCAAAATCCATCTTCTCTGTAATATATGTCTATTCATTGCCTTTTATTTCAAAACAGGAATCACAAGATGAAGAGGAGCTCCCAGAAGAAGAAGGAAGGGGTGGACAGACACCTGGAGTGGGCTCACAATTGGTAAGTTTTTTGCATCAAACGCAGAAACACAACATCACACTACACACAACACATAGAAAACAATGTTCTGCAGACCACACACAGCAAACAAATGCCTACATCCAAAGACATAACATTTTTTGTTTTCTTCTCTAGTCTTCCCAATCTGGTGCTCGGCCAAGAGGTCCTGGCAGTGCCTCCCAGGGTCGTCGGCGACAGCAACGCGGCGGTCACCAGCGTGTAAGTATAAATATTTTTGCTTTGTTTTTTTGCACTTTTTATTTCATTTCTTATGTGGAGGCTAATTATGTTATTTTTGTCTTTTTCTTTAACAGCCTTCACAGCGTGCTCCCGACTCTGACGGTGAGGATGGAGGACTCGATGTGGACCACCTCATCGATCTCGTCAGAGAAAGGGAGCCGCTCTGGAATATGGCTGACCGCCGCCACGCTGACCTTATCGTTACCCGACGACTCTGGGAGGAAATCTGTTCGCTCCTTGTGGGCCGCTGGGAGGACCTCGATGTTCAGGCCCAGATTACAGAGCGTAAGTATATACAGTACCGGTTGCTTGATGTAAACCAGTGTTTCCCGAACTCCAGTCCTCGTGGTCCCCACGGATCATGTGTTCAGGATTTCTATTTACTATGGAAATCCTGAAAACATGACCCCTGGGGACCATGAGGACTGGAGTTTGGGAAACACTGATGTTGTATACTAACCACTCCTTTCTCGTTTCAGGGAACAGAATTGTGAATCGTTGGCGGTCTGTGAGGGATCGTTTCAAGAAGGAGTTCAATAAAGAGATGCGGGCCCCGAGTGGATCTGGAGGACGCAGGAGCAAGTACAAGTACGCAGAAGCCCTGTCGTTCCTCCGGGAAACAATGGTCACCAGAAGGTAAATATTACACACCACATGTGAAAAAAAATGTTAGATGTAAATTTTTTTTTCAGCCAGGGCCATACCATGTCAGTATTTTAATTGTTTTTTTTTCTCTTTATTCCACAGCACGGTGAGCAGCACTCGGGAGCCTGCACGATTGGACCCTTCTGAGGCGATCCCTGAGGAGACCGGCACCGAGGGACACTTCGACTGCCCCGGTACATCTGCACCTTCCCAGCCTTCCCACACATTCGACCCATCTGTCCCATCCACCAGCACAGGAGCATCGTGGCCGCCTACATTACATGAAGCTGCTGGTGAGGAGATCGCTTTCCCTTTACCAAACCCCTTCTGCCCCTGCCACCTCTAGTACACCTGCGGGTACTGGGCGGCAGCGGCAGAGGGGTCAGGAAAAGACTTATGCGCCAGAGTTCTTGCATCTGAATGCATCTTTCCAGAACTGTCTAAAAGTCTTGTCAGAGCAAATCTCCGCAGGCTATCAGCAGATCAACTCCAGCATTCTGGAGGTGAAGACACTTCTGCAAACCATGCATTCAGAAGCAAGATCTTCGCCAAACCACACCTTTTTCAGGTCTGTTGTGGAGCGCATGGAAACGCTCTCTCCTGCCCAGCAGATGCATGTAATGCATTCATGCCACGCTGCTCTCCAGCAAGTTACCTCCCAACCTCCTCCTCCTCCCACCACAGTAGTTCCTCCACCTGCACCCCCTCCAGCCACTTTCCATCCTCCCCCTCCTATTACATCTACACCCCCTCCAGCCACTTTCCATCCTCCCCCTCCTATTACATCTACACCCCCTCCAGCCACTTTCCATCCTCCCCCTCCTATTACATACCATCCACCTCCAGCCACTTTCCATCCTCCCCCTCCTATTACATACCATCCACCTCCCCAGCACCATCCACCTCCCCAGCACCATCCACCTCCCCAGCACCATCCACCTCCCCAGCACCAGCAACCTCCCAGCACCAGCAACCTCCCCAGTACCAGCAACCTCCACAGTACCTGCAAACTCCCCAGTACCAGCAACCTCCCCAGTACCAGACATCTCCCCACTTCCAGCAACCTGCCCCGTACCAGACATCTCCCCACTTCCAGCAACCTGCCCCGTACCAAACATCTCCCCACTTCCAGCAACCTCCCCCGTACCAGACATCTCCCCACTTCCAGCAACCTGCCCCGTACCAAACTCCTTCCCCATACAACTTGCCATCAACATCATCTGCTCCTACAGTCCCTGCCCAACCCTCCACTCCACCACCCACCACCTCTTCTGCTTCCCACATGTCCACCCATTCTGTAGTTTTTTCCACACCTTCACCTCTAACTGTTCCTTCCCCACCACGATCCCAGTCCTCTCTCCACACTCCCAGTGTCGAAGTGTCCCGCAGCCCCTACAGCAGTATTTCCACCACACACTACACAGATTTATAATGTGTGTATTTAAATAAAAATGACCAGTTTTATGGTTTCAGTTTTATAGTTTCAAAGTTTTATTAAACAAGTTTATTAAAATTTTAAAAAAGTTTACTAAAAAAAACATTTTTCAATAAAAGTTAAATTATTTTACACTGGTTGTCTGTCATTTCTTTCTGCGGCGAAAAAGGTTAAATACAGGGTATTTAAAAGGTGAAATGGTATTCAAAACTAGGTATATAACTGTGGGTAAATTTTAGCTTTTTGCCACAGTTGTGTTCCTGGTTGTGTTTGAAGCAAAGTATTTCAAATAAAAGTTGTGTTTATTGTTGGTGATTTCCTAACAATGTACACAACTTTTGTTAAAAGGTGAAATACTTTGCATAAAACACAACCAGGTACACACCTGTGGCCTAAAGCTAAAAATAGAGACCATGACAAGATAGCCAACTTTGGTTGGCAAAGGTATATACTGTTGGTACAGAAGGTACACAAGTTTGGTTGGGCACAAATCTTTCACACTCTGTCATCCTGCCAGTGTACTCTGCCTTGAGGTGACATAAAGTATAGTGCAAAATTGTCCCTCATTACTGAAACCGTCACAGAACTTCTAGTGGTAATGTCATGGTAATCTTGCAAGGTGGTTTCTTCAGAGGTGTCCTCAATGGAAATGGGTTCCTTGCAGATAACAAAATTGTGGAGTACCACGCACGCTTTGATCACCTCGTCCACAGTTTCTGTCTTGAGGTTGATCGCAGTCAATAGGACCCGCCATTTGGCTGTCAGAATACCAAAGGTACATTCAACCATTCTTCTTGCTCTTGTGAGGCGGTAATTAAAAATGCGTTTTGGTCTTGTCAATCCTCTGCTAGAGTACGGTTTCAAAAGGTGTTTTGACAGCTGGAAGGCTTCATCCCCTACACAGACAAATGGCATAGGTGGACCAGATGTTTGCGGCAGCGGTCTAGGTGGTGGGAACTGGAAGGTGTTTCCATACAGTTTTCGCCCCATGGCAGACAGTTTGAAAACTTGAGAGTCATTGGAGCGGCCATAGGCCCCAATATCAACCGCAATAAATTTGTATTCCGCGTCAGCGATGGCCATGAGGACAATTGAAAAATATTTCTTGTAATTGAAATATTCCGATCCCGATCCAGCTGGCTTTACAATGCGGATATGTTTCCCGTCCACAGCGCCCAAGCAGTTTGGAAACTGACATATCTGTTGAAACTTGTCAGCAATTTCAATCCACCTCTCTGTTGTGGGCTCTGGTAAAAACTCTTCAGCTAAGGAGTCCCACAGTGCACAGCATGTGTACTTCACAATTCCAGATATGGTGGAAATCCCGAGTCTGTACTGGAAATGCAGTGATGAAAGGGATTCTCCAGTTGCAAGAAATCTGTGGGGAATTAAAAAACAATAAATTATTTTTAAATCACAGCATTACATACCAAAACTGACCTATAACACTTGGAGATACAAACTACCACCAACAAGATTGCAGTGAAAGTGTGCTCTGATGCGATCATATCCAATAAATGTGGCTTACCTTAAAGTCACCATCAGACGCTCTGCGGGTGAAACAGAGAAGCGGCAATAGGTGTCCACTTTTCTTATGAGGTGTGCAATGCGCTCCACCAAGTAATCAAAATTCTCCATTTTCATCCTAACATATCCAAAAAATTTATCCGGGTTTCGTCGAAGGTCCATGCATAGTGTAGAATAGACCCCACGCGTCATTCTCTTGGCTGTGATGGGGTGGATCCACAAACGTCGTCTACGATGCCTGATGCGCTGCTGTCTCGCTCTCTCCTTCTCCAGAACAATCACCCTCAAACGATTTGCCTCTGCTGTAAAATCCGCCAAATTCTTCAAAATATTTCCAATGACAACATCCATCTTCGCCAGTAACTTGCTCTTCTCTCCAACCTGCACTTTCTCCTCTACAACCTGTCAAAGAAGGGCTGTAGGAACATGCTATATATAGTTTTCCAGTAGCCAATCCCGTTCGGAAGGCCACAAGGGTCAATTTTAAAAACCGGATCCGGCGTAATCCGTCGAAAAACGGATAGAAAAACGGATGAACCGGATGAGACGGATCCGGTTTTGTCTGTCAAGAAAAAGACGGATCCGGCAGAAAACCGGATCCGTCACATCCGGTTTTACGAAACATTTGCCGGATCCGGCGTTCCGGCACGACGCCGGATCGCGCCTGACGCCGAAAACCTGATGTGTGAAAGTAGCCTATCTGGTCTTCACTGGACTGAAGGAGGCCTGGCCCCTTCCAGTGACATCATTCCCTCACAAAATCAACTACATTTTAGACGCTACTGTGCTGTGTGTGTATGCAGCTTCACAGTCAGCTGAGTATGTGTTTGAGCCAGCCTTTCTATGCGTGAGTGCGTTATTCCATACCCGATGCAGGTGGGCCATCTGCACTACTCAGGAACAAGTGATGTGAAGTGAAGTGAGTGATTTCTCATCACCGGCTGCTGCCGGCTTCTATTGATCTCATCGAGCACTCCACAGCAGAGAGTGCGGTGAGCACAATGAGATCAATAGAAGACAGCAGCAGTAGGTGATGAGAAATCACTCACTTCACGTCACATCACTTGTTACTGAGCAGTGCAGATGGCCCGCCGGCTCTGGGTATGCAGTAACGCACTCACAGATTGTTACATGCAATCGGAATACAGGGCAGAGCAGGCACTAATGTGAAGGAGGCAGGAGTTGTGATGCTGGTCAGAGGGCGGGCCCACAGGAGGATTCTCCGATTTCTCGGTGGGCCGTTCCGACCTTGGATGCGCAGACCTCCTGTCTATCTGCCAGGTAGAACTGACCTGCACGGTGGACCAGAATCCTGCAAATTGATCCCCTCATCTCTAGCTGCAATGAATAAAGTAAGTTTAGAGTACAATGTGCAAGATTAGCGAGCATGCAGAAACTCGAGGATAAGGAGAAAGCAATGTTGTCTGTATATATCTATGTACTGTGTATATATATATATATATATATATATATATATATATAA
This sequence comes from Dendrobates tinctorius, assembly GCF_039654945.1. Lineage (NCBI taxonomy): Eukaryota > Metazoa > Chordata > Amphibia > Anura > Dendrobatidae > Dendrobates > Dendrobates tinctorius. Next base: position 9,907,303 of record NW_027361683.1, read on the forward strand.
ATAATTGAGTGTATGTGTGTACCACCAACCAATCACGAAGCATCTCTCATTTCACCAGAGCTGCTTAAAAGAAGCTGAGCTGTGATTGGTTGCTATGAGCAACAGTTTTCTCGCTCGACAACACCTCAGCAGACACTGACCTGGTGGGAGAAATCTAGCATCCCCAGGAACATAAGCTCCCAGCTAGAGTTGGATTTCATGAAACAAAATTTGTTTGAGATGAAACTCATCCGACTAGGGCAAAAAAAGTCGGAGTTTCGTCCGAAACCCGACCCCAATGCAAGTCAATGGGAAATAAAAGTCGGTATTGAGCAGATGACATTCATCCACTCAATGCCGACTTTTATTCCCCATTGACTTGCATTGGGGTCGGATTTCGGACGAAACTCCGACTGTTTTTGCCCTAGTCGGACGAGTTTCATCTTAAACAAATTTTGTTTCATGAAACCTGATCCGACCAAAGTCGCTCAACTCTATTCCCAGCCATTACCTGCCCCCCAGAAAGGAGCAAAGAGCACATGACAGAAATGAATCACCCCCTCCCGTGCACATATACCCATCACACATCCTCCATCCCATAGGCACATCTTCCCTCTTAAAGGGATCTCCGGTATGGAAGTCAGGGCAAATCCATCCAGCGCTTTGGTTTTGACCCCAGGCCTCTTTTAAAGGAATCATTGGTATGGAAGTTAGAACCGTTACACTCAGCACTGTGGTTTTGACCCCTGGGTTTCTTAAAGGATCATTGGTATGCAAGTTAGGGCTATTCCTCTAAGTACTATGGTTCTGACCCGAGGCCTCTCTTAAAGGGATCCCCGGTATGGAAGTTAGGACCATTCCACTCAGCTCTGTGGTTCTGACTCCAGGGTCTCTTAAAGGGATCATTGGTATGGAAGTTAGGGAAACTCCACTAAGGGCTCAGGTACTGACCCCAGTCCCCTCTTAAAGGGATCCTTGGTACGGAAGTGAGGGCAAATCCATTCTGTGCTTTGGTTCTGACCCCAGGCCTCTCTTAAAGGGATCTCCGGTATGGAAGTTAGAGCAAATCAGGTATGGAAATCAGGGCAATTGCCTTCAATTGCTCTGGTACTGACCACAGGCTCTCTTAAAGGGATCTCCTGTATGGAAGTTAAGGAAAATCCCTCAGCGCTCTGATTCTCACCCCAGTCTCTCTTAAAGGGATCATTGGTATGGAATTAAGGGCAATTCCTCTCAGCACTCTGGTTCTGAGCTCAGGCCCCTCTTAAAGGGATCCCTGGTATTGAAGTGAGGGCAAATCCACTTTGCGCTTTGCTACTGACCCCAGGCCTCTCTTAAAGTGATGTCTGGTATGGAAGTTAGGGTAAATCCCTCAGCACTCTGATTCTCACTCCAGGCTTCTATTAAAGGGATCACTGGTATGGAAGTCAGGGCAAATCCACTTAGTGCTCTGGCTCTGACGCCTGGCCTCTCTTAAAGGGATCCCCGGTGTGGAAGTTAGGACCGTTCTACTCAGCGCTCTGGTTCTCACCCAAGGCTGACAGGATAATGTGGGATATTAGTGGTAGTAGTCAGGCAGCTGTGACGGGATGATGTGAGATAATAGTGGTAGTTGTCCGGTGGCTCTGGCTGATGGGATGATGTGGGATTTTAGAGGTAGTAGTCCGGTGGCTCTGGCTGATGGGATGATGTGGGATATTAGTGGTAGTTGTCCGGTAGCTCTGGCTGATGAGATGATGTGGGATATTATAGGGAATGTGGCTATGCGGAGTGGGCGGGGCTCTACACTCAGCTTTATATATAGATATAATCATTATAATTTGTTATAACTAACCGCAGTTAGTTACTATGCCCGGGCAATGCAGGGCTCTTCAGCTAGTACTATAGTAGATATTCTAGCATACCAGCAAATTAATTCCACTAAATGTTTTTCTGTATTATACCGTAAATGATTTGTGTATACTTTCTCGTGCATCCTCTAACAACTTTTTCTTATATTTTACCCTGGTGTAGAAATTTTTATTATGTGACCCTGATTTACAAGATTTTCACATCTAATAATTCCAAATCTCTAAAAACTTGAAGCAGAACATTGAGCAGAGAAGCATTGTCGAGACATCTCAAGGTTATAGTACCATTATCTTTGTATACTACTTTTCTTTGGGCTGAACTTCATTATTTATTTCTATGTGCACCCACTTATTTGGAATATTTAGTAACCCATAACTACTGCAGTGTCAGATTTTAGAAATTGCCTTAGACATACTAACTTTTAACTGTACACACATGAACAAAAATAATTAGAGACCTATTCATAGGAAATGTCACATACCTTTTACATTTAAAAACGTCCAGTCTGGCATTGTACGAGTATATTGCTATGTGTCCTTCTTGTCATTTGCTATGACTCGTCGTTTCATGGATGCTGGCTTTAATAACCATTGTAAAATCTTTAGAAGAAATAATAAAAGTAAATTTCAGTTTCACTTCAAAATTGATGGTGGGTGGTGAAAAGGAAATTTTTTTATGTATTTGACCTGTACAATAAATAAACAAAATTATATTTGTCCAAAAAAACCCCGCTTATGACAAAGTATAAAATCAATCTGGAGCAAAAAAAATCACCAATCATAATGGAAATATGTTTACAAATTACAGTCATACACAGCTCTGGCACCATAAGAGCTGTCATTGTAAGAAATAAGGAGTTGAATTGAGAGCTGTTAGCAAATGCATACATTAGTGTCTTATGCTAATAACTTAAATTTAAGGGGTTGTCTGGTCTAAAATGAAAAGTCTGCAGTCACTCTGTATGCAGACTAACGAATCCCCCCAGCACCCGCACTGTGCACTGCGAGGAGTTGATGGTTTCTGATCAGGGAACAGCGGAGATATATGTGTTATACATACTCTCGAGCAGAGCCCATCTAGTGGGTGCGGCCTTGCTCCATACACTAATAAAGAGAGGCCTTGCCCATTAGATGGCCGTGCCCATTAGATGGCTGCGTCACCTAATGGGGTGCCAGCTTGCTCAGTAAAAGTGTATGGAGCGAAGCCGTAACCATTAGATTGTTTTTTCCTGGAGCATGCATATTGCATACATCAACGACATTCCTAGCTTAGATAAGTGCAAATTCCCATAGCGCACAGTGCGTGCGCTGCAGTCATTCATAAGTCAGACTGCTGTCTCATCAATTAAGACAGGACAATCCCATTAAGCTTACCTTATTGTAAAAAACAAAAATATATATTTTTAATGACAAATTAATACACTAGTCTCTTCCTAACTGGTGAAGGTAAATAAATGTTGGCGCTTGCTGGGCTTTGTGCAGCACCGATGTTTGATTATTGTCTGCGGTCTTGCAGTGAACAGGATCCCCACACACTTCCAAGGGATTTCGGTGCAGAATGCTAGCACCTAAGATATCATTGGGACCTGATTGGTTCAAGTTCCAATGATGTTAACCCTTTGTTATCTTATAGATGTCGCATTCAATAGCATTGCAACATTTTGGAAATTTTGAGAGGGTGTGGGTTCCCTCACTCAGTCCTCAGACATCCATGGGATGTGATCATGGGGAGCTGAGGATTGTCATGGCAGTAAAGGGTCAAATGATGACCTCAGGGTCTCCCAATTCAGGTGACCTGTTAGACCCAGCCAGCAGTAGGGTCTAACAGGCGATCTGCCAGTGTAAAACTGAGAGGTGTCATGCATTGCAATGCATGCATGTGTAGGGTCTAGCAGATTCTCACGATGCAGTGACGAGACACGGTATGACTTGTGTAATTAACTTTTATAAACTGGCGCCACTAGGGCTATGCTGAACAGGCAGAAGAAGGGGTAACACAAATCTGCCCTCGCAGGGACTCAATAAAATAAACAATACATTTCTAAGTAGCGGGAAGTACCCGGCTAGTCAGGGTGTCAAAGACCGAAATATGGCCAAACTATGGTACTTATTACTATAGTCCACGTATCCTTCCTTGCGTCTCTCGGGATCGCAGATGCGGCCGCTTTGAGGTCGTTGATGCGGCTGTCTTGATGCCTCGATATTCCGGGAAGACTTGGGGCGTAACAGGCCCTGAAGAAGTGATGCCGGTGGGGCGCAACAGGCCCTGAAGAAACGATGCTGATGGGGCGCAACAGGCCCTGAAGAAATGATGCCGGTGGGTGCAACAGGCCCTGAAGAAACGATGCCGGTGGGCGCAACAGGCCCTGAAGAAACGATGCCGGTGGGGCGCGGTAATGACGCAGTTTCCCTAAATGTCCAGTGGCTGTCCTCCGCTAAGGGACCCACCGTAGCTGGGACAAGGGCCTCTAATGTCGCCTATGGCGAGGTGGCGTCCCCTGAGGCCGGTGATGACAGGGTCGCCGCGGTGGGAGAAGGCCGGAGAGCAGTGTCCAAGCCTCTGTGGCCGTTTTATGCATCGCTGCAGCCACGACTTGAGGTAAGGGATCTGTCTCACAGGGGTGGGGGATGATGGGCGTGGCTCTCTGTGAACGTGGGTGGGAAGCGGCCTCCGGTAAAAGTCTCTCATGTCTCACTTGTCGGTGAGTGCGCAGTATCCTCCTCACAGGACCCTGTCCATGTCTCCTCAAGTCACCCGGTTTCCTGCCTCCTGTCACACTCTCTCCCAACTGCCACTTGAGCGTGCCCCCTGCTTCTTTCATCCTCGCCCCGCCCCCTGTTGCCCTGACAACTCCAGTCCTGTCTCTCCCTTTACTGTCCTCCCAGTATTGTTCTCTCAGGAACCCTAAAAAAAGTAGAAATATTTGATAACGACCCGATCAATAAAACTATCACATTAGTTAATCCATTCTGTGAACAACGTAAAAAAATTAAAAAAAGACAAAAAAACTATGCTTTTTCATCATACTGCTAAAAAAATAGTGGAATAAAATGCAATCAAAAAGTCGAATGGAAATAAAAATGATACAATTAAAAATATCTTATTATTAGTCAAAAAACAAGCTGTCATATAGCTCAGTCAGTGGAAAAATAAAAATGATATACCTCTCAGGATACAGCGATGCAAAAACAATTATGTTTTCTATTAAATAGTTTTTGTTTTGTAAAAGCACCAAAACATAAAACAAATTATTTAAATGTGGTATCACTGTAATCATATTTACCAAAATAATAAATTGCTGGGTTTTGCTGGTTCTACATCCAAAAAAATCAGAATAAAATGTGATAAAAATGCCTGTAAATGGTAGCAATTAAACAACTCATCCTGCAAAAAAAGAAGCCCTCACGTGACTCTTCCAGCAGAAATATTGAAACATTATAGCTTTCAACATATGGCAATGCAAAAACTTTTTTTTTCGGAAAAATAGGTTTCTTAGTGTATGATAGTAACCAAACATATATTTTTATATGTTTATACTCAACATAAATCTTGTATTGCTGTAATTGCACAGACCCAATAATAAAGTCATCTTAATAATAAATAATAATAAAAAAAAACAATTCTTGACCTGCTGTTTATTTGTTCATTCTGCCTCCAAAAGCTCAAAGTAAAGCTCATCTCACATTTATCTTGTGCTCTATGCTGAGCGCTTACATCAGGGTTTATTTCTTTGAATCAAGTCAGTCAAAGAATTAGATAGAAGCCTCGATGTAGGTGATCAGCATAGAGCACAAGAAAAATGTGATCCAAAATTTCATGTAAAATGTCCCTCTCCCAAAAAAGATGACATCCAGCAAAATCAGCACTCCCAAGTCCAAATGTGCCTCTCCCTTCTGAGCAGCACAGTGTGCCTAAACCACATTTAGTGCTCACATTTTTGGCATCTCAAAACTTACAGGAAGCATATCTCCAGAAGTACAAGCTGGACATAATGCATTGGACACTACAACGTACTAGCAACTACAACAGTAGATATGCAATTTTCACTCACAAGCATGTATAGCTGTTTGCTTCTGAAAAACATATTTGGAGTCAAAATCATCACTAAACCTGTAGAAAAATTCCTGGAGGGGTGTAATTTAAATTCTGTGCTCCAAAAGTCAAATATAATAATAATCTCTTTATATAGCGCCAACATATTCAGCAGCGCTTTACATATATTATCAAATGCTGCTGCTTCCATTCTGTGCCCTGCCTTGTTCCCAAACAGTAGATTTCCACCACATGTGGGTTATCTGTGTACTCAGGAGAAATTTTATGGTCCATTTTCTCTTGTTAGCAGTGTGAAGATAAGGCATTTGGGGCTAAATTAACATTTTTGTGGGAAAAAGTAATTTTTTTTTCCTTTTACATTGCTCTAATTACTGTGGAGCACCTAAAGGGTTATTTTGAGAATTTGAGAACATGGTTTTGTAAATTTTCTTGGAAAAATAAGAAATTGATGATAAACCTTTAACCTTTCAAATTCTGAAAAATAAATTATGATTCAAAAATGATGCTGAAGTGAATTAACCCCTTAACCCCCAAGGGTGGTTTTCACTTTCATGACCGGGCCAATTTTTACAATTCTGACCACTGTCCCTTTATGAGGTTATAACTCTGAAACGCTTCCATGGATCCCGGTGATTCTGACAATGTTTTCTCGTGACATATGGTACTTCATGTTAGTGGTAAAATTTCAGTCAAATAACTTGCATTTATTTGTGAAAAAAACAGAAATTTGGCGAAAATTTTGAAAATTTCGCAATTTTCCAACTTTGAATTTTTATGCCCTTAACCCCTTACCTACAATTGACGTAATATTCCGTCCATGTGACCATGGACCTAATTACCATGGACGGAATATTACGTCATCGCGATCAGCGGCGCCCACGTGGTGAGCGCCGCTGATCGCGGCCGAGTGTCAGCTAATTATCATAGCTGACACCCGGCACAATGTGTCAGGGGCGGTCACGGACCGCCCCCGACACGTTAACCCCTTGCACACCGCGATCAAACGCGATCGCGGTGTACCGGGGGTTAAAGGGAAGCATCGGCAGGGAGGGGGCTCCCTCCGTGCTTCCCTGAGCCCCCCACGGCAGCGCAATGTGCAGCGCTGCTGCGGGGGGCTCTTTCCCTACAGGCCCCCGGATCCAAGATGGCGACGGGGGCCTGCAGGGAGCTGACTTCCTCACTGCCTGCAAAGCGCAGGCATGAGGAAGTCTGCAGCAGTGCCTGTGACAGATCGCTGATCTGTCACAGTGATCTGTGATGTGACAGATCAGCGATCTGTCACAGGACAGTGATGTCCCACCTGGGACAAGGTAATAAAGTAAAAAAAAAAAAAAAAGTGTTAAAAATAATTAAAAAAAAAAATCGCTAAATAAATCAGTAAAAAAAAAAAAAATATTCCCCAATAAATCCATTTTTTCAAAATAAAAAAAAACAAAAACAATAAAAGTACACATATTTGGTATCGCCGCGTCCGTAATGACCTGCCCTATAAAAATGTCCCATTAGATAACCCCTTTAGTGAACCCCTTAAAAAATAAAAATAAAAAACGAAGCAAAAAATAATGATTTATTATCATACCACCGAACAAAAAGTGCAATAACGCGCGATCAAAAAGACGCATATAAATATGCATGGTACCGCTGAAAACATCATCTTGTCCCGCAAAAAACGATCCACCATACAGCATCATCCGCAAAAAAATAAAAAAGTTATAGCTCGCAGAATAAAGCGATACAAAAAGAATTATTTTTTATATAAAATAGTTTTCATTGCAAAAAACCGACAAAACATAAAAAAACGACCTAAATGCGGTATCGCTGTAACCGTACTGACCCGAAGAATAAAAACGCGTTATCAATTTTACCGCACGCGGAACGGTGTAAACGCACCCCCCAAAAGAAATTCATGAAACGCTGGTTTTTGTTCATTCTGCGTCCCAAAAATCGGAATAAAAAGCGATCAAAAAATGTCACGTGCCCGAAAATGGTACCAATAAAAACGTCAACTCGTCCCGCAAAAAATAAGACCTCACATGACTCGGTGGGTCAAAATACGGAAAAATTATAGCTCACAATATGTGGTGATGCAAAAACTATTTTTACAATAAAAAGCGTCTTATAGCGTGCGACAGCCGCCAAACATAAAAACCGCCATAAATCGTAAATCAAACCCCCCGTTATCACCCCCTTAGTTAGGGAAAAATAATAAAACTAAAAGAAAATGTATTTATTTCCATTTTCCCGCTAGGGTTAGGGTTAGGGTAGGGTTAGGTCTAGAGTTAGGGTTAGGGCTAGGGTTAGGGCTAGGGTTAGGGCTAGGGTTAGGGCTAGGGTTAGGGTTAGGGCTAGGGTTAGGGCTAGGGCTCAGATTAGGGTTAGGGGTGTGTTGAGGTTCGGGTTGGAGTTATAATTGGGGGTTTCCACTGTTTGGGCACATCAGGTGCTCTCCAAAGGCAACATGGCGTCTGATCTCAATTCCAGCCAATTCTGCGTTGAAAAAGTCAAATGGTGCTCCTTCCCTTCCAAGCTCTGCCATGTGCCCAAACAGTGTTTTATCTCCACATGTAGGGTATCAGCCTACTCAGGACAAATTACAAAACAACTTTTGGGGTCCAATTTCTCCTGTTACCCTTAGGAAAATAAAAAATTGGGGGCAAAAATATAATTTTGCGGAAAAAAATGTTTTTTTTATTTTCACGCCCAGGCGTTATAAACTTCTGTGAAGCACTTGGGGGTTCAAAGTGCTCTCCACACATCTAGATAAGCTCCGTGGGGGGTCTAGTTTCCAAAATGGGGTCACTTGTGGGGAGTTTCAATAGTTTAGGTACATCAGGGGCTCTCCAAACGCATATGACACCCGCATACCAATCCATCAAAGTCTGCATTCCAAAACGTCACTACTTCCCTTCCGAGCCCCGACGTGTGCCCATACAGTAGTTTTCTCCCACATATGAGGTATCAGCGTACTCAGGACAAATTGGACAACAACTTTTGGGGTCCAATTTCTCCTGTTACCCTTGGGAAAATAAAAAAAATGGGGACTAAAAGATGATGTTTGTTGAAAAAATACGATATTTTTATTTTCACGCCCGGTCGTTATAAACTTCTGTGAAGCACTGGGGGGTTCAAAGTGCTCACCACACATCTAGATAAGTTCATTAGGGGGTCTAGTTTCCAAAATGGGGTCACTTGTGGGGGGTTTCCACTGTTTAGGTACATCAGGGGCTCTCCAAACGCAACATGACACCCGCAGACCATTCCATCAAAGTCTGCATTCCAAAACGTCACTACTTCCCTTCCGAGCCCCGACGTGTGCCCATACAGTAGTTTTCTCCCACATATGAGGTATCAGCGTACTCAGGACAAATTGGACAACAACTTTTGGGGTCCAATTTCTCCTGTTACCCTTGGGAAAATAAAAAAATGGGGACTAAAAGATGATGTTTGTTGAAAAAATACGATATTTTTATTTTCACGCCCGGTCGTTATAAACTTCTGTGAAGCACTGGGGGGTTCAAAGTGCTCACCACACATCTAGATAAGTTCATTAGGGGGTCTAGTTTCCAAAATGGGGTCACTTGTGGGGGGTTTCCACTGTTTAGGTACATCAGGGGCTCTCCAAACGCAACATGACACCCGCAGACCATTCCATCAAAGTCTGCATTCCAAAATGTCACTACTTCCCTTCCGAGCCCCGACGTGTGCCCATACAGTAGTTTTCTCCCACATATGAGGTATCAGCGTACTCAGGACAAATTGGACAACAACTTTTGGGGTCCAATTTCTCCTGTTACCCTTGGGAAAATAAAAAAATGGGGACTAAAAGATCATGTTTGTGGAAAAAATACGATTTTTTTATTTTCACGCCCGGACGTTATAAACTTCAGTGAAGCACTTGGGGGTTCAAAGTGCTCACCACACATCTAGATAAGTTCCTTGGGGGGTCTAGTTTCCAAAATGGTGTCATTTGTGGGGGGTTTCTACTGTTTTGGTACATCAGGGGCTTTCCTAACGCGACATGCTGTCCGATCTCAATTCCAGCCGAAAACGTCAAATGGCGCTGCTTCCCTTCCGAGCTCTGCCATACGCCCAAATAGTGGTTTACCCCCACATGTGGGGTATCAGCGTACTCAGGATAAATTGCACAATATCTTTTAGGGTCCTGTTACTTTTGGAAAAATAAGAATTGAGGGTGAAAAGATCATTTTTGTGGAAAAAATATGATTTTTTAATTGTACTGCTGTACGTTATAAACTTCTGTGAAGCCCTTGGGGGTTCAAAGTTCTCACCACACATCTAGATAAGTTCCTTGGGGGGTCTAGATTCCAAAATGGTGTCATTTGTGGGGGGTTTCCACTGTTTTGGTACATCAGGGGTTTTCCAATCGCGACATGGTGTCCGATCTCAATTCTAGCCAAAAACGTCAAATGGCGCTGCTTCCCTTCCGAGCTCTGCTATGCGCCCAAATAGTCATTTACACCCACATATGGGGTATCAGCGTACTCAGGACAAATTGCACAATAACTTTTAGGGTCCTGTTACCCTTGGAAAAATAAAAATTGGGGGTGAAAAGATCATTTTTGTGGAAAAAATATGATTTTTTAATTGTACCGCTGTACGTTATAAACTTCTGTGAAGCCCTTGTGGGTTCAAAGTTCTCACCACATATCTAGATAAGTTCCTTGGGGGGTCTAGTTTCCAAAATGGGGTCACTTGGGGGGGTTTCCACTGTTTAGGTACATCAGGGGCTCGCCAAACGTGACATGGCGTCCGATCTGAATTCCAGCCAATTTTGCATTGAAAAAGTCAAACGGCGCTCCTTCCATTCTGAGCTCTGCCATGCGCCGAAACAGTGGTTCCCCCCCACATATAAGGTATCAGCGTACTCAGGACAAATTGCACAATAAGTCTTGCAGTCCAATTTCTCCTGTTACCCTTGGTAAAATAAAGAAAATTGAACCTGAAGTATTTTTTTTGTGAAAAAAAGTTAAATGTTCATTTTTTTTTTAATATTCAAAAAATTCCTGTGACGCACCTAAAGGGTTAATAAACTTCTTGAATGTGGTTTTAAGCACCTTAAGGGGTGCAGTTTTTAGAATGGTGTCACTTTTGGGTATTTTCTATCATATAGACCCCTCAAAGTGGCTTCAAATGTGAAGTGGTCCCTAAAAATAAAATGGTGTTGCAAAAATGAGAAATCGCTGGTCAATTTTTAACCCTTATAACTTCCTAACAAAAAAAAATTTTGGTTCCAAAACTGTGCTGATGTAAAGTAAACATGTGGGAAATGTTATGTATTAAGTTTTTTGTGTGCCGTATCGCTGTGATTTAAGGGCATAAAAATTCAAAGTTGGAAAATTGCGAAATTTTCAAAATTTTCGCCAAATTTCCGTTTTTTTCACAAATAAACGCAAGTTATTTGAATGCAATTTTACCACTAACATGAAGTACAATATGTTACGAGAAAACAATGTCAGAATCACCGGGATCCATGAAAGCGTTCCAGAGTTATGACCTCATAAAGGTACAGTGGTCAGAATTGTAAAAATTGGCCCGGTAGTTAACGTGCAAACCACCCTTGGTAGTGAAGGGGTTAAATCACAGAGATATGGCACACAAAAAACTTAATACATAACATTTCCCACATATTTACTTAACATAAGCACAATTTTGGAACCAAAATTTTTTTCGTTAGGAAGTTATAAGGGTTAAAATTTGACCAGCGATTTCTCATTTTGGCAACACCATTTTATTTTTAGGGACCAAATCACATTTGAAGCCACTTTGAGGGGTCTATGTGATAGAAAATACCCAAAAGTGACACCATTCTAAAAACTGGACCCCTCAAGGTGCTCAAAACCACATTCAGGAAATTTATTAACCCTTCATTAAAAGAGGCATAGATGCTCATGAGAAGAACATAATTTTACCTGTATATAAGTCACTAGTGCGACCACACTTAGAATACTGGTCTCCGGTGTATAAGAAAGACATAGCTGAACTGGAGCGGGTGCAGAGAAGAGCGACCAAGGTTATTAGGGAACTAGGGGGTCTGCAATACCAAGACAGGTTATTAATCGAAGTCTTTTTTGATCTTTTTACTCTTAGACCTGTGACGGGGACAAGGGGGCATCCTCTACGTCTGGATGAAAGAAGGATTCTTTACTGTAAGAGCAGTGAGACTATGGAACTCTCTGTCATATGATGTTGTAATGAGTGATTCCCTACTAAAATTTAAGAAGGGCCTGGATGCCTTTCTTGAAAAGTATAATATTACAGGGTATATGCACTAGTTTCCTTAATATTGCGTTGATCCAGGGAGCTAGTCTGATTGCCGTATGTGGAGTCGGGAAGGAATTTTTTTCCCCAATGTGAAGCCTACTGTTTGCCACATGGTTTTTTTTGCCTTCCTCTTGATCAACATGTTAGGGTAGGTTAGGACAGGATATGGGTTGAACTATGTCACGGGGTCCTTCTCTGGTATCACACAATCAACAGAGCGAGCGAAGAGTGAACAATTCCAAGACCTTTATTCAGGCAAAAATACGAAAAGGTCCATATTCAGTCCACCACACAAAGGATAAGATAGTGCAGAATAAGAATGCAGTCCAGTATCAGGATAAAATGTCCAGGGAAACGAGATTTCAAAACTCTAGAACCAGAGGATAAAAATGGGTCCTTCTCTCTGAAATGCAGCCTTTTCACCATCTTGTCTCTACCGGAACTGACTTGTCCAGCTGCCGTTCTTCCCCCCACCCCCTTCCTTGTTCAGGGTTTGTCAAACAAGTTGCCTCCCAGAGGAGAACAAAAGGCCTTAGGGATTAATGCACTACAGGGGGTCATCAAGAGACAAATACAGTGAGGCTGTAGACTTACAATGTAATAAGAAAAACACTATGAAAATAACTGGAATTGTTAAAAATAGGAATATACAAAAAATGACATCCACATAACATATCACACCATCACAACCTCTCCCCCCCATAATAAGTGAGCACGCCATGAGGTCTACTACTTTAGTCCACATTGCTCAGTTATTTATAGTTCCTTGTACAGTGGCAGGGGTAGGTCGGCCTATGGTTCTTCTTGTCGAGACAGTCCATCGGCGTTCTGGTGTTCGCTTCCCCGCTTGTATTGGATGGAGAAGCTGTAGGGTTGTAAGGACAAGCTCCACCCCAGCAATCTTCCATTGTCCCCTGATACGCGATTCAGCCATGTGAGGGGGTTGTGGTCTGTAACAATTGTAAAGTCTCTGCCATACAAGTAGGGCTGCAATTTTTTTTAGCGCCCATACGATGGCAAGGCACTCCTTTTCAATAGTGGCATAGGCAACTTCCCGATCCAGTAGTTTCCGACTGGCAAAAGCAACAGGATGTTCTTCTCCGGCGGCGTTCACTTGGCTAAGTACTGCCCCAATCCCAAAGGTGGATGCATCTGTCTGCACGAGGAACCTGCGTTTATAATCCGGGGCAGCCAAGACAGGAGCAGTGACGAGGGCAGTCTTTAACGCTGAAAAGGCATCCTCGCATGCCGTCGTTCACGTCACATTCCTAGGCATGTTCTTGCGGGTCAGGTCGGTTAGTGGCTTGGCCAAGGTGCGACTCTGATGCGGTTCGTGGTGGTTGCTCCCCGGTGGGGTCCGGATGACGTAGTGCTTGAAGGGCCTGTAGTCGGGTGACTGCTCCCACAAATTGGCACTGTAACTCGCCAATGTCGTTCCCAAGGAGGATATCTGCAGGAAGTCCTCCCATAACTCCAATCCAACACAGTTTTTCTCCACAACCATAATCCAAACGCACAGAAGCTCGCTGTATATATTTGCGGGCACCACCCGCCATGACAATGGGAATTCTCGGTCCCTGGTAAATTGCCTCGGGTCGAACCACACGGGGGTCAGCGATAGTCAAGAATGCCCCGTGTCTCTAAATCCTGACACTTTGTATCCATCAATAAAGACATCCTACAGGTGGCGTTGCCATTGCTCTGAGTAGCTAAAGGACAGAGGCCGGAGTCTGTATACTCCAGGAGGGGTATCTATGGTGCCGTGGTCGGTGGTCGACTCTGATGGGGTGGTGATAGCTCTTCCTCAGGTGTGGTGGAATGTACAAGATGCACTGGACGAGGTGGGGCTGCGTGGGGCTCCCTCTGAATCCTGGAGGGACAGCCATACTGCAAATGTCCAGGTTGCCCACACCCATAACACCTCCTCTCTGTGATACCCCCAGGTCATGGTCGGAACTGTTGGGGCCTAGGATTGTGAGGCGTGATTGTCATCGGCTTGCTACTAGGTGGAAGGGCAGATATAATTGGAGGGGGACGGGGTGTGGGAGCAGGCCGTGGTTCATTGAGTGGGGCACCTCCATCACAGCACACTGCTGCTCAAAGTCTTCGGAGAACCCCTCCACATCTCCAGAAGCCTCATCAAATGGCTTAAACTCTGTCCGGGTGATCCGTACAGGCTCCCGGATTGTTGGGGTTACACTCCACATTGTGTTACTCCCTTTTTCAAGCTCCATTGCTTCCTGTCTCTGCTGTGCCCGGCGGGCAGCCTCCTCCTTGTACTCCTGAGAGACGTCGGGGCCCAGAACCGCCATCTCTTCTTCATACCACACCAACCACTGGCTTTTCTGGATGGGGATCCCTGTCTCCAGTGCTCGTCCTTCAGACATCTGGGAGGAGGTGTCCGGGCTAGCGCCCACCAGTAGATCGATTAAGGCCTCTTTAGTCAGTCCCTGGTAGTTCAGGCCCAGGTCTCTGGCTCTCTCCTGTAAACTGGATACAGTCCAATTTCTGTACTCACTCTGTGGGTGGTTCTCCATTGGGTGACGCTCTGTTGATCCCACTGCTGCCACCAGTTGTCACGGGGTCCTTCTCTGGTATCACACAATCAACAGGGCAAGCGAAGAGTGAACAATTCCAAGACCTTTATTCAGGCAAAAATACGAAAAGGTCCATATTCAGTCCACCACACAAAGGATAAGATAGTCCAGAATAAGAATGCAGTCCAGTATCAGGATAAAATGTCCAGGGAAACGAGATTTCAAAACTCTAGCACCAGAGGATAAAAATGGGTCCTTCTCTCTGAAATGTAGCCTTTTCACCATCTTGTCTCTACCGGAACTGACTTGTCCAGCTGCCGTTCTTCCCCCACCTCCTTCCTTGTTCAGGGGTAGTCAAACAAGTTGCCTCTCAGAGGAGAACAAAAGGCCTTAGGAATTAATGCACTACAGGGGGTCATCAAGAGACAGATACAGTGAGGCTGTAGACTTACAATGTAATAAGAAAAACACTATGAAAATAACTGGAATTGTTAAAAATAGGAATATACAATAAATGACATCCACATAACATATCACACCATCACAAACTAGATGGACTTAAAGTCTCCCTTCAACCTTAATAACTATGTTACTATGTTACTATGTTCAGGTGCTTCACAGGAATTTTTTGAATGTTTAAAAAAATGAACATTTAACTTTTTTTCACAAAAAAATTCATTCAGGTCCAATTTTTTTTAATTTTACCAAGGGTAACAGGAGAAATTGGACTGCAAAAGCTATTGTGCAATTTCTCCTAAGTACGCTGATACCTGATATGTGGGGGGACCACTGTTTTGGTGCATGGCAGAGCTCAGAAGGGAAGGAGCACCGTTTGACTTTTTCAATGCAAAATTGTCTGGAATTCAGATCGGACGCCATGTCACGTTTGGCGAGCCCCTGATGTACCTAAACAGTGGAAATCCCCCACAAGTAACCCCATTTGGGAAACTAGACTCCCCAAGGAACTTATCTAGATATGTGGTGAGAACTTTGAACCCACAAGAGCTTCACAGAAGTTTATAACGTACAGCTGTACAATTAAAAAATCATATTTTTTCCACAAAAATTATCTTTTCACCCCCAATTTTTATTTTCCCAAGGGTAACAGGACCTAAAATTTATTGTGCAAATTGTCCTGAGTATGCTGATACCCCAGATGTGGGTGTAAACGACTATTTGGGCGCATGGCAGAGCTCGGAATGGAAGCAGCGCCATTTGACTTTTTTTTGCTGGAATTGAGATCGGACACAATGTCGCATTTGGAAAGCCCCTGAAGTGTCAAATCAATGGAAACCTCCCACAAATGACACCATTTTGGAAACTAGACCCCCCAAGGAACTTATCTAGATGTGTGGTGAGCACTTTGAACCCCCAAGGGCTTCACAGAAGTTTATAATGCCCGGGCGTGAAAATAAAAAAAATCATATTTATTTCCACAAACATGATTTTTAGTCCCCAATTTTTTATTTTCCCAATGGTAACAGGAGAAATTGGACCCCAAATGTTGTTTTCCAATTTGTCTTGAGTACGCTGATACCCTATATGTGGGAGAAAACTACTGTATGGGCACACGTCGGGGCTCGGAAGGGAAGTAGAGACGTTTTGGAATGCAGACTTTGATGGAATGGTCGGCGGGTGTCATGTTGCCTTTGGAGAGCCCCTGATGTACCTAAACAGTGGAAACCCCCCAGAAGTGACCCCATTTTGGAAACTAGACCCCCTAAGGAACTTATCTAGATGTGTGGTGAGCACTTTCAACCCCGCAGTGCTTCACAGAAGTTTATAACGCCCGGGCGTGAAAATAAAAAAATCATATTTTTTCCACAAACATGATCTTTTAGTCTGCAATTTTTTTTATTTTCCCAAGGGTAACAGGAGAAATTAGACCCCAAAAGTTGTTGTCCAATTTGTCGTGAGTACGCTGATACCCCATATGTGGGAGAAAACTACTGTATGGGCACACGTCAGGGCTCGGAAAGGAAGTAGTGACGTTTTGGAATGCAGACTTTGATGGAATGGTCTGTGGGTGTCATGTCGCGTTTGGAGAGCCTCTGATGTGCCTAAACTGTTGAAACTCCTCACAAGTGACCCCATTTTGGAAACTAGAACCCCCACGGAACTTATCTAGATGTGTGGTGAGCACTTTGAACCTCCAAGGGCTTCACAGAAGTTTATAATGCCTGGGCGTGAAAATAAAAAAATCATATTTTTTTCCACAAAAATGATATTTTTGCGCCCAATTTTTTATTTTTGTAAGCGTAACAGGAGACATTGGACCCCAACAGTTGTTTTGCAATTTGTCCTGAGTAGGCTGATACCCCATATGTGGGGGTAAAACACTGTTTGGGCGCATGGCAGAGATTGAAAGGGAAGGAGCACCATTTGACTTTTTCAACGCAGAAATGGCTGGAATTGAGATCAGACGCCATGTTGCGTTTGGAGAGCACCTGATGTGCCCCCAATTCTAACTCCAACCCTAACCCCAACACACCCCTAACCCTAATCTCAGCCCTAACCCTAGCCCTAACCCTAATGGGAAAATGGAAATAAATAATTTTTTTAAATTTTATTATTTTTCCCTAACTAAGTGGGTGATAAAGGGGGGTTTGATTTACAATATATGGCTGGTTTTTATGTTTGGCAGCTGTCATACGCTAAAAGACGCTTTTTATTGTAAAAATAGTTTTTGCATCACCACATTTTGAGAGCTATAATTTTTCCGTATTTTGATCCACAGAGTCATGTGAGGTCTTATTTTTTGCGGGACAAGTTGAGGTTTTTATTGGTACCATTTTCGGGCACGTGACTTTTTTGATCGCTTTTTATTCCGATTTTTTTGGATGCAGAATGAACAAAAACCAGCATTTCATGAATTTCTTTTGGGGGTGCGTTTACACTGTTCCGAGTGCGGTAAAATTGATAAGGCGGTTTAATTCCTCGGGTCAGTACGGTTACAGCGATACCTCATTTATGTCTTTTTTATATTTTGGCGCTTTTATGCAATGAAAACAATTTTATATAAAAAGTAATTATCTTTGCATCGCTTTATTCTGCTAGCTATAACTTTTATACTTTTTCGCTGATGATGCTGTGTGGTGGCTCGTTTTTTGCGGGACAAGATGACATTTTCAGAGGTATCATGGTTATTTATATCCGTCTTTTTGATGAAAAAGCTTTATTTTTTGCTTCGTTTTTCATTTTTATTTTTTAAGGGGTTCAATAAAGGGGTTAACTAATGGGACAGTTTTATAGGGCAGGTCGTTACGGACGCGGCTATACCTAATATCTGTACTTTTATTGTTTGTTTTTTTTTATTTCCAAAAAATGAATTTATTAAGGAATATTTTTTTTTCAATTTATTTAGCGATTTTTTTTTCAAATTATTTTTATACTTTTTTTTGTTAACCTTATTACAATGTCCCAGTGGGGACATAACTGTCATGTGACAGATCGCTGATCTGTCACATCACAGATCACTGTGACAGATCAGCGATCTGTTACAGACACTGCAGAAGGCTTCCTCGAGCCTGCGCTCTGCAGGCACTGAGGAAGCCGGTCCCCTGCAGGCTCCCGAAGGTCCCTGCCACTATTTTGGATCCGGGGACCTGCAGGGAAGGAGACCCCCGCAGCAGCGCTGCACATTGCACTGCTGCGGGGGTCTCAGGGAAGCACAGAGGGAGCCCCCTCCCTCCAGATGCTTCCATAAACCCCCAGTACACTGCGATCGTGTTTAATCGCAGTGTGCCAGGGGTTAACGTGTCGGGGGCGGTCCGTGACCGCCCCTGACACATAGTGCCAGGTGTCAGCTGTGATAATCAGCTGACACCCTGCCGTGATCCGCAGCGCTCACCAATTTTTCAAAGCTTTCGCCAAAAATCCCATATTGTCACTAATATTTGCAAAAAATATTGACTTAAATTTACAACTATCATATAGTACAATATGTCACAAAAAACGCTCTAAAAATAATTAAAGATACTTTGAAACATTCTAGTGTTATTGCCTCAAAAAATGGCACTCGTCAGAATTAGAAAAACTGGCCTGGTCAGGAAGGCGAAAACAGACTCTGGTGCTAAAGGTCTAGATTATAGGCCCCTCCATTAATACACAGGCAGTTGTATGGGCATACGATAAACTGTGAAATCACAAGTTAAACTGTTAAAATTAGAGATAAGCAAACAGATTAAAGTGTAATTAAATTATACTAAAACTACAAAAATCTGCATTTACCATAATGCAGGTTTTAATGTAATTTGTTCTCACGTGGATTTAGCAAAATGTTGGTCAATGGACATCATTTTTCTATAACTGTAAAGGGCCATCAAAAAGTTTTTTTTGTTTTTTTTTTAAATTACATTCACATCACTGCTCACTTGTCTGTCCCCTCCACTCTTCACTGTCACCTGTCCAATCCTCGTTTCAACTTCTAATCTATGCAGCGAGTGTGAAATTCACAGAGCATAATTAGGGACTTTACATTTGTGTAAAATAAGTTAGTGATGGGCGAGAACTGAAATGCTCGGGTGCTCGTTGCTCGGGTCGAGCAAATGGGAATGCTCGGGTACTCTACCCGATCAACGAGCCCAATGTAAGTCTATGGGAAACTTGAGCATTTTGCCGTGACCTCCTTTTAGGGTCTAAAAACATCTGAAATTGATGGTAACAGTGCTCAAATAATATGGGAACATCATGAGGAAGACCCCTGGAAGCATTTCTGACTCCCAGGTCACAGCTGTGAACAATGTTGTCAGAGTCTTACACCACTTTTACAGGCGCACAATAAAACATACAAAAACAAAATGGATTTTCCTGGGAAATATGTTAAGGTACATCCTTTCCAGGGTAATGATTTGTATCTAAGGCTGGTTTCACACCTGTGTTTTTTTGCGCTGTATTTTAGCGCTAAAAAACGCATGCGTTTTTTCCCTATATTTTGCATGGGATGTGCTTATGTGCGCATACACATGCGTTTGTATGCGTTTTTTCGCGCATGCGTTTTTTGTGGTGTGCACTCGGGCGCACAAAATGCATCCTGTTGCATTTTTTGGGCGTCCGACTTGCCTCAAAAAAACACAGGCGCGCAATGCGTTTTTTTACAGCAAGACACCCATTATAAGTCTATGGGTGCGCATATGTGCGCATTGGCATGCTCATGTATGCGTTTTTTTGCGCATGCGTTTTTTTGTTGACCATTAGTTAGACAATGGAATTTAGGGTTTTGGGTTAGAGTTAGGGTTAGTTAAGGGGGCTTAGGGTTAGGGTTAGGGTTTGGGTTAGGATTAGTATGGTTTGGATAAGGGTTAGGGTTTAGGGTTAGTTAGGAATTTAGGGTTAGGGTTTGGGTAGGGTTTGGTTAAGGGTTAGGGTTAGGGTTAGTATGGTTTGGTTAAGGGTTAGGGTTAGGGTCAGGGTTAGGGTTAGGGATAGGGTCAGGGTTAGGGTTAGGGTATGGTTTGGTTAAGGGTTAGGGTCAGGGTTAGGGTTAGGGTTAAGGTTAGTAAAGTCATGGTTTGGGTTAGTGTGAGGGGCCAACTAATGTTGGAAAAAAACGCAAACGCGGTAAAAACGCACTAAAAACGCACTAAAAACGCATACAAATGCATAAAAACGCTGTTTTTTTCATGCATGCTCATAAAAATGCTTGAAAAAAATGCAGCATTTGTATGCGTTTGTATGCATTTTTTCTATGCTTTTTTTTGCGGGAAAAACACGCTGCAAAACAAAGCAAGTGTGAAAGTAGCCAAAGGCAAAATAAATAACTCAAAACATCAAAACAAAAAATGTTCCTCCACCACTTAGACTATGTTCGCACATAACATTTTTGCTGCGTTTTTCAACTTTAGCATTGCTTTCAACCAAGAGAAATGCATTCACTGAGATATATCATTTGATCCTTTTATAACTTCATCTGGCCATGTGGTGTGTGACACATCGTCAGACACATCCTGTTTCATTTATAAAAGAGGGACTCTGAAAGTAACAAAGCCTATTTTTATAGGGCCAGCAGTCGGCCTTCAGTATTCTTAGAGAGCCATCAGCCGACTATGCTTTGTTATTCCCAGAATTAAACAGTGGGTCTCTTATACTGTTATTGCGCATGCAGTGAGTGGCAGGGCTGCCCTAAATTTGGACGCACCCCAATAACCCATTGAACAGATGTCCTGGATGGCCACATGAAAACAAAGTTCCCATTATTTATTTGATACTCCTATACTATTTGTTTATGCATTGAATGCAAGGCCTGCCCTGCACCAAAATTACACACACCTCAATAAGCCTTTGAACCAATGTCTTGAATGGTCATATGAAAACAAAGTTCCCATTATTAGTCATTTGGTACTCCCCAAAAGTTTGCCCATGAAGTGTATGCAAGGCCTGCCCCAAATTTGCACGCACCCCAATCCCCCTTGGAATACATGTGGACTATGGCCTACGAAAAATGTTTTCCCTTTTTAAAGCAGAAGTTCTCCTATACTTGTAATGCCCATACACTAAGTGTATGGGCTGCTAAACATTTCCCCCTGGGGGGTACACCTCAACATACTGTGTAAACATTTTTTGTTCTTGCATCATAAAAACCCTTGAAAAAAATTATTTGGCTGTTGCATCATGGAACAAGATCACCCTGGTAATCAAGTGGTGATGTCGGAAGAGACGTGGAGGATCAACTACTAAAAATCTTTTTCCCAATTTAAAGGAGCG
Source organism: Dendrobates tinctorius (assembly GCF_039654945.1). NCBI lineage: Eukaryota > Metazoa > Chordata > Amphibia > Anura > Dendrobatidae > Dendrobates > Dendrobates tinctorius. Next base: position 9,928,707 of record NW_027361683.1, read on the forward strand.
GGTCTCCTATGGTTGTAATGCGCAAACACTAAGTGTATGGGCTGACAAACATTTCCCCCCGGGGGGTACACATCAATATACTGTGTAAGGCTGGCTTCATACTTGCGTTGTGAAACACTGTGGATGGCAGCCTACTTTCTTCTTTCTTCCTCCGATAAGCCCCTCCCACGGCCTCACCTCTTGCTTCAGCCCCACCTACGTCTGCATGCATCCTGCGTACCTTTTTAACATTGGGTACGCAGGCCATGCGAATGTATGCTGACACATCTGCATGTGTCATTTTGAAGCTACGCCAAGCTGCACCAAGCTGCACCGACCACAAGTTGCATTTTGTTGTAGCCGGCGGGTGCATCAAAATGGCACATGCGGATGCATCAGCATGCGTCTGCATGACCTGCATGCCCAATGTTAAAAATAGGTATGCAGGATGCATGCAGACGTAGGTGGAGCTGTAGGAAGAGGTGTAGCAGTGGGCAAGGCTTAACGGAGGAAGAAAGAAGGAAGTAGACTGCTATCTGCAGCCCTGCGAACGCTAGTATGAAGCTAGCCTAAAATTTTTTTCGTGGGCATCGAAAACACCCTTTAACACAATAATATGGCTGTTGCATCACTGACCACGGTCACTATGGAGATCTAGCAGTGGTGGCTGATGAGGAGAAGGCGGAGGATAACGTCAAATAGACAAAATCAGGAAGAGCAGACCCATGTGTGGGTGTGAAGATATGCATGGGAATATACCTCCCAAAAAATGACAATGGATTTGAGGTTATGTTCACTGCTATCATTCGGTGGTGTAGAGAAGTCTGGCCCAATCCAGCCCTTGTTCATTTTTATAAGAGTCAGCCTGTCAGCATTTTCAGTTGACTGGCAGATGCGCTTATCAGCTATAATTCCACCAGTGGTACTAAAAACCAGCTCTGACAAAACGCTAGAGGCAGGACAGGCCAGAACCTGAAAGGCATAGAGAGGCAGTCCATGCCACATGACCAGTTGGATACCCAATAATTAAAAGATACAGAGGAATCATGGAGGACATTGGTACGGTCAGCAAGGTACTGCCTCAGCATCTTCCAAAACTTTGCACTTCTTGTGAGAGTACCCCGCACCTCAGAGCCAGTGCAATGGGAGGGTCTGAGAAAACTCAGTCAGCAATAGTGCAAGTTCCACCACTTAAAAAGATGATATGTGTCTGTAATTTACATCATAGGTAGACCTCAACTATGGGAGACAAACTGAGAAAAAAAAATCCAGAAAATCACATTGTCTGTTTTTTTTTCATTTTATTTGCATATTATGGTGGAAAATAAGTATTTGGTCAGAAACAAAATTTCATCTCAATACTTTGTGATATATCCTTTGTTGGCAATGACAGAGGTCAAACGTTTTCTGTAAGTCTTCACAAGGTTGCCACACACTGTTGTTGGTATGTTGGCCCATTCCTCCATGCAGATCTTCTCTAGAGCAGTGATGTTTTTGGCTTTTCGCTTGGCAACACGGACTTTCAACTCCCTCCAAAGGTTTTCTATAGGGTTGAGATCTGGAGACTGGCTAGGCCACTCCAGGACCTTGAAATGCTTCTTACGAAGCCACTCCTTCGTAGCCCTGGCGGTGTGCTTTGGATCATTGTCATGTTGAAAGACCCAGCCACGTTTCATCTTCAATGCCCTTGCTGATGGAAGGAGGTTTGCACTCAAAATCTCACGATACCTGGCCCCATTCATTCTTTCATGTACCCGGATCAGTCGTCCTGGTCCCTTTGCAGAGAAACAGCCCCAAAGCATGATATTTCCACCACCATGCTTTACAGTAGGTATGGTGTTTGATGGATGCAACTCAGTATTCTTTTTCCTCCAAACACGACAAGTTGTGTTTCTACCAAACAGTTCCAGTTTGGTTTCATCAGACCATAGTACATTCTCCCAAAACTCCTCTGGATCAGCCAAATGCTCTCTAGCAAACTTCAGACGGGCCCGGACATGTACAGGCTTAAGCAGTGGGACACGTCTGGCACTGCAGGATCTGAGTCCATGGTGGCGTAGTGTGTTACTTATGGTAGGCCTTGTTACATTGGTCCCAGCTCTCTGCAGTTCATTCACTAGGTCCCCCCGCGTGGTTCTGGGATTTTTGCTCACCATTCTTGTGATCATTCTGACCCCACGGGGTGGGATTTTGCGTGGAGCACCAGATCGAGGGAGATTATCAGTGGTCTTGTATGTCTTCCATTTTCTAATTATTGCTCCCACAGTTGATTTCTTCACTCCAAGCTGGTTGGCTATTGCAGATTGAGTCTTCCCAGCCTGGTGCAGGGCTACAGTTTTGTTTCTGGTGTCCTTTGACAGCTCTTTGGTCTTCACCATAGTGGAGTTTGGAGTCAGACTGTTTGAGGGTGTGCACAGGTGTCTTTTTATACTGATAACAAGTTTAAACAGGTGCCATTACTACAGGTAATGAGTGGAGGAAAGAGGAGACTCTTAAAGAAGAAGTTACAGGTCTGTGAGAGCCAGAAATCTTGATTGCTTGTTTCTGACCAAATACTTATTTTCCACCATAATATGCAAATAAAATGAAAAAAAACCAGACAATGTGATTTTCTGGATTTTTTTTTCTCAGTTTGTCTCCCATAGTTGAGGTCTACCTATGATGTAAATTACAGACGCCTCTCATCTTTTTAAGTGGTGGAACTTGCACTATTGCTGACTGACTAAATACTTTTTTGCCCCACTGTATGTGATGGACAAACCATAGTTGTAAATAGCTGGCCTGTAGGTAACTATTTTTACCAGCAAACTGGTATCAATAACTTCGCTAACACACTGCAACAAAATTTAAAGGGAGGCCGGAAATGGCAGAATTTTGAGCTTACTTTTTTGTATGATCCGGGTGATGGACAAACCACAGTAGTAAATAGCTGGCCTGTAGGTAACTATTTTTACCAGCAAACTGGTGTCAATAACTTCGCTAATACACTGTAGCAAAAATGTAAAGGGAGGCCAGAAATGGCAGAGTTTTGAGTGCACTTTTTAACTCTGATCAGTGTGATGGGCAAACCCCAGTTTTAAATAGCTGGCCTGTAAAAAAAAATATATTCCTGGCTCCTGAAAACTGGGGCTATGTCTAGAAATAAATTTAACAGCAGCAACAGACAGAACTGGAATAGACCCTCTTGTTATGTAGGTACATGTGCCGACTGGAGGGTGGCCCCTTTTTGCCCTGAACAGACTGGAGACAGAAACCAACGTGCGTTCAAACAGGTCCTCTTTATTGGCCGTCCTCCTGACGACCACAGCAGCACGACAGCTTCTATACACAGACCCGGATACCTTTTCACCTCCTGCTATCCCTTAAAGCGACGTCCCTCATGGTTCTTTCACTGTGGCTGCCTTAGGCCCACCACCACAGTGCTTCCCCTGACCAAGTCCGTCTGTCTGGTACCCTCAGACGACCTCTGTCCTGTGGCTATTTTGTCAGGGCCACCCCCTGACTGTCTCTCCTTCCAGTCCCTTCCGGAGCTCATCCTTCTTCCGTCTCTTCCTGTGCTGGACTCCTCCTCCTGGACTGGCTTCCCTGGGGCTCTCGCTCTTCCTTTTTATTCTCCTGCCTGGGAATTCCCCTCTCGAGTCCCCGTAACTCCACCCCCCATGACTATGCGGTTTCTTAAGAATTAGCTGCTGTCCTTTCCCTGCTTTCTTTTGTCTCCCTCTAGTGGCCAAACCTCAGTACTGCACCGTCTCTTCCTAATCCCAGCTGTTTCCCCATACGTATATACAAATTCACACCAAATATATTTACTGTCCATCTTACATTCACTGTTCCTCTTCAGACAGGTCCATAGGTCAGTCCACTTCCCTACATACCACCTTCCTTTTACCATTGTCATCTCCAACAATCTCATACCCTTCATTTTTCCTTTTTAAACTTCCCCACTTTCTTTTGTCCATGTGACTGGTTGTCGAGCAGAGCCCGGAGCCTTATAGGTCTACTTGGGATGCTGAACAGAGGCGGGAGCAATCATGCTCTGAGTAGCTTAAGGCTACCCACAAGCGCTTGCTCCTCTATGACAATTATCATTCATTGGGGTAGGACCACTTGGACTTCTTAATGGTTGCTCTCCCCTACTTTTCTCACTTTCAGAACCGGCTTCAGATCTGGGGTGAAATGACCGAGGCTCTGGCCTATCAGGTCACTGTGTGCTCCCCTCCTTCACTTTGGGGTATTTGTGCTACTTAGGACCTGACCTATGGACCGCTGTCTGTTCCAATTTCACAAACCATCTTGTACCTTCAGCTATAATCAGTCTTGGCAAGCTTTTTCCTCCAATTAGTACCCGGGACCTGTTGAACCTTTTTTCATTTCTAATACAGACAACATTTGAGCTAGTCACTGTCACCATTTTTCACGGACAACATTTCTACAACCTTATTAAATTGCACATCATTATTAAACTTCTTCATGGTGCAACATTTCAAACATTTTCCAACATTTTAAACAGAGGTGCGCCCCCTTACTTTGTGGGAAACACCCCCACACATCCCCTCCATATCAGGAGATGGGGTCTCTTACCCCAAGGGGAACAGTTCCCCATGCTGCACAATAGCGCACAGCAGTCCCGGTAGTCCTTATTCAGCGGTGCTTCGGGCGGTCTCCTGATGTTCTACCAACAGCAAGAAACTCCACAGCCGTGGAGCCCCCGGGATGTCTTGACTGTGCCTGGGACCGAGACCCAGGAGTCCTCATCCCCTTTATGGAGGTCCATGCTCCTCGGGGTATACAATCAAGGCCACAGCATAGTAACTGCGGGGGCAGTACTCTTTATAAAAGGATATATGGTCCCCCATCCGCAGGGCCCTCCCATGTTGGATGGAGGCCGTGTTGAGGTAGACTTTATGCCCGGTTTGCATTTCTCGGATGAAACCGCAGTGCCACTCGACATTTATATAGACAAGCTATCCATGGCACCGAGGGACAGAAATGGCCATCTCCCCCTTCTCATGCAGCAGTGCCCAGACTACCCGCTCTTTGGCCTTCTTCTGCGAGATGACATCCGCAATCCAAACAGAGAGGGCCTAGTATAGGCTGCGGGGCCTGGCGGAAAGGCCGCAGCCAGAGCCAAGAGCGGGGCAGGGGTAGCCGTGGGCATCGGCGAGTAGGTCGCAGCCGGGGCCGAGAGTGGAACAGAAATGGCCGCAGGCACCGGTGAGTAGACCGCCGCCGGGGCCGAGAGTGGGGCAGAGACGGCAGCAGGTTCCAGTGGGCTGACCACAACCGGAGCCAAGAGTGGGGAAGAGCACGGTCTGCAGTGGGGCCAAAGTGGCGGCGGGCCTCAATGGATAGGCTGCTGCCGTGGTATGGGGTGCAGCAGAGGTGATCGTGGGCCTCAGTGAGCAGGCCGTGGATCTGCTCTGCACTGGAGGCATGGGACGGGGCGCCGCCAGGCAGGGCAGCTTGGGGTCGATGGCACGGACATCGGTCGGCCCTGCATGGGCCGCGGATCCATTGGGAGCCTGGGGCGCTGGATGAGGGGAGGTCGAGCGGGGAGGCTGAGGGCTGGTGTCGGGGCCCTTGGGCCTGTCTCGTGTACGGGGCATGGGGGAGGGAACTGTCTGCGGGGCTGCCGGCTTGTCCGGGGGAAAGCTCACCTTCCCCGGCACCGCAGCTCCTTTCAGGCCGTCCCGCAGCCCCTCCAGAAGCAGGTGCATCCGTGCGACCGGAGGGCCCAATGTTGTGAGTTCATTTACCCCTTCACCATTGAGGTCTGATGAACTCCCTCTTCTGGTGAAGGAAGGTAGTGAGAAAAAATCACTAATTCATGGAGATTGGAAAAGACTTAGTGTACATAAAAATCCCCTTAAAAAACAATTTTATTAATGATCATAAAAACACACCTTCCCAGTGACGTTGAAAAAATGTCAAAAAATAAACCTAGTATAAGGTGCTGCATAGCCCTACATTAAGGCCTAACTGATACCTTCCTATCCGTGGAGGTTGGCACCCTAATAGTACGATATTGGCGCCCCCACTCAAACGAGGACTATCCCTCACTTCCCTAGTGATCCCTAGTATCACAGAGGGGAAAACAATTTCCAAGATAGAACAGTAATGAAAAGATCAGAATGCCCTAGGACTTATGCAGACCAAACAGATAATACAGCAATAAAAACATTTACCACATCATGATATCATGTGACCCACAAAGATAGCAGCTATTCTCACTTGGAGAGATAAACATCCTCAAATACAATCAGCAATTAATAAAAAGGTCACTTATCATGTCTCATGGGGGACCCTCAACGCGTTTCCCCGCCGTAGCGATTCATCAGGAGGAATAGTCCTATCAAAGATATTGTTGCTGCTTCATGCCTGATACCTTCAATAATAGTGGCACCAGAATTCTAGGAAACCGGATTTAAATAACCGGTGTGATTATTTTGCATACCACCCACTATCCGGCAGTCCAATCGGTGTGAAGATGCAAATAACTGAGAGCCAGGTGTGCAGCAAAAAATGTCATATACCTGAGAGCCCGCCGCTGCATTCGAAATTCAAAGCGGAAGGAGGGGTCATTAGCGCGCGTTCCACCGTGGGGCGTATCCAATATGGCGCCCATACTTCCGGTCGCGCAACCCCCTCAGCGGGTTGTAGCCTCCGGAACCATCCTGTGCGGGCAGAGCAGAGGGGAATCAAAGATGGCGCCGGAACTTCCGGTCACATGTTTCCCCTTTGCTCCCGGACACGCCCATAGTAACCAGCAATGGGCGCATCACCAATGTGGGCCGGACCTTTCGATCACATGTTTTCTCCCTACTCAATGATGTAAACAGACAGAGCGCATCACATGAAATCGCCAGGAAATAAAGAGTCTGCCCGCAATACAATGTCCCACAGATTTATCACAGTAAGGATGACCCCAATAAATCTAGTAGTACCAATGTCCTCATATTCGGCATAATGCTGCACATCAGAAATTCAAGGAATGTAGAAAAATAAAAATATGCATATTGCTATGCGATAAATCAAATCAACCATACAATGTGGTCCATGCCATACAGGCATCATCCAATATGCCAGACATATAGAACCCCTTATCATAACCCCCTATAACAGAAAAAAGGGCAAGTTCAACCAACCAGAGAATCAAAAGATCATAAAAAACAGGCATATGAGATGCATTCATTCATCCCATTAGGGAAGACCGATTGCAGTCTGAACATCCATTCACACTCCCGTCTCAGAATTAAATTGTCCAGATTACCTCCCCTAGCCCTTGGTTTGATTAATTCTATCATATTAAAAGTGATGTCACCCATTCGACCCTGATGTATACCATTGATGTGTCTGGCGACAGGGGTATCACGTTTATTTCTGATATCCCCCAGGTGTTCACCCACCCTCACCCTTAATTCTCTAGTGGTTTTTCCCACATAATCCAATGGGCAGGTACACGTGGCCTTATAGACCAGACCTGTTGATTTACAGTTTCCAAAATCCCTCAGATAAAAGGTCTTACCATTGTGTGAACTCATAAAGGTTTTACATTGAAGCATATATTTGCATTTAGTACAGTCCCCACACTTGAAGAAGCCCAAAGGTTTTCTATCTAACCATGTACCCGTTCCCTTGGGTCTTTGGTAGAGGCTGTGCACAAGCCGATCCCCTATAGATCTCCCTTTTCTATATGTAATAGAGGGTTTAGATGGTACCAGCCCCTTCAAGTTCGGGTCAGCTAAGAGTATCCCCCAGTGCTTTTTAAGAACATGGTACACCCTGTCTGACTGACCATCATACGTGCCAATAAGTCTGACAACAGTGTCCCTGACAGTATCTTCTTTTTTTGACTGGAGGAGAGAGGGCCTATCCGCTATGAATGCTTCATGCCATGGCCCATTCAAGAAACGTGGGGGATAACCCCTGTTTCTAAATCTATTATATAGGTCATTGGCTTGTTTTCTATAGACACTCAACTCCGTGCAGTTCCTTCGAACCCTAAGGAACTGCCCTTTGGGTATCCCCCTCCTCAAAGGTTCCGGGTGATGGCTTGTCCATCTCAACAGACTATTTGTTGCAGTAGGCTTCCGATAGGTACACGTACTAATCCTTCCATCATCATTCTTTGAAATCGTCAAATCCAGGAAGTTAATACTTGTGGTGTGACACTCTGAGGTAAATCTAAGTCCCACTATATTCCCATTGATACATTCAATGAAACGAAGAAAATCTGACTCAGGGCCAGACCAGAATATCAGAATGTCATCGATATATCTGGCCCATAGATTGATAAACGGAGTCCACCACTCCTCTTCCCCCCCAAAAATGTGGGTTTCCTCCCACCAGCCCAGGAAGATATTAGCATACGTGGGGGCACAGGGGCTCCCCATCGCAGTCCCCCTGAGCTGGTGGAAGTACTTACAATCGAAGAGGAAGTAATTCCTGGTGAGGACAAATCCCAACAATTTTTTAATGAAACAATTATGTGTTTGACACTCAACTGCTCTCATTTGTAGAAAATGGGTAACCGCCTTCAAGCCCCACTCATGTGGAATACAACTATACAGTGCCTCCACATCGATAGACGCCAGCAGGGTGTTTTCCTCCAGAACAACACCCTCCAGCAGGTTCAACAAATGTGATGTATCACGTATATAGGACGGTAATGTGGTCACAAATGGTCTTAGGACTTTATCCAGATATACACCACTATTCTGAGTGAGCGAGTCTATTCCAGAAACTATAGGGCGACCTTTAAGTGGTTCAAACCCCTTATGAACCTTTGGTAATGCATAAAAAGTTGCTATTGTGGGAGAATTCGGAAATAAAAACCGAAATTCATTATCCGAAATCACCCTATTCTCTTTTGCTTCACTTAGAATGGATAATAACTCATTTTTGTATCCAGATGTTGGATTATCCCGTAGGACCTCATAAGTGTCCTCATGATTCAGGAGCGCATAGCACATTGCCCTATATTTATTATGATCCAGAAGCACCAGGTTACCCCCCTTATCCGAGGCTTTAATAATTATTCTGGCATTTTTTTCAAGTCCCTCAAGAGCCAACTCTTCAGAACGGGAAAGATTAGATGGATGACTCTGATTTATACTTGAAATTTTACGGAGATCCTCCTCCACCATCTTGGTAAAAATATCAATGCTCAAAACCTCATTATTAGGTGGCATCCTGGTGCTCCTATTTTACAGGGTAGTGAAGGGGACCAAACCCCGTGGTTGCTCGTTCTCCCTTAGGAGACTAGTCAGAGCTTCCAGGCCCTCTATGTCTTCTTCAGCTAAACCCAATTGGAGACACTGTTCACGGTCATGTTGCTTGAAGAAAAGTTTCCATTTCAGATTGCGACAAAATAAGTTCAGATCTTTGACCCAATTAAAGCAGTTAAATGTATTAGTTGGTACAAAATTAAGACCCTTCTGCAACACACAATATTCATCTTTAGACAATTCATATGATGACAAATTGATAATTTGCCCCTGATCAATTACATTTTTCTCCTCAGGTCGTATCCTACTGTTGGACCTCTGTCCAAAAAAGATTGTGATACAGAGGATGATGATCCCGAGGAGGAATGTTGTACCCCCCTTCCTCCCCCCATATCCCTTTGTCTGTGCTGATTTCTTGATGGACGCCATCTCGACCTATTGTGTCCACTTCTTCCCCGGAGACTGTTTGAGTTATCTACTCGTTCAGTATCAGATGTATCAATATCTGAGGAAGATACCTCAGTTTGATTCACCACTTGATACCCGTAGGCCCTGTTCTCTTTAAAGTCAGTCAGATCACGTGTAAATTGTAAGTGTTTACGATCCTTAAGATTGGTCTGAAATTTCTCGACTGATGTTTGAAGAATATCCTCCCTTCGTACAAAATCAGGATCAGTTTTAAATTTTTTTGCCTTTTCAATTAGATCATTTAACTTTTTGGTAGATTCCTCAAACAACCTTTTCTCCTCGGTTAGGAGAAGTAACATAAAACGAGTAGAGGACTCAACAGACTCTTTAATCCAATTAGCAAGAAACTCAGGATTGGCCGTTCGGGGAGAGGGCTGTATATTAATACGTAAGCCCTTGGGTACAATTTTATTTTTAATGTAACTTTCCAACCCCCTTATCTCCCACCAGGATTTTATATTTTCCTTGTAGGCATGATAGAGATCTTTAAATAAAGTTTTAAGAGAGGGGCTATCAGAATTATCAAGTAATGGATTTGTAGAAAACACCTGGTTGGCATCCTGTGCCCAAAGCTCAGTATTAATTGGGGTTGATAAGAAACTGGCCATATCAGAACAAACTTAAACCAGAAAAAATCACTAATTCATGGAGATTGGAAAAGACTTAGTGTACATAAAAATCCCCTTAAAAAACAATTTATACTATTATACTAATTCTGTTATGGGGGGTTATGATAAGGGGTTCTATATGTCTGGCATATTGGATAATGCCTGTATGGCATGGACCACATTGTATGGTTGATTTGATTTATCGCATAGCAATATGCATATTTTTATTTTTCTACATTCCTTGAATTTCTGATGTGCAGCATTATGCCGAATATGAGGACATTGGTACTACTAGATTTATTGGGGTCATCCTTACTGTGATAAATCTGTGGGACATTGTATTGCGGGCAGACTCTTTATTTCCTGGCGATTTCATGTGATGCGCTCTGTCTGTTTACATCATTGAGTAGGGAGAAAACATGTGATCGAAAGGTCCGGCCCACATTGGTGATGCGCCCATTGCTGGTTACTATGGGCGTGTCCGGGAGCAAAGAGGAAACATGTGACCGGAAGTTCCGGCGCCATCTTTGAAGGAAGGTAGTGAGGCTGATTACCAAGCACCTGAGCAGGATGATGATGACTGGGTGACGGGAATTGCTGACTGGATATAAGGCAGCCGACGCCTTTCTGCCTTGCTGGTGATTTCTCTGAGGGATTCTAGGAGACCAGTCTGATTCCTGCTCCTCAAAAGCTAAGTTTTCTGCTCTGCTATTTGCATTTGTGTTTTGGTTTTGTTTTGCCTTGTTTTTCTGGATTTCTGCCATTCCCTGCTGGGGTGAGCTGAATTCCTTTTTGCTCTATCTTCAGAAAATACCTGAGTGCTGATATAGTCTTTTTGAAGCCTAGCGTCTTCAGGGCTTTTTTCCCTATCAGTCTGTTGGCTCTTGTTTTGAGAGGGTTTTGGCGGATTGCAGACAGCAGCTTTTCTATCCTGTCCTATTTAGTTAGCTTGGGCCCCATCATTTGCTCAGCCTATCTTTCTATCTGTGTGAGTGTTTTTTCATCTTACTTCACCGTCATTATATGTTGGGGGCTGCCTATTGCTTTGGGGTCTGCTCTGGGGCAGTTTAGATTTCCCTTTCTGTCTTTAGGCTATTTAGTTCTCCGGCTGTGATCGAGGGGTCTAGGGCACCGTAGGAACCCCCCACGGCTACTGCTAGTTGTTGTTGATAGGTTCAGGGGTCTGCAATCCGATAGCTGCCAACTTCTCTGGTTTTCTGGACTTAGATAGTATTTCTGTTTTTGCCTCCTACGGTGACTCATTCATAACAGCCCGAGGTGTCGCTGGTCTCTTTCACTCCTCCATTGCTCCTGATCCCGTCGTCTTGAGTGCACCTCTGCTCTTCATCCCGGCATCTGGCAGGACCAGCCTCCAGGCCCGATGGTTCCGCAGGGAGAGTCGGCAAAGGTTCCTCCAGTGGTTGACCTGGCACAGCCTGTGCTGTGGGCGAGCACACCGTCACCTCCAGCTCTGCAGCTCCAGCCGCCGGCAGCTGCAGTGGGGTCCCAGGTCGGTCTTCCTCCAGGGTGAGTGTCCAGTACACCGGCAGTGACTCCCAGGCGCAGGCACTGCGGCGGGCCTCAACCTCCTGCCGCCATTGCCACTCCAGTCGCCCAAGGCCATGGCAGCTGCAGTGTCTCATCATGCCCGATGTCTAGAAGCTTAATGGTGCAAGGCAGCCACACCCAGCCTTTTCATCAGAGTCACTCCCGTTCCAGGGTGGGGCATGGACCGGCCTCTCCACCCATTTTCCAGCATTCAGTGGGAACGGGTGGCTATCACTAGATGTACACCGCTCCCCCCAGGGGCGGGCTTGGCATAGCTCACCCCAGCAGTCTCTTTTGGAGCTGTAGTCCTCCACTTCGACAGCGGCCATTTCACTGGTTCGCCAAAGTCACTTTCAGGGTTCCTTTTAGTCTGATCCGGCAATTTCCAAGCACAGTCCCAATTTGTAATCCACTCCAGGCACAGTCTTCAACCTGTTCAGCTCAGGTCCTTTTAAGCTTCGGCACGGTCTCACCGCTGGTGTTGGTGGATTAGGCAGTGATGATCCTCCCGACTACGCCAATTGTAGGTACATGTGGCGACTGGGGGGTTGACCCTTTTTGCTGTGAACAGACTGGAGACAGAAACCAACATGCATTCAAACAGGTCCTCTTTATTGGCCATCCTCCTGATGACCACAGCAGCACAACAGCTTCTACTCACAGGCCCGGATACTAGAGTTGAGCGAAACAGGTCGGTCATATTCAAAAGTCACCGACTTTCGCTGAAGTCGTGTTTCATGAAACGAAACCCGACCATAGCGTGAGGTTGGCCATGAGGTCGGCGACCAGAGCGCCAAAGTCGCGTTTCAAAAGATGGTTCCAGTGCCCTTTTTCAGCCAATGATGGAGGACGCACACTGTGGGCAACGCGATGACATGGGTATCGGTCACAATCATCTTTGAGAAGGGCATGCAAGTGATTGGCTTGCTTTGTTTGGCGTCACAGGGGCTATAAAAAGGCGTGCACGCCGACCGCCATCTTACTTCTGCCGATATTAGCACTAGGGAGAGGTTGTAGCTGCTGATTCTGAATAAGGGAGAGCGTTAGGCAGGGAAGAAGAACAAAAAAACTGCTTCTGCTGTTAGCGATTTCCACTTACAACACAACACTTTGTGTGCAGTGACAGGGGAGGCTCTATTTTTGTGCATCAGCTCTGTTGGTTATTAGGCTGCCTTATAAGGCTCCATGATAGCTGCATTGCTGTTTTCACACTGCTGTGCAAACTGCTTTTTTAAAAGAAAAAATACTTTTCTTCCCTTTTCTGCACAGTTACCAAGGGTTCATTTTTCCACCCTTTTGTGTGTGCACTGTGCAGCAGTCCTGCTTATCAAGCTGCCTGCGTCCATACTTGGACTGAGAGCATCATTGTCAGCGTCCTCAAATCTCTAGTGAGATCCAAAATCTCACCAATCCTATAGACACCCTCCACCTTGTCATACACCATCAAATTTCAGTCTGTTACATTGAGGTATAATCTCTCCTGGGCCAGAGACAATAGTTCTGCGTCCTCAAATCTATAGTGAGATTCAAATTCTCACCAATCCTATAGACACCCTCCACCTTGTCATCCACCATTCAATTTCAGCCTGTTCCATTGAGGTGTAATCTCTACTGGGCCTGAGTCAATAGTTCAGCGTCCTCAAAACTATAGTGAGATTCAAATTCTCACCAATGCTATAGACACCCTACACCTTGTCATACACCATCCAATTTCAGTCTGTTACATTGAGGTGTAATCTCTACTGGGCCAGAGACAATAGTTCTGCGTCCTCAAATCTATAGTGAGATTCAAATTCTCACCAATAGTACAGTAGGTACACCTTCAACCTTGTTTTACAGTACCATATAGCTGGTGGTATTTTGGGTACATTTTCACAAAAATGAGCAAGTATGGTGGAAGACGCCATGGAAGTGGGCGGGGGTTGCCAGCTGGTCCCGATGGTGGTGGTGGTGGTGTTGCATCTGTTGGTAGTGGCAATAGCACAATAGCACCTAAGGCAGGAGATGTTGAGCCTGCGTCATTGTCTGGCTCCACAAGGCCACGAAGGCTCTCTTTTCTGGGAGTAGGTAAACCACTTTTAAAGCTGGAGCTTCAGGAACAAGTTTTGGCTTACATTGCTGACACAGCCTCCAGCTCTCTCTCCTCCTCTTCTGAAGTTTCAAAAAATAATAGCACTGAGTCGTCATTGGAGGCTCCTGGTCAGGAACAACAGCTTTCCTTGTGTCCTTCACCCCTACCAAAAGTGAAGGATGTGGCAGGCCACACTACCGCTTACTCCATGGAGCTCTTTTCACATACCATGCCTGAGTTAGCAAGTCAAATCGTGAATTCCCCAGTCCAAGATGAATCTGACATGGAGTGCACTGATGCACAGCCACTGCTAGATTTTTCTGCTGGTACATTCACTCAGAGCACTACTTTGTCCTCGCAGTGTACTGAGGCAGAGTCAGACCCTGATGAAACTCAAGTGCCCCTTCCCGCATACTATACCACCTTACACGGTGACACAGAGGAAGGTGCACATGAAATTGAAGAGGAGGTGATGGTTGACCCAGTTGTTGACCCAGATTGGCATCCATTGGGGGAAAAGGGTGCCGCTGCCAATAGCTCAGAAGAGGAGGAGGAGGATCCGCAGCAGGCAACGACATCGCAACAGCTTTTGGGGTCCAATTTCTCCTGGTACTCTTGGGAAAATAAAAAAATTGGGGACTAAAAGATCATGTTTGTGGAAAAAATACGATTTTTTTATTTTCACGCCTGGGCATTATAAACTTCTGTGAAGCACTGGGGGGTTCAAAGTATTCACCACACATCTAGATAAGTTCCATGGGGGGTCTAGTTTCCAAAATGGTGTCATTTGTGGGGGGTTTCCACTGTTTTGGTACAGCAGGGGCTTTCCAAACGCGACATGGTGTCCAATCTCAATTCCAGCCAAAAACGTCAAATGGCGCTGCTTCCCTTCCGAGCTCGGCCACGCGCCCAAATAGTCGTTTACATCTACATATGGGGTATCAGTGTACTCAGGACAAATTGCACAATAACTTTTAGGGTCCTGTTACCCTTGGAAAAATAAGAATTGAGGGTGAAAAGATCATTTTTGTGGAAAAAATATGATTTTTTAATTGTATGGCTGTACGTTATAAACTTCTGTGAAGCCCTTGGGGGTTCAAAGTTCTCTCCACATATCTAGATAAGTTCCTTGGGGGGTCTAGATCCAAAATGTAGAAATGTGCCCATACAGTAGTTATCTCCCACATATGGGGTATCAGTGTACTCAGGACAAATTGGACAACAACTTTTGGGGTCCAATTTCTCCTGGTACCTTTGGGAAAATAAAAAAATTGGGGACTAAAAGATCATGTTTGTGGAAAAAATAAGATTTTTTTATTTTCACGCCCGGGCATTATAAACTTCTGTGAAGCACTGGGGGGTTCAAAGTGCTCACCACACATATAGATAAGTTCTTGGAGGGTCTAGTTTCTAAAATGGTGTCATTTGTGGGGGGTTTCCACTGTTTAGGTACATCAGGGGCTCTCTAAACGTGACATGGCGTCCGATCTGAATTCCATCCAATTTTGCATTGAAAAAGTCAAACGGCGCTCCTTCCCTTCTGAGCTCTGCCATGCACCGAAACAGTGGTTCCCCCCACATATCAGGTATCAGCGTACTCAGGAGAAACTGCACAATAACTTTTGCAGTCCAATTTCTCCTGTTACCCTTGGTAAAATAAAAAAAATTGAACCTGAAATATTTTTTTTGTGAAAAAAAGTTAAATGTTCATTTTTTTTTAAATATTCAAAAAATTCCTGTGAAGCACCTGAAGGGTTAATAAACTTCTTGAATGTGGTTTTGAGCACCTTAAGGGGTGCAATTTTTTAGAATGGTGTCACTTTTGGGTATTTTCTATCATATAGACCCCTCAAAGTGGCTTCAAATGTGATGTGGTCCGTAAAAATAAAATGGTGTTGCAGAAACGAGAAATCGCTGGTCAACTTTTAACCCTTATAACTTCTTAACAAAAAAAATGTTGGTTCCAAAATTGTGCTGATGCAAAGTAAACATATGGGAAATGTTACTTATTATGTTTTTTGTGTGCCATATCTCTGTGATTTAAGGGCAGAAAAATTCAAAGTTGGAAAATTGCAAAATTTTCAAAATTTTGCACCAAATTTCTGTTTTTTTCACAAATACAAGTTATTTGACTGATATTTTATCAGTAACATGAAGTACAATATGTCACGAGAAAACATTGTCAAAATTACAGACATCCATTGAAGCGTTTCAGAGTTATTACCTCATAAAGGGACAGTGGTCAGAATTGTAAAAATTGGCCCGGTCATGAACGTGCAAACCACCCTTGGTAGTGAAGGGGTTAATGATGGACGAAATCTTGTAGCAGCTCTGGGACTAGCTGCTTTGAATCTTGTTCCTTGGCTAGCACATTTGCTGAATTTGAAATTGTAGAGCTTCATTAAAAATTACGCAGACATGTCAGAGCTGCTGTGCAAGCTTTCAGCCTCTCATTCTGATGAAGCTTACTTGTCTGCTCTGCTGCTTCATTTCTGCCTTTTCGCTCACAGCCTCATATGTCACATACCCACAATGTGGAACTCCACCTTGCACATGCTGGAGAGACTATAATACTGGAGTTTGAGCTGCAGGGATGAGTCACTCTGCATCACGTAACAACCAACAAGTGAGACTCCATGCAGGACGTGTGTGCAGTGTTGCGCTGTTTCGAGTACTCCATGAACATGGCCAGTGCTGGTGATGCCATCAGCGTTACTATTCCACTTCTATGACTTCTAGAAAAGCAAAGCTTCAGACAATGATAGATGAGGTGGTGGCACAGGAGGAAGACAAGGAGGAACAGGGACCAAGTACACTATTATCAGGCATCCGCACATGGCTTGGAGGATGAGTTCCTGTAACAACAGAAGCCAGGTACACATGTCCAGCCAAGAGACAGTTTTGGAGGAGGAGGGGTAGGAGGAGGATGAGGATCAACTGTGTCTACTGCAGGGTGGCCCTCAAAGCAGCTCATGGGCTTCTCTGGAGCATGGCTGGGGGATACAGAGGACCCAGACGATACACCTCCCGCCGAGGACAGCTTGTTTTTGCCTCTGGGCAGCCTGGCACACATGAGGCAATACATACAAGTGATAATTACTATGTGGCTACCCGACTGGATCTCCACTACAAGCAGAATGTACCATCCTTACTTCAATAGAGTGTGATTGGAAAAAGCAGGAATACAAGTGCACGCTGATAGATACACTACTGAAGGTGTTCTCACCTGACAGCAGGAGCTCAGTGGAAACACAAGGCAGAGGCAGAGCAGGAAGTCGCCAACACAGCTGGGGCACCAACACCACCTTGGAAGGGAGGGATAGCATGGCAGAAATGTGTAAAACTTACTAGGCATGTGAGGCAGCATTTGCTTTATGCCTGTGTAGCAATTCACTCAGGATTAATAGGTTGGACACTAAAAAAATCAACTGAGCCTGCCGATTCCTGTACAGGCTAGATATCCTGTCACCGCAGTCTCTAGTAGTGTCTTTTTGTACAGAGATAGCCCTCACTAAAGAACTATTAGATGGAAGCTCAGACTTAAACTCCCTAAATGGCCATTGAGTTGTTTCATTTTTCTCCTAAAGAACCATGGGGCAGAGCAGAGAGTGAATTAATTACAAGAGGAGAAGTGGATGAACAAAGGAAACATGTTTCAGTGAGAAAACTGTAGGTGGCACTAGAGTTCTAGTTCTCTTCCTCTCTGAAGAGACAATTTGCATAATTAGCATATTTCCCAGAGGAGCATTACGGCTTTAAGTCTCCTCATCTCGATATGCTTAGCATGTCATTCCCCGCAAGGAGAAATTATACTTCTTGAAATCTGAACAACACCATATCCAGCCACACAAAAGGATCCGGTGTCACTGGCACATCCCGGATACGCTGCTACGGCTTTTCACTGCACGGCGCCTGGGTACAAAAGCCAGATGTGTGAAAGTAGCCTAAGTCAAGTAACAAGGCTCGTTAAAAGGTCCACATTGACTTTTAGGATTGCTACTTCCAATAGATGGCACTAGAGCTCTAGTTATCTTCCTCTCTGAAGAGACAATTTGCATAATTAGCACATTTCTCAGAGGAGCATTGCGGCTTTAAGTCTCCTCATCTCGACATGCTTAGCATGTCATTCCCCGCAAGGAGAAATGATACTTCTTGGATATCGGTCAGATGCCTCTCTCACAGCCAAACAAGATCT
The DNA here is from genome assembly GCF_039654945.1 of Dendrobates tinctorius. Classification (NCBI taxonomy): domain Eukaryota; kingdom Metazoa; phylum Chordata; class Amphibia; order Anura; family Dendrobatidae; genus Dendrobates; species Dendrobates tinctorius. The sequence goes on from NW_027361683.1 coordinate 9,946,803, forward strand.
CACACTTTGCACTGACGAGGGGCAGTACAACGAAACACAGTGTCTGAAAATTGAGATTCTGGCTTGGCTTTTTTCCTAAGTCATGTAACAAGGCTCGTTAAAGGGTCGACATTGACTTTTAGATTGCTGCTTCCAATAGATGGCACTAGAGTTCTAGTTCTCTTCCTCTCTGAAGAGACAATTTGCATAATTAGCATATTTCCCAGAGGAGCATTGCGCCTTTAAGTCTCCTCATCTCGACATGCTTAGCATGTCATTCTCCACAAGGAGAAATGATACTTCTTTGATATCGGTCAGACACCTCTCTCACACAAACCAGATCTCACACTTTGCACTGACGAGGGGCAGTACCCTGAAACACAATGTCTGCAAATTGAGATTCTGGCTTGGCTTTTATCCTTAGGCTACTTTCACACATCCAGCTTTTGTAATCTGGCACGATGCGGTGAAATTTGTAACAACCGGATCCGGCACCAGATCCGGTTTTGTACCATAGACTTTTATTCTTGCCACATTGTGCTGAATGGTTATGCGTCGCGTCCGGTTTTTGTCGGATATAGCAAAAATTAGCCGTCCGGCGTCTGCAGAAAACGTTCCCTGCAACGTTTTTTCCCAGCGCCGGACTGGTTTTTTGTACAGTGCATGCCCGGATACTGTGAGTTTAACCCTAAAAGTGGCAAATGAAAGGAAAAAATTCTCTCTCGCGCGCGCTGCTCCTTGAAATCTGAACAACACCATATCCAGCCACACAAAAGGATCCAGTGTCACTGGCACATCCCGGATACGCTGCTACGGCTTTTCACTGCACGGCGCCTGGGTACAAAAGCCAGATGTGCTAAAGTAGCCTAAGTCATGTAACAAGGCTTGTTAAAGGGTCCACATTGACTTTTAGGATTGCTACTTCCAATAGATGGCACTAGAGCTCTAGTCCTCTTCCTCTCTGAAGAGACAATTTGCATAATTAGCACATTTCTCAGAGGAGCATTGCGGCTTTAAGTCTCCTCATCTCGACATGCTTAGCATGTCATTCTCCGCAAGGAGAAATGATACTTCTTGGATATCGGTCAGATGCCTCTCTCACAGCCAAACCAGATCTCACACTTTACACTGACGAGGGCCAGTACCCTGAAACACAGTGTCTGCAATTTGAGATTCTGGCTTGGATTTTATACTAAGTCATGTAACAAGGCTCGTTAAAGGGTCAACATTGACTTTTAGGATGGCTATTTCCAATAGGTGGCACTAGAGTTCTAGTCCTCTTCCTCTCTGAAGACACAATTTGCATAAACAGTGAGAAAATTAAACAGCAAAATTCTAAAACAATCAAGCAATTACTCTTAGCAAATATTCAGTCTACTTACTAAAGTTAAACAGAAGAGATGTGCAAAGAAACAACAAAGTGAACATTTTTAGCTCAAAGCTCACAGACTGGCTTCAAACATCAATACAATGTCAGAATATCTAAATGAATCTATCACCAGCAAGAAACGCACACTGGAGGACAGAATATAAAGCTAAACCCAAAAGGTAGAGTTGAGCGACTTTTGGTTTTTTAGGGTCGCGTTTCGTTTCGTGAAACCCGACTTTTCCAAAAGTCGGGTCGAGCAAGATCGTCCGATTATAGGGAAAAGTCGGGGTCGTCCCGAAACACGAAACCCAATGTAAGTCAATGGGGAATAAAAGTCGGCAGTGAGAGGAGGACAGGAAACACACCTACAGTGCCCATTTGAATGCCAAAAGCATCAATTCTTCTTACTTAAGCTTGTCAACCTTAATTAACTTCATAATACAAGTTACGCACTGAAAAATGGGGGTTATTTGGCTAAAGTTGTGGGGGGGGAGGGCTGGCTGCAGGTTTTCATGTGCCCTGGGCGAAAGAGCGCCCCTTTAACACATACCACAACTCATCATGCTCCGATACGGCAGATAAATAGCGGTATAGTACAATGAAAAATACCTCACTTTTTACATCTCATGACGAGGCCCATCTATTTCTCCATACAGAATCATTGGTCCCATATAATGTTTGAAACAGTATATGATGAGCTCCACATAATGCTACAGTATATGTTGGTCCCCATGGATGAAGCTCCACTGTCTTATGGGCCCAAATAATGCTCCAAACATAATGGGCCCCATTTCTAATGCTCTAATGTATAATGGGCCCTGTAAATGCTGCTCCAGTGTCTGATGTCCACCTTTGGAATGTTCCAGTGTATGGTGGGCCCCATCTATCATTCTCCAGAGTATAGTGCTCCCCAAAAATTGCTGTCCCAACATTGAAAACAATCAAATAAGTCTCCTCGCTAGGGAATCCCTGTACTTGTCTGGACAGGTGCTGTAGCTTGCTTAACAGCTCGTCAGCCGTTCTCACGCCCAGTATGGATTGCACGTGATTGCACAAAGGTTAGAAAGGGTACCGTATCCCTGGATAACATGTATGGATAGCGTACACATTCAAAATATATGTCTCAGGAGGCAGGCTCAGACGGTGTCAGGCCCAGTATGGATTGCACGTGATTGCACAAAGGTTAGAAAGGGTACCGTATCCCTGGATAACATGTATGGATAGCGTACACATTCAAAATATATGTCTCAGGAGGCAGGCTCAGACGGTGTCAGGCACAGTATGGATTGCACGTGATTGCACAAAGGTTAGAAAGGGTACCGTATCCCTGGATAACATGTATGGATAGCGTACACATTCAACATATATGTCTATACAGCATGAGGCAGGCTCAGATGGTGTTAGGCCCAGTATGGATTGCACGTGATTGCACAAAGGTTAGAAAGGGTACCGTATCCCCGGATAACATGTATGGATAGCGTACACATTCAAAATATATGTCTATACAGCATGAGGCAGGCTCAGACGGTGTTAGGCCCAGTATGGATTGCACGTGATTGCACAAAGGTTAGAAAGGGTACCGTATCCCTGGATAACATGTATGGATAGCGTACACATTCAAAATATATGTCTATACAGCATGAGGCAGGCTCAGACGGTGTTAGGCCCAGTATGGATTGCACGGGATTGCACAAAGGTTAGAAAGGGTACCGTATCCCCGGATAACATGTATGGATAGTGTACACATTCAAAATATATGTCTATACAGCATGAGGCAGGCTCAGACGGTGTTAGGCCCAGTATGGATTGCATGTGATTGCACAAAGGTTAGAAAGGGTACCGTATCCCTGGATAACATGTATGGATAGCGTACACATTCAAAATATATGTCTACACAGCATGAGGCAGGCTCAGACGGTGTTAGGCCCAGTATGGATTGCACGTGATTGCACAAAGGTTAGAAAGGGTACCGTATCCCCGGATAACATGTATGGATAGCGTACACATTCAAAATATATGTCTATACAGCATGAGGCAGGCTCAGACGGTGTTAGGCCCAGTATGGATTGCACGTGATTGCACAAAGGTTAGAAAGGGTACCGTATCCCTGGATAACATGTATGGATAGCGTACACATTCAAAATATATGTCTATACAGCATGAGGCAGGCTCAGACGGTGTTAGGCCCAGTATGGATTGCACGTGATTGCACAAAGGTTAGAAAGGGTACCGTATCCCCGGATAACATGTATGGATAGCGTACACATTCAAAATATATGTCTATACAGCATGAGGCAGGCTCAGACGGTGTTAGGCCCAGTATGGATTGCACGGGATTGCACAAAGGTTAGAAAGGGTACCGTATCCCTGGATAACATGTATGGATAGCGTACACATTCAAAATATATGTCTATACAGCATGAGGCAGGCTCAGACGGTGTTAGACCCAGTATGGATTGCACGTGATTGCACAAAGGTTAGAAAGGGTACCGTATCCCCGGATAACATGTATGGATAGCGTACACATTCAAAATATATGTCTCAGGAGGCAGGCTCAGACGGTGTCAGGCACAGTATGGATTTGACGGCCCAGATTACACAGCGGAGGAGCAGGGAGAGGTAAAGATTGCAAATGCTGGGGCCCTGCCCAAGCAAGGGGGGCCAACTCGTGGGCGTCGGTACTGGCACTGGGCCCCTCATAGTACAGCGGTGTGTCTGACGGCGGGTGTGCACCACCACCGTCAGAGACACTTGATTGCACTATGAGGGACCCTGTGCCAGTGCCCGCGCCCAAGAGTCGGCCTACCCACCTGTCCAGGGCAACGGCACTCGCACGGTGTCGTGCGGTAGGTGGTGACCCCGGCCATGGGGGGGGAGGCAGCACAGTTAGGGAGTTTTAGAAAGTGGCATATGTTGATGTTGGACATTCAGCTGATGCAAAAGGCGAAATAGGTGAAGTACCAGGAAAAGGTGGACCAAAGCAAGCCATTTTTCTGTCACCCTATGTGTCATCAGGGGAAGGTGGGACAAAATCCTTGGAAACCCATGCGTGGTTTATTTTAATGAAGGTTAGATCATCCACATTTTGGGTTGACAGACGGGTCCTTTTTTCTGTCAGGATTGATCCAGCTGCACTGAAGACTCTTTCCGATAGCACACTTGCAGCTGGGCAAGCGAGCTCCTGTAAGGCATATTGGGCCAATTCAGGCCAGGTGTCCAGTTTAGCGGCCCAATAGTCAAAGGGGAATGACCTGTGTGGGAGAACATCGATATGGGAGGAAAACGATCGATATGGGAGTTTGTAACCATAGTTGACAACTGCTGTCTCCTGTCACTTTCCATCGATGCAGTATTACCAGTTGTGTGAGCGGTATTTGAAAAATCAGTCCACAACATTGTCATGAAACCCCTGTCTCCAACGCCACTTCTGCTGTGTGCACCACGAACACCTCTGCCAAGCTGCCCCCGGCCCGTACGGCTCGTGTGAGAACCATCACCGCTGCTGTGTGCTGGGAATGCCTCAAGCAACCGATTTACCAGAGTTGCTTGTTTATTAGCCAATATTAGGTCAAGGTTCTCCTGTGGCATGATGTTTTGTAATTTGCCTTTATAGCGTGGATCCAGGATGCTTGGCCAACCAGTAGTCGTCATCGTTCATCATTTTGGCAATGCAGGGGTCCCTTTTTAGGATCCGCAAGGCATAATCTGACATGTGGGCCAATGTTCCCGGTGTCAATGATGCACTGCGAGTGCTGGGTGGAGGAGCACTTTCTGGCAAATCCACATCCCTCCAGTCACGCACAAACCCTGTACCAGACCTTGCCACGCCAACATTTTCACTTGCCCCACGAGATGCATCCTCCTCCCCTAAGTAATCATCCCCATCATCCTCCTCCTCCTCCTCTTCTTCCTCCACCTCGTCCAGGAGAGGTCCCTGAGCAGACAATGGCTGAATGTCATCAAGGATTCCCTCCTCCTCTTCCTCCTCATCAACATTGGCTGCAGACGCCTGCTCCTTAAGGTGCGTCAAAGTTTGCATGAGCAGACGCATAAGTGGGATGCTCATGCTTAGGATGGCGTCGTCTGCGCTTACCAGCCGTGTGCATTCCTCAAAACACTGAAGGACTTTACAAAGGTCTTTCAGCTTCGACCAATGCACGCCTGTCAACTCCATGTCTGCTCTCAAAGTGCCTGGCCGTGTATCCTCCCACAAATGCATTATGGCCTGCCTCTGCTCGCACAGCCGCTCCACCATGTGCAGGGTGGAGTTCCACCTTGTTGCAATGTCGATAATGAGGCGGTGGTTGGGAAGGTGGAGCAATCGCTGCAGCTTCTGCATACGAACGGAGTGTACAGGCGACCGGCGGATGTGCGCGCACAGTCTTCGCACCTTCTGGAGCAGGGCTGTTAACTCCGGATAATTTTTGAGGAAGCACTGCACCACCAGGTTCAAGGTGTGAGCCAAGCAAGGTATGTGGCTGAGTTTTGAAAGGGCTATGGCTGCCACAAAATTACGGCCGTTATCACTAACTACCTTGCCTGCCTCAAGATGTACACTGCCCAGCCATGACTCAGTTTGTCGCTTCAAGTACTCGGCCAGCACCTCGGCGGTGTGTCTGTCGCCCAAACACATCATCTGCAACACAGCCTGCTGACGCTTTCCACTAGCTGCTCGATAGGGGGACACATCGTGTGCAACAGTGGCAGCTGCAGATGGAGTGCTCGTACGACTGCGCTCTGTGGACGAGCTTTCGCTTCTGGAGGAGGAGGAGGAAGAGGGTCGAACGCCTACAGCCAACTGTTTCCTATACCGTGGGCTAGGCAGCACTGTCCCACCACCGCTGTCCCCTGTGGACCCTGCATCCACCACATTAACCTAGTGCGCAGTGATGGACACGTAACGGCCCTGGCCATGCCGACTGGACCATGCATCAGTTGTGAGGTGCACCTTTCCGCTCACTGACTGCTTGAGTGCATGGACAATGCGGTCTTTCACATGATGGTGGAGGGCTGGGATGGCTTTGCGAGAGAAGAAGTGGCGACTGGGTAGGTCATAGCGTGGTACTGCATAGGCCATGAGTTCGCGGAAAGCTGTGCTTTCCACCAACCGAAAGGGCATCATCTCAAACGAGATTAGTTTGGCAATGTGGGCGTTCAAACCCAGTGTACGCGGATGAGAGACTGAGTACTTTCTTGACCTACTCATAGTGTCTGGGAGGGTGAGCTGGACTTGAGAGCTGCATATGGTGGAAGTAGCGGTGGACAGGGCGGACTGAGAGAGGGTTGATGATGGTGATGGAGTTGGTGTTCTTTCTGATGGCCTAGAATCAGTCTTTCGTTGATATAACAGTGGGATTCCCTGACTGCTGTGGTCTTGCAACGACACCTCAACATTTGTTGCTGTGCTAACCGGTGGGCTTACAGTGGGGGAAACAATGTAGCGTTGCTGACTACCTTCGTTGTGATCAGTTGCACATGTGGCACTTGAGGTTTGGTGTTGTGTCCACGCTTGCAAGTGCATGCTGGTTAAATGTCTAAGCATGCAACTGGTATTCAAATTTTTCAGATTTTTCCCTCGGCTAAAGGTCTTTGCACACTTCTTACAGATAACCTTGGCCTGATCATGAGGATTTTGTTCAAAAAAGTGCCACACTGCACTCTTCCTACTTTGGCAGACATTTTGCGGCCTAGCACGCTGTGATCTTTTGACCCTCTGGACAAGCTGTCCAGCGACTCTTTTGATGTTTGAAACCTGTCTTTGGAGTGCTCCGGGCCTGCCAGATAACAGCTGTTGCGATGTCGATGTCTGCTGTGGATGCTCCTCATCTGAGCTATTGGAAGCAGCACCCTCTTCCCCCAATGGATGCCAATCTGGGTCAACAACTGGGTCATCCATCACCTCCTCTTCTATGTCATGTGCACCTTTCTCTGTGTCACCGTGTATGGTGGTATAGTGTGCGGGAAGGGGCACCTGAGTCTCATCAGGGTCAAAATCTGGCTCTGTACACTGCGAGGACAATTTAGTGCTCTGAGTGAATGTACCAGCAGAATCATCCATCAGCGGCTGTGCATCAGTGCACTCCATGTCAGATTCATCTTGGCCTGGGTAATTCACCATTTCACTTGATAATCCAGGCATGGTATGTGAAAACAGCTCCATGGAGTAATCAGTAGTATGGCCTGCGTCATCCTTCAATCTTGGTTGGGGTGAAGGACACAAGGAAAGGTGTGGTTCATGAACATGAGCCTCCAATGACGACTCAGTGCTTTTACTTTTTACAACTGAAGAAGAAGAGGCGATAGAGCTGGAGGCTGAGTCAGCAATGTAAGACAAAACTTTCTCCTGATGCTCTGCCTTTAAAAGCGGTTTGCCAACTCCTAGAAAACTAAGCGTTCGAGGCCTTATGTAGCCAGACGATGACGCAGGGTCAGCACCTCCTGCATTCGGTCCTATTTTGCTCTTGCCACTACCATCAGATCCACCACCAACACCATCATTACCAGCTGCCAACCCCTGCCCAATTCCACGGCCTCTTCCACCAGCCTTCCTCATTTTTTGTAGAAATGTAGACAAAATCCAACAAACTATATAGTAATATAAAACAAGGTACAAGGTGTCTATAGGACAGGGGAGATTTAGAATTTCTGCACACACTTGTGGACAGTGGACACTTTTGGATTGTGTGAGGCCCACTGATATCTGAGCGCTATGTGACAGGCTCGATGGCACAGCTGCCTGTGACCAAAGTGACGAGAGGATAATGGAGATTTTGAATCTCTGCGCACACTTTTGGACACTGGACACTTGTGGATTGTGTGAGGCCCACTGATATCTGAGCGCTATGTGACAGGCTCGATGGCACAGCTGCCTGTGACCAAAGTGACGAGAGGATAATAGAGATTTTGAATCTCTGCGCACACTTTTGGACACTGGACACTTGTGGATTGTGTGAGGCCCACTGATATCTGAGCGCTATGTGACACGCTCGATGGCACAGCTGCCTGTGACCAAATTGACGAGAGGATAATGGAGATTTTGAATCTCTGCGCACACTTTTGGACACTGGACACTTGTGGATTGTGTGAGGCCCACTGATATCTGAGCGCTATGTGACAGGCTCGATGGCACAGCTCCCTGTGACCAAAGTGACGAGAGGATAATGGAGATTTTGAATCTCTGCGCACACTTTTGGACACTGGACACTTGTGGATTGTGTGAGGCCCACTGATATCTGAGTGCTATGTGACACGCTCGATGGCACAGCTGCCTGTGACCAAAGTGACGAGAGGATAATGGAGATTTTGAATCTCTGCGCACACTTTTGGACACTGGACACTTGTGGATTGTGTGAGGCCCACTGATATCTGAGTGCTATGTGACACGCTCGATGGCACAGCTGCCTGTGACCAAAGTGATGAGAGGATAATGGAGATTTTGAATCTCTGCGCACACTTTTGGACACTGGACACTTGTGGATTGTGTGAGGCCCACTGATATCTGAGTGCTATGTGACACGCTCGATGGCACAGCTGCCTGTGACCAAAGTGACGAGAGGATAATGGAGATTTTGAATCTCTGCGCACACTTTTGGACACTGGACACTTGTGGATTGTGTGAGGCCCACTGATATCTGAGCGCTATGTGACAGGCTCGATGGCACAGCTGCCTGTGACCAAAGTGACGAGAGGATAATGGAGATTTTGAATCTCTGCGCACACTTTTGGACACTGGACACTTGTGGATTGTGTGAGGCCCATTGATATCTGAGTGCTATGTGACACGCTCGATGGCACAGCTGCCTGTGACCAAAGTGACGAGAGGATAATGGAGATTTTGAATCTCTGCGCACACTTTTGGACACTGGACACTTGTGGATTGTGTGAGGCCCACTGATATCTGAGTGCTATGTGACACGCTCGATGGCACAGCTGCCTGTGACCAAAGTGATGAGAGGATAATGGAGATTTTGAATCTCTGCGCACACTTTTGGACACTGGACACTTGTGGATTGTGTGAGGCCCACTGATATCTGAGTGCTATGTGACACGCTCGATGGCACAGCTGCCTGTGACCAAAGTGACGAGAGGATAATGGAGATTTTGAATCTCTGCGCACACTTTTGGACACTGGACACTTGTGGATTGTGTGAGGCCCACTGATATCTGAGCGCTATGTGACAGGCTCGATGGCACAGCTGCCTGTGACCAAAGTGACGAGAGGATAATGGAGATTTTGAATCTCTGCGCACACTTTTGGACACTGGACACTTGTGGATTGTTTGAGGCCCACTGATATCTGAGCGCTATGTGACACGCTCGATGGCACAGCTGCCTGTGACCAAAGTGACGAGAGGATAATGGAGATTTTGAATCTCTGCGCACACTTTTGGACACTGGACACTTGTGGATTGTGTGAGGCCCACTGATATCTGAGTGCTATGTGACACGCTCGATGGCACAGCTGCCTGTGACCAAAGTGACGAGAGGATAATGGAGATTTTGAATCTCTGCGCACACTTTTGGACACTGGACACTTGTGGATTGTGTGAGGCCCACTGATATCTGAGCGCTATGTGACACGCTCGATGGCACAGCTGCTTGTGACCAAAGTGACGAGAGGATAATGGAGATTTTGAATCTCTGCGCACACTTTTGGACACTGGACACTTGTGGATTGTGTGAGGCCCACTGATATCTGAGCGCTATGTGACACGCTCGATGGCACAGCTGCCTGTGACCAAAGTGACGAGAGGATAATGGAGATTTTGAATCTCTGCGCACACTTTTGGACACTGGACACTTGTGGATTGTGTGAGGCCCACTGATATCTGAGCGCTATGTGACACGCTCGATGGCACAGCTGCCTGTGACCAAAGTGACGAGAGGGTAATGGAGATTTTGAATCTCTGCGCACACTTTTGGACACTGGACACTTGTGGATTGTGTGAGGCCCACTGATATCTGAGAGCTATGTGACACGCTCGATGGCACAGCTGCCTGTGACCAAAGTGACGAGAGGATAATGGAGATTTTGAATCTCTGCGCACACTTTTGGACACTTGTGGATTGTGTGAGGCCCACTGATATCTGAGCGCTATGTGACACGCTCGATGGCACAGCTGCCTGTGACCAAAGTGACGAGAGGATAATGGAGATTTTGAATCTCTGCGCACACTTTTGGACACTGGACACTTGTGGACTGTGTGAGGCCCACTGATATCTGAGCGCTATGTGACAGGCTCGATGGCACAGCTGTGACAAAAGTGACTAGAGGATAAGGGAGATTGGATTGCTTTTAAAAAAGCAGTTTGCGGAGCAGTGGGTAAACAGCAATGCCAGCGTGTCAGGAAGCCTTAAAAGGCAGCCCAACAACCAACACCACTGATACACCACAATATAGCCTCCCCTTGCACTGCACACACAGTGACTTGTGTGTTGTGCAGGCCAAATCGCTAGCAGCAGAAGCAGTTTTTTTGTCTTCTTCCCTGCCTAACGCTCTCCCTACAGAATCAGCAGCAACCTCTCCCTATACTAAGATCGGCAGAAGTAAGATGGCGGTCGGCGTGCATGCCCTTTTATACCCCCTGTGACGCCCACCAAAGCAAGCCAATCACTTGCATGCCCTTCTGAAAGATGGTGGTGACCCGTGCCTAGGTCATCACGTTGCCCACAGTGTCCGTGGATCCTGATTGGCTGAAAAAGAGCGCAAAACAAACTTTTGAAACGCGACTTTGGAGCGTAAGTCGCCGACCTCGTGGCCGACCTCATCCTAGGGTCGGGTTTCGTTTCATGAAACCCGACTTTGCCAAAAGTCGGCGACTTTTGAATTTTTTCGACCCGTTTCGCTCAACTCTACCAAAAGGTGATAGGTGGACAAAGGAAAACACCTGTGTTAAGCTAGACAGACTGCAGCCAGAATACAGAACCCAAACTTTCAGAGAAAATTGTCTCCTGTGGTTTTGCAGAAAGAGAAGCTAATCACAAAACATAAGCTCAAGGAATCAAATCCAAGACCGTTTCAACAACGTGGTGGAAGAGTACTTGTCCTCACGTCTCTACATGCTGATTGATGGGTCTGGCCCATTTAACTTCCTGGTCTCCAAATTGGACACATGGCCTGAGCTTTTCCTTTGCGCCATGGAGGTGCTGGCCCGCCCTGCGAAAAGTGTAATATCGGAACATGTGTTTAGCACGGTGACAGCACTGCGGTTCCCCTGCTGTCATACAGATGACAGTGTGTAAGTAAATAGCTGTGACTGGCGGGAACTTTTATCACAATATAATAAAGATGCAGCAAGAATAAAGTCTTTTGTTTAAAATAGACACACAGACTCCTTTATTTGAAATAAAAGCACCCTACCTTCTTTTACCCATTTATTTAAAAAAATACACACTATTCCTCACCTGTCCCACCAGAAGATAATCCATATCTGTCCTATGACAATATGAATGGTTTGGAAAACAGTCACATCAGTGTCTTTATTACAATCTTACTATGAGGTTAGTAATGGGGGCGTCTTATAGACGCTTCTCCACTACTAACCTATGAGATTGATGTCAGCTGACATTACAAAGCTGACATCAACTCCACTATTTTTAGGCTATGGGGGCCAATATCTATGGCTTTTTACCAGTCTGAGAATATCAACTCTCCAGCAGCCTGCTTTAGCTTGGCTGTTTGTAAAAGTGGGGGAACCCTAAGCCAGTTTTTTAAAATTATTTATTTATTTTTGATAACCAGCTTCTATTTTTGATAACCAGCCAAGATTACACTGACATCTGAAGGCTGCAGTCCACAGTTGACGGTTTTGCCTGCTCTGTTTTTTTATCGCCGGTCACAGCTGCTGTCTATCATGCTGTCATCTGAATGATAGCGTGGGAACCACGGTGCTCTGACTAGCGGTAACATCCTTACCATTGATTGGAGCCAGTGCTTCTCATGTTGCACACTGATGACAGCGCGGGAAAGATACCGATGTTTGGGCTGCCGAACCAGAACAGTAGCACAGACTTCCTGGAGATGTCCTTGTGCGGGTGTCCATGCACGGACCATAAGTGTTCGGTACAGACCTCAAACTTTGCCGTTCAGGTTCTCCCATCACTAAACAAGACAGCTAATGCACTGCATTTATTTGCTAAACTACTAGAAAACACACAACGGTTCTGAAAATGTATTTATTTGGCCCAGAAATGGCAACAAGATGGCTGAAGCCAATTATTTATTTCCTAGACAACTAAATAACACACACCAGTCCAGAAAAAAATATTTTTGGGCCTAGAAATGGCAACGAGATTGCTGATGACAATTTTTTACTTCACAGACTACTAAATAACACAGACCAGTCCAGAAAAGGACAGTAGTCTCACAGACGGGGGAGTGCAGAGTATACCCAGTAGTTTAAAGGACAGTACTCCCACAGGTATGGGTGCAGAGTTAGCTCAGCGGCTTTTAGCCAAGTACTCTCACAGATGGGTTTGCAGAGTACACACAGCAGCATAAAGGACAGCAGTCCCACAGGCCGGGGTTGCAGAGTACACACAGGAGCATTTTGCACAATACTCTCACCAACGGGTTTGCAGAGTTCACACAGTCGCTTAAAAGACAATAGTCCCACAGATGGGTGGGTACAGAATGCACACATCAGCTTAAAGAACAGTACTCCTATAGGCAGAGGGGTTCAGAGTACACACAACAGCTTAAAGGAACACTATTCTCACAGGTGGGAAGTGCAGAGTACACACATTGGCTTAAAGTACAATACTCTACAGGCTGGGTTTGCAGACTGCAAACAGCGGCTTTCAGCACAGTTTAGCACAGAGATAGGTTGGAGAGTACACAAAGCACTTTTTGCCACATACGCAGTCAGAATCTGTCCCTCTCTCCAGCTGCGTCTTATTCCTACACTATTAATGCAGGTGGCACTTGTGGTTCACCCATTATACAGGCTGCTTCACTTGCTGTACCAGTCAATCACAGCCATACCAATACTTGACATGGCTGTGATGGCTCTGGAAGTGACCACAGTCTAAAGGCTTGTTGATTGGCTGCACTGCAGCATTTCAACGAGCTTTATTAAACTGGCAAACTCAAACAAGAAAATGGACGTACAGTTAAAAGCCCATGTTCGGGGTTCATACCGGACACTAGGTGTCCAGTACAAACCCTGAACTTTTAGAGTTCGGATTTGCTCATCCATATTCATGACCAAATATTATAAAATTCTGTGAAACGCCTGTAGGTTCAAGATGGTCAACACCCATCTATGAGTTCCTCGAGGGGTGGAGTTTCCAAATTGTGGTACATGTGAGTATGGAGGTTCTGCTGTTTTGGTACCTCAATATCTGTGTGAATGCAACATGGCAACATGGCATCCACAATGTATTCTAGCCAAATTTGCGATCAAAAGATCATATAGCACTACTTCCCTTTCTAGCCCAGCTGTGTGCCTTAACAGTAGACCACATATAGGGTATCAGTGTACTCCAGATTAATTGTTTGGGATGCAAAGAAAACCCACAAATAGCATCAGCTGAAATACTGGACTCTCTGAAAACTAGCTGTGTAGCTGTTTCAAGATGCGAAATAAGAAGGCATTTGAAGAAAAATGGGCTGCATGGTTGAGTCGCCAGAAGAAAGCCATTACTGTGCAAATGCTACAAAGTATCTCTCCTTCAAATCACAAAACAGCAAAGAGACAAGCCTCAAAAATTCTGAATAAAGGTAATTTGTAGTGATGAGACCAAAATTGAACTTTTTGGCTTCAACCGTAGATGTTACATTCGGAGAAAGGTCAAGAAGGCCTATGATGAAAAGAATACCATTTCTACTGTAAAGCATGGAGGTGGATTGCTGATGTTTTGGGCATGTGTGAGCTACCAACTCACAGGAAACTTTGTCAAAGTTGAAGGAAAGATGAATGCAGCATGTTATCAGTAAATACTGGAGGCAAATTTGCAATCATCAGCCTGGAAACTGTGCATGGGACGTACTTGGAGGTTCCAACATGACAACGATCCAAAACACAAGGACAAGTCAACCTGTCATTGGCTACAGCAGAACAAAGAGAAGGTTCTGGAGTGGCCAACTCAGTCTCCTGATGTTATAAGTTTATATTAAAGTTCTATGAAGCCTGATGACGTGGGTCAGAAATGAAGACAAACACGGTATATCACAGTTCAAGATGTATATATCTATTGTAGAAACATGAACTTCAGATGAGAGATGCAAACTGCGAATCTACAGATAAGCAGGCAAATAAGACAGTCTCAAAGTGTGCAGATATAGTAGTACAGACCGAGGGTGCGAGTACCAGTCCAGCAATGCAGGATCCAAGGCCCAGAGCCCAGGCCATCTCCTATTGGAGGGCAGACCATAGCAGAGGTGGGTGCAGAGCGGGTGTAAGCAACAGAGTCCTTCCGTGGTACGTAGATCCAGAAACAAGCGAGGTATCCCGAAGAGTAGAAGAGGCAAACAGGTTGCAAGTCCTTCCAGCTTGGCAGCAAGTAGAGAACAAGATGCATAAGCAAGGTATAGTGTGCAGAGTTCCTTTATATATACAGCAGACAGGAAACAAGGAGTGTCAGACAGGAAAAAAGATGGCCCCTGTGAAGCCAGCAACTCCATTTTGGGTAAGGGCAGAATCCAACCGAACTGAGGGCAAGAGCAGACAAAACAGGTACACAGTCCCAGTCCTTACACCTGACCTCAATATCATTGAACCACTCTGGGGAGATCTCAAGCACTCAGTTCATGCTAGACAGCCCAGGAATTTACAGGAACAGGAGGCTTTTGGACAAGAAAAGTGGGCAGCTGTCATATGAGTCATTATAGTAAATTTTAGTCCCAGAGGTGAAGAGAAAGACTACAATAACAGTAATAATATATACTTCTTACTGAATAAGTAAAGGGAGGTCAAACAATCCAAGGTCAGGTCCAGAAAATTGCACAGTACAATAAGGGGAAGTCGGAGAAGAAATCCAATTCACGAGCCGAGGTCAGGAAAACCAGAAAGACAAGACAAAAGTCAGGTCACAGGCAAAGAGTCTTAAGTCTGGGAAGGGAATAAAGTCAGGCTGGGTCAGGCACAGAGGACAGAGGGATCAGTCTTATGCAGGCAGCAGCAAGTGTATGATTGACACTGGATGGAGGAGCTAGCATGCTTAAGTAGAGGACTAATCAAGGGAAGTGAACACAGATGATCGCAGCACAGACCCAGCACAGCCAAAACAGACTGACAGCTTCCACGCAAAAGTAACGTAGCAGGCAGGAACAGTGTGGAGATCATGACAGCAGCTTTACCATCTGAGAAAATAAAGAACCTCATCCACAACTACCACAAAAGACTTGAAGCTGTCATTGATGTTAGAGGGGGTAATACATGGTATTAAGAAATGAGGTATGTAAACTTTTGATTAGGGTCATTTGGATGTTTTTGGTTGTCATTATGATTTAAAAAGAGAAAACACAGTAGTTTGACAATAAATGGCTTCACCCAACCACTAACCATGAGTGGAGGAAAAGGTTTGGTGTTATCATTCATATTCTCTGAACAAAGGCCAAGAAAGCAAAAATTCTGCCAGGGTATGTAAACTTTTGAGCACAACTTTATCTTTGCACCGTGATAGCCAGTAGATAGAAAATAGACTAATACAAAATCTGAAGAATCACATATTTATATATATATATATATATATATAAAATATATATATCACATATTTATACACAACACGGCGCAGAAATAATACAATAGATAAGGCAAGTGACGAGAAGCAGAACTATCATTATTCCAATATTTACTGCCACCGCTGTTTATACCTCTCCTACAATGATACTTCTGCTTCGCGTCACTTGTCTTATCTATTGCATTATTTCTGTGCCGTGTTGTGTGCAAATATGTGGTTCTTCAGATTTTTCATTAGTCTATGCCTGTTGAAGAGAACTGAGTAGTCTCCAAAAGCTTGCAATGTGTTACCATCTTTGTTTACTATCAGTTAGCCATTAAAAGGTATCAACCACTGAGGACTCTCAAATCTAAATATTTTTCTATTTTAGAAAGGAAAATTGTATGACAGAGGACCCATGGTGGAGTAACACTTGACAATCGAAAGTTTGATTTTTTTTTATCAAATAATGTATACCATTCAATGTAAATATACACTGCTTATGCATCCAGTAAAAGCTGAGCTCCTTAAGTTGTAGGAAAACCCCTTTATAATAGCAGTCCAGTTGGTTAGACTATTTCCTTACATCTCAAATTCTCTACTTGATTGCCATTCTATTGTAGGCATATAAGTGTAGATTCTGTCTATAAATCACTTTGTAACAATTTGTCAGGGTGAGAGTTAATGATTCATCCATCCTTTAGTTAGAAGCCGGCTGAATATACTCTTAGTTTCCATTGATGAATAGATAGAGAGCGGAGAAAATCATCAGGGTGGTCAAATTTCCTCTGTCTAATACAGTCAGGGTGGTCAATTTTCCTCTGACTAATTACAGTCAGTCATTGACAATCATGTCAGATCTTTTATAACTCTACTGTGTCAGATGTTTCAGATTGTAAGTTCATCTTTGTCTCTTGGATTCGTTTACTTAACCTATATGATATCTCACCATTTATCGTTCCGTGTTTTTCTTTTTCAGTCATGGTAGTAGTAGATTCTAGAAAGAGAAAGAAGCTAAATATTTATTTGGGAATAGTTTTACTTCTTCCTATCCAGTGTTATTCTGACAAAAAATATGGTATACATATTGGAAAGCATATTTTTTAAGGTAAAAACCCTTAAGTTATGTTTACATGGTCTGCTGAAAAAATCAGTCAATTACACCTGCACATTGTGGATACAACTGGCTCCATGTACAGCTCAATGTATTCGTATGCATAGCGAATGGGTGCAGGAACTGTCTGCTATTTCAATGTAATAGTCTTGTCTGCAAATGGGGCCAGACTTGAGCATTGTAATTTTTTTTCACATGGACTTCAAAAATAGTCCACTTAAGTTCACATTGGATCCATGTACTACCCGTTGTCTGCATTGGACAGCACAAGGGCCAAAAATGCATTCATGAAAATCAACCATAAGGCCACGTTCACCAGTTTAGCATTTGGTCAGTTTTTTACATCAGTATTTGTAAGCCAAAGCAAGGAGTGGGTGAACAATGCAGAAGTGGCGGCGTGTTTTTGTTTTACTTTTCCTTTGATTTTTCCACTCCTAGTTTTGGCCTACAAATACTGATGCAAAACACTGACCAAATACTGAATGTCTGAATGTCTAAAGGCCCCGTCTCACTAAGCAATCTCGGTAGCGAGATCGCTGCTGAGTCACAACTTTTGTGACGTAACAGCGATCTCACCAGCGAGATCGCTGTGTGTGACAGCGATCAGCGAGCGGCCCCCCCTGCCGGTATTGCTGATCGCTGGAAGAAACCTCTGGACATTTCTTTGGTCGCTGGTCTCCCGCTGGCCAGCAGGCATCGCTGTGTGTGACAGCGGGAGACCAGCGATCAGGTGTTAAAAAATAATAAAAAAAAAATAAAAAATATAGTTATTCTCACCTTCCGATGTCCCGTTCAGCCATCCCGCCTCTCTCCACGCTCCGGTCCCAGTGATCCTTTGCACGAATGACCGCGAGACTTTGTTATCCCGCGAGACCGTGACATCTCGCGGTCATTCGTGCAAAGGATCACTGGGACCGGAGCGTGGAGAGAGGCAGGATGGCTGAACGGGACGTCGGAAGGTGAGAATAACTATATTTTTTATTTTGATACTATTTTTTACAGCGATAGCCAGCGATGCCGGGCGCTCGGCATCGCTGTGCTGATCGCTGGTGAAGCTGTCTGTGTGACAGCTCACCAGCGATCACATAGCGACTTACCAGCGATCCTGACACCTTCATATCGGTGTCGGGATCGCTGGTGAGTCGCTTAGTGTGACGGGGCCTTAAGACAAAAAATACTTGAAATTGGACGTCCGTTTTACACCATCACTTGTCTATAGAGCTGCCTTGTCTGTTTGACAAGAAATGTCATTAAGATAACTTTTGACTTAATGGGGTTCTCCAATAATTAGATAAATGGAGTCAGTGATATAATTCAAACTGCAGCCTCTCTTAATCACATGTCAGTACAGACTGTAGACGGAAGACATACAACCCCTAAGACCTGTGTCTTAACTTGCAAGAGTTGTATCACACATACCTTGTCGGTGGATGGAAGCAAGGCTGCAATATGTGAAGAAATATATTTTAACCTACTTTGTTCTCGGTGATGAGATTTCCAGCTTCCTCCTCATCCTCTGTCAGTCTGACAGATTCATACAATGCACTGAGACTGGGCACAACTCTCGTAAAACAAAGTGAATGAAGATGGAAATAACTCCTTTTTGGGCTCAGCGAGGAAGAGATATATTTCTTCACATATGCCAACCATGCTCCCAGCTGACAACTGAGGTACACACGTGGTCAAAATTATTGGTACCCCTCATTTAATGACAGAAAAACCCACAATGGTGACAGAAATAACTTGAATCTGACAAAAGTAATAATCAAAAATCTATGAAAATGAACAAATGAAAGCCAGACATTGCTTTTCAATCATGCTTCCACAGAATTAAAAAAAATAATAAAACTCATGAAATAGGCCTGGAGAGAAATGATGGTACTCTTAACTTAAAATTTTATTGCACAACCATTTAAGTCAATCACTGCAATCAAACGATTCCTGTAACTGTCAATGAGACTTCTACACCTTTCAACAGATATTTTGACCCACTCCTCAAGAGCAAACTGCTCCACTTGTCTCGTGTTTGAAAGTTGCCTTTTCCAGATGGCATGCTTCAGCTCTTTCCAAAGATGCTCAATAGGCTTAAGGTTGGGGATCATAGAAGGCCACTTCAGAATAGTCCAATGTTTTCCTCTTAGTCATTCTTGGGTGTTTTTAGCTGTGTGTTTTGGGTCATTATCCTGTTGTAAGACCCATGACCTATGACTGAGACCAAGCTTTCTGACTCTGAGCAGAACATTTATCTCTAGAATCCCTTGATAGTCTTGAGATTTCATTGCACCCTGCACAGATTCTAGACACCCTGTGCCAGATGCAGCAAAGCAGCCCCAGAACATAACAGAGCCACCTCCATGTTTCACAGTAGGAACAGTGTTCTTTTCTTGATATGCTTCATTTTTCCATCTGTGAATATAGAGCTGATGTGCCTTGCCAAGTTCCATTTTTGTCTCATTTGTCCATAGGACGTTCTCCCAGAAGCTTTGTGGCTTGAAAACATGTAATTTGGCAAATTCCTGTCTGGCTTTTTTATGATTTTTTTTAAACAATGGTGTCCTCCTTTGTCATCTCCCATGAAGTCCAGTTTGACACATACAATGACGGATGGTGCAATCTGACACTGATGTTCCTTGAGCTTGAAGTTCACCTTTAATCTGTTTAGAAGTTTTCCTGGGCTCTTTTCTTACCTTTCGTATTATCCTTCTATTTGATTTATCATCAATTTTCCTCCTGCGGCCACTTCCAGGGAGGTTGGCTACAGTCCCATGGAGCTTAAATTTCTGAATAGTGTTGAGCATTCCGATACCGCAAGTATCGGGTATCGGCCGATACTTGCTGTATCGGAATTCCGATACCGACTTCCGATATTTTTTCAATATCGGAAGTCGGCATCGGAATCGGAAGTTCAAAGTTGATTGACAGCCTGACGTCATCATGATGCGCGGTGTGTGCGCATCATGATGCGCCGTCATTTTGGGCCTTCCGGGGGTCTCTGCCGGCCTGCCGGGGGGCTGTGTGGACTGCCCGGGGTCTGTACCGGCCTGCCGGGGGGCTGTGCCGGCCTGCCGGTGGTCTGTGCACCCTGTGGGGGTCTGTGCCGGCCTGCCGGGGGGCTGTGCCGGCCTGCCGGGGGGCTGTGCTGATGTCCGGGGGTCTGTGCAAGCATCGTCTGATGGGACTACAAGTCCCATCTGGCGATGCCTGCTACCATGACAGTGATTGACACATTAGCCAATGATGGGACAGTAGTAGTCCCATCATCCGGCTAATGTGTTAAATGTTAAAAAAAAAAAATACTACATACATACTACATACATACTACATGCATGCTACATACATACTACATGCTACATACATACTACATACATACTACATACATACCACATACATACCACATATATACCACATACATACTACATACATACTACATACATAACACATATATACTACATACATACTACATGCTACATACATACTACATACATACTACATACATACTACATGCTACATACATACTACATATATACTACATGCATGCTACATACATATTACATGCTACATACATACTACATGCTACATACATACTACATATATACTACATGCATGCTACATACATACTACATGCTACATACATACTACATATATACTACATACATACTACATACATGCTACATACATGCTACATACATACTGCATGCTACATACATACTACATACATACTACATACATACTACATACATACTACATGCATGCTACATACATACCACATACATACTACATACATACTACATACATACTACATGCATGCTACATACATAACACATATATACTACATGCATGCTACATACATACTACATGCTACATACATACCACATACATACTACATACATACTACATACATACTACATGCATGCTACATACATACTACATGCTACATACATACTACATATATACTACATGCATGCTACATACATACTACATACATACTACATACATACTACATACATACTACATGCTACATACATACTACATATATACTACATGCATGCTACATACATACTGCATGCTACATGCATGCTACATACATACTACATACATACTACATGCTACATACATACCACATATATGCTACATACATACTACATACAATACATTCATACAATACATACATAGACATACAGTACATATAACATAGAGTAACATACTTACCAATACTTGTCACATTGTTCCCCGAAGCCATTGTCTTTTACGGAATAAATATTAACATAACAAACCACAAAAATACTCACCCACGATCCGAAGCAGTCCACGAGTGTGTCCCACGACGATCTTGGGTAGAGAACTGCAGCATCAGCTGTTGCTGCCATTCTCTACGGGCTGCAGGAATCCAATGACGGAAGGTAGGTATCCTTCCGCACTGTATTCCTCCGCCACTTAAAAAAAAAAAAGTCCCTAGTCTCACTTTATGCCATTGCTGCGTGGGAATTTCCCACACAGCAATGGCATAAAGTGAGACTAGGGACTTTTTTTTTTTTAAGTGGCGGAGGAATACAGTGTGGAAGGATACCTACCTTCCGTCATTGGATTCCTGCAGCCCGTAGAGAATGGCGGCATCAGCTGATGCTGCAGTTCTCTACCCAAGATCGTCGTGGGACACACTCGTGGACTGCTTCGGATCGTGGGTGAGTATTTTTGTGGTTTGTTATGTTAATATTTATTCCGTAAAAGACAATGGCTTCGGGGAACAATGTGACAAGTATTGGTAAGTATGTTACTCTATGTTATATGTACTGTATGTCTATGTATGTATTGTATGAATGTATTGTATGTAGTATGTATGTAGTATATATGTGGCATGTATGTAGCATGTAGTATGTATGTAGTATGTATGTAGCATGCATGTAGCATGCAGTATGTATGTAGCATGCATGTAGTATATGTGTAGTATGTATGTAGCATGTAGTATGTATGTAGTATATATGTGGTATGTATGTAGCATGTAGTATGTATGTAGCATGCATGTAGTATGTATGTAGCATGCATGTAGTATATATGTAGTATGTATGTAGCATGTAGTATGTATGTAGCATGCATGTAGTATATATGTAGTATGTATGTAGCATGTAGAATGTATGTAGTATGTATGTAGTATGTATGTGGTATGTATGTAGCATGTAGCATGCATGTAGTATGTATGTAGCATATATGTGGTATGTATGTAGCATGTAGTATGTATGTAGCATGCAGTATGTATGTTGCATGTAGTATATATGTAGTATGTATGTAGCATATATGTAGTATGTATGTAGTATGTATGTAGCATGCAGTATGTATGTAGCATGCATGTAGTATATATGTAGTATGTATGTAGCATATATGTAGTATGTATGTAGCATATAGTATATATGTAGTATGCATGTTGCATGCATGTAGTATATATGTAGTATGTATGTTGCATGTAGTATATATGTAGTATGTATGTAGCATGTAGTATGTATGTAGTATGTGTGTAGTATGTATGTGGTATGTATGTAGCATGTAGCATGCATGTAGTATGTATGTAGTATATATGTGGTATGTATGTAGCATGTAGTATGTATGTAGCATGCAGTATGTATGTAGCATGCATGTAGTATATATGTAGTATGTATGTAGCATATATGTAGTATGTATGTAGTATGTATGTAGCATGCATGTAGTATATATGTAGTATGTATGTAGCATATATGTAGTATGTATGTAGCATGTAGTATATATGTAGTATGCATGTTGCATGCATGTAGTATATATGTAGTATGTATGTTGCATGTAGTATATATGTAGTATGTATGTTGCATGTAGTATATATGTAGTATGAATGTAGCATGTAGTATGAATGTAGCATGTATGTAGTATGCATGTTGTATGTATGTAGCATGTAATTTTTTATTTTTTTTTTTTTCTTTTACATTCAACACATTAGCCGGATGATGGGACTACTACTGTCCCATCATTGGCTAATGTGTCAATCACTGTCATGGTAGCAGGCATCGCCCGATGGGACTTGTAGTCCCATCGGACGATGCCTGCACAGACCCCCGAAGCCTGCACAGCCCCCCGGCAGGCCGGCACAGCCCCCCGGCAGGCCGGCACAGCCCACCGGAGCCTGCACAGCCCCCCGGCAGGCCGGCACAGACCACCGGAGCCTGCACAGCCCCCCGGCAGGCCGGCACAGCCCCCCGGCAGGCCGGCACAGCCCACCGGAGCCTGCACAGACCCCCTGGCAGGCCGGCACAGCCCCCCGAAAGGCCCGTACAGACCCCAGAGAGGCTGTACAAGGGAAAAACAGGATTTTTCTTATTCCGATACCGGAAGTCCCATAGACTTGAATGGGACTTCCGGTATCGGAATCGGCGATACCGATACTTTTTTTTAAGATCGGCCGATCCATTCCGATCCGATACTTTGAAGTATCGGACGGTATCGCTCAACTCTATTTCTGAATAATATGTGCAACTGTAGTCACAGGAACATCAAGCTGCTGTGAGATGGTCTTAAAACTTTTATCTTTAACATGTTTGGCTATAATTTTCTTTCTATTCTCCTGAGACAACTCTTTCCTTCACTTCCTCTTGTACATGTTGAGTGTGATACACACCATGTCACCAAACAGCACAGTGAGTATCTGTAGCCCTCTATAAAGGCTCACTTACCGATTACAAGATTGTAGACACTTGTGATGCTGTCACAGCGCGGGGTCTTACGTGTCTTCCTGCGCCGCTGTCCGGCATGCTCCTGCCTCTCGGCGCGTCCCCGCGTCCAGCCTCCGGCTCCCTCGGCACCGGGCTCCTGCCCACGGCGCTCAGCCTCCTGGGTAAGCTGACGCGCTAGGCCCCGCCCCCAATATGGCGGCGCCCACCGCTACGTATGGCCGGCGTCAGCTCTGGTAAGACGCCTGATTATCTCATGCGGTGACGCTGTCCGCAGCTTCGGCCTCTGTGTCCTCAGGCCCCTCTTGTCCTCTGTATTTGCTGCATTTAGTACCGTGGTTCTGCCTGCCTAACCTCGGTCTGCCTTTTCTGTGCTCTGCCCTCCGTCTCCCTGGTGCTTTCCCTCCTCTGTCCTGCTTCCTACTTCCCTCTCCACGTCTCAGTTATTTGTTGTACAGCCTGTATTCATTTGTTTGCTTCTTTACATCTACAGCCTCTGTTCCTGTGCGCCCCTGGGCCCCCGGTTCCGCACCCACTGGTTTACTGCCTCACCCTGTACGCTGCCTTCTGTTCTCTTACCTCAGTCGTCCCTTTGGTTCTGGCTGTCGTGGCTCTATCCCCGGGAGGCCTGTCCCTAACACTCCCTGTATAGGGGGTGGTCCTCACCTGGGCACTCGCTTCTGGGGGCTCTGGAGCCGTGACCCAGAGGGTCCACTTCCAGGTACACCTTTACTTTTCTCGCCACACCGTAACAGCATAATCAGGCCATGGACCCCGCCGGAGCCACGGCCGCTCAGAAGGAGTTAGTCTTTCTTCTGGAGAATCAGACGCGCATGATGTCCTTCATGAAAACCATGGACTCACGTCTGTCCGCTCTCCAATCCTCTGACCCTGGTAACGCTGCCCAGTTGGCTGGCCTACAACAGGAATTGGTGCAGCAGCGAGACACCCAGTCGCATATCCTCAGCTATATGGCCTCGGTGGACGGTCAGTTGCTCGCCTTGCAGGCGGCCGCATCTGCTCCCCCAGCCACGGGTTCCCATCCTCCTCCACGGTTAGCCAAACCTCCTCGATGTAACGGAGACGCCAAGCTATGCCGGGGTTTTTTAAATCAGTGCCGTCTCCATTTTGAGTTGCTGCCCCAACAGCACCCCTCTGACCGAGCCAAGGTGGCCTTCATCATTTCCCATCTTGAGGGGGATGCTTTGGCTTGGGTCAATCCGCTCTGGGAACGAGATGACCCGGTAGTTACCCAGCTTTCCGTGTTTTTGGATACATTTTGTCGAGTTTTTGACGAACCGGGCCGTTTAGCCTCTACCACTGAGGCTTTATTTAACCTAGGTCAAGGTTCTTTAACTGTGGGCCAGTATGCCATCCAGTTTAGGACTCTTTCTTCTGACTTAGGTTGGAATAATGAGGCCTTGGTGGGCGCTTTTTGGCGAGGCCTCTCAAGTCGGATAAAGGATGAGCTCGCGAGTCGTGACACCCCCACAGCTCTCGAGGATTTGATCTCTCTAGCGACGCGAATTGACCTCCGCTTTCAGGAGCGTGCCAGGGAGAGAAGGGCTTCTCGTCCACTTTCTTCTGTCCACAGGCCACCCAGTCCTCGACCTAGGAGTCTCCCGTCACCTCCGACACCCGAACCTATGCAGGTGGATCGCCTGAAGTTGTCCAATCAGCGTCGTAGGGGGAGGAGCCTCCACGGGCAGTGCTTCTACTGCGGTAGCGGTTCCCACCTCATCCGAACCTGTCCCGAGCATCCGGAAAACTTCTCCTCCTAGGCCAGGTAAGAGAGGCCTCCCTAGGTGCCCATGATACCTCTCTTCCTCTCACTTTGTTTTTCCTCTTGAATGTTGGTGGGCATTGGGCTTCTCTGGTGGCCTACGTGGACTCGGGTGCCGCCGGGAATTTCATCAGGCTAGAGGAGGTTAATAAGCTGTCCGTTCCCGTCAGGCCCTTGAAAAAAACGCAAATTCTTGCCTCCGTAGATGGTCGGCCCTTGCTTGAGACGGTTTCACTAGTTACTCATGAAGTGGTATTGCAGGTAGGGGCGCTGCACAAGGAGAGGATCACGTTTTACGTCCTAGCAGGCATTTCTCACCCTATCCTGCTTGGTCTTCCTTGGTTGCGGCTCCACGAGCCCATCTTAGATTGGCATAATGGTAACGTCTTGCGCTGTGGGGAGTCCTGTCGGGTTCGGTGTCTGCTGCCGGTGCGTCCAGTAGGTGACCCCCGTCCTTTGCCTGTTCCCCCAGGATTGCCTTCGGTGTACCATGATTTTTTGGATGCTTTTGACAAGAGGGAGGCGGAGACTCTCCCTCCTCACCGTCCCTATGACTGCCCCATCGAGCTCGTCCCAGGTACCACTCCACCTCGTGGGAGAATTTATCCCCTCTCTCCAGCTGAGACCCAGGCCATGTCTGAATACATCCAGGACAATTTGGCCAGGGGCTTCATTCGGAAATACTCATCCTCTGCTGGAGCAGGCTTCTTTCTCGTAAAGAAGAAGGATGGGTCCCTGCGGCCATACATCGATTATCGTGGCTTGAATCATATCACAGTGAAGAATAAGTATCCACTACCTCTCATCTCTGAACTTTTTGATCGCTTGAAGGGGGCGCGAGTATTTACCAAGCTTGATCTTCGAAGGGCCTATAACCTGGTTCGGATACGCTCTGGGGACGAGTGGATGACGGCGTTCAACACGCGGGACAGGCACTACGAGTATTTGGTTATGCCCTTTGGACTTTGCAACGCACCTGCAGTATTCCAAGAACTCGTAAATGATGTCTTCAGAGATCTTCTCTACACCTGTGTCGTAGTCTATCTAGATGACATCTTGGTCTTCTCTTCTGATCAGGCCACACATCGCCGAGACGTCCGTCAAGTCCTTCTACGTCTCAGAGAGAATCATCTCTTTGCCAAGTTAGAGAAATGTCTCTTTGAGCAAAAGTCCTTGCCTTTTCTTGGTTTTATCATTTCGGACTCGGGTCTGGAGATGGATCCTGAGAAAGTCTCGGCAGTTCTCAATTGGCCACGTCCTTCCGGAGTCAAGGCAATTCAGCGGTTTTTGGGTTTCGCCAATTATTATAGGCAATTTATCCCTCATTTCTCGTCTTTGGCCAAACCCATCTCGGCTCTTGTCCGCAAAGGGGCCGATCCCAACCACTGGCCAACCACTGAAGCAGAGGCGGCCTTTGCGGCCCTGAAATTAGAATTCGCCAAGTCTCCGGTACTTCATCACCTGGATGCCAGCAGGCCGTTTATCCTCGAGGTGGATGCATCCTCGGTGGGAGCTGGAGCAGTTCTTCTGCAGAAGTCTCCCTCGGGCCGCACTCTTACCTGCGGATTCTTCTCTAAGGCTTTCTCCGCTCCGGAATGTAACTATGCCGTTGGCGATAGAGAACTCTTGGCCATTAAGATGGCTCTTGAGGAATGGCGCCATCTTCTCGAGGATGCCCTCCATCCGTTCATCATTTTTACGGACCACAAAAATTTGGCCTATCTTCAGTCCGCCCAAAGGCTCAACCCTCGACAAGCCAGATGGTCATTATTTTTTGAAAGATTTGACTTTGAACTCCACTTCCGACCCGGGGAGAAAAACATCAAGGCAGAAGCTCTTTCATGGTCCTTCCAGTCGGTAGACAAGGAGGAGGGTCCAAACCATATCATTGACCCTGCCTAGGTCCTTACTGTGGCCCCAGTAAGGCTGGTCTCCCCACCTTCTGGTAAGACCTTTGTTCGGAGTGGAGATAGATTAAAGGTCCTATGTTGGAGTCACTCTTCAAAATTCTCTGGACATGCCGGAATTAGCAAGACTCTCTCGCTGGTCTCCCGCCATTACTGGTGGCCTTAGCTTCGTAGGGATGTTCAAGATTTCATCGCCTACTGTCCTTCTTGCGCCCGGAACAAGGTTCCCCGGCATGCTCCTGCAGGACTCCTGCAGCCGTTGCCAATGCCTGCAAACCCATGGACTCACATTGCCATGGACTTCGTCACTGACTTGCCTCCTTCGTCCAGATGTATGGTGATATTGGTGGTCGTGGATCGGTTCTCCAAGATGGCCCACTTCATTGCCCTACCTGGCCTACCTAACGCTTCCGAGTTGGCAAAGATCTTCGTGCTTCACATTTTTCGCCTTCATGGGTTTCCTCAACATATTGTCTCGGATCGAGGAGTTCAGTTTACGTCCCGTTTTTGGAGAGCTATCGGCGGATTACTAAAGATATCGCTAGATTTCTCCTCGGCCTATCACCCCCAGTCGAATGGTCAAGTCGAGCGAGTCAACCAAGCCTTAACATCCTATCTCCGACATTTCTCCAATGCTCACCAAGGCGACTGGGCCTCTCTCCTTCCTTGGGCGGAGTTCGCCTGCAACAACCATCCTAGTGAAGCCTCCTCCAAATCTCCCTTTTTTGTGGTTTTTGGTCAACACCCAGGCATTCCTCTTCCCGTGTCCCCCACCTCGGGTGTGCCGGCGGCAGATTCCTTGTCCGTGGACTTCTCTCAGATTTGGAGGGAGACCAAAGGGGCCCTTGAGAGTGCCAGCCTCAGAATGAAACATTATGCCGACAAGAGGCGGCTAGACGTTCCCCCCGTATCACCCTGGGGATAAGGTTTGGTTAGCTTCTCGGTATATCAGGTTGAAAATCCCCTCCTACAAGTTAGGTCCACGTTACATTGGTCCCTTTGAGGTCTTAAGTTGGATCAACAGCGTGGCCTACAAGTTGAGGTTACCCGCCTCACTTAAGATTCCCAACACCTTCCATGTGTCTCTCCTTAAACCAGCCGTGTTCAACCACTTTCATCCTGCACCCTCTCTAACCTCCCAACCACGTAGCTCAGATAACACCTTTGAGGTGAAGGATATTTTGGCTAGAAAGACTGTTAAAGGGAGAACTCTGTTTCAAGTTGATTGGAAAGGTTTTGGTCCCGAGGAGAGATCATGGGAACCCTCGGAGAATATTGATGCTCCCCACATCATGAGACGGTTCCTCTCCAACATTAAGAGGAGGGGGCGTAAAGAGGGGGGTACTGTCACAGCGCGGGGTCTTACGAGTCTTCCTGCGCGCGCTGTCCGGCGTGCTCCTGCCTCTCGGCGCGTCCCCGCACCCGGCCTCCGGCTCCCTCGGCACCGGGCTCCTGCCCACGGCGCTAAGCCTCCTGGGTAAGCTGACGCGCTAGGCCCCGCCCCCAATATGGCGGCACCGACCACTACATATGGCCGGCGTCAGCTCTGGTAAGATGCCTGATTATCTCATGCGGTGACGCTGTCCGCAGCTTCACCCTCTGTGTCCTCAGGCCCCTCTTGTCCTCTGTATTTGCTGCGTTTAGTACCGTGGTTCTGCCTGCCTAACCTCGGTCTGCCTTTTCTGTGCTCTGCCCTCCCTGTCTCCCTGGTGCTTTCCCTCCTCTGTCCTGCTTCCTACTTCCCTCTCCACGTTTCAGTTATTTGCTGTACAGCCTGTATTCATTTGTTTGCTTCTTTACATCTACCACCTCCGTTCCTGTGCACCCCTGGGCCCCCGGTTCCGCACCCACTGGTTTACTGCCTCACCCTGTACGCTGCCTTCTGTTCTCTTACCTCAGTCGTCCCTTTGGTTCTGGCTGTCGCGGCTCTATCCCCGGGAGGTCTGTCCCTAACACTCCCTGTATAGGGGGTGGTCCTCACCTGGGCACTCGCCTCTGGGGGCTCTGGAGCCGTGACCCAGAGGGTCCACTTCCAGGTACACCTTGACTTTTCTCGCCACACGGTAACAGATGCTAATTAGTGGACACACCTTGATTTAACATGTCCCTTTTGTCACATTATTTTCAGGGGTGCCATCATTTTTGTCCAGGCCTATTTCATGAGTTTTATTTGTTTTTTAATTCTGTGGAAGCATGGTTGAAAAGCAATGTCTGACTTCATTTGTTCATTTTCCTAGATTTTTTATTTATTATTACATTTGTCAGATTCGAGTTATTTCTGTGACCATTGTGGGTTTTTCTGTCATTAAACGAGGGGTACCAACAATTTTGACCATGTGTGTATGTTGGATACAGCTCTTGTCAGTGGAGACAGGTCTTGGGAGCTGTATGTCTTCAGTCTGCAGCCTGTACTGACACATTACTAGGACAGGCTGAAGTTTCAAATATATCAGGGACACATTTTATCTCATTGTCAGAGAATCCCTTTTAAAAATTCTGCATGGCTGATAGAGGTGTGTTTATGTACTTCATTTTTGTAGCAATTTTTTTCTGCCTCATAAATTAGAGTATGAATGAATGATTGCCCATTGAATAATAATACTATGGTATTATGCTGAACTTTAGAAATCAGGATGGACTTCATTCTAAAATCACAGCCTTGGGCACAAAGAGTGCTTGTTTCACATCTGGGTAATGCTAAGGTTAATCTATTCAATAGCCTATAAAGTACATACTAAGAGTGCAGACATGCTGTCACGCTCAGGTCAGGTGCAATGCGATCCTCGGAAGAGTAATATGGCCGTCTGACTGAACCCTAATTGACATTTCTATATTTGTTTTATTTTTTTATTTTTTTAATTATTTCATTAGCAATCAAAAATTATTGAATAAATAACTTGTGATTAATGATAAAATAACGAAAAATTTAAAAAATATGGTCATCAGTGGCAGACTAGTAAGATTATACTAAAAATTATGCTAAAAATGGTGTGATCGAGCGAAAACATCCAGCGAAAGGGGAATCCTGGAGATGTAAACAACTCATCAGAAAAAGATATGCCGTAATTTTTTTCTTATCAACAGTTGGGGCAAAAGAAAGCAAACTGCAGCTGAATGCAACTCATCATTACTTAACGTGAATAATGGGTTATAGCAGAACATATTTCAAGTACTATTGCTCTCTAATGAAAAAAAGACTCCAATGGGCAAAAGCTCATAAAATTGCATTCCTGAGCAGTAGAAAACATTGGTCAAATGAATCCAGATTTCTCTTACACCATGCTGATGGAATGGTAAGAATTTGGAACAAGCAACATAAGTCACTCAACCAGTCCTCTCAGTTGTCAACAGGTCAGGCTGTGGAGTAATGGTGTAGGGAATATAGGGCACACCCTTCGAAAACCTATGAATGCTCAGACGATAAACATTGTAGCCAGCATAGCCAGCCAGGTTGATTTCTTATTGGCGGCTGTTTATCTAATGGCAGCTTGTGGCAGAAGGACATTGCATGCCATGCCACTGTAGGGTCGGTGGGCCAGGCTGGGGGGTGGTCCCTCTGTATACCGCGCAGTAACGTACAGACACAAGCTGGAGGCAATTTCGGGTGCAACAGGTCCAAGTTTATTCTTTCTCTCGCCGTCCGCCAGACGTCCTCACAGCACACCGCACTTTTCTTCACAGCTCTCCAGTTACAGAACACATTGTGACACCATACTTTCTTCAGGGACGTATATATATATGTACCATCCCCTTTACACTCAGTGACGCTCTGACAGCTCCGTCACTGTGGCTGCCTTAGGCCTATACACTAACAGTAATTTTACCGGTCAAACGTCGTTCCAATACGGTGTCCCACACCCGGAGCCTCGTCTATACTGCAGTACTTGGTGTCAGGACCACCCCCCTGGTCTTTCCTTCTCCTCAATCCCCTGGTTAGGTTTTCCTCACAGTGCACCAACTGTCACAGTCTTCGTGCCACTTGAGCTCCCCCTGGGGACTGGAACTTTCTGGAACCCTCCTGTCAAATTTATAGCTTTCCTGGTTCCCTGTAACCCCGCCCCCATGACCAACGGCTTCTTAGCCCTAAGCTGATGTCAAGTCCTATGCTCACACTCCTCCCTGCCCTCTAATGGTCAACTCAAGGTACTGCACATCACCTACTTTCCTAGCTGTTTTCCCTTCTGAAATCTAACCAGTCAGTCGATCCATCAGGTTACCTTCCCAACACTCTCCCTTCCTTTGTCTATTGTCGCCCTCGACAATTGTCATCCCTGCCTTAGTCGTTCTGAAGCTTCTACTACCATCTGTTGTCGGACCAGTTGTTGGGCCAAACCCGCTATCCACGGGGGCCAAACCAAACCGGGAGCACCATGCTCTGAGCGACCTACTGCCACTCGCCAGCGCGCATGCCACATAACAACATCTTTCGAAACTGGGCTAGGTACACCTGGATTCTTTCCCTCCAGCGTGTACCTTCCCCTACTCTCCCCTTCTGTCACCTTCCACAATCCAGTACGCCATGATTGAGGCCTTACACCTACCAGATCATTACCAGCGCACGACTCCTTTCTGGGATGTCTGTGGTGTCAGGGACCTGACCTGGGATCCCTGTCCGGTTCAAATCTTCCATCTCTTTGTCTTTCTCTTGGTTACCATGATTGGGGACCTGACCTGGGATCCCTGTCCGGGTCAAATCTTCCATCTCTTTGTCTTTCTCTTGGTTACCAGTCATGGTCGGCGACTCGGTCTCCCAGACCCTCTCACTCATGGACCCATTCGGTCTCACGTTTCCTTTGGTCTCACAGACCTTCCCTTACCTGGACCGGTTGCATTTTCTTGTGCATATTATATATCAGGACAACTTTATAATATCACAAGTACCCCATTTTCTTGTTTTTTTTTCTTTTTCTATTGCTTTAAAACCATCACAAACAAAACAATAAAACATAACAGATTTTCGCCTTCGCTCTCTTCCTTTAACATGGACAATTCCTCTCTCCTTACATGCCCGCTTTGTCAGGCTTAACACACAAAAAAAAACTTCAATTTTTACATTAAACTTTTTTTCATTTAACTTGGACGCAAACTGTCCTTGTGATCTGCACAACGGTGCAACGGAGTCTCGAAAGTTCAAGCCACTTCCCAGTGGCCGGCAGCGAGGGGTCCCACAGCCATGGAGTTCCCGGGATGTAAGGCGTATCCTATGCGCCTTTGCTATGGGGGCTCGCGGTCCTCTGGCTCGGCGAGCACGGCTACTGCATAATAGCCGCGGGGGCAAAACTCCTTATAATAGGACATCAAGTCCCCCTCATGTAGAGCCCGGCCGT
Organism: Dendrobates tinctorius; assembly: GCF_039654945.1. Lineage (NCBI taxonomy): Eukaryota > Metazoa > Chordata > Amphibia > Anura > Dendrobatidae > Dendrobates > Dendrobates tinctorius. Next base: position 9,979,632 of record NW_027361683.1, read on the forward strand.
GGCGAATAGAAGCCACATTAATATAAACCTTCTGGCCGGTAGCCAGATTGCGTATGAACCCATACCCCTTGGGTATATTCGTGTACATTAGCCATCCCAAAGATCGTGTAACCGCCATGCCAGCCTCCCCCTTTGCATGGAGTAGGTTCCATACCTCCTGCTCCCTGACTTTCATCATTTTCACCACTTCTGCGACCCAAATGGAGGGTCCGGTGTGAGCCCGGGAGTCCGGTTGGCGGGACTTAGCCCGGGGGTGAAAACAGGGCGGAGGCGGCGGATGATTTCAGCGGCCCAGCAGCCGCTGGGGACGGGTGGCGGATAGGGACAGACAGGTTTTCTGGAGGTTGGGCAACAGGGCCTGACAAATAGGCCGCAGTCAGTTCCAATGCCGGCATATCCGCGGCCGCTGAGTGGACTGCATCCGGAGCTTCAGCCGGAGCCGTCACAACCAGAGTAACAGCTGGTTTCGGGGAGGATGTCATCACTTGCAGGGGGGACGCAACAGCGTCTTCTGGAAACAGGCTCCGCACCGGCGACACCGGGCGGGGTAGCTTGGGGCTGGGATTGGAGGGCCCACTCAGCTCCACATCGACAGTGGGGTCTTCCTTGGCCAGCCTTTCGGGATCACAGGAGGCTGCGTGCTGCGGCTGAGTGGTGGGGGCCGCTTGCGGAGCCGCTGGCTGAGCCGGGGGAACTCTCACCTTCCCCGGCGTCGCGGTCTCCGTCACATCTTTCCGCGGCTGCTCCCGCAGCTCCCGCTCTTCACTCCACCGTCCGGTGGGGCTGGCCTCCAGGCACAGAGGTTCTGCGGAGAAGCTCTCTGCTGGTATCTTTGGTGGCCGCTCCCGTGGGATCCGCCATGGCTCCGCTCCTCCACCTGAGATTGGACTGGCTGCTCGTGACTCCGAAATATAGATCTTCTGGCGAAGCTCGTCCTCTTGCCGCCATCGCCACTCCAGGCAGCCGATGCCTCGACAACCGCAGCGTCGCATCCCGTCCAGTGGGCAGCAATCGAATGGCGCCAAACAGCCGCAGACAATCTTTTCCTCTGTGCCACTCCCTCTGCTGGGTGGGGCAACGGCAGGCCTTTCCACCCACAGGTCAGGGTCCAGTATGTGGGAGCGTCGGCCTCCTGGTACATATTGCTGTCCCCAGGGGTACGTAGGAGGGGGTCCCAGCCCATTGGGAACAACGGCAAACACCTGGATCTCTCCTCTGTGCTGAAGCAGCACCGACATCTTGCTCTGAACCTGGTACCACCCTGGATCTTCGGCTAACAACGCAGTTACGCCACAGCACTCCCAATTTGTATTCCACAGGTTGGTAATTCGTAATCCACAGGTGTTTATATTCCAAACAGTACAGTCCAAGTCCGTTTCCATTCCTCAGAGGCAGGCCTGCCACAGAAGATATTGTTTTAGCGGCGTTGATCCTGCCAACTATGCCAAGTGTAGGGTCGTTGGGGCAGGCTGGGGTGTGGTCCCTCTGTATACCGCGCGGTAACGTACAGACACAAGCTGGAGGCAAGTTTCGGGTGCAACAGGTCCAAGTTTATTCTTTCTCTCGCCGTCCTCCAGATGGCCTCACAGCACACCGCACTTTTCTTTACAGCTCTCCAGTTACAGAACGCATTGTGACACCGTACTTTCTTCAGGGACGAATATATACGTACCATCCCCTTTACACTCAGTGACGCTCTGACAGCTCAGTCACTGTGGCTGCCTTAGGCCTATACACCAACAGTAATTTTACCGGTCAAACGTCGTCCCAATATGGTGTCCCACACCCGAAGCCTCGTCTATACTGCGGTACTTCATATCACGACCACCCCCCTGGTCTTTCCTTCTCCTCAGTCCCCTGGTTAGGTTTTCCTCACAGTGCACCAACTTTCACAGTCTTCTTGCCACTTGAGCTCCCCCTGGGGACAGGAGGAGCCTGGAACCCTGCTGTCAAATTTATAGCTTTCCCAGTTCCCTGTAACCCCGCCCCAATGACCAACGGTTTCTTAGCCCTAAGCTGATGTCAAGTCCTATGCTCACACTCCTCCCTGCCCTCTAATGGTCAACTCAAGGTACTGCACGTCACCTACACTTTCATAGCTGTTTTCCCTTCTGAAATCTAACCAGTCAGTCCGTCCATCAGGTCATCTTCCCTACACCACAAGGAGCCTAGATACGGGTAAAGTAATGGATTGGTTCCAGAGTCATAACAGAAAGTTTCAATGATTCCCCAGCTATTAAAGCTTGAGATCTCCATCCTATGGGACATCTCCTATATCAGGTAGAACTTACTGTACAAAACATGTCAATACCTCCTTGTAATTTGTAGTAGTCACATATAGCAAAATATAGCGGATTTCAAGAATAAGAGAAATCCGGATGATATAGAACACATAATGGGGCAGAGTTAGCGAAAAAATGCCAACAAAACTAAAGTGCATCGTCTATTGCAGGGATAACAAAGCTTTCCACGCAGACCTTCTTGCTAATCTCAGAAACTCAGTTGAATAAGATTTAAATATAACTGAAATGTCCATTTTGATTATATTATAGAGTTGATTATAACTGCCTTAAATACATAATTGAGGGCTCCAAGTAATAAAAATGTCATTGGATATATTTGATCTTTACTCTGTAGAATGCCTTGGTTTACACTTTAATAATTACTTGACCGAACTAAGTCCTTCACTAGCCCCCAAGGATCTGCGATGAAGTTTAGAATATGTTTAAAGCTTTAAATTATCAGTGTGTGGACAAACGCCAATAGGTGTCTCTGTAACATCACACCTGCCATCAGTGGAAAAAAATCCATATTTCTACAATGCGCAGCACAGTCCTACAGTTCATTTGTCTTCAGACAGAAAAACATCCACAGACTCAAGGAACAGTTTCCATCATGGGGTTCAAAATTAAACCTACAACTAATCATAAGGGGACAGTGTGACTTGGTGGTCACTGATCCATTGGCATCATGTTTAAAAATGTCTGCATTTGAATTTTAAGAGAGCTTCATGTACCGATGTACACATGTCCTCAAGCCATAATCTATACTTCAGCAAAACATCATTTATTTTTAAAGGCAGGAGTTATTTTAATGCACACTTGTGCACAGCACATTGCTTCAATGCAGAAGGATGAAAAACTATGAAAAACTATCCAGAATATATAGGAAAAAGTAGTCTTTTGACAATGGGTATGCTGATTAACTTGATAGCAAGTAATCTATCTATCTAATATCTACTATCTATCTATCTATCTATCTATCTATCTATCTATCTATCTCATATCTATCTATCCCATATCTATCTATCTATCCCATATCTATCTATCTATCTATCTATCTATCTATCGTGGTGTAGTAAACACTGAGTCCGCTAGGGGGTGCTGTGTGGATGTCCCAGGAGAAAGGATGAAAGGCAGAATACGTAATGGCCGTTATGTATCCCAAAGTGGGTGTTGCTTCAATGTATACGGGAGAAGTCACCAGGTAACTAGAGAGATGGGCTGGCCTGGTTACCTACAAACCCACCCAGGGATGTGTTTAAGAGTGTCATAATAAAGTATATGTGTGGCTGTGTGTAATAGGACCTTTAGTGAGGTCATTGCCATGTTATCACCTTTGGGTGTGGTTATGGACCATATAAGGTACTTGAGGTATGGTCACATGAGAGAGAGTGCATGGATCTGATTGGGCTATGTGGAAGGTCCCGGCAGGCCTATGTGGAGGAAGGTGTTCTACCTTCCCGAAGACCACGTGCTGAGGCTGCTGACCCGGGGAGGCCTATGTATATTGGCTGTATGTGAGGAGGGATAAGCCTCCTGTGTTTTGCTGAGGCTCCTGGACTGAGCCTGAAATCATGGACACTTATTCTTCCTTTCGCCTGTGCTAAAGGCTATTCCTTATTTTATGTGCTGGATGAATTTTTAAAGGAACATGCCTCCTGGTTGTCTCCCGTCGCACCTAAGCGAGTTGAATCCCTACAATTGGTGACAGACTGCGGGCAGCGGTTCAAAGAAGCACATGTTGCCGTACTGGCAGCTCTGAGCCAGGAGAGCAGACGGTCTGGAAAATCGTGAGTAATACTGACCGAGGTCAGAGAAAGTGACTGTGTTGATGTTTGTGGGATACCTCTGAGGAGAAGAGGCGTCCAGGAACCTGTGTGGCTGACACCAGCAGGTAATAGACAGGAGTCTGTGTTGTACTGACCGGGGTCAGTGATAAAGATTGTGTACCTAGAGGGTTCAGTGAGCAAGGTCCCGGAGGGTCAATGTTGGGAGGTAATGGGAGAAGAATCGGATCCCTGGAGCACGTGGTATGACCTTGGACCTGGTGAGGTGTGAGTGTTGGGCAGTCTCAGGAGGAGACGGATGTCCTGAAGCGCACCCGCTGAGCCCCTGGACCTGGTGAGGCCGGTGTGTTGGGAAACCCTGGGTGGAGGGTCGGCTCCCTGAATAGCATCCGGTGCGCCCTGTGTGTTGGACTGTCTCAGGCAGAGACGGATCGTCCTGAATAGCACACAGACAGGACACGTGAGTTTTTTTTGTGGTGTGCTTTTTTTTCTTCTTTTCTCAACTCAGCCTGTGGTGCTCAGTGGGAGTCAAGAAGGTGACAAGCGGCTTCCTGTAACTCGGCGGGGTTACGAAGGGGACAAGCGGGTTCCGGTAACTCGGCGGGGTTACGAAGGGGACAAGCGACTTCCGGTAACTCGGCGGGGTTACGAAGATGACAGTAGCTGCTGTGTGTGAACAGCAACCGGTGGTGCTGGTGATTTGTGACAGCAGGAGTTGTGGCAGCGCCAGAAGGAACTGGTGTGGTGTCGTGCTTAAAGGGCCAGTACCAGTCCAAAAAGACATAAACTGTACTGTGTGAACTGTGGCATAAGAAGTTCTGCAGAACGGTCATGGGGAAATCCCAAAAGGGGGCGGTGGCCCAAATCGGGGTGGTAGCCAAAAAAGGGGTGGAGTCCCAAAAGGGGACGGTGACCCAAACTGGAGTGGCAACCCCAAAAGGGGTGGAGTCCCAGAAGGGGGCGGTGACCCAAATTGGAGTGGTAGCCCAAAAGGGGGTGGAGTCCCAGAAGGGGGTGGTGACCCAAATTTGCAATTTTAACCCAAAAGGGGGTGGAGTCCCAGGAGGGGGCAGCGACCCAAATTGGGGTGGTTCAGGAATTGACAGCACTGGTTGCCTCAGTGGGTATGTCTGGGGAATGGCAGTGTGTCTGTATGAGTTTTGAGGAGTGCGGCATGTATTTTCCGGATAATGATGGGCCACAGGTGTGTACCGTGATGCTGCACCGGGAAGGAGTCTCTGGTAGACTGGACGACTCAGAGAGTCAGGTGACTCTGACAGGAACTCCGCTCGTTTTATCTCTGACCGAGAAAAACGCCAGGGTTCGCTGTAAACATGGGATCACAGTGAACTATGCAGTAGACCGAGTAATGTTTGAGGGGACCAAAGGTGGTGTGTGCAAAGGGGCGGATACCACGAGACTTAGTCTATGCCTTGGAGAGGGGCTGGAACTTTGTGTTGTTTGATGACATATGGTCGGACGATGGAGACGTTTCGACTGTGGGGCCAGCGGACGCTCAGACGGTGACGCCTCCTAAAGTGGACAGGTCAGAAGTAAAACTGACTGGGAAAAGAAGTACATCTGCCCAACTGACGGACCTGACGTCTCGTGACAAGACAGATGGTGGGCTGGGAGATGAGGTGACTGGAGTGGACACACGGTCAGAGGGTAACTGGAGGGTTGACTCGGATGATCGGCGTGACTCAGACTCTAGGGGTGACTGTGGCTCTGAGAGAGAAAGGGAGCACAGACTGGATGAGCTAGAGAAAGAAGTCTTCGAGCCCAAAGGTCACCTGGCATCGTGGCAAGGTCTGAATAAGTCCCTCAGAGAAGAGGTAGCAGTACTAACAGAAACTGTAAGAGGTCTTCTGCAGGAGAAGAAGTGGGACGAAGACTTGCAGCGGCCAGGCCTGAGTAAGGAACAGTGTGAAGACAAAAAGAAACTGAAAAGTATGGAAGCAGAGGTGATTCGTTTGCAGATGGAGCTTTCTGCTGCAGAGTGTGCTAAAAGACAAGCACAGCAGGAAAAAGATGAACTGGCTGATGTGATTGCCAACAACAGAGGTTAAAGTGCTCTGGCTTTGTAAGAAAAGAGGCGGTTAGAGTCTCGCATTGTTCAGCTTGAAGAAGAAGTGGAGGAAGAACACGGCAACGTTGTATTAGCCAATGACAAGCTAAGAAAGGACACACTTCAGGTTGACCAGATGGATGCTGATCTGAAGATAGAACGTAGTAATGCTCAGAAGTATGAGATTGCCCGTCAGCAATTAGTTTGCCAGAATAAGGACTTAGAAGCAAAGGTTGCACTACTGGAGGAACAGCTTGATGCAGAAATTAAAGTGCGACAATCTTCTAGCAAACAAGTATGTCATACGGATAAAAAACTGAAGGTTGTACTAAGGCAAATGGATGATGAAAGGCATAATTCTGAGCAGTACCAAGACCTGGCGGAGAGAAATGATGTGTGTCTGAGGCTGGTTTCACATTTGCGTTTTTTAGCGCTGGAAAAAAACGCATACCTGCACATGCGTTTTTTCCCCTATATTTAACATGGGTGCGCATACCTGCGCGCTGGTAAGCGCATGTATGCGATTTTCATGCGCTGCGTTTTTTTGGGGTGAGCGTTTGGATTTTCCAGACGCAGCATGTTGCATTTTTTGGCCCTGCAAAAAAGCGCATGCGCACATATGCACACGTTTTGCGCTAAAAATGGCCATTATAGCCTATGGATGCGCATACATGCGCACTGGCATGCTCATGTATGCGTTTTTTTGCACATGCGTTTTTTTTTTTTAACCATGGAATTTAGGGGTTTAGGGTTAGGGTTAGGGTCAGGGTCAGGGTTAGGGTTGGGGTTAGGGTTAGGGTCAGGGTTAGGGTTAAGTATGGTTTGGTTAAGGGTTAGGGTCAGGGTTAGGGTTAGGGTTAGGGTCAGGGTTAGGGTTAAGTATGGTTTGGTTAAGGGTCAGGGTCAGGGTTAGGGTTGGGGTTAGGGTCAGGGTTAGGGTTAAGTATGGTTTGGTTAAGGGTTAGGGTCAGGGTTAGGGTTAGGGTTAGGGTTAGGGTCAGGGTTAGGGTTAAGTATGGTTTGGTTAAGGGTTAGGGTCAGGGTTAGGGTTGGGGTTAGGGTCAGGGTTAGGGTTAAGTATGGTTTGGTTAAGGGTTAGGGTCAGGGTTAGGGTTAGGGTTAGGGTCAGGGTTAGGGTTAGGGTTAGGGTTAGGGTTAGGGTCAGGGTTAGGGTTAGTAAAGTCATGGTTTGGGTTAGTGTGAGGGGCCAACTAATGTTGTAAAAAAACGCAAACGCGGTAAAAACGCACTAAAAACGCATACAAACGCATAAAAACGCTGCGTTTTTTTCATGCATGCTCATAAAAATGCTTGAAAAAAACGCAGCAGTTGTATGCTTTTGTATGCGTTTTTTCAATGCGTTTTTTTGCGGGAAAAACGCGCTGCAAAAAAAAGCAAGTGTGAAACTAGCCTGAAACAGTTGAAACGCCAGGTGGAAGAAGCAGAGAAAGAGGCTCAATGTGCCAATACGTTGCACCATAGATTACAGTGTGAACTGGAGGTTGCTACAGAGACAGCAGATGCAAAGAACTGTGAGGTTAATGCACTGAAAAGTAAAGTTAGATGTGGTGTGGTACCATTTGTTACAAAACGCTTAGATAGAGAAAGGATGGTGACTAACCAGTGTCTGACGACGCAGACAGACCGTGACTGGAGGGTTAAAGCCAATGACCGATATTCTGACCGCTGGAGGCGGGGGAGATCTAACGTAGGAACGAGGCTGTATGACAGATGGAGATGGTTCTCTCGAGACCCTGATGTGATGTTATGTGTTCAACCCCACAAGTTTGAACAGAGGGGGGAGGTATGTGGTATAATAACCATAGAGTCCACTAGGGTGTGCTGTGTGGATGTCCCAGGAGAAAGGATGAATGGCAGAATACGGAATGGCCGTTATGTATCCCAAAGTGGGTGGCTTTGGGATGGAGACTTATGTTTTGTTCAGCATTGATATTGCTGAGGTGTTGCTTCAATGTATAAGGGAGAAGTCTCCAGGTAACTAAAGAGATGGGCAGGCCTGGTTACCTACAAACCCTCCCAGGGGTGTGTTTAAGAGTGTCATAATAAAGTATATGTGTGGCTGTGTGTAATAGGACCTTTAGTGAGGTCATAGCCATGTGATCACCTGTGGGTGTGGTTATGGACTATATAAGGTACCTGAGGTCCGGTCACATGATAGAGAGTGCATGGATCTGATTGGGCCATGTGGAAGGTCCCATCAGGCCTATGTGGAGGAAGGTGTGCTACCTTCCCGAAGACCACGTGCTGAGGCTGCTGACCCGGGGAGGCCTATATATATTGGCTGTATGTGAGCAGGGATAAGCCTCCTGTGTTTTGCTGAGGCTCCAGGACTGAGCCTGAAATCATGGACACTTATACTTGCATTCGCCTGAGCTAAAGGCTATTCCTTATGTTATGTGCTGGTTTATGGGTTATGGAGCAATAAACCCTATGAACTTTTAAAGGAATGTGCCTCCTGGTTGTCTCCCGTCGCACCTAAGTGAGTTGAATCCCTACACTATCTACCTATCTATCTAATATTTATCTATCTATCTATCTAATATCTATTATCTATATATTGTCTATTATATATTATTTATGTATCTATCTAATATCTATTATCTATTATATATATTTATCTATCTAATATCTATAACTTAAATATTATCTATATATTATTTATCTATCTATCGAACGATCGATCTATCTATATTTATCCATCTATCTCATATCTATCTATCTATCTATCTATCTATCTATCTATCTATCTATCTATCTATCTATCTATCTATCTATCTCTATCCATCTAGCTCATATCTATCTATCTATCTATCTATCTATCTATCTATCTATCTATCTATCTATCTATCTCATATGTATCTATCTATCTATCTATATCTATTTAGCTATCTGTCTGAGTGCAAACTAGAATCATATGTTACTATATCGAAATGAAATTTTGAAATTTAGATTGTCATATTTTTTTTTATAAATGTTCGCTTTTATTGCTTTATTTCCTGGTTACTATCTATATTAAGAAAAAATTGAAATCCCACAGATTTTAGTCTGGTCTGAGCTCCATAATAGACTGACACTTCCTGTTCTGCAAAGATCACTTTTTAGCAGTTTCATCATCATCATCATGGGCAGGACTATCATGCCTGATTACAGCTATATCTACATAACACAGGATCCACCATTTACAAAAGTGCTAATCATACCTTCCATACCTTCTGCACAATTCACAGAATATCTAAAACCTCTCCAGCAGAAGTCAATGAACATGTCTAATCTATTGCCTTGCATGTATGTCTATGTGACCAAGTATTGGTGTAAAGTATTCATTTAAATGCTGTTTAGAGCCGACAAGGCAAGATGGCAGCATTATAATCATGCATAGAAAATACAAAATAAAAAACCTACTAGCAGAAAGTAAAACAAATGAAAGGAAATGACTATGTAACCCAATCTAGTTTTAATCAGCTACTTAAAATCTTGTCATTCACCATGACTGCGCTCTGATATATAAAGGAATGTTAGATGAAAACTTAGCAGCACCTGAATATTAAGCTCTCAAACACTATCCCCAATTCACATTGGGCAGCAAGAAGAAAATCTCCTTTTCATCAATCTTTAACCAGTCCTTCCATTTCCCTGGAAGCCCTTCCAGCATTTCTCAGACTCATTTCACAGTCTTCTATTACTTTTTACTTCAAACTCCATTCCTGATGGATCGAGGAGGGGTGAAACAACCGCTTTTAACTGAGCAGTAATCTATTCTGCTATACAATGGCTGGCCTTTTAACTCTTTCAATCCAGCTTTTTGCCCGAGGCCTTCAATGCATTACTGTCTAACAGCATTGAGTTTATACACCGCAATATTGAAATTGAATGCATTCAAAATTAACAGGTTACCTGGCTTTCAGGCTTGTGTTCTGGATTTCCTCTGTAAACTTCACAAGCAAAATATGGTTTTAATTTTTATTTGCTTCCAACCAGTAATATCATAAGAAAATAAAGCAAATATGGATGTAACAATCATTATTATCAAATACATATTGCTTTGTTTTACTTCCCTAGCTAAAATGAAAATACCATGTCTTCATGACCAAGAAAAAAAAATCTGTAATTGCCTTTTCTAAAACCATTTTAGTCCATACTGACCACAACTGTATCGTTAGCATGTCTGCAACCAATGCCACTGCTGCAGCTATGAAAATACAACTCCTAGCATGCTCTGACAGCCACCTGACAGACAGACCACCACTGCTAAAGGGAAACTGTCACCCCTAGGACGTTTTTAAGTTAAAGAGCCACCTTCAGCAGCACTAAGGCTGCACTCTGTGAAGGTGGCTCTTCTGTTTCTGACCCCTAGTAACGTTGAAATATCAACTTTTAGAAACTTCTGTAAAGCATCTGGGGGTTCAAGGTGCTCAATACACATCTATATAAGTTCCCTGAGGGTCTAGTTTCCAAACTGGTGTCACTTGTGAGGGGTTTCCACTGTTTAGGCACATTAGGCGCTCTCCAATGTGACATGGGTCCGCTAATTATTTTAGCAAATTTTTCATTCAAAACGTCAAATCATGCTCCTTCCCATCTAAACTTTACAGTGCACCCAAACAGTAGTTTTCCCCCACATATGTGGAATCGGAGTACTTAGGAGAAATTGCACAATAAATTGTATTGTTCAATTTCTCCTGTTTCCCATGTGAAAATGAAAATTTTGGGGTAAAAAAATTTGGGGGGGAAAATGTGATTTTTTTTATTTTCCCAGCTCAATGTAATAAACTTCTTTGAAGCTGTTGATTTTTTCCTGTTACCCTTGCAAAAAAAAGTAACATTTTTGTGACAAAAAGTTAGTTCATTTTTTTCTTCCACATTCCAAAAATTCCTGTGAAGCACCTGAAGGGTTAATATTATTGAATGTAATTTGAGCACCTTGAGGGGTGCACTTCTTAGAATAGTTTAACTTTTAACTATTTTCTGCCATTTAGACCCCTCAAAGTCACTTCTAATGTGATGTGGTCCCTAAAAAAATGGTTTTCAAAAATTTTGTTGGAAAAATGAACAATTGACCGTCAAATTTTAAACCTTATATAACTTCCAAACTAAAAAAAAAATGTTTAAAAAATTGTGCTGATGTAAAGTTGACATGTGGGAAATGTTATATATTAACAGTTTTGTGTGATATAACTGTCTGATCTAATGGCATAAAAATTAAAATTTGAAAATTTCTAAATTTTCAAAATTTTTGCAAAAATTTCCATTTTTTTTAACAAATAAATGCAAGCCATATCGAAGAAATTTTATGACATTCATAAAGTCCAATATGCCAAGAAAAACAGTCTCAGAATCAGTGGGATCCTTTAAAGCTTTCCAGAGTTATTACCACATAAATTGACACTGGTCAGAATTGTAAAATTTGACTTGGTCATAAAAGTGAAAACAGGTGTGAAGGGTTAAAGCCTGCTGTGAGTTATAGCTGTGATGACATAGGTTTGTGACTCCTGCTACATTTCTAAGTTGTAAAAGTACATTTTTGGCAATGCTGATGCTGATTTGATGGGGACAAGGCTAACTTGAGGTGGCATGAGGGCATGTCTGCAGCCCCAAATTCTGTATGAACCCTTGAGATAACTTAGCTAGATATTTAGTTGCTTGACATGCCTGGAAAAAGATTGATGTTTCCACCAGCGCTCCAGAAACCACCACCGATGTATGGCTTCCTCTCTTTTATTAGCATTGAAGTTGTGGCATCTCACATAGAGGCCACACGTCTGCTGAGCTTTGCTGCTGCAGATTAGAGATGAGTAAAGCATTTTTCCTAAAAATTGTTGAAGCTTGGCCAAAGTTTGGTAAATCATCACATTTCCACTAAGTGTTCTTTCAGATGTCAGTGTTTCCAGTAGCAGCACACGTACACACTAATAACACACAGATGATATCCATGTATCATCAGTGTGACACATACCAGCACCAAGGAATCAGCGGTACTTTTCGTGCTTTTCCTCGGCGCTGGGTGCTAAAGACAGCTCAGATCACTGTCCCCTGGTAACATTGCAATCAGCGCTAGCAAAGGACAATAAAGTAAGAGCAGGCAGAGGCTGATGGGAGTATTCATCATCCGCCACCTGCGCTTTAAATAAGTAAATAAAAATAAATTTTCCTGTTTTTTTTATAACCAGCAGGGCAAAACCGTCAGCTGTGATCTGCAACCTCAGCTTTCAGCTTTAGCAAGGTTGGTTATCAAGAATAGAGGGGTCCCCATGCCATATTTTTAAATAAATAATTTTAAAAAATGGTGCAGAGTCCCCCCCATTTTTGAAAACCAGCCATGCTAAAGCAGACAGCTGGGATCTGGAATTCTCAAACTGGTGAGGGGCCATGGATATTTCCCCCCCATCCTAAAAATAGTGAGCCGCAGCCAACCCAGAAAAGGCACATTTATTAGAGGTGCAAATTCTGGTGCTTTTCCCAGCTCTTCCCACTAGCCCTGGTGTAGTGGCAAGTGGGGTGATAGTTTATAGGGTTGATGTCACTTTTAGATTGTTAGGTGACATCAAACCCAGAGATTAGTAGTGGAGATGAGTCTACCAGACACCCCCAATACTATCCCTATAGCTGAGTTGGGTCATCCTTTGCCATCTCTAAAAAAACTGAAGCTAGGCAACCCCTGCAAACTGCATATTTGTGAACAGTGCTGACCACAACCATGTGGGCTGAGGATGTAGTGCTTGTCGTGGTTGAATTACTTTGTGTCTGTATGGGAAGCTGCAATGTAACCTCCTTTTCTTCCTCCACCTGATCTGCTGAGCTACTCAGCTGTGTACCTCTGGGTTCACAACAAGTGGGATCTACAACTTCATCATCATTCTCTCTGTTCTCACACTCCTCACCCTGAGAGTCACCCAACTCTTCTTCCTGCTCTGACACCACAGTACAGTCTGCGTGCACCTCTGGTATCTGAGACTCATCAGGATCACCTCCATCCCTGGTGGTTAATGTCTGGTGACAAGGGACTGGATCCTGCTCAGACCCTACTTCGCCCGGCCTGGGATCCAACATGAAAAAATGTTGGCCATTGGTGTAGATGCTTTCCTCCTCTGGATTACGTGAATCTTTGGAGCAGACCTCTGATGACCATTTTATAGAATTTGTGAAAAGCTCTGCAGAATGACCTATCTGTGGTTGCCCATAGTCAGTTGGGCATTTGTAATTTTGTGATGTTTGGGGAAACAAGGGTGATTGGGGTGCCACCTCTAAAGATTGTACTGTGTGTTGCTAAGGTGAAGGAAGAGTAGGAGAGGCCACTTGATGCAGCGCTTGTCATCCACCGCAGCACATGCTCTTTCTCAGTTTCATCTACAAGGTGTACCGCTGTGAGGCTGCCAAAGAAAGGGAGTGGAGTAGCCTGTCCAGTAATACATGTTGTCACTGGTCTTAGGATAAGACAAGACAGTGTTTGTTCAGTTGAGCTTTCATTACTATTAGCACCTAACCGACGTACATGTTGAACACCAAGCCTATTCCCCCTTCCACCACTACCTCGCTTTTTCCCACTCATGTTGCATGTACCCTTCCCCTCTTGTAACCTGCTGCTTTACAACCTTAAGGCCCCTTCTCACATAGCAAGATTGCTAGCGAGATCACTGATGCGTCACCGATTTTGTGATGCAACAGCGCTCTCGCCAGAGATCTCGCTACATGTAACACATAGAAGCGACCGGCCCCCCTGCTGGATATCGCTGATCATGCTCGAATGTCCTGGGCCATTTTTTCATTGTCGGCGTCCCGCTGGCCAGCATGCATTGCTGTGTTTGATGCCGACGAGCGACCTCGTTGGCGACGCAGAACTCAGGGATGCAGGCTGGAATCGTTCAGAATAGCTGCTGTGTGACAACGCACCAGCGATCCTTACCAGGTCGTATTGTTGTCGGGATCGCTGGTGCGTCGTTGAAGAGATCTGCCTGTTTGGCAACTTACTTTTGACCATGTAGTGACTCACCAGCGATCCCTACCAGGTTGCATCGTTGTCGGGATCGCTGGTGCGTAGCTATGTGAAACGGGACCCTTAGGCAGACACTTGTCAGTGTAACAACCCTGCTGGCATCACTGCATGGCCTCCCATCCCCCGCGCAGCAACTTACTTTCTCCTTCAAACCATGCTGTGAAATCTGTCTGTTGCCAGCCCTGAGCTCCATGTGCTATGCCTCTTGTTTTCCTGCTTGCTCTCCATGTTTCCTGACTGTGTGTATAGGGGGGCGGTGCCTGAACTCTCTGGTTCTTATGCAGTCTGGGTGCACCTGGGTAATCTGTCCCTGACCAACCACCTGGAGCCCTTGACTATTTAGTTTCGCCACTCCCACTGAAACATTATCTGAGCAATGTCTATACTTAGTTAGTATCTCGCTGCTGAGGAAGCCAGGCCCTGTTCTGTGTGTCTCCTTCTCTGGAGGATTACTCTAGTCTTGCTTTGTACCCTGTCTGCCTGCCAGGAGGCTGAATATCCTGGCCCTTGAGTCTTGTTCCCTGTACCTTGTCCATACTCTGTCTGCCTGCCAGGAGGCAGAAAATCCTGGTCCTAGTGTCTTTGTCCCTGTGCCTCTGTCTGAACTCAGTCTTACCTCTGTCTGTCAGTCTCCTTGTTTGTGGTTCCTTCCCTGCCGTGTCTTTCCTTGTGTCCTCTTTATCTGTGCATCTGCACTCTAGCCGCTCTGTCTGCACGGCTCCCTAGCCGCTCTGCCTGCTCCGCACTCCTGCGGCTCTGCCTGCTCCGCTCTCATGTGGCTCCGCCTGCTCCGCTCTCCTGCGGCTCCGCCTGCTCCGCACTCCTGCGGCTCCGCCTGCTCCGCACTCCTGCGGCTCTGTCTACCTGCACCTCCTGTGTGAACAGGCCCAAACCTGTTCCTTCATACTCCATTCCTTCCTGTCTATATCCATACCTGTACCTCCTGTGTGAACAGGTCCAGATCCTGTTCCAGCATACACCACTCCCTCCTGCCTACACCTCCTGTGTGAACAGGCCCAAACCTGTTCCTTCATATTCCATTCCTTCCTGCCTAGATCCATACCTGTACCTCCTGTGTGAACAGGTCCAGATCCTGTTCTAGCATACACCACTCCCTCCTGCCTACACCTGCTGTGTGAACAGGTCCCTACCTGCTCCTTCTCATACCACGCCAATCTGTCCTGTGTCTCCAAGCCGTGCCCGCCTGTCCTGTGTCTCCAAGCCGTGCCCGCCTGTCCTGTGTCTCCAAGCCGTGCCCGCCTGTCTGGTGTCTCCAAGCCGTGCCCGCCTGTCCTGTGTCTCCAAGCCGTGCCCACCTGCCCTGTGTCTCAGCCGTGCCTGTCGTGTCCACCTGCCTGCCAGTCTATAGCCTCTGTCAAGGTGTCCTGTTCCCGAGTGGGATCAGCAGCCACAGCCAGACACCACCCTGGAGTGGCACCCAGCAGCTACCTGCCGCACAAGCCTGACCTCACCATCAGAGGCTCCAGTGAAGACCAAGGAAGCTGCCGTAGTTACGCCCCTTCCAGGGTAGTCTGGTTTGTGGCACAGTGGGGCCACAACCCCCCGGCTTGCGCCATTCAGCCAAGGCGCGAGCGTGACAGTTTGCTCAGGCCATGGTCCCCGCTGAGTCCCATGTCCTTTCGCCCTCGGAGCAAGATGAACTTTTTTGCCAGTATGGGCAACCAAATAAATTTACCCGGTCTGAAGCCCAATCCTTCACTGCTCCACCCACCATTGTGGTCTCCAATAGACTGTTTGCTCAACTAGAGGCTGGCACACCTAAAGTTGAACCTCCCTCGGACCCGCCAAGATATGATGGGGACCCCAAGCAGTGTCGTGCCTTTATGGAGCAGTGCCTACGCTATTTTCAATGGCATGCTCCCTACTTCGCCAGCGATCGGGTAAAGGTAGGATTACTAATGTCCTACCTAACATTAGATGCGATGCAGTGGCTCAACCCCCTTTGGGAAGCAGGGGATCCCATCACTTCGAGCTTACCGGCCTTCCTGGTGGCCTTCTGCAAAGCCTTTGACAAGCCTAGTACAGTGTCTACTGAAAAGTCTTCCCCTCCTAGCTTCCAGGAACGGATCGGACGAAAGAGACCTGTGGCCAATTCATCTTCTCCGTCTGTGACCGTCCATGACCCATCTGTTCCTCAGCCTGCCAAGGCAGCCCCCCATGCAAGATCCAAGAGGTCTAAGAAAAAGGGGCTGGCTAGGTTGTCGCCAGAGGCCAGTCCTGAGAAGGAACATCCTGATGGTCTCAGCCCTGTGAAGCCAAAGCTCCAGAACCTTGGGCCAGTAGGAGAGACTGCCCTTGGTGAGAGTACCTCCTCGCTACTAAAGTCTGTGACTCTTCCGGTGCCTTGTGGGAGTTTCGGCCGTGCAGATGTATGCAAGCTACAAGCCAGACGAAGTCTGTGCATGGTTCCTGCTCCACCGCTCCAGAATCCATGCAGGGGGTTTGGTGATGGCCGAGCCCTACTTGTGAACAGTCCAGCATTGAGGGGTCAACTACAGCTCCTAAT
Organism: Dendrobates tinctorius; assembly: GCF_039654945.1. Lineage (NCBI taxonomy): Eukaryota > Metazoa > Chordata > Amphibia > Anura > Dendrobatidae > Dendrobates > Dendrobates tinctorius. The sequence continues at coordinate 9,996,307 of NW_027361683.1, forward strand.
CAGAGCATTATACACAGAGACATGTGTCTTCCACCTGCTGACCAACTTGCCCACCGGTCGTTTTGAGCCGGGCACTCTATTGCCCCTTCCGGTCCAAAGACCCAGCATGGTGCTATATTTAGATCTGCCTAGCCAACATAGGTGTCTAGTTCCATTACTGCAAGGTCAGTCTTCTGTATCGTCTCCTTCTCCACCTGATCTGCCGGCTATCAAGCCATGGTGTACTGACGTCACTGGAGAAAAGAAAACAGTGGCGCCCTCTCCGTACACCTCCGGTGACCATACCAGTGACCAGTCCTCAGGAACATCCCTGACACTTGATAGTCTTCCCCAGGATAATGGGCTGAAGATTGATCCTGAGTGGATGCCCTCGGCTCCTCTATGGCCAGTGGGTGAAGGTCCCAGGATTAAGCAGTACTCGTTCGCCAACTTGAAAGAAGTGGCCCAGTCTGTTCCGGGTAACAGGCGGAGGTGGCTCCCCGTATGTATGCCTCCAACTTCCATGTGGCAGGTGGATGAAGAGGTGAGAACAGTGGCCTATGCATCTCTGTTTTTTACCCGTCTGGAGGAGGTCAAATTTTCTTTGGATATCGGGCTGAAGTTGGACTCGGTAAAGGTCTCTTCGGTTTCCAGCTGGCCGGCTGATGTAGGGGTCAAGTCTGAGGCTTCCAGGTCCCTGCTTTCTTCCACTCAGGAGGAAGAGATCCAAGTCCTTATACCCTCGGTGTTGGAAGCTGACTCCATCGGGCACCAAGAAGCTTGGCACTCTGGGATTCCTGATGGCACACATATTCCACCCTACGTGAAGGATGTCATGTCAACCTTGACTGTGTGTGGTCCCTTACTCCTTCTTCAGGTCATTCTGGCAGGCTTGAGGAAGAGGGGCCGTAAAGGGGGGGTAATGTAACAACCCTGCTGGCATCACTGCATGGCCTCCCATCCCCCGCGCACCAACTTACTTTCTCCTTCAAACCATGCTGTGAAATCTGTCTGTTGCCAGCCCTGAGCTTCATGTGCTATGCCTCTTGTTTTCCTGCTTGCTCTCCATGTTTCCTGACTGTGTGTATAGGGGGGCGGCGCCTGAACTCTCTGGTTCTTATGCAGTCTGGGTGCACCTGGGTAATCTCTCCCTGACCAACCACCTGGAGCCCTTGACTATTTAGTTTCGCCACTCCCACTGAAACATTGCCTGAGCAATGTCTATACTCAGTTAGTATCTCGCTGCTGAGGAAGCCAGGCCCTGTTCTGTGTGTCTCCTTCTCTGGAGGATTACTCTAGTCTTGCTTTGTACCCTGTCTGCCTGCCAGGAGGCTGAATATCCTGGCCCTTGAGTCTTGTTCCCTGTACCTTGTCCGTACTCTGTCTGCCTGCCAGGAGGCAGAAAATCCTGGTCCTAGTGTCTCTGTCCCTGTGCCTCTGTCTGAACTCAGTCTTACCTCTGTCTGTCAGTCTCCTTGTTTGTGGTTCCTTCCCTGCCGTGTCTTTCCTTGTGTCCTCTTTATCTGTGCATCTGCACTCTAGCCGCTCTGTCTGCACGGCTCCCTAGCCGCTCTGCCTGCTCCGCACTCCTGCGGCTCCGCCTGCTCCGCACTCCTGCGGCTCCGCCTGCTCCACACACCTGCGGCTCCACCTGCTCCGCTCTCCTGCGGCTCCGCCTGCTCCGCTCTCCTGCGGCTCCGCCTGCTCCGCACTCCTGCGGCTCCGCCTGCTCCGCACTCCTGCGGCTCTGTCTACCTGCACCTCCTGTGTGAACAGGCCCAAACCTGTTCCTTCATACTCCATTCCTTCCTGCCTATATCCATACCTGTACCTCCTGTGTGAACAGGTCCAGATCCTGTTCCAGCATACACCACTCCCTCCTGCCTACACCTCCTGTGTGAACAGGCCCAAACCTGTTCCTTCATATTCCATTCCTTCCTGCCTAGATCCATACCTGTACCTCCTGTGTGAACAGGTCCAGATCCTGTTCCAGCATACACCACTCCCTCCTGCCTACACCTGCTGTGTGAACAGGTCCCTACCTGCTCCTTCTCATACCACGCCAATCTGTCCTGTGTCTCCAAGCCGTGCCCGCCTGTCCTGTGTCTCCAAGCCGTGCCCGCCTGTCCTGTGTCTCCAAGCCGTGCCCGCCTGTCCGGTGTCTCCAAGCCGTGCCCGCCTGTCCTGTGTCTCCAAGCCGTGCCCGCCTGCCCTGTGTCTCAGCCGTGCCTGTCGTGTCCACCTGCCTGCCTGTCTATAGCCTCTGTCAAGGTGTCCTGTTCCCGAGTGGGATCAGCAGCCACAGCCAGACACCACCCTGGAGTGGCACCCGGCAGCTACCTGCCGCACAAGCCTGACCTCACCATCAGAGGCTCCAGTGAAGACCAAGGAAGCTGCCGTAGTTACGCCCCTTCCAGGGTAGTCTGGTTTGTGGCACAGTGGGGCCACAACCCCCCGGTTCTCGCCATTCAGCCAAGGCGCGAGCGTGACAGTCAGTCACCTGTCACTAAATGAACAATCACTATTTATTTTCTTTGATAGTGTGCCTGAACAACACTGTATACTAACGATTTTTAAGTGGATGTCTAGTCTTCTGATTTCTCAATTAAACCCATTTTTTCACAAATGATTTGGATTAGCAAATTGAGCCTCCTGGCTGCACCTCAATATTAGGCCTAATGATTTTAAAGTGGAAATCTGGTCTTCTGATTTGTTACTTAAACACAATTTTATCACAAGCGATTTGGATTAGCAAATGGGGCCTCCTGAGAGGGCACAACCTATGTAGATGCTGGAAGATCGATATCACTGAGGACAAGATCCTATCTAGCTAACTGGCAAGTTCACTTGAAGAACTATCAGGAGCGGCTTATCTGCATTGTGACACTGAGAATATCACATCAGAAAAACAAGATGTCCTCTTGCTATATCACCAGGGACTTAAGACTTTGGCAGCCAATCACAGAAGACCTTGTGTCATGATGTAGTGGATGGTTTCTGTGCCCTGATTCGGTGCTAGAATGTACACATATAAAGTTATTAAAGGAAAAAAATGACACTCTGCACCTCCACTGTCCTAGACACACCCCCTCCACTCATCAAACATGTCCCCTCCGTACCCTGTCACTCATCATTCAGCAGCACTGGTCCTTTGTCAGGTCTTTCTCTAAAGAATAAGTTATGTACAAATTTTTCTCCACAACTTAAAAAATAACTGATTATTTGGTGTCGTCTTGATCATACTGACCTGGAGAATGATATTGCCAGGTCATTTTTACAGTATAATGAATGCTGCAAATAAAAAAAATGTGGAATTGCATTTTTTTTGCTATTTTGTTGCACTTGAAATTTCTTCTGCTTTTTAGTACATCATATGATAAAATGTTATCTAAAAGAACAATTTGTGCGGCGATAAAAGCAATCTCTTATATGGCTGTGTCGATAGAAAAAGAAAAAAAAATTTGGCTTTTGGAAGAACGGAAAAGAAAAATGAAAGCGCAAAACTGAAAGATTGCCCTGTCGAAAGGGGGTTAAGGCTGGCGTCCCACTAGAGAGAAATATGGATGAGTGAGAAGCATTAAAAACACGCATTGCACACGGAACAATGATTCTCTATGGGGTAGCTCCCATCAGCCGTATATTTCTGGCGTATATTTTACAGGCCATGCCAATCGAAGCATGCTGCAACTGTCAGCGTAGTACGCCCGTAGTATGCCAATGCAAGTCTATGGGTGCGCAAAAAAATGCATTACACATGGACCACATGTGTGACTTGCGAGAAATATGCAAGACTTCTCCAGGTGACAGGAAATGGGCCAATCCATTATCAGGATACTTAGACATGCAAATTAGCTCAAAAAGCCATCCAGGAAGTACGCCTCCACGGAGCCCAGCAGCATGTCTACCCACATTAATGTGGAGCTGTTAATAGTTTTGGTCCATGAAAGGGCCAAAATTTGGAACCAACGGGATGCCCATTATTCAGACCGGGCCAGAAAAGAGGCGGCATGGAGGCGCATCTGTGGGCAGATGTTTACAGATTTTGGTGAACAGCCACCTGAGGAGCAGCAACAAATGAGTAAGTTATCGCCTTTTTTACCAATCTTCTTAAAGTCCAGAACTAAGCTTTTTTCAAAGTAGCCCCTAAAATCCTATACTGTGTATGTAGTTATCCTTGTTTGTAATAGAAAATATAGGAAATATAGCACACCCTACTAGGCCACATGACTATGTGAAATGTTATTAAAGTTGCTTGGCATATTTCCCAAAGGTAAAATTACATTTTGCCTTCTCATTGCTGTTGAGGATGTGATGAGACGCTGGTGCAGCTTCTGCGACCAGTACCGGTGGGAAAGACAGCAGAGGGCCAGGAGTGGGGCAGCAGCACTGACCAAGCACAAATATATTTATTTTGACTGCTTTTTTTTTTTTTACACCAATTATGAATCTCATACCGTAAGTACCGACATCACACCACATGACACTTATGCTGTTTAGGGTCAGAGCTACATTTTTTTATTACATTTCCTAACAGAACTCAGTCCAAACTCACAGAGAGGGAGACTGGGTTGGATTCTGACGCCATTCTAGACCTGGTCAGGGGAGGTGAAGAGGTGGCTGGCCCATGTTCTGAACCTTCCATTAGCAACACCCAAGCTCCACCAGCACCAGGGCCAGAATCTGTTTCTGTACCTGGTCCAGAACCAGCAGATCCACCAGCACTCGACATCATTGAAGAACCCAGCAACAGCAGCAGCCCTACTGTCCGTCTTGAGGGCTCCCCCCAGCTTGCAGCGGTAGGCCGCCATGGGAGACGTAGAAGAGATAACACTGCCTCTGATACCCGGAGGCATGTAGACACAGGTGTCCTCAATTACCTGTCCAGTGTTGCCCAGGATGAGGGTGAAGAGGCATATTCCCAAAGCCTGGCCCGGTACCTCACCGTGAGGTGAGGCTACATGCGCAAGGATCGATTCCGATCCTAATTGATGCATGCACACACCCCAATACCCCATATGAGGTGTTTGAGCTTCTTGAGATGTGGCAGCTCTCACACCGTAACCATCTCCGCCTTACCCCACACCCAGATGTGCCTGCTCAATTAGGATCTGAAGTTCCTCCTGCACGTGTGCCTACACCTCAACCCCTCAAACCAACCTTGGCCACAACAGGGCCAAATGGCGGCCTATAACCAACCTGCCCAATATGGCCACTTGTACAAACCCGGTGTTGGAGGCTGGCCCCAACCTGGGTTTGGACGACATGGTCATATTGGGGGGTATGATGGACGTGGCTACAATCATCCACAGGAGTATAATCTCCATTATTGCCACTTCGGCTCTCAGCTACATGACCCTGGCCACATATTACCACAGGGCCAAGATTTTCCACCGCAACAGGGTGATGGTGAAGCTGGGAACCCCACCCCCAACAAAGAGATGAAGGTTTCCCGCCCTCGCCTCCACCAACATACCAGCAATTATGAACAAAAATTGTTGGGTTTTTTTGCCCTTAGCAAATGAAGGTATATTTTTATATATTTTGTTGTGCAAATTATGTATAATACATAAAGGCCCACATTTTATGGACAATATATGCCATATGACAAAAATATGGTAAGCACTGTCCCAAGTTTACTTTAGCATTTCTTAAAAACTTGAAAAATCAAAGTTTGGGCTCTTGTTTCATTATTTACTAAAAATGACCTCTTTACACATCTTTAGGCCAAATTAACAGAACACAAAAACAATATTAAAGGGACAAAACAAATTTATATATCAACACATAAGAACATCACAACAAAAATACAGCCTGATCTTGCCAGGCAGTAGCACCCTGAGGTGATACAAAATACTGGGTGAACACATCACGGACTTTGAGTCCTGAGAGAGGATGTCGTAAAGGGTGCACATGTGGTCTAGGTCTATCCCCATTGTCCACCACACCTTCAGCCACATCAGATGAGGAGCAATCATGCAGTCTAGTAAAGTTATTGAGGACCACACAAGCTTTGATGACCTCATTGATGTTGTCTTCACTCAACTGAATGGCAGACTTGGGGACACGCCATTTGGCACAAAGAATGCCGAAGGCGCACTCCACCAGTCTTCAGGCACGTGATAGGCGCAAGTTAAGAATCCTGCGCCAGTGGTCAAGGTTTCTGCACGGGTATGGCCTCATTACATGCCTGGTCAATTGGAAGGCTTCTTCCCCCACTAGGACATAAGGCACCGCTTCTTGATTTGAGCCTGGCAGTTGACGTGGTGGTGGTAGGTCCAACTGCGCAGCCACCGACCCATAATGGAAGAATTGAAGACTCTAGAGTCTCCAGTACTTCCATAAGCCCCAATGTCTACAATTATAAACCTGTAGTTACTGTCAACCACAGCCAACAAAACAACAGAAAAATATTGTTTATAATTATAGAATTGGGACCCTGAGTTCGGCGGCTTACGCACACGGATGTGCTTCCCATCCAGGGCTCCAATAGAATTGGGGAATTGGCAGTGCACCTCAAATTCCCTGGCAATCCTCAACCAGTCTCCCATCTTCGGCTCAGGCATGACCACTTGATGAAGTCTAGTCCAGATTTGTGAACATGTAGCTCGGACTATGCCAGATATTGTCGATCGCCCAATCAAAAACTCCAGATGGAGTGCGGCATAAGAAATTCCAGTTGTGAGGAACATACAATTAAACAAATGGAGAAAATATTTACTTTACTACATGCAAAAGGATGCACACATTACATATAGATCACCAGAACAGTGGGTAACTAAGAAGCTAGGCTTACACTATATATATACACGTAACACGGCTATGTAATGTGTAATAAAACATTTTAGTATTGTTACTTAGACAATAGATTTGGGAAATATTAAGAATGTCACTCAGCAAAAAAGGGTCACTGAGTAAGATAATTCTTTTGAAAATGAATCATCTACATACATTCTGTAGCTGAGGAATACATACCGTAATGTAAGCAGAAGGCGCTCATCAGGAGAGATACATTTGCACTTCCTGGTGTCCTGGAAGTTGATCCCTGGGCGCACTGTCTCCAACAAAACATCAAAGGTAGAAATGGTCATCCGACAATTGAGGAAAAACTTCGTCGGGATGTGTCCTCAGAGATGCATAAAGTCTGTGAAAATGGCCTTTATTGAGGCGTTGTTTCAAATGCGGATGCACCCACATTCGTCTCCTTCTCCTCGAATCCACAATCACTGGGTATGGCTGGCCAAGCAGTGGGACAAAACCCAGTTGTACAGAACACGGTCAGTTGAGGTGAACTGAAGTGTGTCTGACATGTTTACAAACAACCAGCAAGATACCAAAATGGGCAGATGATTGGAGGCTGGCACCTGGTGGAGAGGCAATAAATAGGGTTGCTGATGATGATTTAAATTATGTGTAGGTCTCAAAACCGTTAAATGTCCATTTTGCAAGCCTGCGAGAAAAAAACGGTATAAGGATCATATATGGATTACTTACGGATGCTAACATGGACAAAATACGCGGCCACACCCTGATAACGGATGACATACAGATCACTATTTAGGGACCGATTCTGTGTATTACGGCCGTAAAATAAGGACAGTATTTTTAAACGTTGGGTGTGACTCCAGCCTAACACTGATATTGGCGTGTTTCACATGTTTCTTTACTCCTCATTTCCGTATTTGTTCTCTTGTGGTTTTGCTGCCTTCCATCGGAATCTACGTGTGCACATTGTAAGATGAACAAAGAAAACTGTTGCATTAACAACTTTGTGTAAACTTGTGAGTGGTAATTTACACACTAGTAGTGTTTGGTCAGGGTGCAGAGATATTATTTGTTCACTTTTGTTATTATTTGCTTACTGTATAGCCACAATTTAGATGTATGCTCTACTTATTTATTAAGAGGGCAAATTGCGGAACATATATCTATGTGGTGCAGGAGGTAGGCATCAATGTAGCATATCCTCTAAGAGAAAATCTCACTTGTGGTTGGTCAGTAATTTGGGGAGTCTAGCAGTACCCCTGTTAAGCATGTCTGTTGAGAGATATGATATACTCTTTTGCTAAAGTGATTTACTCAACAAAGAGAACAAAAATAGCTAGATGTGTATTTCCTGAAGGAAGTACAGATAGTGCTTTGAAATGGTGCCTGGGCTGCCCCTTTAAGAGAGACTTGCCTGCTGCCCCTGCAAGACTTTCAATTCAGGATCTGTTTTAACTGTGGGTGCCTCTCAGGGGCCACTTTGGCCTCAGGGTCCGATTCGGTGGCCTGGGCTCCTCAGGGCTTCAATTGGTGGCCGGGATCCCTCAGGGTCCGATTTTGTAGGTGCGGCCCCTCAGGGTCCTATTTTGTGGTGGGGCCCCTCAGGGTCCGATTTTGTGGGTGGGGCCCCTCAGGGACTGATTTTGTGGCCGGGGCCCCTCAGGGTTCGATTTTGTGGCCGGGGACCATCAGGGTCTGATTTTGTGGGTGGGGCCCCTCAGGGTCCGATTTTGTGGCCGGTGCCCCTCAGGGTCCTATTTTGTGGGTGGGGCCCCTTAGGGTCTGATTTTGTGGGTGGAGCCCCTCTGGGTCCAATTTGGTGGGTGGGGCCACTCTGGGTCTGATTTGGTGGGCAGGGCCCCTCTGGGTCCGATTTGGTGGGCGGGGCCCCTCTGGGTCCGATTTGGTGGGTGGGGCCCCTCAGGGTCCGATTTTGTGGGTGGGGCCCCTCAGGGTCCGATTTTGTGGCCGAGGCCCCTCAGGGTCTGATTTTGTGGCCGGGGCCCCTCAGGGTCTGATTTTGTGGGTGTGGCCCCTCAGTGTCCGATTTTGTGGGTGGGGCCCCTCAGGGTCCGATTTTGTGGCCGGGGCCCCTCAGGGTCTGATTTTGTGGGTGGGGCGCCTCAGGGTCCGATTTTGTGGGTGGGGCCCCTCAGGGTCCGATTTTGTGGGTGGGGCCCCTCAGGGTCCGATTTTGTGACCGGGGCCCCTCGGTCTGATTTTGTGGGTGGGGCCCCTTAGGGTCTGATTTTGTGGGTGGAGCCCCTCTGGGTCCAATTTGGTGGGTGGGGCCACTTTGGGTCGATTTGGTGGGCGGGCCCCTCTTGGTCTGATTTGGTGGGCGAGGCCTCTCAGGGTTCGATTTTGTGGTTGGGGCCCCTTAGAGTCGGAATTTGTGGCCGGGGCCCCTCAAGTTCCTTTTTTGTGGGTGGGGCCCCTTAAGGTCTGATTTTGTGGGCAGTGCCCCTCTGGGTCCAATTTGGTGGGTGCTACAGAACCACTCAGCACTCAGAATATGTTGGGCAGTTATATGTATATATAATAGGTTTCATGTGAGATGCATGTCCCTAATGTATCAGTAGTGTCCGCCCTCCCCCTACCTTTGTAATTCCCACAGTAAACATATGCAGGCTCCGGCCACCTGCTGCTTTTGTAATGCATGTCTGGCCTGACGCTTGTCTATTGGCCGGCCCTCTGTATCTGTGTGATATATTCTGTGTCTTGTGAGTAAAGTGTTGTCAGACTGGAAATACATGGAGAAACAGTGATCTTTTATATGCGCCCATGCACTCAGAGGAATTCCAGCCAGCATCCTTCATTCAGACTCCAGCCAACGCAGAGCGGACCTCCAAAAACACGGGGTGGTACTGAAGAGGTATCCCAGCTTGGAAGACCCCGTTACACTGGTGGCAGCCAGCGGGATTTGATACCCCTTCTACAGGAGGAAAGGAATGAATGGAAAATAATTACCAGAAGTTAAAGAGGACTACATTAAAAGACCTGGTGGAAGCCCGAGGGTTGATCACCAGCAACAAAACAAAAGCGGATTTGTTAGCAGCCATCATGGAACACGACAGTGCAGCGCCCCCCAATGTGAATGTGGAGGAGACCGAATACCAGAGGGAGGTAAAGAACAGACTGGCGTTCCATGGCCCAAACCCTGCAGTAGAGATCATACGAGAGGTGATGGCTGATGTGCGTACTGATCTGAAGGAAAAGATGGCCGAGCGGACCAGGATAGAGCTAGCCAAGACGGAGATGGCAGACAGGACCAAAGTGGAGCTGGCCAAGATGGAGATGGCAGAGCGGAGAAAGGAGAGTCAGCGAGCAGGGGGAGCTCTGGCCTTCGACCAGGTACCTTCCACAGTAAGCCACAAAAAGATCCAGTACAATGCCTTCCGACAGTTGGGTGGAGGCAGAGGAAGACATTGATGGCTTTCTGCAGGACTTTGAGCGGCAGTGTGCTCTTCATCAAGTAAAGCCGGAGGAACAGGTTCAGATTCTGGCCAGCAAGCTGACAGGCCGGGCAGCAGACGCCTATCTCACGGTACCTGATGAGGACTGTATGGACTATGAGCGGATCAAAGAAGTGATCTTGGCCCGGTATGCGCTGACACCAGAGGCCTACCGTCAAAAGTTCCGCGGACTTATAAAATGCGTAACTGATACCCACGCTGAATGGGCCTGTAAATTACGGCGGTCACTGCTACAGTGGGTACAATGGAGCCAAGCAACCACTAACCTCCAGCTCTTCCTGTTAGAACGATTTTTTAATGGACTAAACCCCGAGACACAGGAATGGCTTCGGGACAGGCGGCCAACGACTCTTGAGGAAGCCGCTCGTCTGGCTGATGAACATCATGATACCAGGAGGCCGCAGTTGTCCGGATCAAAGGTGGTCACTAGGGGCCCGCCCATAAACCTGGAGGGCCCCAAACCACCGAAGATTGTAGGGAGACCAGCTAGAAACCCGGCCTGCAACAGTCCCCCTGGGGCGCGATGCCACACCTGTCGTCAGCTGGGCCACCTGCAAAGACAATGCCCCAACCGGCCTCAGCATACCCAGTGGCCAAAGGCGGGAACAGCTACCTTCATCCGGGCTGCTGTACACTGCTACCAAGGTGAAGCTGACCCGGCATTGGGGGCTATGATTAACCAAGGGGTGGAAGAGATGGAGGAAGTGCTGCATGAAGTAGACCCCGTGCAGGCAGCCCGGGCAGATAATCGACAACAGCATCGACAAGTCGTGTGGGTTAATGGGAAACGTATGCAGGGACTAAGAAATTCTGGGGCAACTTTGACCCTTGTGAAGCCTCATCTCGTCCGGGACCAAGAGAAGACGGACCGGACAGTGGCAGTCCGTGTAGCAGGGGGAGCCATACATCGACTACCCACTGCCAGGATTCACCTGAACTGGGGAGTCGGGGATGGCCTTGTTGAGGTCGGCTTGATGGAGGATTTGCCTGCAGACGTCTTGCTGGGAAATGACTTGGGGCCCATGTTGTCTGCATTCTCGGTGGCCCCTCTGGCTGAGACATATCCTGTGACCACCCGGAGACAAGCTCGAGCTGCGGAGGCGGAATCACACTCAGAGGCCCAGGTAAGACATTCCGGCCCTACACGTATTCCCATAGCCAGACACATTTCTTGGGCCACCCCATATGAATTTAAGAGGGAGTTACTTGAGGATCCTTCATTAGAGGGATATCGTGGGAAAGCACAGGAGGGGAGAGGGGTACTGGAAGGGGAACAGTTTGTATGGAAGCAGGGACTCCTCTACCGGATCACAGAGCAGCACCACACAGGGACGAGCCCCACTATAAAACAACAGCTGGTAGTTCCCAAGAAGTATAGGCAGGAGTTACTGTGAATCTCTCATGATATACCCTTGGCTGGGCACTTGGCGTCAGTCGCACCAGGCATCGTCTGACACAAAACTTCTTTTGGCCGGGGATAACCTATGATGTTCGTCAGTACTGCCAGACCTGTGACAGTTGTCAGCGCATTGTCAAGAGGGGGGATCAATGCAAAGCCAGATTACGCCCCCTCCCCATTGTGGAGGAACCATTTAGCCGATTAGCGGTCGATCTGATAGGGCCGTTAGCCAAACCCAGTCCATCCGGGAAAAAGTATATATTGACAGTGGTAGATTATGCCACACGGTATCCAGAGGCGGTTGCGTTACCTAACATACTGGCAGAGACGGTGGCGGCCGCCCTGCTCCAGGTTTTCTCACGGGTTGGATTTCCCCGGGAGATTATCTCGGACAAGGGTACCCAGTTTACAGCAGAGGTGACCAACCAACTGTGGAAGCTGTGCGGCGTAAAGTCCATTAGAAGTGCCCCATACCACCCGCAAACCAATGGGTTGTGTGAACGCTTTAACGGGACATTAAAACAGCTCATTGGGACTTTTACCAGGAACTACAGGGACTGGGAGAAATTCTTGCCACACCTCCTGTTTGCCTGTCGGGAGGTGCCCCAAGAATCCACGGGGTTCTCCCCATTCGAGCTGGTATACGGGAGACGGGTAAGGGGACCCCTAGACTTAGTGCTGGAACACTGGGAAGGGGAGGGCCTCATAGAAGGGGTACCTATTGTACCCTATGTGCTGGAATTCCGGGACTGCCTACAGGAGCTGACCCAGGTTGTATGTGAGAACCTGCAGGCGACACAGCGGCGCCAGCGCTTATGCTATGATCGGAGGGCCAGAGAGCGCACTTTGGAAATAGGACAGAAGGTCCTGGTGTTAGAGCCTACTAAGCAAAATAAGTTTCAAACTGCATGGCAGGGGCCCTACCAGGTAGTGGGGAAAATAGCCGACACAACCTATAATGTCGCCGAATGTAACGACCCCAGGGTTATCCGCTTGTTCCACGTGAATATGCTGAAGCCCTACCGGGAGCGCCCTGAAGAGGTAGTGGCCATCTGTGCACCTGAAGCAGAGGATTTAGCCGGACTTCCCTTGCCGGATGTCTTAGGGGAAAGGACTCAGTCTAAAACATGGGACCAGGTACACTTGGGCGAAGACCTAGGCCCCCGGGAGAGACAGCAGGCGGAGGTGTTGTTGAGGCTGCGGCAGAGGATGTTTTCAGAGAGACCGGGGTACACTCGCCTGGCACAACACAAGGTTGAGACCCAGGATCCGACCCCCCTGCGACAAAACCCCTTCCGCGTCCCTGAGTCTGTACGAGAGGGGATGCGACAAGAGATTCAAGAGATGCTGCGTTTAGGGGTCATTGAAGAGTCAGATAGTCCCTGGGCATCCCCCGTAGTGTTAGTGCCCAAGAAGGATGGGACTACACGGTTTTGTGTAGACTATCATAAGCTCAATGAGAAAACAGTGACGGATGCATATCCCATGCCGCGTGTGGATGAGTTGTTAGACCGGCTGGCGGGGGCAAAGTATTTGACCACCGTCAATCTATGCAAAGGCTACTGGCAGATTCCCCTTAGTCTTGACGCTATTCCCAAGTCGACATTTGTCACCCCGTTCGGCTTATTCCAGTTTCGAGTTATGCCATTCGGGATGAAGAATGCCCCGGCCACCTTCCAAAGGCTGGCTGACCGGCTTCTGGATGGTCTCCAGGACTATGCTTGTGCCTACCTGGACGACATCGCCATCTACAGTGCGACATGGGAAGAGCATCTAAATCACCTAGAGACAATATTGGACAGGATCCACCAGGCCGGAATCACCCTGAACCCAAACAAGTGTCACGTGGGCAAAACAGAGGTTCTGTATTTAGGGCATTGGGTGGGAAGTGGGAAACAGCGACCAGAACCAGCCAAGATTGAGGCCATAGCCAAATGGCCCATCCCACGCACTAAAACCCAGGTCATGGCGTTTCTAGGGACAGCGGGGTATTACAGGAAATTCGTTCCCAATTACAGCAGCGTAGCCAAGCCCCTCACTGATCTGACCCATAAGAACCAACCCCGCCAGGTAACCTGGACCTCAGAGTGTGAGGAAGCCTTCCGCCAACTAAAGGACGCCCTCACCAATACCCCTGTATTGGCCGCACCCGATCCAACTAAACGTTTCCTTGTTCACACAGACGCTTCTATGTTTGGATTGGGGGCAGTACTGAGCCAAGTCGGACCGGACGGCCAAGAACACCCGGTAGCTTACCTGAGTCGGAAACTACTGCCCCGTGAAGTAAGCTTTGCGGCCATCGAGAAGGAGTGCCTGGCGGTAGTATGGGCACTCAAGAAGTTGCAACCATATTTGTATGGACGACAGTTTTCCCTCCTAACGGACCATAATCCCCTAGTCTGGCTTAATCGGGTCTCCGGAGACAACACCAGATTGCTGCGGTGGAGTTTAGCCCTACAACATCTGGACTTCACCATCCACTACAGACCCAGCAAACAAAACGGTAACGCCGATGGACTAAGTCGACAAACGGAACTTGTACCAACTTCGGTCATCCCCAAACCGATCCGTTGAGGATCAGACTGTGTATGCTGATCGCGTCGCTGAAAAGGGGGAGCCGTGTTACAGAACCACTCAGCATCCAGAATATGTTGGGCAGTTATATGTATATATAATAGGTTCCATGTGAGATGCATGTCCCTAATGTATCAGCAGTGTCCGCCCTCCCCCTACCTTTGTAATTCCCACAGTAAACATACGCAGGCTCCGGCCACCTGCTGCTTTTGTAATGCATGTCTGGCCTGATGCTTGTCTATTGGCCGGCCCTCTGTATCTGTGTGATATATTCTGTGTCTTGTGAGTAAAGTGTTGTCAGACTGGAAATATATGGAGAAGCAGTGATCTTTTATATGCGCCCATGCACTCAGAGGAATTCCAGCCAGCATCCTTCATTCAGACTCCAGCCAATGGAGAGCGGACCTCCGAAAATACGGGGTGGTACTGAAAGAGGTACCCCAGCTTGGAAGACCCCGTTACAGTGGGAGAGGCCACTCTGGGTCCGATTTGGTGGGCGGGGCCTCTCAGAGTCCGATTTGATGGGCGGGGCCCCTCAGGGTCCAATTTGGTGGGTGGGGCCACTCTGGGTCCGATTTAGTGGGCGGGGCCCCTCAGGGTCTGATTTTGTGGGTGGGGCCCCTCGGTCCGATTTTGTGGGTGGGGCCCATCAGGGTCTGATTTTGTGGCTGGGGCCCCTCAGGGTCCGATTTTGTGGGTGTGGCCCCTCAGGGTCTGATTTTGTGGTTGGGGCCCCTCAGGGTCCAATTTTGTGGCCGGGGCCCCTCAGGGTCTGATTTGGTTGGCGGTGCCACTCTGGGTCTAATTTGGTGGGTGGGGCCCTTCAGGGTCCGATTTGGTTGGCGGTGCCACTCTGGGTCTAATTTGGTGGGCGGGGCCCTTCAGGGTCCGATTTGGTGGGCGGGGCCACTCTGGGTCTGATTTGGTGGGCGAGGCCCCTCAGGGTCCGATTTGGTGGGCGGGGCCACTCTGGGTCCGATTTGGAGGCCAGAGTGGCTCAGCCTCCGAATTGTAGGCCAGGGTCGATCAGCCTCCGATTTGGAGGCCAGGGTCGATCAGCCTCCGATTTGGAGGCCGGGGTGGCTCAGCCTCCAATTTGGAGCCTGGGGTCACTCAGCTTTCGATTTGGCGCTCCGGCCCTTTAAGACTCATTTTGGTGCGCCGGCCGTTTAAGAGCTAGTTTGGCTCACTGGGCTTCTAAATCCACTTTGGCACACATTCTCTCTCAGTGGCGTGTGTCATGTGATGAAGCTAGATTTTCATTTGTGATGTGGGTTTCGCTTTAAGAGCTGATATTATCTGCCAGAAACTCTGTCTTGGAGAGGTCATGTATAGTTCGTAGGTGTTGGCATAGTAACTGGGTCTGCCTGAGCATATAAATGAGCTTAACTGCCATTTCAATTGCCTCAGGGCATGTTTTGTCTGTGGAAACATTCCCCCATTGAAAAGCATTGAGACAATGCGTTCCAATGACGGGAAAAAAAAATTTCTAATGCAAATTGCGCAAAAACTACAAATCCGATCGACACGAATCTGTGCGTGTAGCGGTTCGGGCCGCATTAATTGCAGAAATCAACTGAATAATAAGAATAAGTTAGCAGCGGTCGGATTACAATATAGTGGTTTCTTTAAAAGCACTATAAAAAGAGGACTGACTCTCCATAATTGTGTAAACGCTTTAAGAATGCTTGTGTGAAACAGATCAAAAAATGCAAAATCTAAAAGATGTAAGTGCATCAGCATTTTTGAAGGTCAGTAGGATAGGAATACAGAAGCAATACCATTTTCTTTCATAAATCCATATCATTTACATATCTGAAAAAATTCACTTTATTTGTACATGACTTTTAAGTACTTTTTTGACTAAAATGGATTGTGATTTAAAGTCTCAAGTGCTTGGAATACAAAATTACTTTATTGGACAAAACCAGACTGTACATTATTTTATCTGGGGAACATGCTAGAGGAAGGTAATGATCGCAGTCAATCAATAATCATATATATATATATATATATACACTCACTGGCCACTTTATTAGGTACACCTGTCCAACTGTGTGTTAAGACTTAATTTCTAATCAGCCAATCACATGGCGGCAACTCAGTGCATTTAGGCATGTAGACATGGTCAAGACAATCTCCTGCAGTTCAAACCGAGCATCAGTATGGGGAAGAAAGGTGATTTGAGTGCCTTTGAACGTGGCATGATTGTTGGTGCCAGAAGGGCTGGTCTGAGAATTTCAGAAACTGCTGATCTCCTGGGATTTTCACGCACAACCATCTCTAGGGTTTACAGAGAATGGTCCGAAAAAGAAAAAAAATCCAGTGAGCGGCAGTTCTGTGGCCGGAAATGCCATGTTGATGCCAGAGGTCAGAGGAGAATGGGCAGACTGGTTCGAGCTGATAGAAAGGCAACAGTGACTCAAATTGCCACCCGTTACAACCAAGGTAGGCAGAAGAGCATCTCTGAACGCACAGTGCGTCGAACTTTGAGGCAGATGGGCTACAGCAGCAGAAGACCACACTGGGTACCACTCCTCTCAGCTAAGAACAGGAAACTGAGGCTACAATTTGCACAAGCTCATCGAAATTGGACAGTAGAAGATTGGAAAAACGTTGCCTGGTCTGATGAGTCTCGATTTCTGCTGCGACATTCGGATGGTAGGGTCAGAATTTGGCGTAAACAACATAAAAGCATGGATCCATCCTGCCTTGTATCAACGGTTCAGGCTGGTGGTGGTGGTGTCATGGTGTGGGGAATTTTTTCTGGGCACTCTTTGGGCCCCTTGGTACCAATTGAGCATCGTTGCAACGCCACAGCCTACCTGAGTATTGTTGCTGACCATGTCCATCCCTTTATGACCACAATGTACCCAACATCTGATGGCTACTTTCAGCAGGATAATGCGCCATGTCATAAAGCTCGAATCATCTCAGATTGGTTTCTTGAACATGACAATGAGTTTACTGTACTCAAATGGCCTCCTCAGTCACCAGATCTCAATCCAATAGAGCATCTTTGGGATGTGGTGGAACGGGAGATTCGCATCAGGGATGTGCAGCCGACAAATCTGCGCCAACTGTGTGATGCCATCATGTCAATATGGTCCAAAATCTCTGAGGAATGCTTCCAGCACCTTGTTGAATCTCTGCCACGAAGAATTGAGGCAGTTCTGAAGGCAAAAGGGGGTCCAACCCCTTACTAGCATGGTGTACCTAATAAAGTGGCCAGTGAGTGTATATATATATATATATATATTTATTTATTATTATTCTACTAAGGGATAGATGAGTACACCAGATAAATCAGAAGCTCTTATTTTGTGAAAGGAATTTCAAGGAAAAATAGTTTAAACTACCGTATATACTCGAGTATAAGTCGATCCGAGTATAAGTCGACCCCCCTAATTTTGCCACAAAAAACTGGGAGAACTTATTGACTCGAGTATAAGTCTAGGGTGGGAAATGCTCCATAGATTATTCCCCCATATGGTGTCCTCAGAAGAAACTCCATAGATTATTCCCCCATATGCTGCTCCCATAAGAAGCTCCATAGATTGTTCCCTCATATGCTGCCCCCACAAGAAGCTCCAGATTATTCCCCCATATGCTGCCCCCACAAGAAGCTCCAGATTATTCCCCCATATGCTGCCCCCCCATAAGAAGCTCCATATATTGTTCCCTCATATGCTGCCCCCACAAGAAGCTCCATATTGTTCCCCCATATGCTGCCCCCATAAGAAGCTCCTTAGATTATTCCACCATGTGCTGCCGCTGCTGCTGCATGTAAAAATAAAAAAAATTACATACTCACCTCTCCGTCGCTGGGTGTCAGATTCTCACCTGTCCTGCGTCCATGGCTGCTCACCGCTATCTGCACGTCATCAGTCAGTGACGTTCAGACTGCAGGGGGCGCGGTGCGCATTAACCACGTCACCGCGCCCTCTGCTGTCTGAAGTCACTCACCGATGACAGACAGCAGCAAGCAGCCATGGACGCAGGACAGGTGAGTATCGCTGTACTTACCCGTCCTGACGCTGTCTTGAGCCCCCAGCTTCTCCGCGCTCTCTCTTCCTGCCTTCAGCGGTCACGTGGTGCCGCTCATTAAAACTCATCAATATGCGCATATTGATGAGTTTTAATGAGCGGCACCACGTGACCGCTGAAGGCAGGAAGAGAGAGCACGGGGAGAAGCTGGGGGCTCAAGACAGCGTCAGGACGGGTAAGTATGACCTGACACATCCGCCCTCTCCGACTCCTTTGTATATGACTCGAATATAAGTCGAGAGGGGGACTTTCAGCCCAATTTTTTGGGCTGAAAATCTCGACTTATATTCGAGTATATACAGTATTCATTTAGCACGTGCTGATTGTAGTACTGCAAAGTTATGAAGAGGTGAACTCTTCTTTTAGGCCGGGGTCACACTGGCGAGGAATACGGCTGAGTGAGAGGCGCTAAAAGCACGCATTACACACGGACCAATGATTCTCTATGGGGTCACTCGCACCAGGCGTATATTTCTCTTCTGTATTCTACGGTCCGTGCCAATCGCAGCATGCTGCGATTGTCAGCGTACTATGCCCATAGTACGCCAATGCAAGTCTATGGGTGCGCAAAAAATACGGATTACACACGGACCAGACGTGTGACCTGCAAGCAATACGCAGGTCTTTTGACTGGTGACAGGAAATGGGCCAATCCATCATCAGGAAGCCTAGACATGCAAATGAGCTCAAAAAGCGCTACAGACATCCAGGAAGTACGCCTACACGGAGTACAGCAGCATCATGGCGTCCACTTACATTAATGTGGAGATGTTAATAGTCCTGGTGCAGAAGCGTCCCGAAATCTGGGACCAACGTCATGCCAATTATTCAAACCAGGCAAGAAAGGAGGTGTCATGGAGGCGCATCTGTCGTCAGATGTACCATGACTTTGGTGATCGACCATGTGAGGAGCAGCATAAAATTCTTTTGTACAAGCCAAAACATGAGTAACCTTAGCGCACAACATAAAAGGAATATAGAATCAGCACCCCCCTTCCTGTGCATGTACTTTTTTCCTCATGAGGCCGTTAGATTTGGATGTGACACGTGGATTCACACAGCCATAATGTGGGTTTAGGCCACAAGCTCCTCATCCTCCTAGACAAACCAATTATTAAGTGTAGCTATTTCATACATCAACTAAAGAGACCCTGTGTATCTGCCCAATTAGATATGCCACCATGGGTAGAAAGCACACCCCAGGAGGCCCCATGCCTAGACTACTGGTAGCAAATGTGACCTATCAAATATGTGAATTTGACAATATTTCCTGTCACATTGCAGTGGAAGATGTGATGAGACGTTGGCGAAGCATCCGGGACCAATACCGCCGGGAACGCCAGCAGCGGTCCAGGAGTGGGGATGCTGGCTACGTTAAAAGAAAATATATCTATTACGACTGCCTCTCCTTCCTCGCCCCAATTCTGGATCTGAGACCGTAAGTAGATACCTCACACCACATTACACAGATACTTTACAGGGCCAAAAATATTGATGTATTTTTGCCTCTGTTCTATTTCATAACAGAACTCAATCCAACCTTACGGATCGAGGAACGGGCTCAGAGACAGAGCCCATAATTGATCCTGTAGGGGATGAGGTGGCTGGTCCATCTTCTCCCCCTACAAGAAGCATGGGTGAAGATGAGTCATCTCAGGAGAACCCATTGGCTGCCCAACAAACCACACCACCAAGACTGTCTGCTGCTGCCCCATTCATCCATTCTTGGAGACCCGGGCAACTTGAGCAGCAGCCCAACTGCCCAGATAAGGGGATCCCCACAGGCTGCTGTTACATCCCGGCGAGGCCGAAGAAGGCGCCAGGTCGCTGTTCAAGAGAGCAGGGCCAATGTGGACATAGGGGTGCTAAATTATTTATCTAGAGTCACTACAGATGATGGGGAGGAGGCCTACTCACATAGCCTGACCATTTATCTCCGTGCCCTTTCCCGTGAGGTCAGGCTCCGTATTAGGGGATGTTTTCAGATCCTGCTTGATGCAAGCACCCCCCCAATACCCCATATGAGCTTTTCGAATATCTGGAGAGGTGGCAGCTTTCCCCCCGAAATCTAATGCGCATGAGACCACCCACACAGATGCTTGCTCAAGCAGGGTCTGAACATCCTCTAATACGTGGGCCTACACCTCACCCCCTTCCTCCCCCTACCCAACCTTCCCAACAGCAGCAACAGATTTCTGGCTCTAGCCAACCCCACCAATATGGCCACTTATTCCCACCCACTGTTGGAGGCTGGTCCCAACCTGGTTGGGGACGACATGGCTATATTGGTGGGTATGAGACACGGGCCTACCCACCCCAACAAGATGCCCCTCAGCAGTATTACTATGGCCACTACCCCCAACAATCACAGGAGGAAGGTCAGTACCAACAGCATGGGCAACAGTATGCACCCACACAGGGCGATGTTGCTCAAAGTAGTCAGCAGCAACCACAGGCTGCTCCTCCGCCTTCTCCTTCCCCAACATTCCACAATTTATAAGTGGCTTAAAGCATGGAATTAGTAAACCCATACTGTACATGACTGTTCTTAATCGGTCTGATGGGAGGAGATGTCCAGTGTATTTGAACTGGTGGTTAAAATCCCAAGGCAAAGTAAAAAAGAGGTTTTCTACAGCAGCAAAATGAGCTAAAACAGATAATACTAACATTACTTATGACGGTTTTCAAATCATATGATTAAGACACCATGACAGGCAAGGCTACCTTATGCATTTCTGAGACATATTAAATTTCTGTAAAAAATACAATATTTCACGGGGCTATACTGGCAGAGTCAAAGGATCAAAATAGAGTACTCACTTGATAATGCATAGAAAAGGCGTGCTGTCCATATTCACTTAGTCCAATTTAGGCCAGCTAACTATATTCCAAAATCAAGGCAAACAGCCTCAAGACCATCACGCTCTCTCTATGTATTATCAAGACAGTCTTCTAATTTGATCCTTTGACTTTCCCAGTATAGTGTGGTGAAATATTGTGTTTATTACAGAAATGTAATATGTGTCAGAAACGCGTAAGGTAGCCTTGCCTGTCATGGTGGCTTATTAATATGATTTGAAAACCTTCAGAGTAAATGTTAGCATTATCTTGTGCAGCTCATTTTGATGATGGATAACTCCTCTTTTTTACTTTGGACTCCAAATGTTTAAAGTTGTAATGTTGTTATTGCACTATGTATGTTGTAGGATATGTTTGTAATTTTGTTTGAACAACAATGTTGAAGTATGCCAAAAGGCCAATTTGGGCCATTGCCCAAGTTTTTCATAGGGCAAGAATATGTTTGCCTTACAAAGTAAAAAAAATCCACAAAAAAGCCAAAAGTAAAAATTTGGCAACTACACTTTACGTCTCTGTCTTAATTGTCCAAACCCATATCAAAATACGCTTACCAAATCAAATCAACAGTCATAGATTCAGAAGGGGTAGAAATATATATATTTTGACACACATCAAACCAACATTGCCAACATAGATCCAGCATGCTCTTGCCAAGAAGGTTCCCCCTGAGGTGCCATAAAGTAATTAGTGAAAAGATCACGCACTTTGAGGCCAGAGATCGGTCTACGTTGATGGTTGATAGGTGGTCTCACCCTACGCACATTGTCCGGCCTACGCACAACACCAGCAGAGGAGGAACAATCATGTATCCTGGTGAAGTTATGAAGAACCACACAGGCTTTCACTACTTCATTAACATTTTGTTCACTCAGCTGAATGGCAGACTGGAGTACCCGCATTTGGGACAAAGAATGCCAAACGAACACTCCACCAGTCGCCGAACACCTGATAGGCGCAAGTTAAATATCCTGCGCCTGTGGTGAAGGATGCGCCGGGGATATGGCCTCATGACATTGCGTGTTAACTGAAAGGCCTCATCTGCCACAAGAACATAAGGGACACATTCTTGAGTAGAGCCTGGTAGCTGGCGTGGTGGTGGTAGATCCAACTGGTGCGTAGCCGGCGAGCAATAATGGAAGTATTGAAGACTCTAGAGTCTCCCGTCCTTCCATAGGCCCCAATGTCAACAATTATAAACTTGTATTGAGGGTCGGCCAGAGCCAACAATACAACAGAAAAGTATTGTTTATAATTGAAGAATTGGGAGCCAGAGTTCGGCGGCTTACGCACCCGGATATGTTTGCCATCAAGGGCCCCAATACAATTTGGAAACTGGCATTCTTCCTCAAAATCCCTTGATATCCTCAACCAGTCTTCCATCCTGGCCTCGGGCATGACGAGTTGATATAGTTGTGTCCATATTTCAATACATGTTGACCTGACTATGCCAGATTTGGTTGATCTTCCAATCAGAAACTCATGGTGGAGGGCAGCATAAGACAGGCCAGTGGCCAGGAAGCTGAAGGACAACAGAAAAGGATGATTGTCGAATGCACATATTTACAAAACAAACAGGTCCATACATACCAAACTTGGTAAGATTTCAGAGCAAATAACACACACATCTTGCTTTGCACAATGAGTAAGTGATATTCAGTACATATTCCACACAACATTCGGGTCTGTAAGTTGAAACATATGTGGACTAAGATGAGGTCCTAAAACTTACTCCAAGAAGGCAAAAATTCAAACTTTGCCCAACACATCATGAACATAGAGAATATGGTTGTGTAGTACATACCGTATTGTGAGTAGAAGTCGCTCCTCTGCAGATATAGCTTTACGCATCCTTGTATCCTGAAAGGTTATACCAGGGCGCACTGTCTCCAAGAGTCTATCAAATGTTGCAAGGCTCATGCCACAGTATTGGTAGAATGTGACAGGATGCTCCCACAGAGAAGAATAGAGGCGGTGAAAATTAACTCTTGTGAGTCGTTGCCTCAAAAGTGGATGTACCCACATGCGTCTCCTCCTCCGCGGATCCACTATCACTGGGTCTGGTTGGCCAAAGCGCCATGACAAAAGCCAGTTGAAGAGAACCTGCTCAGTTGTGTTGAAAGTCAGACTGTCTGCCATGTTGCACATACCACAGCAACACACGTAGTGAAGGCAAGGTGACAAATGGACAGAATGGAGGCTGCCACCTGTTCCTGAGCCAATAAATACAGTGCAGGCTAATGATTTAAATAGTTAGTAGGCCTCAAAACAGTTAAATGTCCATTTTGCAAGGCTGCGAGAAAATCTCGCCATACGGATTACATATGGATGCTCACATGCGCAAAATACGCGACCGCACCTTGCTTACGGATGACCTACGGAGCACTATTTAGGAGTTATTCGTCCGTATTATGCCTGTAAACTACGGACCGTATTTTGCGCAGGTTAGTGTGACCCCGGCCTTATAGGGTATCTATTGAACTCTGTTGATCCTTATTATTTTATATGAATGTCGGCTTTTACTACTACTAGAGATGAGTGACTTTGCCTTTTTTAGGCTCGAGTCGGGTTTCATGAAACCTGATTTTCGCAAAAGTCGGGTCGAATGAAATCGGCCGACTATAGGGAAACGTCGGTGGCCGACTGAAACACGAAACCCAATGCAAGTCAATGGGGAAGCAAAGTCGGCAGGGAGTGGAGGACAGTAAACACACCTACAGTGTCCATTTGAATGCCAAAAACATGAATTCTTATTACTGAAGCTTGTCAACCTTAATTTACTTCATAATAATAGTTATGCATTGAAAACTGGGGGTTATTTGGCTAAAGTTGTGGGGGGTAGGGCTGGCTCCAGGTTTTCGTGTGCCCTGAGCCAAAGAGTGACAGTTCGCGCCTTTAACACATACCACAACTCATGATGCTCCCATATGGCACAGAAGTATAGGTATAGTACAATGACACATACTTCACTGCTTACATGACATGACTGATCTATTTTAAATTGTACAATAGCTCAAAAAAATGGACAGTATATTACTCCATACAGTATTATGGCCACCACATTGTGCGCCATAGAGAATAATGAGCCCCATATATTTCTCCATACAGAATAAATGGTCACATATAATGTTCTATACAGTATATGATGAGCTCCACATAATGCTACAGTATATGATGGTCCCTATGGACTATGCTCCAACGTGTTATGGGCCCAAGTAATGCTCCATATATATTGGGCCCTATTTCTAATGCTCCAGTGTATAATGGGCCCCGTAAATGCTGCTCCAGTGACTGATGTCCCCCATTTGGAATGCTCCAGTATGTGATGGGCCTCATGGATGATGCTCCAGTGTATGATGGGCCCTAATAATGCTCCATATATAATGGGCTCCATGTCTAATTCTCCAGTATATAATGGGCCCCGTAAATGCTGCTCCAGTGTCTGATGTCCCCCATTTGGAATGCTCCAGTATATGATGGGCCTCATGGATGATGCTCCAGTGTATGATGGGCCCTAATAATGCTCCATATATAATGGGCTCCATTTCTAATGCTCCAGTGTATGATGGGCTCCTGTTATGAATGAGTCACCGAGGAGGAAAAAACAAAAAGCAAGCTAAGCCCAGAAAACCGGAGTGGTTGGTAACTAGCGGATTGCAGACCCCTGATCCTATCCACAACAACTAGCAGTAGCCGTGGAGCATGCCTACGGTGGTCCTAGACACCTCATCATGGCCAGAGAACTAAATAAGCCTAAAGAAAGAAAGGGAAAATCTAAACTGCCCCAGAGCAGACCCCAAAGCAATAGACAGCCCCCAACATGTATTGTCGGTGAAACAAGATGAAAACACAGACACAAGTAGAAAGATAGGCTGAGCAAACGATGGGGCCCTCGCTAACTAGAAAGGACAGGAAAGAAAAGCTGCTGTCTGCAATTACTCAAAAACCCTGCCAAAAAGAATGTCCAACACGTCTGATAGAAAAAGGCCCTGAAGTCGCCAGACTTCAATTCACTATATCAGCACTCAGGTATATTCTGAAGACAGAGCAAAAGAGATCAACTGATCAGAGACAAAATGGGGATTCAGCCCAGTCCCAGCCAGGGCTGGCTGAGCACAAAAACTAAGTAAATCAGACAAAAACTCATATGAACAAAAGCAGAGAAAACTTAGCTTTAGGAAGGCAGGAACCAAACTGGTAACCAGGAGCCAAAGTCAGGAAAAATCACCAGCAAGAAACTAGGGAGTTGGCTGCCTTAAATCCAATTAGAAACTCCTGATGTCCAATCACAGTCCTCTTCCTCAGGTGGCCGGTCTCTGCCATTTAGATCAGCTTCATTACCTCCCTTCACCAACAGAGGGAATCCAGATAGTTAACTCACTACTCCTCTGTCAGCACAGCCAGCTCCATAACCCTCACCAGAAGCCAGAGGCAAACCCGAAAATGAGCTCACAACAGGCTCCATAAGTGCTGCTCCAGTGTCTGATGTCCCTCATTTGGAATGCTCCAGTATATTATGGGCCTCATGGATGATGCTCCAGTGTATGATGGGCCCTAATAATGCTCCATATATAATGGGCTCCATTTCTAATGCTTCAGTGTATAATGGTCCCCGTAAATGCTGCTCCAGTGTCTGATTTCCCCCCATTTGGAATGCTCCAGTATATGATGGGCCCCATTTTTAATGAACCCAGGCATGGTATGTGAAAAGAGCTCCATGGAGTAATCTGAAGTGTGTGCTGCCGCATCCTTCACTTTTGGTGTGGGTGAAGGACACAAGGAAAGGGGTTGCTCTTAATCAGAAGCCTGCACTGATGACTCAGTGCTTGCATTTTTTGAAAACTTCAGAAGAGGAGGCAATATAGCTGGAGGCTGTTTCAGCAATATAAGCCAAAAACAGTTCCTGATGCTCCTGCTTTAAAAGCAGTCTACCTACTCCCAGAAAAAGAAGCCTTACAGACCTTCCGGAGCTACACCATGATGCAGGCTCAACACCTCCTACCTTAGCTGCTATTGTGTTTTTGGCACTACCAGCAGATGCACCACCACCACCATCAGTACCAGGTGGCCCTCCATGCCCACATCCACGTCCTCTTCCACCATACTTCCTCATGTTTTGGAAAATGGACCCAAAATACCAGCATATATATGGTACTGCATAAGAAGCGTACAGCTCTATGCAGTCTAGGGATAACAGTAAATCTCCGTATATATTTCATGAGTCATACACATACGTTTACAGGCTCAGTATGGATTATGCAGTAAAAAAAAAGTTGAAAAAGGGTACAGTATCACCAGATACAAGGTATATATAGTATAGTGTAAACATTCTGAATCTCCGTATACATTTCAGGAGGCAGACACAAACGCTCTCAGGCCCAGTATGGATTACTCAAGAATATGAAAAGTTGTAAATGGGTAATGTAACACAAGCATACAGCTGTGTACAGTGTTGGGGTAATCTTAAATCTCCAAATATATTTCCGGAGTAACAGACAGACGTTCACAGGCTCATTATGGATTACACCACAATCTAAGCTGTATACAGTGTTGGCCAAATTTGAAATCTCGGTATATATTTCTGGAGTCACCCTCAGACGCTCACTCAGTCTGGGTTTGACCATAATAAAAAATTTTGTAAAAAAGGTACTGGATAACAAGATAGCAAGTATATATATTATAGGGTACAATTGAAATCTCCATATACATAGTCCCGTAGTCACTCTCAGATGCTTACTCAGTATGGATTTGACTGTAATACTAAATGTCGAACAAAGGTACTGTATAACAAGATACAAGCTGTATCAAGTAAAAATTGGTATCTCCGATTCACCGTATATATAGAAGGTGTAAACCACTCACGCACACTCACTATGGATGATACCGTAATAAAAAATTTAGAACAAAGGAACTGTATCAGCACATACCAGGTGTATCCAGTCTAGGGGTAATTGTAAATTTCCGTCTATACTTCCGGAGTCAGACACAGACACTCACAGGCTCAGTATGTATTACACCAGAATTTAAAAAGTTGAAAAAGGGAAAGGTATTCTAAGCGTACACCAGTATACAGTGTTGTGGTACTTTTAAATCTTCGAATATATTTCAATCTCAGTAAGCCAGTCCAGATTCTCCGCTACTAGAATGTCATGTCGGACACTGTTCACACCAGGGTGTCCGGCAGACAGCGGTAATACCCTGTTGGGTATTCTGTTCCAGTCGGGATAGGGTTAACCAGGTTGTCATGCTGGCTGAGGGCTGGGCCACGCCCTTGGTCTTTAAATAGTTCGTCCTGACTATGGGCGTCGCCGACTATAGCTTTAGCCTAGTGCTAGCAATACCGGTCAGCAGTGGTGGTGTTGGAGCGTCTGATATCTGGTGCAGTATATCCCTCAGTGGTTCTTTCTCCAATCTGTTATATATATATTTGGTTGCCCTTGCACATTATTGTATTCCCTTGTGTATTAACTGTGTGGTGTTTCTTTTACCCCTGTCCATACGTATTTGTGGGGTCTGGTGTCTGGTCCCCTCACTGGGTGGAGGGTGGTGGGTTCAGCTTAGGGCTGGACAGGAGACAGGGACAGGGTGGAGGCTCAGGCAGGCACACCTTCAGTGTAAACCCTGGGTAGAGGGACAGACAGGGTTCCCCTAGTCTGAGGGACATCGCAGGGGTCCCGGGGTTTTTGCCTAAAGTAACCTAGGCATACCATGACATTATAGTCGGCCCAAATAATAAAGTGAGAGAAAAAAAAAAAAAAAAGGTATAGATAGGGAATATTGGGGTTACTTACTATGGATCCTATACTTTCCCTAACCAAGCAGCTGGAGGCTCTATCCATACAGGTCACTGAACTCAAGGGGGCGGTCCAGCAACAAGGCCTGTCAGCTCCTGCAGTACCTGCTGAGGCTGCAGCCAGGGCAGCTGAGCCCAAGTTTCCCCTTCCTGAACGATTTGCTGGTGATCGTGGTAAGTTCACGGTGTTTCGTGAATCATGCAAATTGTATTTCCGTATGCGTCCACATTCCTCAGGTAATGAGGCTCAACGCGTGGGCTTGGTGATTTCTTTGCTGAGTGGTGATCCACAGGCTTGGGCCTTTTCACTCCCTTCAGACTCACAGGCATTTGAATCTGTAGATTTTTTTTTCTCTGCTCTGGGTTTGATCTATGACGATCCGGATAGATTAAACTTAGCAGAGTCTAAGATACGCTCACTGCTACAGGGTGATCGACCAGCTGAGGATTACTGCACGGAATTCCGGCGCTGGGCGGTGGACACGCAGTGGAATGACCCTGCGCTTAGAAGTCAATTTTTGCATGGGGTTTCTGGAAGGGTTAAACAGACTCTCCTAATGTACGAGACTCCCGCCTCTCTGGAGGCTGCGATGGCACTTGTAGTACGCATAGACCGACGTCTCCGTCAGGGGGCGCTGGTTTCGTTGCCTCCGGGAGGTGGGGGAGTGGTCGGTGAGGTTGCCGCGGGTGAATCCGTGGAACCCATGCAGATCGCTGGTATAGCACAGTCACCGAGTAACAAGCCTAGACGTCCTTGGCACAGAAGGCAGGGGCTCTGTTTTTTTTGTGGCAAAGGAGGACATTTTATTAACGCTTGCCCCCTGGTACCTAAGAAGGGCGCGCCGGCGGAAAACTGATAGGCTCAGAGGGTTTGGAGGAGTCTAATCTGAGCCTTTGTGTATCCTCCGTCATGGTTTCCCAGTGTATGCTCCCTGCTAGGGTGGTACTTGGGGGGCAAATGCTCTCTATTACAGTATTTATTGATAGTGGCTCAGCTGCCAATCTCATTGATGAGAGGTTCGCGCATACAGCGGGATTTCCGGTGGAGAAATTGCCGAACCCCATCCGGGTGGTTACCATCAATGCTTCCCCGTTGTCTCAAGGGGAGATCACAGAGTGTGTGTTGGATATACAACTCCACATCGGAGTATTACACTCAGAGCGGGTAACTTGTAAGGTGCTTAGTAACTTACCGGCTCAGATGGTTCTGGGCTTTCCATGGTTGTCAATGCATAATCCTGTTATTGATTGGAAGACCCAGGACATAATTCAGTGGAGCAGGGAGTGTCAGGAGAGGTGCCTGGCTACATGTATTTCCGCTTTGACCCCCAGTATCCCGGAGCCGTTGCTGGATTATGCGGATGTATTTTCTGAGAAGGGTTGTTCGGAACTACCACCGCATCGCCCCTATGACTGTGCTATTAGGTTGAAACCAGGGGCCAAGTTACCTAAAGCTAGAATGTTTAATATCTCAGGTCCCGAGAGGCTAGCTCTCAAGGAATACATTGCGGATAGCCTGAGCAAGGGTCATATTAGACCTTCCTCTTCTCCTCTGGCTGCTGGCTTCTTCTTTGTTAAAAAGAAGGATGGCGGTTTACGCCCGTGTCTGGATTTCAGAGAACTCAACCAGATTACGGTCCATGATCCTTACCCTATGCCACTTATACCCGATTTATTCAACCAAGTGGTTGGTGCCAGGTGGTTCTCCAAACTGGACCTCAGGGGGGCGTACAACCTTATAAGAGTCCGTCAGGGGGATGAGTGGAAAACAGCGTTCAATACCCCTGAGGGTCACTTTGAGAGTTTGGTAATGCCGTTTGGGTTGACTATGGCACCGGCGGTCTTTCAACACTTCATTAATGATGTCTTCTCTCAGTTGTTGGGGAGGTTTGTTATAATTTATCTTGACGACATCCTCATTTTCTCTCGCGACCATGATACACATATAGAGCATGTTAGACAGGTTCTGCAGTTGCTCAGAGAGAACAGGCTCTATGTCAAGCTTGAAAAATGTGTGTTTTTTGTACAGGAGCTACCGTTCTTGGGTTATATAATCTCCGCCTCAGGTTTTAAGATGGACACCGCAAAGGTGCAGGCGGTACTACATTGGGATCGGCCTGATAATCTTAAGGCGCTTCAGCGATTTCTTGGCTTCTCCAATTACTATAGGAAATTTATTAAGAACTTCTCTATGATTGCCAAACCACTGACTGACATGACTAAGAAGGGTACCGACTTTTCTGACTGGTCTGAGCCTGCGGTACAGGCGTTTGAATTCCTCAAGAATAGTTTTGCCTCAGCACCCATTCTGGTGCAGCCCGATGTCTCCTTACCGTTTGTCGTGGAGGTGGATGCGTCGGAGGTTGGAGTGGGGGCTGTACTGTCTCAGGGCCCTTCTTGGGCCAAGTTGCATCCGTGTGCCTTCTTCTCCAAGAAGCTGTCGCCTGCGGAGCGTAATTATGATATTGGCAACAGGGAACTATTGGCCATCAAATTGGCATTTGAGGAGTGGCGACACTTCTTGGAGGGGGCTGTTCATCAGATTACTGTGATAACCGACCATAAGAATTTGCTTTATTTAGAATCTGCTAAGCGCCTGTCCTCCAGACAGGCTCGCTGGGCATTATTCTTCACCCGGTTCAACTTCATTGTTACCTATCGACCTGGGTCGAAGAATGTTAAGGCAGACGCTTTATCCAGGTGTTTTCCTGGTGGAGAGTTATGTGAAGAGCCGGTGCCTATTCTCCAAAAGGGTGTGGTGGTATCTGCCATCACGACAGAGATTGAGGCAGAGATTGCCGAGGCTCAGGAGGTGGTACCGCCGGGGTTACCTGCTAATAAATCTTTTGTGCCGCTACATCTACGCTCTAGAGTGTTGGGCGAACATCACGACACAGTACTGGCAGGTCATCCAGGGGTTAAGAGCACTCTGGAATTGGTATCGCGTCGTTTTTGGTGGCCTAAAATCCGGCAGGATGTGGCCTCATATGTGGCTGCCTGTACCACGTGCGCACGGGCCAAGACTCCTCGTTCCCGTCCCGCTGGTAGCTTGCAGCCTCTCGGGGTGCCCAGTAAGCCATGGACTGAGATTTCCATGGATTTTATTACTGACTTGCCCGCCTCGGCAGGGAACTCGGTCATTTTGGTAATTGTTGATAGGTTCTCCAAAATGTCACATTTCGTTGCTTTACCGTCTTTGCCCAATGCTAAGACTCTTGCTCAGATATTTATTCGCGAGGTGGTCAGACTTCATGGTGTCCCGTCTGACATTGTGTCTGATCGAGGTACGCAGTTTGTGGCAAAGTTTTGGAGAGCTTTTTGTTCTCGCCTTGGAATCAAATTATCTCATTCATCGGCTTTCCACCCTCAGTCGAATGGACAGACTGAGCGGATGAACCAAAACCTGGAGCAATACTTGCGCTGCTTTATTTCCGACAATCAGGAAGAGTGGTCAGCGTTTCTTCCTCTGGCAGAATTCGCAATAAACAACCATTGCCAGGAATCGTCTGGGGAATCTCCTTTTTTTTGTGTGTATGGTCAACATCCTCAATTTTGCACCTTGCGTCAGGGGTGCTCAGTTGGCGTCCCTGAAGAGGACCAGTTGGGAGCTCAATTGTCGTCTGTTTGGAGGAGAGTCAAGCAGCGCTTGTTGAAGGTGGGTTCCAGGTACAAACGGGTGGCTGACTGCAGACGTGTGCCAGGTCCGGACCTGTGTGTGGGTGATTGGGTGTGGTTATCTACTAGGAACATTAAGCTCAAGATACCGTCACTTAAGTTGGGTCCCAGGTTCATTGGCCCATTTAGAATCTCCGCAGTGATCAACCCAGTGGCATTTCGTTTGGAGTTGCCGGCTGTGTATAAGATTCATAATGTATTTCGCAAAGCATTGCTAAAGAAGGTCGTGGGTTTGGTGGATGGTTCCCCCGGGCCACCACCTCCCGTCTTGGTGGATGGCGCGTTGGAATTTGAGGTGTCCAAAGTGGTGGACTCTAGGGTTGTGCGTCGCAGTCTACAGTACCTGGTCCACTGGCGTGGCTATGGTCCTGAGGAGAGGACATGGGTGCCGGCCTCTGACATTCATGCTGATCGACTGGTTACTATGTTCCATCGTCGCCATCCGGACAAGCCAGGTCCTCGACATGGTGAGGTTCCGGAGGTCCCTCGTAGAAGGCGGGGTACTGTCATGTCGGACACTGTTCACACCAGGGTGTCCGGCAGACAGCGGTAATACCCTGTTGGGTATTCTGTTCCAGTCGGGATAGGGTTAACCAGGTTGTCATGCTGGCTGAGGGCTGGGCCACGCCCTTGGTCTTTAAATAGTTCGTCCTGACTATGGGCGTCGCCGACTATAGCTTTAGCCTAGTGCTAGCAATACCGGTCAGCAGTGGTGGTGTTGGAGCGTCTGATATCTGGTGCAGTATATCCCTCAGTGGTTCTTTCTCCAATCTGTTATATATATATTTGGTTGCCCTTGCACATTATTGTATTCCCTTGTGTATTAACTGTGTGGTGTTTCTTTTACCCCTGTCCATACGTATTTGTGGGGTCTGGTGTCTGGTCCCCTCACTGGGTGGAGGGTGGTGGGTTCAGCTTAGGGCTGGACAGGAGACAGGGACAGGGTGGAGGCTCAGGCAGGCACACCTTCAGTGTAAACCCTGGGTAGAGGGACAGACAGGGTTCCCCTAGTCTGAGGGACATCGCAGGGGTCCCGGGGTTTTTGCCTAAAGTAACCTAGGCATACCATGACATAGAAACTACATGGATAAAAGTACAGATGGAAAGTCGAGTGTTAGCAGAAATTTGGGAATTACTCATCGCAGGAAACCTCCCAGTAGATGTTGCAGAGGCGATGCAGACCCTCAATTACTGTGTCTCTGGAGACAGCGAAAACGGTTCTTTGTGAAGAAAGGATTGCTTTATCGCTGTAGCGTGGATCAAATCACCGTTACTCGTCTCCATCAAATTGTGATCACAGGGAGAGATGTAGACATGGTCCTCACTGTCTATCATGATGTGTCATGATGATCATGAACATTTTGGGTCAACAGACAGGTCCTTTTTTCTGTCAGGATTGATCCAGCAGCACTGAAGACTCTTTCAGATAACACACTAGCAGCAGGGCAAGCGAGCTCCTGTAAGGCATATTGTGCCAATTCAGGCAAGGTGTTCAGATTAGAGGCCAATAGTCAAAGGGGAATGACCTGGGAGGGAGAAAATCGATATGGGAGAAGTAGTTTGTAACCATAGATGACAACTGCTGTCTCCTGTCACTTTTAATTGATGCAGTATTAGCAGTCGTGTGAGCGGTATTTGAGATATAAGTCCACAACATGGTCATGAAACCCCTGTCTCCAATGCCACTTCGGCTGTGTGCACCACGAACACCTCTTCCATTGTGCCCACTACGGCACGTGGGAGAACCAGCACCGCTGCTGTGTGCTGGGAAAGCCTCAAACAAACGGTTTACCAGAGTTGCTTCTTTGTAAGCCAATATTATCTCTAGGTTCTCCTGTGGCATGATGTTGTGTAATTTGCCTTTGTAGCGTGGATCGAGGATGCTGGCCAGCCAGTAGTCATCATCTTTCATCATTTTGGCAATGCGGGGTCCCTTTTTAGGATCTGCAAGGCATAATCGCACATGTGGGCCAATGTTCCAGGTGTCAATAATGCACTGCCACTGCTGGGTGGAGGAGCACTTTCTGGCAAATCCACATCCCTACGGTCACGCACAAACCCTGTACCTGACCTTGGAACACCAATATTTTCTCTGGCCCCCTGAGAAGCATCGTCCTGCCCAAATTAATCATCCCCATCATCCTCCTCCTCCTCCTCCTCTTCTTCCTCCACCTCGTCCATTACAGTTCCCTGACCAGACAATGGCTGACTGTCAGCAAGGCTTCCCTCCTCCTCCTCCTCGTCCTCCTGTTCCTCCTCCGCTGCAGACGCCAGATCCTTAATGTGCATCCAACTTTGCATGAGCAGATGCATAAGTGGGATGCTTATGATTGTGTCGTCTGCGCTTACCAGCCGTGTGCATTCTTCAAAACACTGAAGGACTTTACAGAGGTCTTTCAGGTTTGACCACTGCTCACCCGACAATTCCATGTCTTCCCTCAAACTGCCTGCCCGTGTACCCTCCCACAAATGCCTTACAGCTTGCCTCTGATCGCACAGCCTCTCAACCATGTGCAGGGTGGAGTTCCACCTTGTTGCAACGTCTATGATTTAACGGTGCTTGGGGAAGTGGAGCAATCGCTGCAGCTTCTGCATACGACTGGAGTGTACGGGCAAGCGATGGATGTGCGAGCACAGTCTTCGCACCTTATGGAGCAGGGATGTTAACTCCGGATAATTATTAAGGAAGCACTGCACCACCAGGTTCAAAGTGTGAGCCAGGCAAGGTATGTGTGTGAGTTTTGCAAGGGCTATGGCTGCCACAAAATTCCACCATTATCACTGACTACCTTGCCTGGCTCAAGATGTAGACTGCCCAGCCATGACTCAGTTTGTCGCTGCAAGTAGTCGTCCAGTACCTCCGCGGTGTGTCTGTTGTCGCCCAAAGACTTCATCTTTAACACAGCCTGCTGATGCTTATCACTAGCTGTTCGGTAGTGGGACACCTCGTGTGCAACACTCCCAGCTGCGGATGGAGTGCTCGTGCGACTGCTCTCTGTGAACGAGCTTTCACTTATGGAGGAGGAGGGTCGAAAGCCTACAGCCAACTGTTTCCTATACCATGGGCTAGGCAGCACTGTTCCACCAACGCTGTCCCCTGTGGAGCCTGCATCCACCACATTAACCCAGTGCGCAGTGATGGACACGTAACGTCCCTGGCCATGCCTGCTGGACCATGCATCTGCTGTGAGGTGCACATTTCCACTCACTGATTGCTTGAGTGCATGGACAATGCAGTCTTTCACATGCAGGTGGAGGGCTGGGATGGCTTTTCGAGAAAAGAAGTGCCGACTGGGTAGGTCATGGCGTGGGACTACGTAGGCCATGAGCTCGCGGAAAGCTTCGCTTTCAACCAAACGGTAGGGTATCATCTCTAATGAGATTAGTTTGGCAATGTAGGCAATCAAACACAGTGTACGCCGGATGAGAGGATGAATACTTTCTTGTCCTACTTAGAGTGTCTGGTAGGGTGAGCTGGACTGGAGAGCTGCATATGGGGGAAATAGCAGTGGACCGGATGGAGTGAGAGGGGGTTGTTGATGGTATTGGCCTAGATTCAGTGTTGTGTTGCAAAACCATTGTGATTCCCTGAGTGCTTTTGCCTTGCAACGACACCTCAACATTTAGTGCTGGCGGAGTGCTTAACGGTGGCGGTGGTCTTACAGTGGGGGAAGAGATGGAGTGTTGCTGGCTACCTTCAGTCAGAGCAGGTGCACATGTTCTACCTGAGGTTTTGTAGTCCGTCCACCTGAGGTTTTGTAGTCCGTCCACGCTTGCAAGTGCAAGTTGATTAAATGTCTAAGCATGCAACTGGTATTCAAATTTCTAAGTTGTTTACCTCGGCTAAAGGTCCCTCCGCAATTCTTATAGGTAACCTTTGCCTCATCAGTAGGATTTTGGACAAAGAAGTGCCACACTGCATTCTTCCTGCTATGGTATACATTTTCTGGCCTTGCACGCAGTGCTAAGTTGACCGTCTGGCCAAGCTGTCCCGCAACTCTTTTAGTTTTTGTTCCATGCCAGATAACCGCTGCTGCGATGTCAATGCCTTCTGCGGATCCTTCTCCTTATCTGAACTATTGCCAGCCTCCTCCCCCAATGGATGCCAATCCGGGTCAAGAACTGGGTCATCCATCACCTCCTCTTCAAAGTCATCTGCACCTTCCTCTTTACCTTCCTCTGTGTCACCTTGTAAGGTGGTATAGTATGCGGGAAGGGGCACCTAAGTTTCATCAGGGTCAGATTCTGGATCAGTAGACTGCGAGGGCAATGTAGTGCTCTGGGTCAATGTATCAGCAGGATCATCTAGCAGTGGCTGTGCATCAGTGCACTCCATGTCAGATTCATCTTGGACTGGGCTATTCACCATTTGACTGGATAACCTAGGCATGGTATGTGAAAAGAGCTCCACAGAGTAATCTGAAGTGTGGGCTGCCGCATTGTTAACTTTTGGTGGGGGTGAAGGACACAAGGAAAGGTGTTTTTCCTGACCAGAACCCTGCACTGACGACTCCGTGCTTGCAGGTGACGAACGTTCAGAAGAGGAGGCAATAGAGCTGGTGGCTGTTTCGGCAATGTACGCCAAAACCTGTTCCTGATGCTCCAGCTTTAAAAGCGGTTTTCCTACTCCAAGAAAAGGGAACCTTACAGGCTTTCTTGGGCCAGATGATGACGCAGGCTCAACACCGCCTGCCTTAGCTGCTATTGTGCTTTTGCCAGAACCAGCCGATGCACAACCACCATCAGTACCAGCCGCGCAACCCTGCCCATGTCCGCAGCTTCTTCCACCAAACTTCCTCATGTTTCGGAAAATGTACCAAAAATACTGATGAGTTTGTGATTTGATGTTTATCTCTCAATGGGAGATCGATATGCTGGAAGGTTGCCAGATTTTAATCTGAGGCCTACTCGAGTAGCGGAGAACAAACACACACAGAGACAGGGTATGTATCTGCAGGATGTTCCCCCTTTCCTGATTTAATTAGGTAGCTTATATGCTCATTTGAGTAGGCGGTAACATTACATCATCACATTTCATTGGACAATTGATCATTCAACAGTAAGCATAAATGGTTCCAACCAATCATATTCATATTCGTTAACCAATCAGATTGTACTCGGCTGTTAATTATTAGTATTTGTGTAGACGTGCTGAAAGCTTTAATAGGTCTTGGGTAAATTACACAAGACCCCAATATTATTCTCATTAATCTATCCTCATGACAGTTATAGCTCCATTAGCCTCATTAACCTGTCTTACTAAGTATTCATGGCCCCAGTATCTACCTAGCATGTGGACGTGTAGTTTCAATGTCCAACTGGGTGCAGTAAACAGTTTATCCATCACGTACAATTTCTTATGAAGAATAAGGTTATAGGTAATCATTATCATGAGACAGCATTTTCATATACAGAGTATGCATGTAAGACCCCAGAAATACATTGATATTAAAAGGACATATAGAATTCCCTGTCAGTCCCCCCTTTTGAGAACAGATATGACTCTACCATTCACATATAGGTACATTCAAAGGCCTAATGCCAGTGTCGGACTTCCTAACCCTTCTTCTGCCGAATTCCCCATAGGGAAAGGGAGATCATATCTAATTCTCAACCTCAAACCATTTGCTCATAATCATTATTGTAAGGTTTCATTGTAATATACATAGTTTTAGTAATAGACGCTGTGACGCCTCTGGCTATTACGTCCAAGAGTGGACCCTCTGGATCGCGGATCCGGAGCCCCTGGGCCGAGCACACCTGGTGAAGACCGACCCCTATACAGGGATCGTTAGGGGCAAGACCGCAGGGGGCGGAACCGCGACAGCCGGAGCCAGCAGGGACGACTCGGAGGACTGGCAGACAGAGCAGGAGTAGCGAAGTGGAGGCCAGTAGAAAGAGGCTGGAAGCCCACAGGAAAGGTACAGCGAGGACCACAGGAAGGAGGCAGGCAGACAGACACGGACCAGGAACAGGGCAGACAAAGGAACAGCAAGGGTAGGCAGGGTACACAGAAGAAGGTAGGGCCGATGGGTGCTGCGAGTCACAACAATCATCAGGCGCCCTCAGAATAGAGCGGACGCCTGATATATGCGGCGACCGGAAGTGCGCCCTACAGACCCTCCCCTAGCGATGCCCCCTGCCAACGGAAGAAGCCGGGGGAACGCGCGTGCGCGGCCTAAGGCCGCCGCGGTCACCCGCAGCAGAGCGGCAAGCAGCGCGGAGGAACGCGCGAACCGGAGGGCGCAGGTGAGAGGGAGCAGCGGCGGGCGCCGTCGCTAAAGGGGCATCGGCGGGCACGGCCGCCGATGTCACAGTACCCCCTCCCATATGCCCCCTCCTTCTGAGGTTGGTTAGAAATCTTTTCATGATAAGGGGGGCATCGACATTCTCTCGGGGCTCCCAGGACCTCTCCTCTGGGCCAAAACCCTTCCAGTCGATAAGAAAAAGAGTCTTACCTTTGACCCTTTTCATTGCCAGGATGTCCTTTACTTCAAAGACATTGTCAGAACAAATTGGCGAGGGAGGGGACATGGAGGTTGGTTGGAACCGATTCAAGACCACAGGTTTAAGGAGCGAGATATGGAAGGCGTTAGGGACCCGGAGGGCCACCAGTAATACCGGGAAAGAAGCAAAAGAGTTTTCTTAATCCCAACGTGCCCAGCAACCTTGGAAGAATGTCCCCAGCGCAGTACTTCCAGGCGTTTGTTTGGAGGGACGAAGGTCTTGCCAGGCGGAGGGTTAGAGAAACTCACGGGGGCCACGGAGATAACTTTAGCCGGCTCGATGACATACGATGGATCCTCCTCCCTCTCCGGAGGCTGCAAAGACCTGGAAAGCGCATCGGCTTTGATGTTCTTACTGCCGGGCCGGAAATGGAGCTTGAACTCAAAACGGGAAAAGTACAGAGCCCACCTGGCTTGTCTGGAGTTGAGTCTCTGGGCAGATTGCAGGTAGGCCAGGTTCTTGTGGTCCGTGAAGATAGTAAAGGGGTGCACTGCCCCCTCGAGCAGATATCGCCATTCCTCCAGCGCCATTTTAATGGCCAATAATTCCCGGTCCCCAATGGAGTAGTTGCACTCCGCCGGAGAAAAGGTTTTGGAGAAGAACCCGCAGGGGACAAGACGTCCAGATGGAGCCTGTTGGGAGAGAACCGCCCCAGCTCCAGTGGAGGAGGCATCAACTTCCAGAATGAAGGGCCTACTGGCCACAGGACGGTGTAAAATCGGAGCAGAAGCAAACGAGCGTTTCAGGGCAAGAAAGGCGTCCTCGGCTTCAGAGGGCCAGACGTTAGGCTTCGTCCCCTTACGGGTCAGGACCGCAATGGGCTTGGTGACTGTAGAGAAGTGGGGTATAAACTGCCGGTAATAATTAGCGAAGCCGAGGAAACGCTGGATGGCCTTTATGCCAACCGGACGAGGCCACTGGAGTACCGCGGACAGCTTGTCCGGATCCATCTTAAGACCGGAATCCGTGATGATGTACCCCAAGAAGGGTAACGCTGTTTGCTCGAAGAGGCACTTCTCGATCTTGGCGTAAAGACGATTTTCTCGAAGGCGCTGCAGGACCATGCGTACACTTCTCCGGTGGGAGGAGAGGTCGGTCGAGAAAACGAGGATATCGTCCAAATATACCACTACGCAGGAATAGAGTAGGTCTCGGAACACCTCATTTACGAATTCCTGAAACACCGCTGGAGCGTTGCAGAGACCGAACGGCATGACCAAGTATTCATAATGGCCGTCCCGGGTATTGAAGGCCGTCTTCCACTCGTCCCCCGCTCGGATTCGGATTAAGTTGTAAGCTCCCCGCAGATCCAACTTCGTGAAGATTCTGGCCCCCCTCAGGCGGTCGAAGAGTTCAGGAATCAGCGGGAGCGGGTACCGGTTTTTGACCGTGATGTTGTTCAGGCCCCGGTAGTCAATACAGGGTCGCAGGGACCCATCTTTCTTCCGGACGAAGAAGAAACCTGCGCCCGCAGGGGACGAGGACTTTCGGATGAACCCCTTGGCCAGATTTTCCTGTATATATTCCGACATAGCCGAGGTCTCTGCTGGGGACAAAGGATATGTTCTCCCTCTGGGAGGAGTGGCACCAGGAACTAGGTCGATGGGGCAGTCATAGGAGCGATGAGGGGGTAAGGAATCCGCCTCCTTCTTGCTGAACACGTCGGCAAACGTGTGATAGGGTGCGGGTAAGCCCGGGAGGTCGGCGGGCTTCGAGCATGGACGAGGACGCGTGAGGGCCCGTAGGCAGTGCTCCTGGCAGGAGTGCCCCCAACGGAGAACTTCCCCAGAGCGCCAGTCAATCACAGGTTCGTGCCGTCTGAGCCAGGGCAGTCCTAGGAGAACCGCATGGGCTAATTGTGGCAGGACATAAAAGGCTATCTTTTCGAGGTGGAGAGCTCCGATTTGAAGATCTACTTCGACGGTAATCATGGTGATGAGTCCGGGTAAAGGTTTACCATCAACGGAGGAAATAGCGCGAGGGTTCTTCAATACCAACACCGGAATCTGGAATTTGTCAACCTCCTCCTGGCGGATGAAATTACCGGCAGCACCCGAGTCCACATACGCCTCCACAGACCCACGCCCCCGACCTGTAATTAGCAAAGCTGAAAGAGTAAGGGGAAGAGAGGAATTTTGATCACCTAGGGGGTCCTCTCTTACCTGACCTAGGTGGAGGCATTTCCCGACCTCTCTGGCCTCTCTGGACAGGAACGCACGAAATGGTTGGCCCCTCCACAGTACAGGCAGAGGCCCTTGGTCAACCTCTCCCTGCGGCGTTGCTCGGACAGTCTGACCCGATCAACCTGCATAGGTTCAGGAGCGGCGCTAACAGGAGATACAGGGAAACGGGGGACAGGAGCCTGATACAACCTAAAGGACCTTCTCTCTCCGACTGCCTCTCTAGCGCGCTCCTGAAAGCGTAGGTCTATGCGAGTGGCCAGCGAAATAAGGTCCTCCAGAGTGGTGGGGGTGTCTCGCCCGGCAAGCTCATCCTTGATCTTGCTGGAGAGGCCTCTCCAAAAGGCTCCCACTAGAGCCTCATTGTTCCACCCTAACTCAGAAGAGAGGGTCCGGAAGCGGATGGCGTATTGCCCCACTGTGAGGGAACCCTGGCGGAGGTTAAAAAGGGCCTCAGTGGAGGATGCTAAGCGACCCGGTTCATCGAATACCTTGCGAAAGGTTTCTAAGAAGGTCTGTAAATTTAGCACTACGGGGTCATCTCTCTCCCACAAGGGGTTCACCCAGGACAGAGCCTCACCCTCAAGATGGGACACAACGAATGCCACCTTGGCGCGGTCGGTAGGATACTGAAGGGGGGCAAGCTCAAAATGTAGCCTGCATTGATTTAAAAAACCCCGGCATAACTTGGGATCTCCGCCATACCTGGGGGGTTTACCCAGACGGGGAGCCGGAGTAGGGGCTACATCCGGGGAGGAAGTTGCAGCGGCAGCAGAGGATTGCAGGGCCAGCAATCGGTCATCCACGGATGCCATGTAACCCAAGATGTGGGATTGGGCGTCGCGCTGCTGCGCGAGCTCCTGTTGAAGGCTGACTAAGAGAGGAGCGTGCCCGGGGTCAGAGGTCTGCAGGGCGGACAACCGGGTGTCCATAGACTTCATAAAGGACATTATCCGGTTCTGATTTTCACGAAGGAACAGTAATTCCTTTTGTGTGGCGGCTGCGGCACCGGCGGGATCCATGGCCTGATGATACTGTGACGCCTCTGGCTATTACGTCCAAGAGTGGACCCTCTGGATCGCGGATCCGGAGCCCCTGGGCCGAGCACACCTGGTGAAGACCGACCCCTATACAGGGATCGTTAGGGGCAAGACCGCAGGGGGCGGAACCGCGACAGCCGGAGCCAGCAGGGACGACTCGGAGGACTGGCAGACAGAGCAGGAGTAGCGAAGTGGAGGCCAGTAGAAAGAGGCTGGAAGCCCACAGGAAAGGTACAGCGAGGACCACAGGAAGGAGGCAGGCAGACAGACACGGACCAGGAACAGGGCAGACAAAGGAACAGCAAGGGTAGGCAGGGTACACAGAAGAAGGTAGGGCCGATGGGTGCTGCGAGTCACAACAATCATCAGGCGCCCTCAGAATAGAGCGGACGCCTGATATATGCGGCGACCGGAAGTGCGCCCTACAGACCCTCCCCTAGCGACGCCCCCTGCCAACGGAAGAAGCCGGGGGAACGCGCGTGCGCGGCCTAAGGCCGCCGCGGTCACCCGCAGCAGAGCGGCAAGCAGCGCGGAGGAACGCGCGAACCGGAGGGCGCAGGTGAGAGGGAGCAGCGGCGGGCGCCGTCGCTAAAGGGGCATCGGCGGGCACGGCCGCCGATGTCACAGACGCATCAATCAATCTTTGAAGTAGTCCTCTGATACATGGTATGCAGCAGCATCCACAGGTCACAAGTACTGCTGCTACTACTGCCAGAGAGATGAGGAGGCTGGACACAAGATGACTCCATCTACCGAACCAGGATTCCAACCAGTCCATGAAGGGATTGTTGATACCCGAATTTTCTGCCAATTCTTCGGACAGGGATGTAAGACCCTCCAACGCCTTGGTGATACTCCCATCTGGACTTGTATTATTGGGGATGAAGGTACAGCAAAATGTTCCAAACATCTTGCACACGCCCCCTTTTTCCGCTAGCAACATATCCAAAGCCATCCTATTCTGATGTGTCATTAAAGAAGTTGGGCCTAATTGTTCAGCTATCCCTTTTACTGCATCCCTTGTGTAATTTATAAACCTTTGCTGATTATAATAAATATAATTTATCCAATCCACATTTTTATTAATTGTCACCCACCAAAAGAAGATTGATTCAAAACCTGCTGCTATCTGGTTCCTGGCCTTGTACTCATCCGGTACCCCTCTGGGTACCCCTATATTGTCTATATAAACTCTAGGATCAAAGGACCCAGCAGGTACTGACCTTCTATTTCTGTGTAGGGTTTCAACATTCATTCCACCTCCTTTAATCTCTTCTGATGAAATTATTTTAAATGGCATGAGCACTTGAACTAGAGCACAGCTGCCAACCCAACCTGGTGGCAACCTAGGCCTTAATTTCATATCTCCACATAACCACCATATGTCACTCCTTGCTATAGTTTGGTTTTGAAACCAACTGGCTTTAAACCCTCCTGTATCTGTATTTATTGGGATGGTGTTGTGACAAAACTCTGAAGTTAGATTTCCTACCCATCTTCCTGGTCCTGTTCTCAGGAAGCAAGTGTAGTCACCTGGATATGCATAAACTCTAGGTGGTACCTGATCAATTTTTGCTATTGGATACCGGACTGATAGAGATTGACACAGAACATTATCACTAGGGTCATATGTGGCATTATACAAAGCTAGAATACACTGTAAGTCTACTTGATCCTGTTCTGAATATCTGAGGGGAATAGTCCCTAAATGGGGCCTAGCGGTTGCACATGCAATACAATCAGTTTTGTTATTTTGCTCTGTAGTATACTTCATCCATAGCAACCATTCATTCCTCTCTGTGTAGCCTGTT
Source organism: Dendrobates tinctorius (assembly GCF_039654945.1). Lineage (NCBI taxonomy): Eukaryota > Metazoa > Chordata > Amphibia > Anura > Dendrobatidae > Dendrobates > Dendrobates tinctorius. The sequence continues at coordinate 10,039,406 of NW_027361683.1, forward strand.
TCTACGGCTAACTTCTCCTCATAGCCTAATTCCCCAATTCCATCAACATCCAACATTTCTCCTGACCTTTGGGGTTTGTCCTCCTCTTGTTCCTTGTCCTGTGCAGGAACAGCTTTTAACCAAAATGTTCCCTGCTGAACCTGTCTACCTGGGGTATACAGTCCCAATACATAGAGACCTTCATCTCCAAGAGAGGGTTCATCCAGTGTTATAAGGAGAGGATTGCAAGAGAATCTCCAGTCCAAAACCTCTGGATCACAACCCCATTTTGGAATGGGTACAGCAATATTCATCCTCTTGAGGAGAGGCTTTCCTGATGAACTAACACGAGTCATGGCTTCCTCTGGCTTATACCCCCATGACGTTCCCGTGTTCCAAGCTGCATCTGACCAAGAATTACAGTTCTCATTTCCAGGTCTAGTTACACAGATATATACCACCGCCCCTTCAACTCCTGTTAGATATTTATAATTGGGGTTGCTACTCTTCTTCCCAAATTTAAGATTCCATTGACACTTCACTATCCGACACAAGTCCACCCTAAATGTAGCTGTTGCTGCCTTGGTGTCAAACCACAAGGTTACTGATGTGCTATTCTGAAGTGTCTCGTCCAGTTGTCCTTCTTGCAGTAGAGCTGCCAACATCATCAGGGACAGGACCCATATTCTTCCACTCCAGGACCTCATAGTAGCTTGTGTAGACCGGTCTTCCGTTTAACTCTACGGATGTGGCTTAGCGGGGACCATCAACCAGTGGCTCCAGTGGTCTTCGTGTCTTTTGGTCAGCAACCAATGTCTGGATTAACTAAAATAGAATCAAAAACTTATTTATACACAAATGGGAGTCCCTTTTGGACTCCGGACCTGCTGCAGGGGTTGTCAAATAGTTACAACATCTATGTGGACAAGAGTGGTAGCTTCTGACATCAGGAAGGCCTCCAGTCCCCTGAAAAGAGATCAACACACACGAGCACATACTTCATACATCTTACCTTGGGCAGCCTGTATGAAGTCAATCTGCAGTCATTGAAACGGATAGGAGGGCCCAGGCGCACGTGTATGTCTATGGCATCTTTCTAGTCTATCTGTGTTGTGCGCATCTAATCTATGTTAATGTAAAGCTAAACAGGTGGACCCAGCATCTTTCTTCAGAGCACATAGTTTTTGTCTTCACTCACGTGCGTTGAGTCATGAGCCATCACATGGTGCAAGGATTTTGGCAAACATACCCACTGTCCCACCATCCACGGTTCTGAGCTCCAGCTTCCGACCAGACTTCAGTCTCTTCCCCGGTTGGTGACCGAGTCAGAGCCTGTAAGATACTTAAGTCTAACTGGTTATCTTTAATGCTCACCATGACCAGTGGAGGCGCCTCAGGGGTCTCCCAGTACCTTGGTCTTCTGGCTGATTCCCAGCCACTTTGTTTGCTTCGTGCTCCACGGGTTCCTTCTCATATGTACCCTCACTTCCACTATGGCAACCTCTTCCAGGGCCTGTTGATGTAAGAAAAGACCTTTTCTCCCCATATGGGGCTGCAGTTGTGGGTTCACCTGAAAACAATGACTTGTATATGTGGTGTCTTGCTTACCTTAAAGCCCCCTAAACGCCTCAATGAGTGCCGTCAACTCCACCTCCCCTGTAGAGTTATGAGGGAGGAGTGGTTCTGCTTTCTACTATCTCATGCTGTGTGATCGCCATACAACCAGGTTCTTGGACCTTCCGGAAAGAAAAACTCAAAATCCAGATTAATGAGAGATACCTTTATGGATTAAAAATATTTAAAAATAGCTGACTCTCCTCTCTTCTCCCCCCCTTTGGAAATCACCATATTAATACCGAATAGGGGGCAGAGTGGTGGATTTCCATTACACATATAACGGGATTTCCTCTTTTTTTTTTTCTTCTAACACATACTAAAAGCATTCCTTATCTTTGCTACCTGACAATTGCCTTCCATGGATATCTAACACTGCTTCAAGTCAAAGGCAACGTTGTACCTTGAACCATCTGCCTCTCCTTTTTCTTCTTATCAACATGCATTCTAAAAAAAAAACTTGACATTATGAAAAACTAGCTGTATACCTTCTACAAATACGTATTATGCTATAATGTGAATCCAGTAAGCAAAGCTGCAAGCTGCGCTTCAACCAGGTACGTCTCTGGTTGCCCATTATTTAATGGACATCTGACAAGATTATAATTTTCTATGTCACTTAATGAAATTCCGTCGACCCAGGGAGTTGCAGGAATACCATGCACATTGAGCCTAAACACTTTATACTCTGGAAATCTGTCTGACAGAAATCCAAAACCAGTGAGCTGTTGGATATACCCTCCTGGTATAATTTTGACAATTCTCCAACCTTCAGGAGATATAATCAACATTAATCCAAATGTGCAATTAGGGCACGACATTTTCTCATGGAATATCTGGCACACACACACACGGCAAGCAATACAACAGAATTTCACACATGAGATCATGCACTTCCACTTATCAGCAGAGAGTCTCAAAGGTCATTCACATTCCTTCACACAGATTCAGTAAACTGTTAACTCCTTAAGCTTATTACCTCCTGGTGCTCCTGCTAAAAATCCTATCTATGTTTTCTGGTTGATACTTGACTGTATTGGGGCGAAAAATTCTCCTGGCTTGTCCTAAAATGTAAAATGCCTATGGCTTGCGGACCCGTACTGACTGCACTTCGCTAACTCAATGTACAGGCCGCACCTAGACCATATCTCTCTATCTGCCTCTTTCTCTGGTTGCTATTCACTTATTCTCTTAATATACGTTATTACTGTGTGCCCACATCTCAACAAGTCTACTTCATTATCACTCCTGCTTAGCAATATCTATGCCGACTGTACTACACCAATTCGATACATAGACTGCGTCCCGTTGTTATAAGAGGTTCCCGCTCACTGTTTGAACTTGCGTGTCCTAAACTGAAACTGATCAGTTGATAGGCATCAAACCCATGGGAACCTTGATAAGAAGGTTAACTATTTAGTGGTCCGGCCAGACCTCGTGACCCACCTGGTCACCTAACACTAAATCTCTACGTACTCAGTATGAGATGGCACTTCTCTACAGTTATAATAAACCTATATATACCAGAGAGCAAATCCAATTAACTATAGGCAGACTAATATGACCCAAATTTTCTTATTAGCCCAGTAAAAATCTTTTCCCTCAACTAAACCTGCTGAGCCTTGTATACTCAGAGATCTTATTTATCAACCAGAAGACTAAAGCTATCATTAGTATGCAGGCTAATGTAATCCCTACTACCTCAAAGTTCTTTAGCACCATTAGAGGGCAGTTTGTGCGTATCAGACAGAATAGAAGGTGGATAGACCTATCCTGTCTGTAACGGCGTTTTAATAGTACCTCTAGCACTCTCCAAGAGGACGTACGCAGCCTTCTTTATGCGTATGCCGCCAGAGACGTGTCCTCACATGAATCCTGGCAAGCCAGTTACCATGGAGAGACGCTCCCAAGGGGCAAAAACACAGTAAAGAATTCCTAGTACCCTCAAGGTTGGTTCAATCATTCATGCGCAATCATACGTAGCAGCTTTTAGGTTTCTCCCTCCAGCATACGTATTATGTATCACAAGGATATTCTACGGTTCTTAGCACTGGTATTTAAGAAGACAGACTATACTGTACCCCAAAAGCCGGTTCAGAGCATGTAGCAGAGGGGAGACACAGAATTTGTAAGAATCAATGGCTCTTACCTTCACCGGTGATTTTGATCTGTGTGTCCTCTAGGCCTTCAGTCTGCGGGTGCCGGATTTCAGGATACTGGGGTCTTCTGTTGTAACCAGCCCGCCCAAGGAGACGCCAACTGATGAGTTTGTGATTTGATGTTTATCTCTCAATGGGAGATCGATATGCTGGAAGGTTGCCAGATTTTAATCTGAGGCCTACTCGAGTAGCGGAGAACAAACACACACAGAGACAGGGTATGTATCTGCAGGATGTTCCCCCTTTCCTGATTTAATTAGGTAGCTTATATGCTCATTTGAGTAGGCGGTAACATTACATCATCACATTTCATTGGACAATTGATCATTCAACAGTAAGCATAAATGGTTCCAACCAATCATATTCATATTCGTTAACCAATCAGATTGTACTCGGCTGTTAATTATTAGTATTTGTGTAGACGTGCTGAAAGCTTTAATAGGTCTTGGGTAAATTACACAAGACCCCAATATTATTCTCATTAATCTATCCTCATGACAGTTATAGCTCCATTAGCCTCATTAACCTGTCTTACTAAGTATTCATGGCCCCAGTATCTACCTAGCATGTGGACGTGTAGTTTCAATGTCCAACTGGGTGCAGTAAACAGTTTATCCATCACGTACAATTTCTTATGAAGAATAAGGTTATAGGTAATCATTATCATGAGACAGCATTTTCATATACAGAGTATGCATGTAAGACCCCAGAAATACATTGATATTAAAAGGACATATAGAATTCCCTGTCAATACCAGCAGAGAGATGGTACTGTATGGGAAGCATCCAGCTGTGTAAGGTGTATTAAAAAAATTAAATCTACGTATATATTTTGTTAGTTACAGACTCTCTCCCAGTATGCATTTGACCATAATCCAGCAAGCAGATATATGGTACTGTATCAGAAGTGTACAGCTGTATACGTTTTTTGTGTAACTAACAATCTCCGTACATGTATTTACGGAGTGTCACACACACACGCTGACTCTGTATAGATGTGACTGTAATGCGAACAGCAGATATACAATTCTGTTTGAGAATCGGACAGCTCAATGCGGTGTATGGAAAATGGAAATGTCCGTATATGTATTTATGGAGTGTCACACACACGCTGACTCTGTATAGATGGGACCATAATGCGAACGGCAGATATGCAATGCTGTTTGAGAATCGGACAGCTCAATATGGTGTCTGTATGGAAAATTGTAAATCTCCATCTAATTTTATACGGAGTGACACACGCTTTCTCTGTATAGTTTTGAACGTTATCAAACAGCAGATATACGAAACTGTTTGAAAAGCGGACAGCTCTATACGGTGTAGGTCTGGAAAAATGGAAAATCTCCTCTGTTTGTTTTTCCAGAGTCACACACAGCTTGTATTTGTCTGTAAAACCAGCCGGTACACGGTAGTGTGTGAGGAGCGTACACCGCTATACGGTGTATGTATGGAAAATTTTAAATCTCCATCTATTTTTATACGGAGTGAGACACACTGTCTCTGAATAGTTTTGACCGTTAAGAAACAGCAGATATACGAAACTGTTTGAAAAGCGGACAGCTCTATACAGTGTAGGTCTGGAAAAATGGAAAATCTCTTTTTGATTTTCCAGAGTCACACACAGCTTGTATTTGTCCGTGATACCAGCTGGTACACGGTAGCGTGTGAGGAGCGTACACTGCTATACGGTGTATGTATGGAAAATTTTAAATGTCCGTCTATTTTTATATGGAGTGACACATGCTGTCTCTGTATAGTTTTCACCGTTATCAAACAGCAGATATACGAAACTGTTTGAAAAGAGGACAGCTCTATACGGTGTAGGTCTGGAAAAATAGAAAATCTCCTCTGTTTGTTTTTCCAGAGTCACACACAGATAGCTTTTATTTGCCCCTGATACCAGCCAGTACACAGTAGTGTGTGAGGAGCGTATACTACTATACGGTGTGTGAAAAAATGAATGCTCGGTAACTGACCAGAACAAAGTAATAAAAGTTGGAGTGCTTTAAAAAAAGCAGTTTGAACAGCAGTGTGCACACAGCAATGCAGCTATCAAGTAGCCTTAAAAGGCAGCCTAATCACCACCAGCGCTGCTGCACACAACAAAAATTCTCCCATTTCACTGCACACTAACTGTACAGTGAAAAGTGCTATCAGCAGAAGCTATTTTTTTTTCTTCTTCCCTGCCTAATGCTCTCCCTATTCAGAATCAGCAGCAGCAGCACCTCTCCCTATTCAAAGATCGGCAGAAGTAAGATGGCGGTCGGCGGTCACGGCCTTTTATAGTCACTGTGAGGCCACACAAAGCTAGCCAATCACTTCAATGCCCTTCTCTAAGATGGTGGTGGCCACTGCCCATGTCATTGCGTTGCCCACAGTGTGCATCGTCCATCATTTGCTGAGAAAAGGCACTGTAAGCATTATTTGAAACGCGGCTTTGTCGCTCGGGTCGGCGACCTCATGGCTGACCTCACGCTATGGTCGAGTTTCGATCGGCGAAACCCGACTTTAGCTAAAGTTGGCGACTTTTGAATTTTACCGACCCGTTTCGCTCAACTCTAACTACTACATATGTTCATGTACAATCATGGTCAAAAGTGTTGGCACCCTTTAAGTTATTCCAGAAAATGATTGCAATTACACTTTTTTATGTTTATTTCCTTTGGGTGTATTGGAACAACACCAAAAAAACAGGAAAAAAAGGCAAATTGGACATCATTTCACATGCGGTGGAACGGTACCACAAGAGGTGGGGTTCGCTGCTTCCGGAATCCAAATAAAGCAGGAGTTGTGCGATTATGCAGGCTGTGGGCTGGGAGTTGGGAGGAGGGGTTGTCCCTGCAATAACGCTGCTTCCTGTGATCCCGCACCCCTGCCTCCACCCTACCTCCCCCGGTAAGTTGCATTTGGACTATAAAACAAACCCCCACTTTCCTTCCAGATTTGCACATGACGGCGTGGCAAATAGTGATGAGTGAATATATCAAGATTCAATTTGGATTATGATCGCTGTATTTGCAATATTCGCCATACATAGCCAAACGTCATTGGAGTCAATGGGAGTACAGATGAGCGAATATGTTCGGGAACGATCGTCAAACATAAATTTGGTATGAATATGGCAAATTCGGATTTGGCAATCGTTCTTGGAACATATTCACTTATCTCTAGTGGCAAACACTGGATGTTTGGACCCCCATTCAAGTGAATGGGGTTTGGGTATTGTTCTGGTACCCAAACTTTTTGTAACTGTTCGGCCATATCCGCTGGACTCAAAAATCCTGGGATCCACCCATCTATAATTGTAAGGTTCTAAGGCGGGCGAGCTGCTGCTCCATAATGCCCTGGCACTTTACAAACAAATCGTGTCCCAGTCCGTAAGTGTTGTGCTATGTACATTGCAGTGTAGTTACTTGCAGGCCGAAGGCCTTTGCTATCTTCACATCCAAAGTTCCAGGAACAGCCGCTCACACATCAGAGGACACCTGGTTAGTTTTATCAAGTTCAACTTTACTGGACAGTTCAAGTACATCAGTTTTTAACAGACAGTATCGAGCACAGCACCCTCCAGTTCTTGTTCCATCAACACAGTACATTTCAAGCATTTGATTAGTTTCAGCCCCGGCTATCCCTACTTTATCAACTCCTTTTAGCTCTAGTGATCCCCCGCCTGGCATCACAGTATTGCTAAGATCAGCTAAGGTTCAATCATGTGATTCCATGTCCGGCTTCCTCTGTATGGAAGTGATTAAAGCACAATCTTCATTGCCTACATCTGTCCATAGGATCCAGACGTTGCATTAAGGTCCGTAGGAAATTTGGTAGTACCTCACACCATTAGAAAACTATGTACTTCAAATGCCTCCAGCCCATTGCACTTTGAACTTGGCCTTGTCTCTCTCGATCACTCTAGCTCTCTTTAAGTCACTAAATCAGTACTTGGTTCCCTTTTACTGGCCCTAACCACTTCCACTGAGGACAGAACCAATAATTAACTTTTGATTTACTCTTTCTGTCTCAGCAGTCTGTTGCTGGGCACACTTAACCTTTCACCTACTTAACTACAGTCACTATTTATCTCTATGCCAATTCTAAACACTAAATGGCATCCTATACTTTCCCTACAGGATGCAGTTTCCCTGAGTTGCATGTACAAGAGTTACCTTAGGTGTTACCTTTGCAGTACTAACAAAGAAGCATCAGTACCCTACTACACTATAGTAGTCACATTAGTTACATTACACTCTATACATTTTACATGACACCATAAAATGTAGTAAAACACATGACAGTATTAACACTATGCAATTTTCTGTTTTCAGAGGAAGGAACACAACTGTCTCTGTCACACCCCTTACACCCTTACAAATTCAGAGATCAACTTTAATTGTTTGGAGTTATTAATTGCTCTGTTATTTATGCAGCCTACACTTCTATAGAAGTAAATGGGAAAGCATTTCTTTAGCTTGATAATCGTATGACTCTTGCAAATATGGCTTGTTTGGTCATCATGTAAACCACAAATACTATTCACACTGAAATTGTACATGGCTATGTTTGCATGTGAGCAAATCATTATTGCAAATCAAGATGGATCTTTTTAGTTGTAACTTAAGCACATGTTGCTGTTAGAGTTCAGATAACCAATTCGATGGAAATTGAATTTGTGTTGAATTTCATTAAATTTGTGTGAATCTCCAAAAAATGCCTGATTCCATTTCACACGTTGCAAAATTACGATTAGCCACAGAAGGTTTGCATGACCAAAGCCGCGACTGCACAGACTTCGCAAAAAAGTCTTGCAGATATTGTATCATTTAGTACAGCACATCCAATTAGGAGAGACTATCATAGCCTCTGTAAAAACGTAGACAGAGTATGTAGTAGCCATTTTAGGGTGATTTAGTATAGTGAGCTCACAGATCAGCAATATAAACAATAGGAGATAGCCATAAAACACTGGACAAATGTTACAAAAAGTAATGACGGAGAAGAGTGCAGTAGTAAATAATACACAGATTAAGATTCAATTGAAAAAGAGAGAGATCACCACACAACAGTGCCAAACTCAAATAGATTGATCAGTTACATGGTGTAGCTGACATTTATCCTGCTGCATATGAATTACAATTACACATTTTCTCCATTTACACTATGTTAGTGCTGGCAGAACACACCAAATAATATAAAGATGGTAATAAGGTGCATTCGCAGCCCGGGTCCACCGTGCAGAGATGTTAACTGCTTCTCGGTAATGTCGGACACAACATGGCGGTATCACACTGGACACACGTGGGTTAAACATAAACACCACCCGGTGTGTAGTTGAGACGAGCTCTGTTGCTTCACAGAATAGTGGAACTGCAGAGCACAAATACCGTACCATGTTAACAGTCACAGGGCACAGCTGAATCAGCGCTAGTGTTCAGTCTCAAGACTCAGTCCCAAGGATGCGGGGTAAGAGCCTCTCTAGACCTACTAGGCGCATGGCATCGCACCTGCGATGCCTGAACGAATCCTGACTAATAAATATGGCGCACTGAATGCGCACGGTGTCGCACCGGTGGTGCCACTACTTGGCGCTGTCTCTTACTCCTATCTCCCTAAACACACACACAACAAGAAGGTAGGGGATAATTAGGAGCTTGCACCAGAGACATTCACACATGCATATGTGGCGCCCCTGAGGCTCAGTCGCCACAGAGATACTGCACCTTCTCCTAAGGTGTAGTGCCCCACCATCCAGGTAAGGTGGGAACTCCTTTCCACGCTCCAACACTCGCACCCCACACAACAGGGTAGTTCTGCACAACCATATTGCGGCTCAGTGCTTACAGATTAGCAGAGCACCTCTGGTGGTTCCCTGCATGGAACACTGGATGTGCTGGGAGGTGGGTGGAGTTGAGAGATATAAAAGAGTGGGAAAGTGTAGGATGAGAGTTCAGTCAGTCGGGTTGAGTCTGACAGAAGGTCAGTGAGGAAGGAAGCCACTCGGGAGGAGTGGGGATCCCTGGAAGAAGGGATGGAGGAAGGAGTGCTGCAGCTGCCTCAGTGATCTGATCCAGCTGGCACGGGAAAGGAACAGAAGGAGAAAGACGTAGAACTGCAACCTAAGCTTCCATAAGAGAGAGAAGGATCAGTACGGAACGAAGGAGTAGGAGAACAGAGAGGAGACGTTGGTTGGAAGAGGAACCCTGCCTATAGGTTCTCAGTGCAAGGCCGGGGCCCGGTCCCCGAGGTTGTATGGACACTTAGGCTACTTTCACACATCAGGTTTTCGGCGTCAGGCGCGATCCGGCGTCGTGCCGGAACGCCGGATCCGGCAAATGTTTAGTAAAACCTGATGTGACGGATCCGGTTTCCTGCCGGATCCGTCTTTTTCTTGACAGACAAAACCGGATCCGTCTCATCCGGTTCATCCGTTTTTCTATCCGTTTTTCGACGGATTACGCCGGATCCGGTTTTTAAAATTGACCCTTGTGGCCTTCCAAACGGGATTGGCTACTGGAAAACTATATATAGCATGTTCCTACAGCCCTTCTTTGACAGGTTGTAGAGGAGAAAGTGCAGGTTGGAGAGAAGAGCAAGTACTGGCGAAGATGGATGTTGTCATTGGAAATATTTTGAAGAATTTGGCGGATTTTACAGCGGAGGCAAATCATTTGAGGGTGATTGTTCTGGAGAAGGAGAGAGCAAGACAGCAGCGCATCAGGCATCGTAGACGACGTTTGTGGATCCACCCCATCACAGCCAAGAGAATGACGCGTGGGGTCTATTCTACACTATGCATGGACCTTCGACGAAACCCGGATAAATTTTTTGGATATGTTAGGATGAAAATGGAGAATTTTGATTACTTGGTGGAGCGCATTGCACACCTCATAAGAAAAGCGGACACCTATTGCCGCTTCTCAGTTTCACCCGCAAAGCGTCTGATGGTGACTTTAAGGTAAGCCACATTTATTGGATATGATCGCATCAGAGCACACTTTCACTGCAATCTTGTTGGTGGTAATTTGTATCTCCAAGTGTTATAGGTCAGTTTTGGTATGTAATGCTGTGATTTAAAACTAATTTATTGTTTGTTAATTCCCAACAGATTTCTTGCAACTGGAGAATCCCTTTCGTCACTGCATTTCCAGTACAGACTCGGGATTTCCACCATATCTGGAATTGTGAAGTACACATGCCGTGCACTGTGGGACTCCTTAGCTGAAGAGTTTTTACCAGAGCCCACAACAGAGAGGTGGATTGAAATTGCTGACAAGTTTCAACAGATATGTCAGTTTCCAAACTGCTTGGGCGCTGTGGACGGGAAACATATCCGCATTGTAAAGCCAGCTGGATCGGGATCGGAATATTTCAATTACAAGAAATATTTTTCAATTGTCCTCATGGCCATCGCTGACGCGGAATACAAATTTATTGCGGTTGATATTGGGGCCTATGGCCGCTCCAATGACTCTCAAGTTTTCAAACTGTCTGCCATGGGGCTTAAACTGTATGGAAACACCTTCCAGTTCCCACCACCTAGACCGCTGCCGCAAACATCTGGTCCACCTATGCCATTTGTCTGTGTAGGGGATGAAGCCTTCCAGCTGTCAGAACACCTTTTGAAACTGTACTCTAGCAGAGGATTGACAAGACCAAAACGCATTTTTAAATACCGCCTCACAAGAGCAAGAAGAATGGTTGAATGTACCTTTGGTATTCTGACAGCCAAATGGCGGGTCCTATTGACTGCGATCAACCTCAAGACAGAAACTGTGGACGAGGTGATCAAAGCGTGCGTGGTACTCCACAATTTTGTTATCTGCAAGGAACCCATTTCCATTGAGGACACCTCTGAAGAAACCACCTTGCAAGATTACCATGACATTACCACTAGAAGTTCTGTGACGGTTTCAGTAATGAGGGACAATTTTGCACTATACTTTATGTCACCTCAAGGCAGAGTACACTGGCAGGATGACAGAGTGTGAAAGATTTGTGCCCTAACCAAACTTGTGTACCTTCTGTACCAACAGTATATACCTTTGCCAACCAAAGTTGGATATCTTGTCATGGTCTCTATTTTTAGCTTTAGGCCACAGGTGTGTACCTGGTTGTGTTTTATGCAAAGTATTTCACCTTTTAACAAAAGTTGTGTACATTGTTAGGAAATCACCAACAATAAACACAACTTTTTAGGTGAAATACTTTGCTTCAAACACAACCAGGAACACAACTGTGGCAAAAAGCTAAAATTTACCCACAGTTATATACCTAGTTTTGAATACCATTTCACCTTTTAAATACCCTGTATTTAACCTTTTTCGCCGCAGAAAGAAATGACAGACAACCAGTGTAAAATAATTTAACTTTTATTGAAAAATGTTTTTTTTAGTAAACTTTTTTAAAATTTTAATAAACATGTTTAATAAAAATTTGAAACTATAAAACTGAAACCATAAAACTGGTCATTTTTATTTAAATACACACATTATAATTCGGTGTAGTGTGTGGTGGAAATACTGCTGTAGGGGCTGCGGGACACTTCGACACTGGGAGTGTGGAGAGAGGACTGGGATCGTGGTGGGGAAGGAACAGTTAGAGGTGAAGGTGTGGAAAAAACTACAGAATGGGTGGACATGTGGGAAGCAGAAGAGGTGGTGTGTGGTGGAGTGGAGGGTTGGGCAGGGAGTGTAGGAGCAGATGATGTTGATGGCAAGTTGTATGGGGAAGGAGTTTGGTACGGGGCAGGTTGCTGGAAGTGGGGAGCTGTCTGGTACGGGGCAGGTTGCTGGAAGTGGGGAGATGTCTGGTACGGGGCAGTTTGCTGGAAGTGGGGAGATGTCTGGTACGGGGCAGGTTGCTGGAAGTGGGGAGATGTCTGGTACTGGGGAGGTTGCTGGTACTGGGGAGTTTGCAGGTACTGTGGAGGTTGCTGGTGCTGGGGAGGTTGCTGGTGCTGGGGAGGTTGCTGGTGCTGGGGAGGTGGATGGTGCTGGGGAGGTGGATGGTGCTGGGGAGGTGGATGGTGCTGGGGAGGTGGATGGTGCTGGGGAGGTGGATGGTATGTAATAGGAGGGGGAGGATGGAAAGTGGCTGGAGGTGGATGGTATGTAATAGGAGGGGGAGGATGGAAAGTGGCTGGAGGGGGTGTAGATGTAATAGGAGGGGGAGGATGGAAAGTGGCTGGAGGGGGTGTAGATGTAATAGGAGGGGGAGGATGGAAAGTGGCTGGAGGGGGTGTAGATGTAATAGGAGGGGGAGGATGGAAAGTGGCTGGAGGGGGTGCAGGTGGAGGAGGTTGGGAGGTAACTTGCTGGAGAGCAGCGTGGCATGAATGCATTACATGCATCTGCTGGGCAGGAGAGAGCGTTTCCATGCGCTCCACAACAGACCTGAAAAAGGTGTGGTTTGGCGAAGATCTTGCTTCTGAATGCATGGTTTGCAGAAGTGTCTTCACCTCCAGAATGCTGGAGTTGATCTGCTGATAGCCTGCGGAGATTTGCTCTGACAAGACTTTTAGACAGTTCTGGAAAGATGCATTCAGATGCAAGAACTCTGGTGCATAAGTCTTTTCCTGACCCCTCTGCCGCTGCCGCCCAGTACCCGCAGGTGTACTAGAGGTGGCAGGGGCAGAAGGGTGGGGTAAAGGGAAAGCGATCTCCTCACCAGCAGCTTCATGTAATGTAGGCGGCCACGATGCTCCTGTGCTGGTGGATGGGACAGATGGGTCGAATGTGTGGGAAGGCTGGGAAGGTGCAGATGTACCGGGGAGGTCGAAGTGTCCCTCGGTGCCGGTCTCCTCAGGGATCGCCTCAGAAGGGTCCAATCATGCCGGCTCCCGAGTGCTGCTCACCGTGCTGTGGAATAAAGAGAAAAAAAAACAATTAAAATACTGACATGGTATGGCCCTGGCTGAAAAAAAAATTTACATCTAACATTTTTTTTCACATGTGGTGTGTAATATTTACCTTCTGGTGACCATTGTTTCCCGGAGGAACGACAGGGCTTCTGCGTACTTGTACTTGCTCCTGCGTCCTCCAGATCCACTCGGGGCCCGCATCTCTTTATTGAACTCCTTCTTGAAACGATCCCTCACAGACCGCCACCGATTCACAATTCTGTTCCCTGAAACGAGAAAGGAGTGGTTAGTATACAACATCAGTGTTTCCCAAACTCCAGTCCTCATGGTCCCCAGGGGTCATGTTTTCAGGATTTCCATAGTAAATAGAAATCCTGAACACATGATCCGTGGGGACCACGAGGACTGGAGTTCGGGAAACACTGGTTTAAATCAAGCAACCGGTACTGTATATACTTACGCTGTGTAATCTGGGCCCGAACATCGAGGTCCTCCCAGTGGCCCACAAGGAGCGAACAGATTTCCTCCCAGAGTCGTCGGGTAACGATCAGGTCAGCGTGGCGGCGGTCAGCCATATTCCAGAGCGGCTCCCTTTCTCTGACGAGATCAATGAGGTGGTCCACATCAATCCCTCCATCCTCAACGTCAGAGTCGGGAGCACGCTGTGAAGGCTGTTAAAGAAAAAGACAAAAATAACATAATTAGCCTCCACAAAAGAAATGAAATAAAAAGTGCAAAAAAACAAAGCAAAAATATTTATACTTACACGCTGGTGACCGCCGCGTTGCTGTCGCCGACGACCCTGGGAGGCACTGCGAGGACCTCTTGGCCAAGCACCAGATTGGGAAGACTAGAGAAGAAAACAAAAAAAGTTATGTCTTTGGATGTAGGCATTTGTTTGCTGTGTGTGGTCTGCAGAACATTGTTTTCTATGTGTTGTGTGTAGTGTGATGTTGTGTTTCTGCGTTTGATGCAAAAAACTTACCAATTGTGAGCCCACTCCAGGTGTCTGTCCACCCCTTCCTTCTTCTTCTGGGAGCTCCTCTTCATCTTGTGATTCCTGTTTTGAAATAAAAGGCCATGAATAGACATATATTACAGAGAAGATGGATTTTGGAAATAAAAACTTACCGTCAAACGCTGATGATGCGAGGGAGGGCTCCCAGAAGATGATGTGCTGTCTTCCTGGTGGCCACACTCCATGCCTGTGGGTGGTGTTCCAGCTGCTGCCATTGCTGCTGCATCTATTGGGCGGCTGTTGAATAAAGAGAAACAAAGGGCCAATGAATATCTTGATATTCAATAGCCCTAGTTTGGAGGAATGGGTGATTTGATAATTACCGTCTCTCATCTGCTGCTGGACTCCCCTCCCGTTGTTCAGCATGCTGCTCCAATTGGGGTGGTGCTGATGGTGCTGCTGCAGATGTCTCCTGCCTTCTCCTGCGCCTGGTTGCTGTCTTGGGTGGCATGTTGGGTGTGGCTGTGGGTCCCACTGTCTTGCTTTTATATATGTCTTGTGGGCAGAGCTACTGAGCATGCTCAGACCAAAAAACCGGATCCGGCCACCGGATCAGGCTTTCGCCGGATCCGGCGCATTGCGGCGCTCATAGGCTTTCATTGTGTGAAAAAGCCGGACGCGCCGGATCCGGCGTGTCCGGCTTTTTCGCCGGAGACAAAAAACGTTACAGTAGACGTTTTTTCCAGACGCCGGATCGCGACACATTGCGACACATTGCCGGATCCGGCGAAAACCGGATGAAACGCATGGCCATCCGGCGCTATCCGGCGCAAATGCAAGTCAATGGGGGGGAAACCGGATCCGGCATTGCATTTCGCCCGATCCGGTTTCTGTCAAAACCGCCGGATCGCGCCTGACGGCGAAAACCTGATGTGTGAAAGAGGCCTTATGGTTCTGCAGCAGACATCGGTGGAGTAGTTGGCTGTAAATGCACTACTCCCATCTAAGACTTGGGGCACAACAGCAACTGATTTAGAGAGCCGGGACTCAGGAAAAGGGAGTCCCCGAAGCAGGCTACAGCTGTCTGCCATACGAGTAGAGTTCTTGGGAACACCTGACAAGAGGAACTCCAGAGTACCACGGTACTGGAGATCTTCACACCTTAAGGCACAATAGAGGAGTCGTTCAGGAAAGGTACATGTTGGCGGAGTGTTGGAGAGGAGCTTTCCATCTGGACTGGAGGTTGGCTGAGTCTCTGACCCGGAGGACATGGCCCGGAGGCAGGCACCTTGTGTACCGCAGACTGGGAGTAAAGCTTTGGAACTGCAAGCCTCGGTGTCCTCCATTTATTCTTGCGCCAACCTGCTCAGCACCGCTACATCTGGGTACCATCCTTTACACTACCTGCGCTTTTCCACAACCATTACAACTACACTGCCCTGGGACATCAGCCCTGCCTGTGGAGGGCTATACCATTACTGCTTCACCATACCATCTGTCCCAGAGGATCTGTCTGCAGCATTGGCTTAACACCTCCCTTGACGAGCACCACAGGTGGCGTCACAAACTATTCCATTCCACTTGATCTACATTACCTTCCCCCATTACTTGGGTGCCCAGGGATACAGACCGGGTCACGGCCGCTGTGACACAGTCCCCTGACACCGGCCCGGTACCGAGTACCCCACGGCCCTGGGAGGGCATCCCAATTTGGCATCGCGAACAGGATGACGAGACCCAATGCCATCGGGTTCTGTGCGCCTGAGGTTTATTGGACTTTATACTTTTGAAAATGTGCAGAAGACCTGATTTGATGGACTGTAAAATGGACATTGGAAATGGCCGCTGGCGCGGAGAAGGGTGTGAAGTTATGGAAGGTCCTAAGAAAAGACCGCGAAGAGTCTTGGGCCTCCTCTGCCTGAATTACTATGTAACAGCAACATGGCCTACCCTCTGAGGGTTTCGTATACTGGCTTGGTATGGAGGTGCTGGAAGAAGACGCCGTCCTCGGAAGGAGGGGCAGAAGAAGCCAGTGGTGGGATAGGGGCCGAGGCAGGAAGAAGAACGCCAGAACGCCATTTTAGAGAGTGAGGGAAGGAGGCCTGGAGAGCGCGCGGAGGTTAAGATGGATCTCCCCGGCGCCATGGCTGAAGGCTGTGACCCTGTAGCAGAGATAATCCACCAGCAACTGGAGGACGAAATTACCCAGCTGACGCGCCGCCTGCAACTGAGGCAGGAGGCACTTTGGACATTGAATCTGCAGCACACCCAGGAGGGGTCTACACCTGCGGTACCCGTGACACTGGTACCTGCCGCCGCAGCACCGGACCTCCACCCGACAGACCCTGTGGAGCCCACGACCGCTGCCATGTCACTGGCAGCATAGCCTGTTCCCTCTCTGCCGCTACTATCAGAGGAGTTGTACACAGCCCAGGGAGCTGAAGTGGAGGAAGAGAAGCCCCTGCACTGACCTGCCGAGGCTGCAAAGGTCCCACCAGCGAGCCCCGCGGAGCTGGAGCTGCCATTGGCTCCACCGCCGTCCCCGGTGTCTCACCAGGCAGCGCCCGTTGCCATCATGCCTGTGCCGGAGCAGAGGCCACACCGCCAGGAGGCACCAGGTATATACCCCGGCCCTCCTAATGGGTTGACCTCCGAATTCACGTTGTCTGAGGCGGGTTTGCAGCAACTCGAAATGGGGCTGTTGGAAGAGTCCGCTGGGGGCACTAGTCAGTCAGTGATGGGGAGGTGGAAGAGGTCCCTACTGAGAAGGGTACGGCTGGAACAGGCACGCACGATTCGACATCTTCGGGGAATAGATGAGTCTCAGTCGCTTTGGGATACTGACCTCGGGATCCCTGGGCGGCCGAACCCTCATGTAGTTACTTATCAGCGCTGACAAGCTGCAGAAGCCCTAGGTGCCAAGCCTCGTACCAGAGCTACGGAATCACCTATTGAGGAGGAACAGTTGATGGGCATTGAGATGCATCATGGGTTCCCTTTGCCACAGCTTCAGTGCCCTATAACCAGAAACCAGAATCAAGATGAAGATACTACATCTGGTAGCGGTACCCAAGCTTCCAGAACCCCAGGAGGGGACCAACATTAGTGAATTTACAGCAACTCTCGTTACCCAGGAGGGTTTGTTGCACCCGTTGTGCCATATTTTTGTTTATCATGCTTTTTCCCAGAGTTGCCCTGTTTTGATTGGCAGCGTTCCTACATTTGGAACTGAGGAGATCATGAATGCTGTATGATCCAAAACTTTTATTGTCAATAGTTTGCACCTCTTCAGGTGCCCTCTCTTGGTTTTACATAAAGACACTTTGCGAAGATGATGTCTAGATTTTACATAAAGACACTTTGCGAAGATGATGTCTACCTCAAAGGACACTGCAAGAGATCCCGTCTGGGAGCGGTGTCCAGCACTTACAAGAATAATTGTTTAAAGTTTTAATGCAAAGTATTTTAGATATTGTGTTTTATAAGAGTATTAGTAATTGGGAAATGGCTTTTGGATAGAGTAAGAAATGTTTTGATAGAGAATTAAGAATAAAGAATTGAACATGACATGTGACGGACCAGGTACTTGCGGTCAGCGTCTTGCGTCTAGAAGAGAGAAAAATGATAAAGGAACGTGTACTAGAGAAGGAAAGCTGAATAATACTGAAGTGATAGTGAGTCACAGATAATGGCACTTAGAATGAAAAATTGCACTCTTTGACTTGAAATTTAGATAGTCAAATAAGAATTGTTTGCAATGTTCAAGAATAAGTACCTCCTATACTAGGAAGTTTAGTATAAGAATTGTTTACACAGCATTATAAAATTTTGTATGTTCCTGTACTGTCAACTTTGTAGTCTTGCAGCCCGCGGATGTGCTGTGTTTAACAGGGGGGTATGTGGCGCCCCTGAGGCTCAGTCGCCACAGAGGTACTGCAACTTCTCCTAAGGTGTAGCGCCCCACCATCCGGGTAAGGTGGGAACTCCTTTCCACGCTCCAACACTCGCACCCCACACAACAGGGTAGTTCTGCACAACCACATTGCGGCAAAGTGCTTAGAGAGTAGCAGAGCACCTCTGGTGGTTCCCTGCATGGAACACTGGATGTGCTGGGAGGTGGGTGGAGTTGAGATATATAAAAGAGTGGAAAAGTGTAGGATGAGAGTTTAGTCAGTCGGGTTGAACCTGACAGAAGGTCAGTGAGGAAGGAAGCCACTCGGAAGGAGTGGGGATCCCTGGAAGAAGGGATGGAGGAAGGAGTGCTGCAGCTGCCTCAGTGATCTGAGCCAACTGGCACGGGAAAGGAACAGAAGGAGAAAGACGTAGAACTGCAATCTAAGCTTCCATAAGAGAGAGAAGGATCAGTACGGAACGAAGTAGTAGGAGAACAGAGAGGAGATGTGGGTTGGAAGAGGAACCCTGCCTATAGGTTCTCAGTGCAAGGCCGGGGCCCGGTCCCCGAGGTTGTATGGACACTTATGGTTCTGCAGCAGACACCGGTGGAGTAGTTGGCTGTAAATGCACTACTCCCAACTAAGACTTGGGGCACAACAGCAACTGATTTAGAGAGCCGGGACTCAGGAAAAGGGAGTCCCTGAAGCAGGCTACAGCTGTCTGTCATACGAGTAGAGTTCTTGGGAACACCTGACAAGAGGAACTCCAGAGTACCACGGTACTGGAGATCTTCACACCTTAAGGTGCAATAGAGGAGTCGTTCAGGAAAGGTACATGTTGGCGGAGTGTTGGAGAGGAGCTTTCCATCTGGCCTGGAGGTTGGCTGAGTCTCTGACCCGGAGGACATGGCCCGGAGGCAGGCACCCTTGTGTACCGCAGACTGTGAGTAAAGCTTTGGAACTGCAAGCCTCGGTGTCCTCCATTCATTCTTGTGCCAACCTGCTCAGCACCGCTACATCTGGGTACCATCCTTTACACTGCCTGCGCTTTTCCACAACCATTACAACTACACTGCCCTGGGACATCAGCCCTGCCTGTGGAGGGATATACCATCACTGCTGCACCACTGCACCATACCATCTGTCCCAGAGGATCTGTCTGCAGCGTCGGCTTAACACCTCCCTTGCCGAGCACCACAGGTGGCGTCACAAACTATTTCATTCCACTTAATCTACATTACATTCCCCCATTACTTGGGCATCCAGGGCCACGGACCGGGTCACCTCCGCTTTGACACAGTCCCCTGACACTGGCCCGGTACCGAGTACCCCACGGCCCTGGCAGGGCATCCCACATATACTTCACATGTTTAAACTATACTAGCGTGCGGCCATGGGATCCTTTTATAATCCCAGCCTTCCGGGACCTTGCTGATGGCCCAATCCGAGCTGCTTGAGAACCTGAGCATGTGACCTCCGCCCACCAATGAGCGGTCGTCTTACGGACATGCCCATATCGAGAAAAGCAGGACTTAGTCGTAGAAGTGTCTGCTCACCGCTGACTAATGCTGGTTGCAATAGCTGAACCTGGGGCGGCAGCAGCAATCAAACACATAGCATTAGCCTGAGCAAGAAACTGGGACCGATGTCTCTGCTGAGCAGGATCCTCTGCAGCTGAAGAAGAACGGGAGACCACAGAGGACATGGCTCGAGATTCCCTCTGTGCAGGGGCAGGATCTCGATGCCTGACATTATCCCCCTCCTCCTTGTGACTCGCTGCGCTCAAATGCCACAATGAGCTGAGGAGCCTGAATGTGCTCAATAGGTTCCCAGGTTCTGTCCTCTGGGCCATGAGCCTTCCAGTCCACCAGATAGAACTTTTTGCCACGTACCACCTTGGACCCAACAATGGCGTTAATTATCCCAATGTCCCAGCAGATGACTCAGAAAACTGGGACATGTGAACGGGTTTTAGGAGGGAGACATGAAAGGTGTTGGTGATACCTAGGCGTAGAGGAAGAGCCAGATGATAGACCACAGGGTTGACCTGTTCAGGACCTTGAAGGGACCTAGGTAGCGAGGAGCAAACTTAGTGGACTCAACTCGCAGCCTGATGCTACGGGCTGAGAGCCACACTAAATCGCCAGCGGCAAAGATCGGAGCGGGGTGCCGATGCGGAGCTGGGCGCCGATGAGCATCGGTGGAGACGCTTATTTTCTCCTTGAAGGCCCGGATGGTATCCTGTGTGCGGTCCCAAATGTCAACTGCCTCCACTGCCCAGTCTGCGACCCTAGAGTTGGCAGATGACACAGGGATGGGCACAGGGACACACGGATGCTGGTCATAATTAAGGAGGAACGGGGTCTGCCCAGTTGAGTCGGCTATGGCATTGTTCAGCGCAAACTCCGCCCACGATAGCAAGGATGCCCAGTTATCCTGCCTGGCAGAGACAAAATGTCACAGATATGTGAACAGGGTCTGGTTGGCCCTCTCTACCAACCTGTTCATCTCGAGATCGTAAGCTGAAGAGAGATTTAGCTCTATGCTGAGCAGATGACAAAGATCTCTCCAGAACCAAGATGCGAACTGGGGACCCCAATCACTGACTATTTTGTCAGGCATGCCATGTGTAACGCCGGTGTGTTTGTACTTTGCTTCCCTGGCGTTACTCTGCATGTCTCTGCATAACCCTTTGCTCCTCTCCTCCTAACTAGCAGGGATACTATTGTCTGTTACCATTATGGATGCTGCTCAGTTCCCTGCCTCACTGCGTAGCCGTACATGAGTGTGTGGCTCCGCTGCTTTGCATGACCACCCGCTGGTGCGGTCCCTGGCTGCCACAGTGGAAAGCTATCCGTGGATTAAAAGGTCCTCTGCACTGTGTATGGCTTACCATGTGTGTTCAGGCTTGCAGCTCACCAGGTGTCCTTTACATTGCTGATTTCTGCCTGGCTTTGCTTAGGATGTGTGCGGCCACACCTCCCCTGCTTTTATGAGGAATGGATGTGTGCTACAATTGTTGCTCCAGACTATCGCTGTGAGGCAGCTGCTATATAAAAGTTCCCTGCTCTGTGGGGCATTGTCAGAGCTTCGCATTGAGTTCCTGAACCTAGCCATGTGAGTTTGTGTGTTCAGCTCCTGCTCTGATTCTGATCAGTTCTGGGGGAGTTGTTGCTCTTTATCCCTGTGTGAACTGTGTCTTGTTTCTCCGCCTGCTCTGGGAGCAGAAATACCCAGATCGCCTTTCCTGGAGGCTGCATATCCAGGCCTGTCCATGTTGTGTCTTGTTTCCTGAATCCTTGATCATGGATCTGTTCCTGCACCTGACCCTGTTTGAATTGTGTCTTGTATCCCAGCCTGCTCTGGGGGCATAATACCCAGATTGACCTTCCTGGAGGCTGCTGTGTCTTGTTTCCTGAATCCTGGATCTGTTCCTGCACCTGACCCTGTCTGAATTATGTTGTTTCTCTGCCTGCTCTAGGGGCAGAAATACCCCAGATCGCCCTTCCTGGAGGCTGCATATCCAGGCCCGTCTTTGTGTCTTGTTTCCTGAATCCTGGACCTGCTCCTTTACCTGACCCTGCCTGAACTGTGTCCTCTGTGTGATGTTCCTGAGGTTCTTCCATGTCGTGAACCCTGTGCCCAGTGACTGATTCATTGCTACCTGACTTGCTGTGATTTAACCTGGGTTCATCTTGGAGGTAGGAGTCCGGGCTATCCGCTGAGTTTCTGCTACTCTGTGCTCAGCTGGTTATTCGGTTCGACACCCTGCCGGTTTCAATCCAACCCGGCAGGGTTTGCACCAGACTGCTTGGGTTCCTTTCTAGGTCGCTGCCAGATGTCCGGAGCCTGATGACCATGGCCTCTCGTCCAGAGCCTGATGACCACGGCCTGATGTCCAGTGTCTGACGACCTCTTCCAGATATGCTGTGCCTCATGTCCTCTGCCAGATGTCAGGATCCTATGCTTCCCTGCCCGATGTCCGGAGCTTGCCAATCGCTGCCAGTGGTCCGGAGCCTGAAGACTGTGGCCTGATGTCCAGAGCTGATGTCCACAGCCTGATGTCTGGAGACTGTCGATCGTGGTCAGATGTCCGGAGTCCGATGCCAGTGTGCTGATGTTCTATCTGAGATCCGAGTCCTGATGTCCTGCCTGGTGTCCTGATGTCCTGCCTGGTGTCCTGATGTCCTGTTTGGTGTCATGCCTGGTGTCCTGTCTCCTGCCTGGTGTTCCTGATGTCCAGTCCTTGTTCCTGATGTCCAGTCCTTGTTCCTGATGTCCAGTCCGTGTTCTTGATGTCCAGTCCTTGTTCCTGATGTCCTGACTGTGTCCCAATGTTCTGCCAATTCCCTGAGGTCCACCCAGTGATGACATCCTTCTGAGATCGGTGTCTGATGTTCTCCTGCTGTGCCAGTGCTATGCCTGAGGCTTGAGAGATAGGCCATCCTGATATGCCCATGCCAGATTACCCTGACAGCATCAACCCATGATGACCCCTTCCATCATCTGAAGTCTGTCTGAGGTCAGTGTCTGATGTTCTCCTGCAGAGCCTGTGCTACGTCTGAGGCCTGAGAGAGAGGCTGTCCTAGTATGCCCGTGCCAGACAACCCTGGACTGCATCAACCCGTGATGTCCTCCTGCCTTCGTCTGCTATCCCGAGACATGTATGTAGCGCCCCTTGCCAGGGCGTGGGGTACTCGGTACCGAGCCCGTAGGCTTCAATGGGAGTTGTCACAGTGGCAGTGACCCGGTCCGTGGCCCTGGGTGTCCATTGTAAAAGGGGAATGTCGAACTTGTGGGTGATGATTAAAGTTTGAGTGTTTCGTGACGCCACCTGTGGTGTTCGGCAATGAAGATGATAAGCCGACGCTGCAGACAGATCCTCTGGGACAGATGGTGTGATGCAGCAAAGATGTTATAGCCCTCCACAGGCAGGACTGTAGTCACAGGGCAGTGTAGGAGAAGTGACACGTAGATAATGCAGTGTCAGGCGCGGGAGATGTAGCGGTGCTGAATAAGTTGACGCAGGAATAAGTGGAGGACACCGGGGCATGTAGTTCCAAAGCTTTACTCACAGTCCATTGTCATGCAAGGGCCGGCATCCGTGCCGTGTCCTCTGGGTCAGGGGCTCAGCCAACTTCCAAGCAAGATGAAGTCTTCCATTCCAACACTCCGCCAACATATGTGCCTTTTCTGAACGTCTCCCTTTTAGCGCCTAGAGTGAAGTACTCACAGTACTGAGTTACACTGGAGTTCCTCCTGTCAGATGTTCCTATGAAATCTACTTGTACGGCAGACAGCTGTAGCCTGCTTCGGTGACTCGTTACTACCTAGTTCCGGCTCACTCATGATGCTGTTGTGCCCCTAAGTCTGGTGTGGGAATAAAGTGGTGACAACTTCTATTCCTCCGGTGTCTGCTGCAGGACCATTAGTATCCATACAACCTCGGGGACCGGACCCCGGCCTTGCGCTGTGAACTTGGGAAGGGTTCTGCTCTAACCCTAGTCCTTAGTTCCTTTCTTCTCCTCACGTTCCGTACAAATCCTTTCCTTTCTTTGGAGAGAGTCAAGCTTTCTATCAATGTCCCTTTCTTGTGCCAGCGGACCCAGGTCACTGAGGTCGGCCGCAGCACTTCCTTCATCCATCCCACTCCGGGGATCTTCTCTCACCAACTGACCTAGTCAGACTCCCCCCCCCATCCTAAACTCTTCCTGCTCTTTTTGTGCAAACTAAACTCCACCCGCCTCCCAGCACGCTTCGTGTTCCAAGCAGGGAGCCACCAAAGGGTGCTTTGCTACACTACTGTGTTGTGTGGGATGCAGGTGTTAGAGCATGGCCAGGTGTCTCCACCTTACCTCGATAGTGGGTATCACACCTCAGGAAGAGGTGCAGTACCTCTGTGGCAACTGAACCCTCAGGGGTGCCACATACCCCCCGTTAAACACAGCACGTCCACGGGCTGCAAAAGAAACAAAGATGGGAAAAATACAGGAACATACAAAAATTTTGTAATGCTTAATGAACAATTCTTATCTAAACTTCCCAATGTGGGAGGCACTGACTCTTGAACGTTGCAAACAATTTTTACTAATAAATATAAAATACCTAAAGGCGCTAATTTCAAGACCTTAGAGTGCACAGTAGTAAGTAATAGGACAAAAAACCACTCAATTTGTCCAGAAACATATAAAATAAAAATATATAGGGTTAACTTGTGCTAAAGTGTACACAGGTTATATGCAAAATATCCAGCTAAAACAAGTACAATGACCCCATGAGAGGGCGAATTACCTTGAACAAACTTTAGTTGGCAAGGGAGGAATTATACCGAGGAAGAGAATCTTCAGGAGTGAATCCAAGGAAAAAGGTCCTTTCCACTGATAATCTTATTTTAAGAGCAAAACGCCAATTCTTGAGGTAGTCCTTATTCCAAAAAGGGCTATGTAAAACCAAGAGAGGGCACCTAAAGAGATGCAACTATATACATTACAGTTCTGGATCATTCAGTGTCCATGATCTCCACAGTTCTATGAAAATGTTGCCAATAAAACTAGGCAAACTGGAAAAACATGATGAACAAACAAAAACAAAATTAACTTTGAGGCACAACGGTGCAAATACCCTCCTGGGTAACAGAGTTAGTTGCTAATCATTGTTAGTGTTGGGGGTCCCCTCCTGGGGTGCTGAAAGCTGCTGACTTGGGCTGCTTCCAGGGGAGAACTTGTGGGCATCCATTTCCTGCTTGGGGTTTGACATAAGAGGTGGTGGCAGCTGTCGAAATTGCTGCCTGAGGTACAGCGGGTGTAACTACTTGTACCATAGGGTGGTTAACAGGAGTGAATGTAGCCTTTCTGACCTTGGCAGGTGTGATCACTACGGTGGGAGGTATTCCTGCCGGGGGAACATAGGCATGCTCCTTTTTGTAGGCCGCAATGAAATCTTCTGGTATGCGGCGCACATTCATAGCATACCAGCCACGCAACCCCTCATGCCGGGTAAAGGTAACGTATTCTCCCGGTTGTAGGTCTCTGGCAGGGTGTCCCTTCCTGAGGTGAGACTCCACATCCCTCCTGCTGAAGAATAGGTCTGAGATCCGCTTGGGGTCGGCAATGAAACCAAACCCCCGCTCATGATTAACATTCAGGACCTGACCCCATCCTGCTGAGTCCCGGGGACCGTAGTGACTGGCACGGACCTTTTCCTTCTGGTCCAGATCAGGGCCCAGCACAGCCAGCCTCTGCTGTCCCCGCTCTCTCTGCTTGGCTGCCAACTGGCGGAGGGTCTGCTGACAAAAGGACTCTGTCTCCTGTTCCTCCTCCGGTGATTTGCTTTTACCCACCGTGGACAAGGGTACTACTGCTAGGGGTTCAGGTGTTTCCCCCCAGGGCTCAGAGTCCCGGTCCCAGACAAGGTCCAGCATGACCTGTCCGGAAGCTGTAGCAGCGGTAAACCCCGAGGCATTCCCAGGTGCAGGGGCAGTGGACATACCTGGGGCCCTCTGTCGATGCTCCGGTGCAGGTTTGGAACGGCAATCAACGGCAGGAACATCCACCGGAATAGTCTAGTTAGCTGTCGGAGGCAGCGGTGGAGCAGATGGCGGCTCCGGGTCCGCAGGGGTCTCCGGTGGGCCCAGCGCAGCCGCGTCAGGTCCAGGCAGGAGCTCAACTTCCTCCGCTCCGGCTCCCAGGTCCTCAGAGAACTCCTCCCGACAGGCCACGCTCTGCGGTGATGGTGGCTTGTTGGTGGAGACAGGCGCTGCCAGTGGCATAGCAGCTGCTGTAGGTTCCACAGGTGCTGCCTGGGAGAAGTCTTGTGCAGCGGTGGCAGGTATCGCGGGTGAAGGTACTGGTGCGACAGCGGGTACCAATGGTGAGGGTACCGGGCAAGGAGGTACCGATGGTGTAGGCCCCTCCCGGGCGTGCTGCCAGTTCATTATCCAGAGCGCCTCCTGCCTCAGCCGTAGACAGTGTGTCAGCTGGGCAATCTCAGCCTCCAGCTGCTGGCGGTCCATCGTGGAAGTCGGATCGGAGCCTTCAGCCAATGCGCCGGGGAGGTTCAGCTCAACCTCCTTGCGCTCTTCGGACTTCCCTCCTTCTTCCATCATGGTGGTCTCTCCTTCTTCCTGTCTTGACTCCTTTAGCGCCAACAGCTCTCGCTCCTCCTTCTGAGGGTGGCATCTTCTTCCTACTCCTCCATACCAAGCCAGTATACGAACCCCTTGGGGGGTGGGCCATGTTGCAGTTGCATAGAAGTTCAGGCAGGGGAGGCCCAGGACAGTTCACGGTCTTTTCTTAGGACCACCCATGTTGTCACACCCTTCTTCTTGGCCGCGCCGGCGGCCATTTTTAGAGTCCATTTTACAGTCTATGGCTTTTCTACACATTGTCAGCAATCTTTAAGTCAAATAAATCTTCGGCACACAGAACCCGGTGGCACCGGGCTTCGTCATCCTGTTCATGACGCCAAGGATGGAGCGCCCCTTGCCAGAGCCGTGGGGTACTCGGTACCGGGCCCGTAGGTTTCAATGGGAGTTGTCACAGTGGCAGTGACCCGGTCCGTGGCCCTGGGCGTCCATTGTAAAAGGGGAATGTCGAGCTTGTGGGTGATGACTAAAGTTTATGAGTGTTTCGTGATGCAGCCGGTGGTGTTCAGCAATGAAGATGTTAAGCCGATGCTGCAGACAGATCCTCTGGGACAGATGGTGTGTGCAGCAAAGATGTTATAGCCCTCCACAGGCCGGTCTGTAGTCCCAAGACAGTGTAGGAGAAGTGACACGTAGATGGTGCAGTGTCAGGCACGGGAGATGTAGCGGTGCTGAGTAGGTTGACGCAGGAATAAGCGGAGGACACCGGGGCATGTAGTTCCAAAGCTTTACTCACAGTCCATTGTGGTGCAAGGGCCTGCATCCATGCCGTGTCCTCTGGGTCAGGGGCTCAGCCAACTTCCAAGCAAGATGAAGTCTTCCTTTCCAGCACTCCGCCAACATATGTGCCTTTTCTGAATGTCTCCCTCTTAGTGCCTAGAGTGAAGTACTCACAGTACTGAGTTACACTGCAGTTCCTCCTGTCAGATGTTCCTATGAACTCTACTTGTACGGCAGACAGCTGTAGCCTGTTTCGGGGACTCCTTATTACCTAGTCCTGGCTCACTCACGATGCTGTTGTGCCCCTAAGTCTGGTGTGGGAATAAAGTGGTGACAACTTCTATTCCTCCGGTGTCTACTGCAGGACCATTAGTATCCATACAACCTCGGGGACTGCACCCCGGCCTTGCGCTGTTAACTTGGGAAGGGTTCTGCTCTAACCCTAGTCCTTAGTTCCTTTCTTCTACTCACGTTCCGTACAAATTCTTTCCTTCCTATGGAGAGAGTCAGGCTTTCCCTTTCTTGTGCCAGCGGGCCCAGGTCACTGAGGTCGACTGCAACACTTCCTTCATCCATCCCACTCCGGGGATCTTCTATTACCGACTGACCTAGTCAGTCTCCCCCCATCCTAAACTCTTCCCGCTCTTTTTGTGCAAACAAAACTCCACCTGCCTCCCAGCACGCTTTGTGTTCCAAGCAGGGAGCCACCAACGGGTGCTTTGCTACACTACTGTGTTGTGTGGGATGCAGGTGTTGGAGCGTGGTCAGGTGTCTCCACCTTACCTGGATGGTGGGGTACCACACCTCAGGAGGAGGTGCAGTACCTCTGTGGCGACTGAACCCTCATGGGCGCCACATGTACGCTTCCCTGATGTGCAGAACTGGGAGCCTTGCATAACTGTTTCATTTATGTACCATGTCTTGTTCAAATAAACTTTATGTCTATACCTGAAGCTGTGTGGTGTTATGTAGTTCTGTCTTCTCGTCCGCATGCTCAGCTGCCACAGACCCCGGTTGCTACCCTTCCCTAGTCTGGGTAGGCTCGGGTCCCCCCTGTGGTCCAGTGGGTCAACATTCCATCCCCACCTGGGACGCTCGCCCCATGTCGACATGTTTGATAAACAACGCCGCTAAAGCCCGTGCAGAAGTTACCCGCGGGAGAGGCGCCAAGTGCACCATTTTAGAGAAGTGGTTGGTGACTACCCAGATTACGATGCAGTTACGGGACTTGGGTAAACCCACCACAAAATCCATCCTGACCATTTCCCAGGGCCTATCTGCCACTGGCAGGGGGTACAATAAACCAGCTGGCCGTTGCCGAGAAGATCGATTCTGGGCGCAGATAACACATGCCCAAATATAGTCTCCGACATCACGGGTCATATGCGGCCACCAGTACATCCTCGCCAGGAGCTCAGATGTCCTTTTGGTCCCAAAATGTCCACCCACCCTCGACGAATGAGCCTAAGAGAGAACAGGTGGAACAAAAGTCTTGCCCAGAGGCACAGACTGTAATGAAAACTGAGCCACAGTTCTCAGGCTCTCTGAAGGGACAATAAGCCGAGGTTCCTCTCCCTCCTCAGATGATACTGTAAAACGTGAGAGAGCATCCGCACAAGTGTTCTTCTCCCCAGAGTGAAAATGGAGGGTAAAGTTGAAATGGGAGAAGAATAGGGACCATCTGGCCTGGCGAGAGTTCAGCCGCTGGGCAGTCTGCAAATACACCAAATTCTTGTGGTGACTGAAAACCAGAAAGGGATAACGAGCCTCCTCCAGGAGTTGTCTCCACTCAGAAAAGGCCAACTTCATTGCTAGTAACTCCCTATCCCCGATGGAATAATTCCTCTCTGCCAGTGAGAAGGTCTTGGAGAAGAAGAAAGGATGCTTCTGACCTTGAGCATCCTTCTGAAAGAGCACAGCTCCAGCACCGACGGAAGAGGCATCCACCTCCATGATAAATGGTTTAACGACATCGGGGCTATGTAAAATGGGAGGGCTAGCGAAGTGTGTCTTAATGGACTGAAAGGTCTGGGGGACCACAATTTGGGATTAGTTCCCTTCTTGGTGAGGGCAACCAGGGGAGCTATCAAAGTTGAGAAGTGGGGAATGAACTGGCGATAATAATTGATGAACCCCATAAAGCGCTGCACCGCTTTAAGAGAATTGGGTTCTTGCCAGTCCATCACAGCCTGTAGCTTCACAGGATCCATGGCCAATCCCTGGGCCAAGATGATATAGCCCAGGAAAGGCAAGGACTCCTGCTCCATCACACACTTCTTCAACTTGGCATAGAGGGAGTTTGCCCATAGGAGGTTGAAGACTTTGCAAATATCTCTCTGGTGGGAGTCTATATCTGGAGAGTAGGTGAGAATATTACCCAGATAGATTACGACCAAGGTGGTTAGCATGTCCCAGAAGGTATCATTCACAAAGTCTTGGAAAACAGCAGGGGCATTACAGAGCCCGAAGGGCGTCACCAGGTATTCATAGTGGCAGTCTCTGGTGTTAAATGTCGTCTTCCACTCGTCCCCATCACGGATGCGTATCAAGTTATAGGCGCCCCGCAGATCTAATTTTGTAAATACCCTTGCTCCCCGCAACCTATCAAAGAGTTCAGAAATGAGAGGCAGAGGATATTTATTTTGATGGAAATAGCGATAAGACTCCTGTAGTCAATGCATGGACGTAGTTCCCCGTTCTTCTTCTGCACGAAGAAGAAACCAGCCCTGCGGGTGACACTGACTTCCTAATGAATTCTATTGCCAGATTCTCCTTAATGTACTAAGACATTTCCTCCGTCTCCGGGAGAGATAATGGGTAGACTCGACCCTGGGGAGGCTCGGTCCCGGGAAAGAGGTTAATAGGACAGTCATAGGGGCGTTGAGGCAGAAGAGTCTCCACAGCTCTCTTGAAGAAAACGTATGCATATGACCAATAGTGTTTGGGGAGCGAGGATAGATCTGCGGGCACTGCTGTTGAATCCACTTGAACGCTCTCCCTCTGACATCTACCCTCACAAGACTCACTCTATCCCAGAATTCTCCCTGAGGACCACTCAATAGGAGGAGAATGGTAGCGTAACCAAAGTATCCCTAATAAGACCTCATCAATACCCTTGGGTATGACTAATAGGGAGATTATCTCCTGATGAGATGGAGAGATGGTCAGAGTAAGTGGGATGGTCTGGTGTGTGATCTGTGAGGACAGAATCAATCCATTTACCACTTGTATGGTCACTGGCTTGGTGAGTATTGCTAGAGATATTGCGTGCCGTTGAGCGAAGGCAGAAGACACAAAGTTGCCCTCCACCCCGGAATCCACACAAACCTCTACGGCATGAGTGGATGAGCCTAAAGTAAGTGTCCCCTTGAAGGACAATTTGGAGGAAAACGCCACTGTGGCTAGTGGGCCTCGTCCTATGGCCACTAGACGCCGTCATTTTCCCGACTGCAGGCGACATTTGGTGGCAAAATGTCCTGACTGCCAGCAGACATGACAGACCATGGGTGTACGAGCGATCTGGGACCTAGATTGCGCTTAGATCCTGCTCGAGAAATCACCATGTCCTCTTGTGACTTGGGCGCCTGATCCGGGGATTCCAGAGGTCTGGTGAAGTTAGGAGTCAGCCGAAACCTCTGCCGACACTGGGCTCGCTCCAACCTTCGCTCGGAGAAACGAAGGTTGATGCGAGTGGAATCGGATATAAGCTCCTCCAGTGTGGCCGGAATCTCCCTAGTGGACAGAGCGTCTTTCACATGGTCAGCAGCCCCCTCCAAAAGACCGAGATGAGGACTTTATCCAGCCACTCAAGCTCAGAAGCTAAAGTCCAGAAGCCCTGTGTCAATGCCAGCAGTTGGAGTGCCGTATCATGGGTGATTTGTGGTCCAAGAAGACTTACTTCAGAGTACTCAAAAACCGCCAAACACTTGATCATGATCGTCGTGCTCCCACAGCGGCGTAGCCCACTCCAATGCCTTGTCTGACAGCAGGGAAATAATAAACCCTACTTTAGCCTGCTCTGAGGGGAAACGTGCATCTTGTAGCTCCAAGTGTATCGCACACTGGTTCACGAATCCCCTACACGACTTGCTATCACCCGAGAACCTCTCAGGCAGCGGGAGGCGGGATAAGGTCGGAACAGGGGTGGAAGCGGACATACGGGCTGCAGGCTCACTACCTGCCTGAACAGCTACTCCAGTCACATCCACTCAGCTGAGGTTTAACACTTGAGAGTTGACAACCTGCCCTCCAGCTGCTGGATGTACCGCTGCAGTCACTGTTTGTCCGCCATTACTAGCCAGACACTGGCGCTAGTGTAATGTTAGGGCTGGCGGAATGCACCAAATTATATAAAGATGGTAATAAGGTACGTTCGCAGCCCGGGGTCCACTGTGCAGAGATGTTAACTGTTGCTTGATAATGGCAGACACAAAGTGGCGGTAAAGCACTGGATACACGTGGGTTAAACACCACCCGGTGTGTAGTTGCGACGAGCTCTGTTGCTTCACAGAGTCGCAAATCCACAGAGCACAAATACCGGACCCTGATAACAGTCACAGGGCACGCTGAATCAGCGCTAGTGTTCAGTCTCAAGACTCAGCCCCAACGCAGGGTAAGAGCCTCTCTAGACCCACTAAGCGCACGGCATCGCACCTGCGATGCATGGACGAATCCTGACTAATAAATATGGCGCATTAATTAGGAGCTTGCACCAGAGACATTCACACATGCACATACTTCAAATGTTAGTCTATACTAGCGTGCGTTCGTACGATTCTTTTATAACCGCAGTCTTCCGGGACCTTGCTGATGGCCCAATCTGAGCTGCATGAGGACCTGAACATGTGACCTCCGACAACCAATGAGCGGTCATCTCACGGGCATGCTCAGATGGAGAAAAGCAGGACTTAGTCCCTGAAGTGTCTGCTTGCTACTGACTAATGCTGGTTAGTTGCTATAGCTGAACCTGGGGCAGCAGCAACAACCAAACGTATAGCATTAGCCTGAGCAAGACACTGGGACCGATGTCTCTGCTGAGCAGGATCATTTCCAGCTGAAGAAGAACCAGAGGCTGCAGAGGCCTGGGTCGAGATTCCCCCTGTGCAGTGGCGGGATCTTGATACCTAACACACTACACTAGGGTACATCTATCAGGGTTGTCCCCACAGCCTACAGCTCCTGCACCTCATCCTCCTCCATTTCTGCCTCCATCTCTTAAATGACCACATTAGACACAAACTGGAAGCACTGCAGCACTGCCTCAGCCAAGCCGCAATAGGCTGTGCTGAAGCTAATATGCTTAGTGACAAACCAAGCAATGCTGTAGAGTTGTGGACAGCTCTGAAAGAGCAGGCAGATCTGTGTCTGACACCACTGAACCTATCGCCAGACATGGTTGTGTGTGACAATGGCCAGAAACTGGTGACGGCTCTGAGGTGAGGCGAGCTCACACATGTACCATGGCTAGCCCATGTGCTTAACCTCGTGGTTGAGAGGTTTATCAAAACCTACCTGGAGCTGCCGGATCTGCTTGTCAAAGTACGATGCCTGTGTGACCATTTTAGAAAGTCAGCTACAGCTTCCGACTCCCTTGCCATACTTCCGCAGCGTTTGCAGCTTCCGGCTCACCGACTGGAGTGTGATGTCCCCACGCATTGGAATTCTACACTGCAGATGTTGGAAAGGATTGTGAGCAGGAGAGGGCAATTGTTGACTACCAGCATCAACAAGGCCGTTTTTTATTCAGTTTAGACTCCACAGAAAAGACCTCAGGAGTGGATATGGATGTCAGACATATGCACTATCCTCCAAAACTTTGAGAACTCCACCAAGATGGTGAGCGATGATGATGCCATAATTAGCGTCAACTTTCCGCCTCTCGGTGTTCTGAAACACTCTCTGCTCATAATCAAAGAGGATGCATTCAGGGCGGAGCGCGATGAAATGGAGTAAAGAACCATACAGGGTGATTACTCAAAGCCCAGCCTCATCTCATGCCAACATGGACTGGGTGACAATGAGGAAGGGGAGGCAGAGGAGCAGAAAGAACAAGAGCTAGTTTCATGCGCTATAGATGGTACTACCAGCACAACTGTTATATCATCTGTTCAGCTTGGATGGCCTGAGGACAGGGAGGAGGAGTAGAGCATGGTCAGTCCTCCTCTTGGTGAGGACACGGAAGTCTAGCCTGTTAGCAGTCTGGCACGCATGGCTGAGTTTATGTTATGCTGCCTTTCCCATGACCCTCGCATTCTCAAAATTTTGGGTGACAGTCATTACTGGTAGGTGACACTTCTAGACGCAGGGTACAAGTAGAACTTTCTATCTCTTATTCCTGAGGCAGACAGATCTACCAAAATGGGGCAGTACCAGAAGGCACTTATTGCGGAATTATTAAAAAAAAATAATTCCATCTGAAAACACTGGTGACAGAGGTCACAGTTTGTCGGACAACCAAGGAGTACAGGGGAGAGAGACACAACTCCAATCCAGCAGAGTCAGGGGAACACTGGCAAACTTCTAGGAGAGTTTTCGCAGACCCTCCCATTGCACAGGCCCTGAAGCACGGGGTATGCTCACAAGGAGTGCGAAGTTTGGGAAGATACAGAGGGAGTACCTTGCTGACCGTACCAACATCCTCTGTGATTCTTATGTTCCTTATAGTTATTGAGAATCCAAGCAGGACACATGGCATGAACTGACTCTCTACGCCTTGGAGGTACTGGCCTGACATGCCTCTAGCATTTTATCAAAGGAGATTTTTAGCGTCACTAGTGGAATTATAATATATAAGCACATCCATCTGTCAATTGAAAATGCTGCCATGCTGACTCTTATAAAAATGAACAAGGGCTGTATTGGGTTAAACTTCTTAACACTACCGAATCATAGCAGCTCTAGTTGCGCGACTTTTGGTTTTTTTGGGTCGAGTTTCGTTTCGTGAAACCCGACTTTTCCAAAAGTCGGGTCGAGCTAGATCGGCCGATTATAGGGAAAAGTCGGGGTCGTCCCGAAACACGAAACCCAATGTAAGTCAATGGGGAATAAAAGTCGGCAGTGAGAGGAGGACAGGAAACACACCTACAGTGCCCATTTGAATGCCAAAAGCATCAATTCTTCTTACTTAAGCTTGTCAACCTTAATTAACTTCATAATACAAGTTACACACTGAAAAATGGGGGTTATTTGGCTAAAGTTGTGGGGGGGTAGGGCTGGCTCCAGGTTTTCATGTGCCCTGGGCGAAAGAGCGCCCCTTTAACACATACCACAACTCATCATGCTCCGATACGGCAGAGAAATAGCGGTATATTACAATGAAAAATACTTCACTTTTTACATCTCATGACGAGGCCCATCTATTTCTCCATACAGAATCATTGGTCCCATATAATGTTTGAAACAGTATATGATGAGCTCCACATAATGCTACAGTATATGTTGGTCCCCATGGATGAAGCTCCACTGTCTTATGGGCCCAAATAATGCTCCAAACATAATGGGCCCCATTTCTAATGCTCTAGTGTATAATGGGCCCTGTAAATGCTGCTCCAGTGTCTGATGTCCACCTTTGGAATGTTCCAGTGTATGGTGGGCCCCATCTATCATTCTCCAGAGTATAGTGCTCCCCAAAAATTGCTGTCCCAACATTGAAAACAATCAAATAAGTCTCCTCGCTAGGGAATCCCTGTACTAGTCTGGACTCCTCGTCGTCCCCATCTTCCATCTCACTGCACAGTATTTCAACCTTGCAAATGCTGTGATCCTGAGCAAGAAGGGGGGGCCCACTCATTGGCGACCGCACTGGCACAGGGCCCCTGATAGTACGGTGGTGTGTCTGATGGCGGGTGGGCCGAACCTGCACTTTCATCTGCAGCTTCCTCTTTGTCACCGTGTAAGATGGAACTGTATATGGGAAGGGTAACCTGAGTTTCATCAGGGTCAGATTCAGGCCGTGTAGCGTGCGAGGGGAATGTAGTGGTCTGGGTCAATGTACCAGCAGATTCATCGAGCAGTGGCTGGGCATCAGTGCACTTGTGTCGCCCCCAGGAGTACGGTCACCACAGTGGCATTACCTTCCTCCTAGGGAGTGTGATGTCATGCTTGGGAGCAACGAAGGATCTCTCTAGCAGGTTAACTGATTGGGCGGCATTATTCCCACGAGTCATGACCCTCCAAACAGCGTTCATGAAGGCAAAGTGTTTGTTTTACGTGGGCAGTATGGTTGCAAAGCTGAACCTTAAAGGAATGTCCAGAAGGGCACCACCAGGAGTGGCGCCTACGGTTAAATTCGACTCCACCTGGGAAACCTCAACCATGCCAGCTACAGAACAGATGCACACATTGCAAGCTTAATTCCGTTAACGAACGAGACTCCGTCATGCCCCGCGGTCCGAGTCCAGCTTACTAGAGGGACACGTGAGGCTCTGGCACATGAGATTGGCCAATAACTGGTGTGTCATGCCCTTACATGTCCGTGGCTGCATGTGCGCTACACTGAAAAGGCCAGCGTTTGTCGCTTACAGGTGCAGATAACCCGCTGAACAACGTTAGTGATGGTGATCACTGATTACAATTATTACCCGCAAACGATGATTTCCCAGTAAGTGCAGGTCAACCGCAGTTCCGGAATTAGGCCTAACCGTCATTCCTGAAAAAATGAAAAACTTACGTGTGCAAACCACAGGTGCTGTAGCTTGCTTAACAGCTCGCCAGCCGTTCTCACGCCCAGTATGGATTACACGTGATTGCACAAAGTTGAGAAAGGGTACCGTATCCCAGGATAACATGTATGGATAGCGTACACATTCAAAATATATGTCTATACATCAGGAGGCAGGCTCAGACGGTGTTAGGCCCAGTATGGCTTGCACGTGATTGCACAAAGGTGAGAAAGGGTACCGTATCCCAGGATAACATGTATGGATAGCGTACACATTCAAAATATATGTCTATACATCAGGAGGCAGGCTCAGACGGTGTTAGGCCCAGTATGGCTTGCACGTGATTGCACAAAGGTGAGAAAGGGTACCGTATCCCCGGATAACATGTATGGATAGCGTACACATTCAAAATATATGTCTATACATCAGGAGCCAGGCTCAGACGGTGTTAGGCCCAGTATGGCTTGCACGTGATTGCACAAAGGTGAGAAAGGGTACCGTATCCCCGGATAACATGTATGGATAGCGTACACATTCAAAATATATGTCTATACATCAGGAGGCAGGCTCAGACGGTGTCAGGCACAGTATGGATTTGACGGCCCAGACTACACAGCGGAGGAGCAGGGAGAGGTAAAGATTGCAAATGCTGGGGCCCTGCCCAAGCAAGGGGGGCCCACTCGTGGGTGTCGGTACTGGCACTGGGCCCCTCATAGTACGGCGGTGTGTCTGATGGCGGGTGTGCACCACCACCGTCAGAGACACTTGATTGCACTATGAGGGACCCTGTGCCAGTGCCCGCGCCCAAGAGTCGGCCTACCCACCTGTCCAGGGCAACGGCACTCGCACGGTGTCGTGCGCTAGGTGGTGACCCCGGCCATGGGGGGGGGAGGCAGCACAGTTAGGGAGTTTTAGAAAGTGGCATATGTTGATGTTGGACACTCAGTTGATGCAAAAGGCGAAATAGGTCAAGTCCCAGGAAGAGGTGGACCAAAGCAAGCCATTTTTCTGTCACCCTATGTGTCATCAGGGGAAGGTGGGACAAAATCCTTGGAAAACCATGCATGGTTCATTTTAATGAAGGTTAGATCATCCACATTTTGGGTTGACAGACGGGTCCTTTTTTCTGTCAGGATTGATCCAGCTGCACTGAAGACGTTTTCCGATAGCACACTTGCAGCTGGGCAAGCGAGCTCCTGTAAGGCATATTGGGCCAATTCAGGCCAGGTGTCCAGTTTAGTGGCCCAATAGTCAAAGGGGAATGACCTGTGTGGGAGAACATCGATATGGGAGGAAAAGTAGTTTGTAACCATAGTTGACAACTGCTGTCTCCTGTCACTTTCCATCGATGCAGTATTACCAGTTGTGTGAGCGGTCCGTGAAAAATCAGTCCACAACATTGTCATGAAACCCCTGTCTCCAACGCCACTTCTGCTGTGTGCACCATGAACACCTCTGCCAAGCTGCCCCCGGCCCGTACGGCTCATGTGAGGACCATCATCGCTGCTGTGTGCTGGGAATGCCTCAAGCAACCGATTTACCAGAGTTGCTTGTTTATTAGCCAATATTAGGTCAAGGTTCTCCTGTGGCATGATGTTTTGTAATTTGCCTTTATATCGTGGATCCAGGATGCTGGCCATCCAGTAGTCGTCATCGTTCATCATTTTGGCAATGCGGGGGTCCCTTTTTAGGATCTGCAAGGCATAATCTGACATGTGGGCCAATGTTCCCGGTGTCAATGATGCACTGCGAGTGCTGGGTGGAGGAGCACTTTCTGGCAAATCCACATCCCTCCAGTCACGCACAAACCTTGTACCAGACCTTGCCACGCCAACATTTTCACTTGCCCCACGAGATGCATCCTCCTCCCCTAAGTAATCATCCCCATCATCATCCTCCTCCTCCTCTTCTTCCTCCACCTCGTCCAGGAGAGGTCCCTGAGCAGACAATGGCTGAATGTCATCAAGGATTCCCTCCTCCTCTTCCTCCTCATCAACATTGGCTGCAGACGCCTGCTCCTTAAGGTGCGTCAAAGTTTGCATGAGCAGACGCATAAGTGGGATGCTCATGCTTAGGATGGCGTCGTCTGCGCTTACCAGCCATGTGCATTCCTCAAAACACTGAAGGACTTTACAGAGGTCTTTCAGCTTCGACCACTGCACACCTGTCAACTCCATGTCTGCTCTCAAAGTGCCTGGCCGTGTATCCTCCCACAAATGCATTATGGCCTGCCTCTGCTCGCACAGCCGCTCCACCATGTGCAGGGTAGAGTTCCACCTTGTTGCAATGTCGATAATGAGGCGGTGGTTGGGAAGGTGGAGCAATCGCTGCAGCTTCTGCATACGAACGGAGTGTACAGGTGACCGGCGGATGTGCGCGCACAGTCTTCGCACCTTCTGGAGCAGGGCTGTTAACTCCGGATAATTTTTGAGGAAGCACTGCACCAACAGGTTCAAGGTGTGAGCCAAGCAAGGTATGTGGCTGAGTTTTGAAAGGGCTATGGCTGCCACAAAATTACGGCCGTTATCACTAACTACCTTGCCTGCCTCAAGATGTACACTGCCCAACCATGACTCAGTTTGTCGCTTCAAGTACTCGGCCAGCACCTCGGCGGTGTGTCTGTCGCCCAAACACATCATCTGCAACACAGCCTGCTGACGCTTTCCACTAGCTGCTCGATAAGGGGACACCTCGTGTGCAACAGTGGCAGCTGCAGATGGAGTGCTCGTACGACTGCGCTCTGTGGACGAGCTTTCGCTTC
Organism: Dendrobates tinctorius; assembly: GCF_039654945.1. Lineage (NCBI taxonomy): Eukaryota > Metazoa > Chordata > Amphibia > Anura > Dendrobatidae > Dendrobates > Dendrobates tinctorius. Next base: position 10,078,146 of record NW_027361683.1, read on the forward strand.
TGGAGGAGGAGGAGGAGGAGGTGGAGGGTCGAACGCCTACAGCCAACTGTTTCCTATACCGTGGGCTAGGCAGCACTGTCCCACCACCGCTGTCCCCTGTGGACCCTGCATCCACCACATTAACCCAGTGCGCAGTGATGGACACGTAATGGCCCTGGCCATGCCGACTGGACCATGCATCAGTTGTGAGGTGCACCTTTCCACTCACTGACTGCTTGAGTGCATGGACAATGCGGTCTTTTACATGATGGTGAAGGGCTGGGATGGCTTTGCGAGAGAAGAAGTGGCGACTGGGTAGGTCATAGCGTGGTACTGCATAGGCCATGAGTTCGCGGAAAGCTGCGCTTTCCACCAACCGATAGGGCATCATCTCAAACGAGATTAGTTTGGCAATGTGGGCGTTCAAACCCAGTGTACGCGGATGAGAGACTGAGTACTTTCTTGACCTACTCATAGTGTCTGGAAGGGTGAGCTGGACTTGAGAGCTGCATATGGTGGAAGTAGCGGTGGACAGGGCGGACTGAGAGAGGGTTGATGATGGTGATGGAGTTGGTGTTCTTTCTGATGGCCTAGATTCAGTATTTCGTTGATATAACAGTGGGATTCCCTGACTGCTGTGGCCTTGCAACGACACCTAAACATTTGCTGCTGTGCCAACCGGTGGTCTTACAGTGGGGGAAACAATGTAGCGTTGTTGACTACCTTCTTTGTGATCAGTTGCACATGTGGCACTTGAGGTTTGTTGTTGTGTCCACGCTTGCAAGTGCATGCTGGTTAAATGTCTAAGCATGCAACTGGTATTCAAATTTTTCAGATTTTTCCCTCGGCTAAAGGTCTTTGCGCACATCTTACAGATAACCTTGGCCTGATCATGAGGATTTTGTTCAAAAAAGTGCCACACTGCACTCTTCCTACTTTGGCAGACATTTTGCGGCCTAGCATGCTGTGATCTTTTGACCGTCTGGACAAGCTGTCCAGCAACTCTTTTGATTTTTGGAACCTGTCTTTGGAGTGCTCCGGGCCTGCCAGATAACAGCTGTTGCGATGTCGATGTCTGCTGTGGATGCTCCTCCTCCTCATCTGAGCTATTGGAAGCAGCACCCTCTTCCCCCAATGGATGCCAATCTGGGTCAACAACTGGGTCATCCATCACCTCCTCTTCAATGTCATGTGCACCTTCCTCTGTGTCACCGTGTATGGTGGTATAGTGTGCGGGAAGGGGCACCTGAGTCTCATCAGGGTCAGAATCTGTCTCTGTACACTGCGAGGACAATGTAGTGCTCTGAGTGAATGTACCAGCAGAATCATCTATCAGCGGCTGTGCATCAGTGCACTCCATGTCAGATTCAAATTGGCCTGGGTAATTCACCATTTCACTTGATAATCCAGGCATGGTATGTGAAAACAGCTCCATGGAGTAATCACTGGTATGGCCTGCGTCATCCTTCAATCTTGGTTGGGGTGAAGGACACAAGGAAAAGTGTGGTTCATGAACATGAGCCTCCAATGACGACTCAGTGCTTTTATTTTTTACAACTTCAGAAGATGAGGCGATAGAGCTGGAGGCTGAGTCAGCAATGTAAGACAAAACTTTTTCCTGAAGCTCTGGCTTTAAAAGCGGTTTGCCAACTCCTAGAAAACTAAGCCTTCGAGGCCTTGTGGAGCCAGACGATGATGCAGGCTCAACACCTCCTGCATTCGGTCCTATTTTGCTTTTGCCACTACCATCAGATCCACCAAAAACACCATCATTACCAGTTGCCAACCCCCGCCCAATTCCACGGCCTCTTCCACCAGCCTTCCTCATTTTTGGTAGAAATGTAGACAAAACCCAACAAACTATATAGTAATGTAAAACAAGGTACAAGGTGTCTATAGGACAGGGGAGATTTTGAATTTCTGCAGACACTTGTGGACACTGGACACTTTTGGATTGTGTGAGGCCCACTGAATATCAGAGCGCTATGTCACAGGCTCGATGGCACAGGTGTGAAAAAAGTGACTACAGGATAAGGTAGATTTTGAATTTCTGCACACACTAGTGGACACTGGACACTTTTGGATTGTGTGAGGCCCACTGAATATCAGAGCGCTATGTCACAGGCTCGATGGCACAGGTGTGAAAAAAGTGACTACAGGATAAGGGAGATTTTGAATTTCTGCAGACACTAGTGGACACTGGACACTTTTGGATTGTGTGAGGCCCACTGAATATCAGAGCACTATGTCACAGGCTCGATGGCACAGGTGTGAAAAAAGTGACTACAGGATAAGGGATATTTTGAATTTCTGCAGACACTAGTGGACACTGGACACTTTTGGATTGTGTGAGGCCCACTGAATATCAGAGCGCTATGTCACAGGCTCGATGGCACAGGTGTGAAAAAAGTGACTACAGGATAAGGGAGATTTTGAATTTCTGCACACACTAGTGGACACTGGACACTTTTGGATTGTGTGAGGCCCACTGAATATCAGAGCGCTATGTCACAGGCTCGATGGCACAGGTGTGAAAAAAGTGACTACAGGATAAGGGAGATTTTGAATTTCTGCAGACACTAGTGGACACTGGACACTTTTGGATTGTGTGAGGCCCACTGAATATCAGAGCGCTATGTCACAGGCTCGATGGCACAGGTGTGAAAAAAGTGACTACAGGATAAGGGAGATTTTGAATTTCTGCAGACACTTGTGGACACTGGACACTTTTGGATTGTGTGAGGCCCACTGAATATCAGAGCGCTATGTCACAGGCTCGATGGCACAGGTGTGAAAAAAGTGACTACAGGATAAGGGAGATTTTGAATTTCTGCACACACTAGTGGACACTGGACACTTTTGGATTGTGTGAGGCCCACTGAATATCAGAGCGCTATGTCACAGGCTCGATGGCACAGGTGTGAAAAAAGTGACTACAGGATAAGGGAGATTTTGAATTTCTGCACACACTAGTGGACACTGGACACTTTTGGATTGTGTGAGGCCCCCTGAATATCAGAGCGCTATGTCACAGGCTCGATGGCACAAGTGTGAAAAAAGTGACTACAGGATAAGGGAGATTTTGAATTTCTGCAGACACTAGTGGACACTGGACACTTTTGGATTGTGTGAGGCCCACTGAATATCAGAGCGCTATGTCACAGGCTCGATGGCACAGGTGTGAAAAAAGTGACTACAGGATAAGGGAGATTTTGAATTTCTGCACACACTAGTGGACACTGGACACTTTTGGATTGTGTGAGGCCCACTGAATATCAGAGCGCTATGTCACAGGCTCGATGGCACAGGTGTGAAAAAAGTGACTACAGGATAAGGGAGATTTTGAATTTCTGCAGACACTAGTGGACACTGGACACTTTTGGATTGTGTGAGGCCCACTGAATATCAGAGCACTATGTCACAGGCTCGATGGCACAGGTGTGAAAAAAGTGACTACAGGATAAGGGAGATTTTGAATTTCTGCAGACACTAGTGGACACTGGACACTTTTGGATTGTGTGAGGCCCACTGACGCTGTATGGTGTGAAAAAATGCACGCTCAGTACCTCAGCAGGACAAAAAAAAAAATTGGGATTGCTTTTAAAAAAGCAGTTTGCAGAGCAGTGGGTAAACAGCAATGCAGCTGTCAGGAAGCCTTAGAAGGCAGCCTAACAACCAACACCGCTGATCCGCCACAATATAGCCTCCCCTTGCAATGCGCACACAGTGACTGGTGTGTTGTACAGGCAAAATCGCTAGCAGCAGAAGCAGTTTTTTTTTCTTCTCCCCTGCCTAACGCTCTCCCTACAGAATCAGCAACCTCTCCCTATGCTAAGATCGGCAGAAGTAAGATGGCGGTCGGCGTGCACGCCCTTTTATAACCCCTGTGACGCCCACCAAAGCAAGCCAATCACTTGCATGCCCTTCTGAAAGATGGTGGTGACCCCTGTCTATGTCATCACGTTGCCCACAGTGTCCGTGGATCCTGATTGGCTGAAAAAGAGCGCAAAACAAACTTTTAAAACGCGACTTTGGCGCGTAAGTCGCCGACTTCGTGGCCGACCTCATCCTAGGGTCGGGTTTCGTTTCATGAAACCCGACTTTGCCAAAAGTCGGCGACTTTTGAAATTTTTCGACCCGTTTCGCTCAACTCTAATAGCAGCATAACATAAACTCAAATCCAGTGTATTTTTTTGGGAGGTCTATTGCCATGCACCTTTTCACACTCACCCATGGGTATATGCTTCCTGATTTTGGCTATTTGCTGATGTCCACCCCCTTTTCCTCATCCTCATCCTCCACCACCCTATCACAAGGGTGACCGTGGTCCGTTAAGTAACACCCACATTATTTTTTTAAAGGGTGTTTATGATGCCCGTCAAAAAAATGGTTATACAGTATGTTCATGTATACCACCCAGGGGTAAATGGTTGTCAGCCCATACAGTTAGTGGATGGGGATTACAAGTATAGGAGACCCGCTCCTTTCTAATGGGAACATTTTTTAATGAGGCCCTTCTCCACATCTCTTCCAAGGGGCATTGGAGTGCCTCCAAGTTTTTGGCAGCACTTGCATTCACTGCATAGGCGAACAGTATGGGAGGCCCACTTCCTTATAATGGGAACATTTTTACATGAGGCTCTCCTGTAGGTTTTGTCAAAGGGGCATTGGGTTGCGTCCAAATTTGGGCAGCCCTGCCACTCAATGCATAGGCAAACACTATGGGAGACCCACTTTCTAATAATGGGAACATTTTTATATGAGGCCCTCCTCTAAGTCTCTTTAAAGGGGTATTGGAGTGCGTCCAAATTTTGGGATGCCCTGTCACTCACTGCATATGCAATAACAGTATAGGGGACCCATTGTTTAATAATAGGGCGGCACGGTGGCTCAGTGGTTGGCACTGGAGCCTTGCAGCGCTGGGGTCCTGGGTTCAAATCCCACCAAGGATAACATCGGCAAAGAGTTTGTATGTTCTCCCCATGTTTGTGTGAAATTCCTCCGGATTCTCTGTTTTCCTCCCACATTCCAAAGAAATATTGATAGGGAATTTAAATTTTGAGCCCCATTGGGACAGTGCCACTAATGTCTGTAAAGCGCTGGGGAATTAATAGCGCTATATAAATGAGTAAAATAAATAATAATGAGAACAACAAAGTGTACCCAGCTGATGGCTCTCTAAGAATAGTGAGGGCCGACTGCTGACCCTTTAAGAATAGTAGAGGCCGCCTGATGGCCCTATAAAAATAGGCTTTGTGACTTTCATAGTTCCTCCTTCATGAAGGAAACAGGATAGATGATGTGTTTCTCACCACATTGCCAGATAAGGTTGTAAAATGTTAAAATGACAATTCCCAGGGAACACATTTGTCTTGGTTGAAAGCAATGCTAAAGTTCAAAAACTCATCAAAAGCGCTACGTGTGAACATAGCCCAAGGTGTGGAGAACCATTTTTGTTTTTGCATTTTTATTTTGCCTTATATACAATTCATTACCCTGGAAAGAATGTTCCTTAACATATTTCCCAGGAAAATTCATTTTGGTTTTGTTTTTGTATGTTTTATTGTGTGCCTGTAAAAGTGGCGTAAGGCCCTGACAATATTGTTCACGGCAGTGACCTGGGAGTCAGATATGCTTCTTCCCCATGCTGTTCCCATGTCATTTGAGTACTGTTCCCATCAATTTCCGCAATTTCTAGTGGGGCCACTGGAAAAATGCTTGAATTTCCCAAAGACTTAACTTGGGCTCGTTGCTCAGGTCGAGCACCCGAGCATTAAAATTTGCTTGACCCGAGCAATGAGCACCAGATCATTTTAGTGGTTGCCCATCACTAAACGTGAGCCCTAATATTCGGGGCAGTGGATTACCATAAATAGCCTTCCATGTGATTCGGTCTAATGGCCGGGGACAACTTTGAGATATACGTCCGGCGCCAAGGGCACACTCAGCTTGCGAAGCTACTAGAAAAGATGGACTCAGACTACATGGGTTGAAGGTATTGCAATCCTTATATACTGATAGAGGTGAGGAAGATTCCATAGGGCTAGAAAAGCCAGACAGAGGGACATGCCACCTATACCGAGAACCATGGCTGAAGTTGTATCAGGTACCTATGGTAAAGATGACAACCCGTTGGGCCTTATGTTACATTTCGCGTAATCGGCAAGATGCGACTACCTAGCATGAAGAAAGCGCATGAAGATATGGCTTATAGTGCAGATGGAAGAGCGCCGGAATACATGGAGCATAGCAATTTTGTGCACACAGAGGCTGTGCGTACGCATTCGCCGTCAGGTGTCAGCTGATTCTGACAACTGACACCAGTCATTCACCACTCCTGGCACTTTAACCCCTGAATACTGTGATCAATATTGATAGCAGTATTTAGCAGCCAAGCAGAGGGAGGAAGCCCCCACTACTTTCCAATCGGCACCCCGCAACATCGTTGCAAGGGGCTAATCATTGCCATGCTTACATGCTTACTCCAGAATAAGATCCTCACCGATCAGATATTTAAACTATGTGCACACGCTGCGGATTCACCCGCAGATTTGTATCTGCGGATCCGCAGGTAAAACCACAGCTAAAATGACCTGCAGATTTACCTGCAGATTGGCCAGCGGTTTTCCCCTGCGGTTTGACAATGGAATAGGTGGCAAACCGCAGCGGAATCCGCAGAAAGAATTGACATGTCAATTCTTTCTGCGGATTCAAAACCGCAGCTTTTCCGCAGTTTAAAATCCACAGCATGTGCTCAGCAGAATGTAAATCACATAGACTTACATCGTACTGTACACTGTCTGTAGAACTGCTGCAGATCTGCAGAGGCCAAATCCACAGCGGATCCGCAGCAGAATCCATAGTGTGTGCACATAGCCTAACAGTTCCCATCAAACACCAGATCACATTCATAACCAGCAGCTTTTGTTCTGGCCAAAATAATTTTTAAGCTGACACCACGACACGGTAGACTCTTTCGGCTGGGCCCTACTCTACTTTAAACTATTAAAAATAAATATATATTTATGTATTTTTCTTTAAGGGAATGAGTCACATACATTTACTTTTTTTTAAACAACCATTAATACCACATAAAAGGGACAGGCCATCTATGATTGGGTTCAGCCCACTTCTCTGAAGGCTCTTCAGAAGTTTTTGGGTTTTTCTAATTTCTGTCGTAAATTTGTAAGTAATTTTTCTGGTATTGTTAAACCACTGACAGATTTGACCAAAAAAGGCGCTGATGTGGTGAATTGGCCTCCAGAGGCAGTCTTGGCATTTCAGGAGCTTAAGAGGAAATTTGGGTCACCCTCCCAGGGCTGTGGGGTACTTGTTACCGGGCTGGTGTCAGGGGGATGTGTCACAGCAGCAGTGACCCGGTCCGTGGCCCTGGGCACCCAATGTTAATGGTGAAATGTAGTTAATGGAATGGAATAGTTCGTGACACCACCTGTGGTGTTCGGCAAGAGAGATGTTAAGCCGACGCTGCAAACAGCTCCGCTGGGACAGATGGTGTGGTGCAGCAGTGATGGTATAGCCCTCCACAGGCAGGGCTAGTGGCCCAGGGCAGTGTAGAGATGGTTGGCACGGTGATGTAGCAGTGCCGTAAGGGTAGGAAGCAGACAAGACACAGCGGGGTGCAATTTCTGTACCTTTACTTGATAACTGCAGTCCAGGGTCCTGATTACAGATGGTAACAGAGCAGGCTAGCCTGGAAGCAACTCAGGAATTCTCTTTCACAGATGGGCTGTGCAGTCTCCTTCCTAGCGCCTTGTGATGTGAAGCACTCCAGTACTTAGTTACTCTAGAGTTCCTCCTGTCAGATGTTCCCAAGAACCTCACTTGCACGGCAGACAGCTGTAGCCTCTCTCGGGGACTCCTCTTTAGTCCTGGCTCTCTATTCAAGCTGCTGTTGTGCCTCAAGGCTTAGATGGGAGTAGGGCATTTACAGCCTCCTACCCCTCTGGTATCTGCTGTAGGACCTTTAGTATCCATACAGCCGTGGAGACCAGGCTCCAGTTCGTGCACTCTCAAGCTGAGGGAGCTCTCCTTCCTAGCTCAACCTCCAGCTTCTTTCCACGCGTCTGCACACTTCACCCTCTGCAGACTATCTGCCCACTCCTTCCTCTTGGCCCTCAGAGGGCACCCCTCCCCTCCATCCTGGTTCAGAGTTCCCCCTGCTGGCCTGGAGTGGAACTGTGTTGCATGTATAGATTGACTGTGAGAGAGACCCATCATTGCCTCCAAGCCTGGCATTACCCTCCCCTGGTGGAAGGCAAAGCCACTGTGGCGACCATACTCCTGGGGCACCACATTTTCACTTCTGCTCCGGTTCTGTGGCAACCTGATGTTTCGCTCCCATTTCAGGTGGAGGTAGATGCTTCTGAGATTGTCTCAAAGGGATCTGGTAACCTCTAAGATGAATCCCTGTGCCATCTTTTCTCGAAAATTTTCCCCATCTGAACATAACTATGACGTGGGGAATCGAGAGTTGTTGGCCATGAAGTGGGCATTTGAAGAGTGGAGACATTGGTTGGAGGGAGCTAGACATCAAGTTGTGGTCCTTACCGACCACAAGAATTTGATTTATCTTGAATCAGCCAAGCTCTTGAATCCTAGACAAGCTAGGTGGGCCTTGTTTTTCACACGATTTAATTTTATGGTCACCTTTCTTCCTGGCACTAAGAATGTTAAGGTGGACGCCCTTTCTAGGAGTTTCTTTGCGGATTCTCTTGATGTGACCGAGCCTACTACCATTCTGGGTGAGGGTGTGGTTCTTTCCGCCATTTCACCCAATTTGAGACTAGCCCTGGAGGAATTTCAGGAGGACAAGCCTGAACGATGACCTGTGGGGAAGTTGTATGTCCCTGACCAGTGGAGGAAAACAGTGATGGCTGGAATTCATTGCTCTGCGCTGGCTGGTCATCTGGGTATTTTTGGTACCAGAGATTTGGTGAGTCAGTCTTTTTGGTGGCCTGCCTTATCTCATGATGTCAGGAATTTTGTGCAGTCCTGTGGGACTTGTTCCAAGTCCAAGTCTTGTTCTCGTTCTAGTGGTTTGTTGATGCCCCTGAATTTATTTCTGATCTCCCTGTCTCTCAGAGAATGACTGTTATCTGGGTGATTTGTGATAGATTTTTCAAGATGGTCCATCTTGTACCACTCCCGAAGTTGCCATCTTCTTCTGAGTTGGTGCCCCTGTTTTTACAACAGGTGGTTCGTTTGCACGGGATTCCTGAGAACATTATGTCAGACAGAGGAGTCCAGTTTGTTTCCAGATTTTGGAGGGCCTTTTGTTCTAAACTGGGAATTCAGTTATCTTTCTCCTCTGCATTTCATCCTCAGACAAATGGACAAACTGAGAGAACAAACCAGACTTTGGAATCCTATTTGAGATGTTTTATATCTGCTGATCAGGATGACTGGGTCTCATTTCTGCCATTGGCCGAATTTGCTCTAAACAATAGAGCTAGTTCTGCCATGTTGATGTCTCTGTTTTTCTGTAATTTTGGTTTTCATCCTCGATTTTGTTCGGGGCAGGTGGAGGCTTCTGCTTGCCCAAATGTGGTTTCTGTGCTGGACAGAATGCAGCAGATTTGGGACCAAGTAGTGGACAAGTTGTCCCACTCTCAGGAAAAGGCCCAACAGTTTTCCAACCGGCATAGGACCTTTGGTCCCCAGTTCAAAGTGGGTGATATGGTTTGGATGTCCTCAAAAATATTCCAATGAAGGTTGCGTCTCCAAAATTCAAACCAAGGTTCATTGGACCTTATAAGATTTTGGAAATCCTTAACCCCATTTCTTTCCATTTGGCTATTCCAGGTACGTTCAAGATTCATAATGTTTTTCACAAATCATTGTTGAAAAGGTTTGTGGAGCCAGTAGTTCCTGTGGCGGTGCCCCCTGACCCTGTATTGGTTGAGGGTAATTTGGAGTATGAGGTAGAGAAAATATTGGACTCTCGTCTGGCTAGACGGAGACTCCAGTACTTGGTCAAGTGGAAAGGTTATGGCCAGGAGGATAAATCTTGGGTCTCTGCTTCCGATATTCATGCCGAGAGATTGGTTCGTGCTTTTCACTGGGCCCATCCTGATCGGCCTGGTGGTGTTGATGAGGGTTTGGTGATCCCTCCTCAAGGGGGGGGTACTGTTGTGAGCTCTCTTGATATGACTTTTGAGGCAAGGCTCCCTCTGGTGGATACTGCTGGTAGTGGTGCTGGTCAATGTGATGTTAACCAAACAGCTGCAGAAGATAATTGGAGGAGTGGTGGTAGTGACTGGGACTACATAAGCGAGCAGACTTCTCTCAGTGACTGCTGGTGATACTCCTTTCTTTGCTTACTGAGGATTTCTATCTGCTGCCTGATCCTGCATTTTTTCAGCTAAGTGTCATTTGCTAAACCCTTAGCATCTGTTTTTGCATTGCTGTCAGGGGTCAGCTTGCTCCTCCTGGGGCTGCTGGCTCCTGCCCTGTATTTTTGTATCTTGTGTTTATTTGCTCAGTCCCCTGCTGTATTAGCCTGTTGCTAGCCGCCAGTCCACACCTGAGTGCTGATATAGTGGGGGTGAGGTTGTTAAAACCTCAGTATTTTTGTACTTCAGTCATGTTGGAATTATTAGGGTTTTTGCATGATTGCAGACAATGCCTTTTCTGTCCTGTCCTATCTAGTCAGTGTTGGCCCCATCCTTTGCTCAGTCTATTTTCTGTCTGTGTTTGTGCTTCATCTTGTCTCACTGACAAAATATGTTTGGGGGCTTTCTATTCCTTTGGGGATCTGCTCCGTGGCAGTTTAGATTTCACCTTTCTGTCTTTAGGCTTAGTTAGTCCTCTGGCTGTGACGAGGCGTCTAGGGCAACGTAGGAATGCTCCACGGCTACTGCTAGTTGTGATGATAAGATCGGGGGTCTGCAATCTGCTGAGCAACCAACCTCTCTGGTGTTCTGGTGGCATAGCCTATTGCGCTCTACTCCTCGATGACCCATTCATAACAGTCACCCTTACCCCCACTTCATCATGTGCAGCCCCACTCCCCCACTTCATCATGTGCAATCCCCTTACTCCCCCCACTTCGTCATGTGCAGCCCCACTCCCCCCACTTCATCATGTGCAGTCCCCCGTACCCCCAGTCATCATGTGCAGTCCCCCGTACCCCCCAGTCATCATGTGCAGTCCCCCTTACCCCCAATTCATCGTGTCCAGTCCCCCTTACCCCCCACTTCTTCATTTGCAGCCCCACTCCCCCCACTTCATCATGTTCAGTCCTCATTACCCCCACCTCATGTGCAACCCCATTCCCCCTTCATTATGTTCAGTCCCCCTTTTCCTCACTTCATGCTCAGCCCCACTCCCCCTTCATCATGTACAGCCCCACTTCATCATGCACAGCCTCACTTCCCTATTTCATTGTGTGTAGCCCCACTCCATCATGTGCAGTCCCACTCCATCATGTGCAACCCCACTCCCCCCACTTCATCATGTGCAATCCCCCTTACTCCCCCCAATTCATCATGTGCAGAGACCATTACCCCCCCACAATGTGCAGCCTCACTCCCCCTTCATCATGTACAGTCCCCCTTACCCCCACTTCATGTGCAGCCCCACTCCCTCTTCATCCTGTACAGCCCCACTCCCCCACTTCATCATGTGCAGCCTCACTCCCCCACTTCATTGTGTGCAGCCCCACTCCATCATGTGCAGCCCTACTCCATCATGTGCAGTCCCACTCCATCATGTGCAACCCCACTCCCCCCACTTCATCATGTGCAGAGACCATTACCCCCCACTTAATGTGTAGCCCCACTACCCCTTCATCAAGTACAGTCCCCCTTCCCCCCACTTCATGTGCAGCCCCACTCCCCCTTCATCATGTACAGCCCCAATACCCCTTCATCATGTGCAGCCCCACTCCATCATGTGCAGCCCCACTCCCCCCACTTCATCATGCGCAGCCCCACTCCATCATGTGCAGCCCCATTCCCCCTCTTCATCATGTGCAGCTCCACTCCATCATGTACAGCCCCACTCCCCCCACTTCATCATGTGCAGCCCCACTCCTCCTTCATCATGTGCACCCCCACTTACCCCCCACTCTATCATGTAAAGTCTCCTTTATCCCCCAAACTCCATCATGTGCAGTCCCCCTTAAACCCCCCACTTCATCACTTGCAGTTACCAGCACCCCCTCACCCATTGAATTCATTTTATAAAGAAAACAAAAAGTTTTTCATTCTTACCTCACAGTCGCTCCCCAACAGCGCCTCTCTGCTTCCAGCATCTGGTACATGTCGGAGCATGTGCGATGACGACTTCGCGCACGCTCAACACCTGACCCTGAAGTACAGAGAACATGGGGGGAGTGGGAGCTGAGCAGCCATCAAGTTTAGACGGCCGTGCACAGCTCCCAGCCCCGACATGATAGGACTGTGATGTGGGCAGCTATGTCTGCTGCAGGCCGTGTCACAGTACAGTGGACATGGCCACGCACAATCTGCTGTGCAGCCGTCCCTGTACAGCTGCTGGGGGAGCAGCCCGGGGGGCACTTGCCTCTCTGCCACCTGGCGCAGCCTGCCCCTGGTGGCAGATAACCTGGTCCGACTGGTGTGACAAATCCAATGGCCGCCCTGGATACACTCTTTGACATGACATGGGAGATTGGACACAATAGTACTGTTAAGCATCAGGTTTCTGCATCTGCTCTGCAGGAATCCAGAGCCTCACATTCTGCGGTCTCCTGCTGTCTATCTACCGCAAAGGAGATTACTTTGCCGCAGATCGCACCAGAGACTAAGTCCCTCTGTTCTCCTACTGGGCATGCTCACAAGACGATCTCCCATTGGAGATCGGGAGTCATGTGCCCAGGTCCTGCTCCAGATCTCATTGGTCCATCTCGGAGATCTGGAAGCTTCCGGAAGGTCCCGGCTATAAAAAACGCGCATGACCGTTCGGCCATGCGCTAGTATAGTCTCTAGTTGCTACTGTGTGAATGATGATGGATGTATGAACCTCTGAATGACTCATTAAGATCCCCTTCCTTTGAAATTACGAATGTGTACAGGGACTTAGATTAGAGTCAGCGCCAGCGCGTGGCAAACCTCAAGCCACTACAGCATCATCCACAGTGCTAGCGTCCGACATTGTGCCTGCTTCCTTGCTTTGTCGACTAGCCACAGTGTCCTACTCTGCGCTGCAGTTGCAGCCCTCTTTGGTGTCCGCAGTAGCGACACCGCACGCATGGTAGGTCTAGACGGACGCAGCTCCTCTGTCTTGGGTCCTGCTCCTGTGACAAGATACCGTGTGTGCATTTACCTGAGACCTATGACACTAACAGGCTCAGCCTTTTGTGTTTATTACACTTAGGCGACTCTGTGAATAAACAGAGATCGCTCAGCGCACCTGGGTGACGTTCAACCCGCGTGCACATTTCCGCCATATTGCTCATCTGTCACTACTTAGCAGCAGTGTTTACCCCGAGCGGCGAACGCACTTTATTATTTATTTTTATTTAGTGCGTTCCGCCATTCCTAACAAGTACTCCCATAGAAAACTTAGCTAGTTTTTGCCACAGGTCCAATTTCGTGACCCAGAAATCCATGGTGTCTCAAGGCATCTGTCCAAGAAAGTCCAGTCTAGATATGACTGATCCTGCCTGTTCAGATGGTCCATCTGTATTTGCTGAAGTCAATGAGGTTGTCCCACTGGCAGAAAAATTCCTCTGATTCATCATGTTAAATATACCATAGATGTTGTTGGTGCTGCCTCCGCTACTTGTTGTAGCTCTATTGCTGGCACAAGCAGGGGAATATTGTGTCTCAGTGATTGCAGACGGTCTGCTGGTTAGTCATGCAGGTGTCAGGCTTTTTTTTGTCAAAAGCTGAGCAGGTAATAGAGCTCCTATATCCTTGGAATAAGGCAATTTGGACTCCTTTATAGAAGCTAAAAAAAATGCCCTATTTTAGTTTGATACAAGCATTTATGAAGCTTATGTAAAAAAGCAATCCTGCTGTAGCTATGATTGAACAAAAAATAAATAAATCGGTCCCAACCATCCCGGATACAAGAATACAATCCCGGAATTGGGTCTACACTGCTGTCCTGTGCAGTCTGCTGAATTCCCCTCAGTGCCATTATTCTGTCATGCCCCTTTGATGTTTCCTCTTGTCAAGTTAGAAAGAAATGATAAATGGGCATGGCTAGGAGTGTGGATATTGCCGTGACCAAACATTTGCTGTGATCAAAATTTAGAACACGGTATATTTTGCCCCCTTTTTTCTTCTATAACAGTTGAGAGGCATATATTAGTGCAATAATATTTGTGATGATTGCAAACTTTGGATGTTGGACATTTGATTGTCCACTGCAAATTCTCATTTTAATTCTCAGGAGCCACAATTTTTATGATGAAAATATTATGCTTAATATTTAGCATTTTATAAATCACCATAAGGAATGTCTCTACGGGATTGCTCTGCAAAGTGTAAGCACAAAATGCAAAGATTAAGTATGTTCATTGAGAAGCGATTGTAAGGAGATACATTTAAAAAGATTAGCAAAAATACTAATCCTTAAATCTAACCAAATTTCACAGAAAGAATCCGTTTAACACCAGAAGATTAGTTTTAAAATAAGATATGATTATTATAAGAATGCAAACTGTAATAAGCTTTTAACACTGGTGAGTGACATTATAATCCAGCAAGCCAAAAGATAACTGAGCATAAGTTATCTGTATGCAGCACTAGCTTCTTTTATAACATTTATGTGGTGTCACTCTGATGCAATGTTTTATGCCTGGCTCCAATATCATTTATTAAATGTGGTTAAAACTGGATGACTTTCCTTAAATTGTAGAGTTCAAAAGGATTTATTCCAAAACATATATAGTATATTACAGGACTCTATTTGTACTGAATGTAGCAAACTTGGCATTAGGCATTTGCATACAACTAACACCATCTTTCATAATTTTCATGCTTCCTCTAGCTAGCATATATCTATATTCATAGTGTGTATTTAACTCTGTAATGAGGTACAGTATATAAATGTCATACAGAGTTATTTTCTGCACAAGTGATTATAGCAGGAGGGGAGAGCCTGTCTGCCAGACTCTCCCGAAGATTCTTCTTCCTTCTTCCTTCCTTATCCAATATGCCAAACTCTATGTCCAAACAGTAGAGGAGGCAGCAATTCTTCTTCCCATGTTGGACCAAACCTTTGCATACTATTGCATCTTAAAGGGTTAATCAGGTACGTAAAGTGTCCCTTCTAAATATCTATCTGTACACCATAACCACTTTTGTAATTATCTTTTCCAATATAATACTCAAAATTTTCAAGGCATTAGATATACAATGGAACACTGTAGATGGCCATAAAGAAAGGATTTAAATGTGGATCAATAATGGCATTAACTAGACTGGACATCCTTCAAAAAATTGATAAAAAAAAGTTTGGGAGATTGCCATGAGGCCTACAGCAGCAATAAAAGAGCTGGAGTCACTTGTCACTAGTACTGGTTGTGTACTGCCTGTGACACTAATCTCTCGTATTCTTCATGTGTCTTCCCTGTGGGGTCGTGTTAAAAATACTTATTCTCGTATATTTATTTATTCAGGACTTGTTACCAGATGTGATACTCTAAAGAAAATATCACGATGTTTCTTATAAAAAAAATGTAGTGGTTTATTGGATCTTCCACCAAAAAAAGATCATTGCAGGAAAACAAAATAGATAAAATAGTTACATTGTCCATATCAATGTTTGCATGCTTCCTTCCTGGGATTCTGAATGGAAAAAGGCATCTGTCTCTGTCATAAGCTTCTCTTGAAGTCACACGTGGTGATTAAGTTACATACCAGCTGTTCATTCAACTTAGTGTCCCGGTAAGATGTCCCTGGAGTGTTGGATGGAAGTGAAGATGAGAACGAACCCCCAGCAAGCCCCCCCCACCTTATATATACACATGTCACTCAGTGCACGTGGTCTCTATACATGGGGTTGACATTTTACCATACAGAAATAACATATGAGATGTCAGCTAAACCGTCCATGAAAGCAATGTGCTTGGTACTGAGTTGTAGTGTAATAATTTAAATTAATAACCGATAATTAATATTTAACAGGTCGATTGATAAAATTGAAGCCGTTAATTATAGTACATAGAGGGACATTCAAACCAGGCTATGTTCTGCTAAAACCTACAACAAGTTTGCCAAAAGCATGTAGGAAAACGTGTTACTGTCTAATGAAACCTAGGTTAAACTGATCATAATCCTAAAAAGTATGTTTGGCTCAAAGCCATCACTGCTCAGCGCCAAAAAAAACACCATACTCAGAGTGAAGTATAGAAACCACTGGAGCCATAGGCGGAGGAGGACATGACTTGGGGATGGGTGGACCATTACTCCTTCAGCTTTTTTGGTATAGTGGTGTAGATTTTAAGCATGAGGGATGTTGCTTTCAGAGTAAGAAGCACAGTATGTCTGTGCCTGGTGGGTTACTGTGAGGAGGATGGGGCTTATATAGAGCAGGAAATCTGTGTGTCTCCCTCTCTCTTTCATGCACAGGATGAACAGGAGGAAGCATGTCTGCAGTTTCAGGGAGTATAATACTGGGGTTATCACCTCACATTACAGATGATAGGAGCACATTCACCTCACACATCATGTACTAGTGTAGTATCAGCTCCTACATTATGTATGGGATCAATATTACCTCAGAAATTCATGTAGCTGCCATGTCCCTCATGTGCATGCTACATTTTCCTCACAGACTGTGGGACAACTTCTGTGTGACCTCCCTGCAGACATGTTTGATATACTACTCTGCATTCACCTCAGACATTGTGTAGCGTGTACTAGTGTAGTATCAGCTCCTACATCATATCTGGGATCAATATTACCTCAGAAATTCATGTAGCTGCCATGTTCCCTCACTTATTGCAGAGGCAGCTTTTGTGTGTCCTCCCTGCAGACATTTCTAATATACCACATTACTGCTGTATTATACAGAGTCTTCATGAGTTCTGGGTTTATGTATGATAGGACAGAGCAGGGACGCATACAGTGTCTGCCATTACTATGGTGGAGCTGAGCAGTCACATGTATTAGAGACACTGGTGAGAGGAGCAGTCGGGGGATGGTATATGTATGATGATGAGAGGCTGCACTTCATGCCAGTGCACTGTATTCTGACCCTGCTGTGTGCTGATTACCCCCCTTTCCCAGATATGGAGTCTGATGATCTGTATGTGACCTCATCTCTGTAACATACTGTGAGGGTGGGTGTACAGACCCAGTGTAACCAGGTTACTCACTATATGTGGTATATGTGTAAAGGCTTTATTTCTGTGCTGTATACTTAACCTGTACCACAGGTCTGTATACATGATATCACTCATAGAATCCTAGAATGTTACAGTTGGAAGGGACCTCCTGGGCCATCTGGTCCAACCCCCTGCTCAAAGCAGGATTCGCTAAATCATCCCAGTCAGATGTCTGTCCAGCCTCTGTTTGAAGACTTCCATTGGAGGAGAACTCACCACCTCTCGTGGCAGCTTGTTCCACTCATTGATCACTCTAACTGTCAAAAAGTTTTTTCTAACATCTAATCTGTCTCCTCCCATTCAGTTTCATCCCATTGCTTCTAGTCTTTCCTTGTGCAAATGAGAATAAAGTTGATCCTTCTACAATGTGACAGCCCTTTAGATATTTATAGACAGCTATTAAGTCTCCTCTCAGTCTTCTCTTTTGCAAACTAAACATTCCCAAATCCTGCAACCTTTCCTCATAAGACAGGGTTTGCAGACCGGTCACCATTCTGGTCGCTCTTTTCTGAACTTGCTCCAGTTTGTTGATGTCTTTTTTAAAATGTGGTGCCCAAAACTGGACACAATATTCCAGATGAGGTCTGACCAAAGAGGAGTAGAGGGAAATAATGACTTCACGTAATCTAGACTGTATGCTTCTGTTAATACATCCTAGAATTGCATTTGCCTTTTTTGCTGCTGCATCACACTGTTGACTCATATTCAGTCTGTGATCTATTAGTATACCCAAGTCTTTTTCACATGTGCTGTTGCTTAGCATTATTCCTCCCATTCTGTATATGCTTTTTTCATTTTTATTGCCCAGATGTAGTGCTTTGCATTTTTCCCTGTTAAAAACCATTCTGTTAGTTGCTGCCCACTTCTCCAGTTTATTTATGTCTTTTTGAATCCTCTCTCTCTTCTCTAGTATTAGCTATCCCTTCTAGCTTTGTGTTATCAGCAAATTTAATCAGTTTACCCTCAATTCCTTCATCTAAATCGTTGATAAAGATGTTGAACAATACAGGACCCAGGACAGAGCCCTGTGGTACCCCACTTGAGACATTCTTCCAACTGGATGTGCAGCCATTTACGACCACTCTCTGGGTCCGATCACTAAGCCAGTTATGAATCCACCTAAAAGTTGCCTTGTCCATTCCATACTTAGTCATTTTTTCAATAAAGATTGTATGAGATACTTTGTCAAATGCTTTGCTGAAGTCAAGATATACTATATCTACAGCATTTCCTTGATCCACCCAATCAGTGATTCCGTCATAGAAGGAAATTAGGTTAGTCTGACATGACTTATTAGTTACAAACCCATGCTGACTCTGTTTAATCACTTCATTCTTTTCCAGGTACTGACATACATGTTGTTTAATAATTTGTTCAAAGATCTTTCCTGGTATAGACGTCAGACTCACCGGCCTATAGTTGCCTGGGTCCACCTTCTTCCCCTTTTTGAAGATAGGAACAACATTTGCTCTTCTTCAGTCTTCTGGGACTTCTCCTGTTCTCCAAGAATTTTCAAAGATTATGGAGAGGGGTTCAAAAATTTCTTCTGCTATCTCCTTCAGTACTCTGGGGTGTAATTCATCTGGACCTGGAGACTTGAATTCATTTAGGTTAGCTAAGTGTTTCCTCACTATCTTTCTGTTTATAGATATCCTGGTTTCTTCTATTCCCTTAATAGGACAGTGAAGAACAGTTGATGTTACATTTCCTTTCTGAGAGAAAACAGATGCAAAATAGGAATTTAAAAGTTCGGCCTTCTCAACATCCTGTCTTACCATTTCATCATTTCCATCCTGTAAAAATCCTATAGCATCTTTGACTTTTCTTTTACTTTTGACATATCCCCAAAATCACTCTGCTATATACGGATCATGCTGGGTATAGGCATCCTGTGTCTTCAGGTCATGTTTCTGGCTGTACATATAATCTGGACATGACTTCCAGCTTAGTGCTTAATTTCTGTAGCTATTGCTGCCTTTATTCCTCTTATGTTACATGCTGTCCTGCCGGATATATCCATCCTCTTTCTGTATATTGTCTCCCTCGTATGTTGCATGATCAGAGTATACCTACCAAGAGCTTATTTTATATTACCTAAGATGATGGATGGAACAGGCCTGAATGGATTATGTTTTATCATGTGTAAAATAAATAATCGGGGAGTAACTCGGCACATTTGAGTGGGCACTAATAACTCAGCACATGGCGGGCAGTGAGTGGGCACTCCCAGTGTGATGCTGCACATTGCTCTGGAAAACACATCATGGGCCCAGTTTTCAGCCCTGTCTCTCGTCTATTGTATTTGTATGTACAGTAGTAGAGTGACTGACTGGGATACAGAACTTGCAGTTTTCTGCACACACACCTATGGCTACAGGCAGCTTATATTAGACCTACATATTTCTTATCATTTATGCGCAGCTGGTGATTAGAGTCTATCTGTAACTGCTGTAGAGGAGCAGGCGGCTTCTCATTTATTGTTACAGCATATAACAAAGCATTGCCCATCTCTGTCTATTTATGGACCTTACGATGGGATATTTTCCATTATTAACCTGTTGTATACCTTGGTTGTAAACCTGCATGGTTTTCACCCTCACTTATCTCACATCTTGTGCGGTTGGAGGGGTCCTTGAAGTTGGTTAAATATGGTCTGGGGGACCCAATGGGATATAGTTTTCCTCCTTTTGGAATTTAATATGGTTCTAGATCTTGTGAAAGGTGGAGGGGAGTTTCGGCAAGGGTTTGTCGGATCCCCAGGAAATTCAAGTGAACATTGGAACCCTTGCGGCTATGGTGCTCCAGAGCTAGTGGGGTAACGGCTGGGAGTAATTGTTGGTACATTTCATTTTATGTTCACTTTATGTTTGGTAATCACCAGATTTTGGGAGCTTCAAGGACTCCTACCAGCGTGTTAATATTATTTATGCTTTGATGTTTTATTGTATGTTTGTTTTAATAAAGGCGTGAATAATAATTTTTTAAAAAAAGGGATCGGTGTATACCCACCAAGTGCTTATTTTATGTTACTTAAGATGGCGGATAGCACAGGCCTGAGTGGATTACGTGGAGCCTGGTGGTTGGGGGGTCCTTGAAGTTGGTTAGAAATTGGTCTGGGGGATCCATTGGGATATGGATTCCTCTTTTTGGAAGTTAATATGGTTCTGGACCTGGCAAAAGGTGGAGAGGAGTTTCGGCAAGACTTTGTCGGATCCCCAGGAAATTCAAGTGAACATTGGAACCCTTGTGGCTATGGTGCTCTCGAGCTAGTGGGGTAATGGCTGGGAGTAATTGTTGGTACATTTTGTTTGGTATTCAACAGATTTGGGAGCTTCAAGGACTCCCCCCAGCGTGTTAATGTTATTTATGCTTTGATGTTTATTTTATGTTTTTTTTAATAAGAACATGAATTAAAAATTTTTGAAAAAAACAGTTATTTGTTTTCCTTTTAGTAGGTCCTTGAAGTTATTTATAAATTTGTCAGTAGGGGTAACCATCTTAAGTATGGACCTCTGGGGTGGGGTTCTTGGAGTTGACGCTGAATCAGTGAAAAGAAATTGGAAGTAAAAATTCCGGACAGTTAAAAATTGTTTCGGTTGATCTGGCTTTTTGGTTATGGCTCTGGACGGGGTTTTACCCGGGAGCTTTTGGTGGTTGGACTTCCCGCAATGAGATGTTTGGTGCCCTTGAGCTGGGGTTTACGGCTGAGGGTAACGTGGAGTTTTAAGTTCTTGTGTTTTTGCCAAATATTTAGTCAGAATTTTTTGGGCTCCAAGAACCCCCCTCCCCTCAGGTTGTATAAGATTGTGTATTTAATACTTATTGTAAATGTTTATGTTATTGGTTAATAAACTGGCCGCTGACCCCCTGGGTTTGGAAGGGTAGCCATTTCAGGTATGGCACCGTGGTTTTGAGAGGTAATCATCTCAGGTATGGCCCCCTGGTGTGGAGGGTAACCATCTCGTGTATGGCCCCCTGGTGTGGAGGGGGTAACCATCTCGGGTATGACCCCCTGGTATGGAGGGGTGACCATCACGGTATGGCCCCCTGGTCTCCAGAAGCATTTATATTTTATAGGACCCTGTTAGGGTAAAGTCCCTGGGGTCATGGCAATCATATTTTGCATGCCTACAGAATAAATTGGCTCCTCTGAGCCAGGACCAGCAGTTGGAGGGGAGAAGAGAACAAGGTAGGCATGCTTTTCAATACAATCTATAGCTTCAAGGACCCTCTCTCTTTTTTCATGTGACTTGAGAATGCCAAGGCACGGTTTTGACTGTTTATATTGACCAAACCATGTTTCTTCCCATGTTTCTTTCAAGGTTGTCGCCTGGACAATGCAGTTATCTAGTGCATGAAACTGAAGAGCAATGTACCTAATCTGTGTGCCCTTGAGTCAGTGGGAGTCACTAAGGGTAAAGTAATCAAGTGCATTAACATGAAGGACAATATGCCTATTCCCGATGCCCTTGAGCTGGTGGGAGCGGCTAAGGGTATAATCTAGTGCATTAACACAAAGGGCAGTATGCCTATTCCTGATGCCCTTGAACTGGTGGGAGTGGCCAAGGGTATAATCAAGTGCATTAACACAAAGGGCAGTATGCCTACTCCCGCTGCCCTTGAGCCAGTGGGAGCGGCTAAGGGTTAAGTAATCAAGTGCATTAGCACGAGGGGCAATATGCCTATTCCCAATGCCTTTGACCCAGTTGGAGAGGTCAACAGTAAATATTATCAAGTGCATGAAAAACAATTAACAATGGCGTGGCAGGGTTATTAATAATGCCTTTGTAGACTTTTTCTGCTTTAGGTTTATTTAAATTACTACTTATAATTTTGATGTTATATTGTGTATAGTTTTAATTACTCCCTATTTATATTTTCTTTCTATTGATATGTTCATCACTTTACGGGTAGTGATAGTAAGTGGGTTTAAGAAATTTTTCTGTGCAGCTACTGTAAATAAAGGTGGTTTCTAGAACTAAAATCTGTGAATTGGTGAATTATTAGAGCTGGCTACAATACATGCGGTATAATAGTTTTTTGAGGCACGACAGATGTCATTATACAGGTATTCAGATTGTGGCTACGACCTTAATTATGGTTTACTTTCCACATTCCCCATTATGGGATCCTCATTGCAGGATGTTTAGCAACTGTTATTTTGCTGTAGTTACCGTATTATCGATCATAACTTGGTAGCATGGCATTGATAAAATTCCAGAGCTCCGACAGATTAATTTTATTTTTTATTACTTGTGTGCACAGTCTTTTCTTAGCATGCAGAAATGGTTGATGGCTTTATTAGGCATGGTTGATGGGGGTCGAGTCCATTTAAGGTGTCAAATGGACTCTCTGGTGGCAGTTTAGGAGTCAGGTGGAAGTTGCAGACAAGTTAAGGTGGACTCAAGTCTAACTAATAGAGGATGTAAAACCTCATGGTGGTGAACAGGCTCGGCTTTGGTGGCCAGCCTCAAGGATGTTGTAATGGTAACGTCAATCAGGGGCAGGCACAGTGGTTAAGCACATGAGTGAGGATAATAGGGTCATTGGTGCCCTGAAAGTTTACTGGCTCTGCTTGAATGGCAAGCCAGTGCGTGCCGCCCCTTTATGGCTGTCTGGCCTCGTTCTGTATGTCAGACAGCTGGGATATCACAGTACTTGTGAATCCCAATGTACTAGCACTTCACCTGACTCCTACTGTGATTGTTTTAATCCTGTGATTTAAATAAAGCTGTGGCCATTTTGACAACCAAAATAATGTGTTGTGTATTTATTCTAGTGCCTAGGTTTACTGTAGTTAAGGTGGTTTTAAGATGGAGTGGGGGTCCGTCCCATATCCCTAAGTCATGTGGAACAAGCATTAATTTTGGGGCTAATTTTTGGATGTAACTTTGTCCAGGTGTAGGGAGTGATGAACAGTTCCAAAATCAGCCAATTCAGCAACAAAATCTTCATTCCCTGCTATAAGGCTGAAGAGGAAGAGGAATTTCATCGTTTAGCATGTCAATAATGCTAAGTGTACCTACAAACCAACAAAAGACTGTCTTTGCCAGAATAAGATTGAAGTTTTGTGTTGGATAAGCCAGAACCCAGACCTGACCACAAGAGGGCTTTACATAAGAGATGCCCTCACAATCTGATAAGTTTGGAGATCTACTGCAAGACCTGACAAAGATTGCCTATTATAAATGTAACATGCTGATATACTCCTACCCAAAAAGACAGAATACTGTCATAAATTCAAATGGTTCTTCAAAGAAGCATTAGTTTAAGGATGCACATATGGATGCAACCACATTATTTTAGTTCTTTATTTTTCTTTTTCCACCTCAAAAGGATGTCAGTTTGATTTTCAATCAAATTGTGCAGTTTATGGGTGAAATTAAAGGTGAAAGCATTTCTGAAATTATTGTTTTTGGGATGATTTTTTTACATGCAAAAACCTTGTATTTTATCAGGGATATGTAGACTTTTTATATCCATTGTATAATAGTCAAATTAGATAATGGATGACTGAGATGTTTCACTGTGTCCAATTTTCATGGCTGCCTTGTACTTTTGCTTTATGTCATAAGCTGGTAGAGTCAGCCGGTATGCAATATTGATATATAAAGGTATATACACTGGCGCTAAGTTGCGGCATTTGTCCATCACCATTCAGTAGTGAACTATTGCTGGCTTGGTAGATTTG
Source organism: Dendrobates tinctorius (assembly GCF_039654945.1). Lineage (NCBI taxonomy): Eukaryota > Metazoa > Chordata > Amphibia > Anura > Dendrobatidae > Dendrobates > Dendrobates tinctorius. The sequence continues at coordinate 10,102,136 of NW_027361683.1, forward strand.
TGTCTCCTTCAAGCTCTGAATATCGGGTATATGTGTGAGGTGCAGGTCATTTATTTTCACTTTCATTATTACTGAGCCGTCTTATGCAATTTGGAGCGCCGTACCTTCCTTTATTTACTTAGGGATGCAATATTGCTTAAATGTGACTACTAGTTGGGGGTATGCTTGTGTAGTAGAATGAAAAGCACTGAAATAGCATCTTACTGACTGTATTGCTTTCTGCTTCTGTAAGCATAGGTCAGCAAATTCTCCATACAATCAGTGACTGTAATTCATCCGTTCTGGCATGTGGCTGTTATGGGACCACAAAGAAAAAGCAATACATAGGATTTTATCCATCTGGTATTTCCAGACAGGATTCACAATAATAACATCTCTGGGGACTTTATTTTTGGAATATGATTAGACCCTGAAATTGTGGGCAAAATACTGGACTGGCACTTTAGTTTTAAAATGCATTATTCCTCGTTCTGTCTCATTATGACAGCTCTACTGATGTAAACTGCAAAATGTCCTGACCCTTGTGCTGCCAGAGGGACATCAATAAGGATGGAGAAAGAGAATGTATGTTTAACAATTCCCTGTGGACATTGAAAAAGAAGGAAGACCTTCGCCAGGTGACACAGGGCAAAATAATTGAAAGGTATCATTATTCTGCATGCACTCTATTTTTAGATGACAGCTTTTAGTACATGCATCAAATGCATATTATCCGGAGCTTTCAAAAGGACTGTATACAAGGGCAAAAAGGTTTTTTTCATTATTATGAAAGAAATGATAAATACCTAGATTTTTCTTCACTTTAATTAGATCCTGCAGCACCTTTTTGTTATCTACATAAAATACCACAGCCTTTGTATGGCATAATAATCTATTAGTTTAGTCATTTTAATTGTTCTTATTCTCTTCCATCTTGTCATGGTCACTGTGTGTCTGTGCGCAGGTGTTACCGCAAGGCGAACCCATAACACACGTGACCCTGGATACAGCGCCTCCAGTGGGGCGAATTTAAATAATAATACGTGCAGGTGGATACGCCGCCTCCACCTGGCGAATTTAGGAATTACACGTTAATAAACATTCTGGAAACCCCGCCTCCAGTATGGCGAATTTAAATAATAAGGGGGACCTGGGAAACATTAACAATGGTGGGCCCTGCTATAGGGAAAAGGGAATTGGAGACCTCCTGAGCTCCCCTGAGCCAGTGTCCCTGCACTCCTAACATTCCCTATGCCGGTTTCGCACCGGGCGCCGCACGCGTACCTTAACGCCCTTGCTCACCCTGACCCTAAACCCTCACTAGGGAATGGGTTGGTGCGGAGACTAATCCCACCACTGCACTAATAACACACATGAGGAAAGAGACAATACAGGGGAAACACCACTTAGCTTTGCACTGTTGCGTGCGCTCCTAGCAACAGAGCCCTCCACCTGAGTGCATCTTCTCCTCCACCCGGACCCATCACCATAACAGGATCCTTCACCTTAGTGCAACCTTGGAGCAGAGTCCAACACCAGTTGCAGCTGCTTAGAACCAGAGTCCCAAGGATGAGATCAGCTGCTGACACGAAGTCGAGCATGCTTGAGTCCAGCTCAGCGGCCAAGTCCCACATGGTGAGTGCCACTCTCCATAGTCGCCACTCCACCAGCCCATGCAGACACTTCCCGCTGACACCATCACTGCGACTCCACCACGCCATGCCAGCCCTTCGTCCAGACACCATAGCTGAAACACATCCCCCCTGGCTAAGCTGCGCAGGACTCCTCACCAGCTCCATCCTTCCTCCAGGCTCTCCAAAAACAGAGTGAACACAAACTCACAATATCACAGGCAGTGATTGCACACCTCTAGCACACCTTTATAGGGTGTAACACCTGATCCCTAATTAAGTGCACAAAAACCTAAAGTGCAATACTGCTAACCACCACCGGGGACAGTCAAGACACCTTGGAACTTTCCAAAGTAAAAAAAGTTCACCCAGTGCAATTTAATACCGCCAGATCCAACACTGGATCATGACAGTACCCCCTCCTTAATGAGGGGCCTCTGGACCCTCAAGACCACACCTCATTAGGGAAACACCTACAGCGGGGACGCCCAGACCCTGAGTTCACCCCACCATTACCTGACACTTCAGGTTTATGACAAACGCACCGCTGGTATTGGCAATAAAGTTCATTTTGGAGGCACCACTCATCTCCACAGCGCCGACCTGGGGAACGAGATTATGTATGTGTATGTATGCTAAGAGCTGATCAGACTCCACAACACATTTCCAAGATGTTTTTTGGTGGGACCCATACATGCTCGTTCACACACAGGTCCGGACCTGAACGTTTATTGCACACATACATTTGTCATTTTTTGGTGAACTCACTCTGGACTTGACAACAGAGGCGTCCCCCTGTGTCACCACACTCACACCCCCACTATTCACCAAGGGACACCACCCTCCAACCCTTTCACCATGAGGACTGCGCCTCCTAGGGTTGGTTAATGGCGAGGGTTGAGATTTGTCCCTACTCCCCCGCAGCACACCTGCTGCACACACCAGGAGGAGAAGGGGACGCATATGGAGGAAATATACACTCACTGGCCGCCTCCACACGGCCAGGAGGGGGCGGCATTGAAGATTTGGCATGAGCCCCGCGGACTATATACCAATCTGCTCCCTACAGGGACGTACCCCTTCACCTCGGGGAATACCAGGCAGCTCCGTGGGGCACCATTCCTCCCACCTGCCTGGGTGCGTCCCCTGTATGAACAAGTCCCGCTCCCCAGCAGCGACTACACACCTAGTCTGCTCACCACAGGGATGTACCCCTTCACCTCGGGGAATACCAGGCAGCTCCGTGGGGCACCATTCCTCCCACCTGCCTGGGTACCTCCCCGTGCGAGAGCAAGTCCCGCTCCCCAGCAGCGACTCTAGGGGCTTTTGCCAGACCGCAGCCGCCATTTTTTTTTTTTTTTTCTCTCTGGTTATCTGAGCAGAGGCCCCAGACCGTGATAACTGCTGCTGCAGCGGCTCTAAACACCTTGCCGCTCCCCACTCACATCAGTGAGGCCCGGCAGCAATTACTCAGCGGTCTCCACATGGCCAAAGCTCACCAGAAAAAAAAACTGTATGGCCTGTGATAATGTCATGGTCACTGTGTGTCTGGGCGCAGGTGTTACCGCAAGGCGAACCCATAACACACATGACCCTGGATACAGCGCCTCCAGTGGGGCGAATTTAAATAATAATACGTGCAGGTGGATACGCCGCCTCCACCTGGCGAATTTAGGAATTACACGTTAATAAACATTCTGGAAACCCCACCTCCAGTATGGCGAATTTAAATAATAAGGGGGACCTGGGAAACATTAACAATGGTGGGCCCTGCTATAGGGAAAAGGGAATTGGAGACCTCCTGAGCTCCCCTGAGCCAGTGTCCCTGCACTCCTAACATTCCCTATGCCGGTTTCGCACCGGGCGCCGCACGCGTACCTTAACGCCCTTGCTCACCCTGACCCTAAACCCTCACTAGGGAATGGGTCGGTGCGGAGACTAATTCCACCACTGCACTAATAACACACATGAGGAAAGAGACAATACAGGGGAAACACCACTTAGCTTTGCTCTGTTGCGTGCGCTCCTAGCAACAGAGCCCTCCACCTGAGTGCATCTTCTCCTCCACCCGGACCCATCACCATAACAGGATCCTTCACCTTAGTGCAACCTTGGAGCAGAGTCCAACACCAGTTGCAGCTGCTTAGAACCAGAGTCCCAAGGATGAGTTCAGCTGCTGACACGAAGTCGAGCATGCTTGAGTCCAGCTCAGCGGCCAAGTCCCACATGGTGAGTGCCACTCTCCATAGTCGCCACTCCACCAGCCCATGCAGACACTTCCCGCTGACACCATCACTGCGACTCCACCACGCCATGCCAGCCCTTCGTCCAGACACCATAGCTGAAACACATCCCCCCTGGCTAAGCTGCGCAGGACTCCTCACCAGCTCCATCCTTCCTCCAGGCTCTCCAAAAACAGAGTGAACACAAACTCACAATATCACAGGCAGTGATTGCACACCTCTAGCACACCTTTATAGGGTGTAACACCTGATCCTTAATTAAGTGCACAAAAACCTAAAGTGCAATACTGCTAACCACCACCGGGGACAGTCAAGACACCTTGGAACTTTCCAAAGTAAAAAAAGTTCACCCAGTGCAATTTAATACCGCCAGATCCAACACTGGATCATGACACATCTTCAGCACTTTGTATAATTTCCCGTATCTTATTGGGAATGATTATTTTGCTTTTTTTTGTTTTTATTGTAGTTATGTGTTTATGTAATCAGAAAATGACTTGTTTTGAAGATTCATTTATGAATGGTTTCTTACTCGGGCCCTGTCCTGCTCTGCCTTTATACACATTGATGTCATTTGAAAGATGGTAACCTTTTAATACTAGAAACAGGTTAGGACTGTCCCGAAGGGTACTGCCCTTATTCACATTGGCTTTGTTTGAATAGGGTAAGTAATGGTAAGGTTCCAATACTAGAGACAGGTTAGACCCATCCTGATGGGTAGACCTTGTCGTGGTGGGATGGCCTTTATGCTTTTGTGATGAAAATGGCTATAGCTATTTACCCTGTCATTTACATGTTGTATTGTTACTATTTACTTATTTATTTACTGTATGGTATAGGGCATGAGCTCTATTTTTTATTTGTCCGTGAAATGGCCACAGTATAAACCTTATCTTACACTTTTCACGTAAACCAGCTTAAACTTAATTTCAGGTTTTTGCTTTTGCTGTTAGCTCTTGTACTTTCTATAAACAGGCAGCATGGCTGCCCTTTCTGAGTTAAGTATTTAATCCGTGTAGCTTCTCATGGATGGGTGTCTCAGTCGAGCCCTGTCCTGCTCTGTCTTTATACACATGGATGTCATTTGAAAGGTCGTAAAGTTTTCAACACTAGAAACAGGTTAGGACTGTCCCGCAGGGTACATCTTGTCATTTAGCTAAGTACCCTATGTTATTTGCATTTACTATTACAATTTACTTATTTGCTGTAGGTTATCGGATATATGCTCTTTTATTTTATTTTTTTGTGGATTTTGTGTGTGAAATAGCTGTAGATTGAATGTGCTCTTACGCTTTGCACGTATAACAGCTTATAGTCCAATTTTTTGGTTTTGCTATTGTGACACCTCAGAGTCTTGTTGTCACAGTGACATTGCCTCCCTCTAAGGGGTAAGTTCCTGCTTGGAGGCAGGAGGGGGGCGCCCATGCCAGGTAACACAGATTACATGACAATTCCTGCTGCAGGTCAGAAAGGGGAGCTTCCTTATAAATTCTGGCCAGCAGATGGGGTTAGTGAGTCAGCAGAGAGAGCAAACAGGGGAGTTGTCATGCAAATGAGAGCAGCAGCTGAGCTTATGACAAGACAGTTAGTCAGTTGAAGACGGGTTAGTTGATCTGTGAAGACGGAAAGGACAATAGCGGAGACAAGAGGCTCTGGGGAAGCTAAAATTGCATATAGCTGACCACAGAGTGAAGCGCTGATATAAAAAGAGGACACCAGAGTCCTAGGCTGAACCGGAGCTGTACGCCCTGACAGCCGAATCTAGAAATACAGGGGACTGCAGGTTCCTGGGTGACATTGAACACCTCAAGGGACGACAGCAGATCAAGAGCCCGGGTCTGACGGTGAAAAGGACAGTACCCATGATATCGGCTCATGCTGTCAGCCATACAGGTTATTAACCATCACACAAGAGAGGGTCACAGCTTAGTTACAAACAGCAGGGACCCAAAAACAAAGCATAGAAAGAAGGTCCCAAACCTCACCTGGCAGGGTGGATCCCCTGAATGCCTCCAGGTGAGCTGGACTCAATTCATCACCTGTATGTGGTACCCCGGATTGTAACCACTTGCAAGTAAAAGATAAAGAAACCTGCACCTTTCTGAGTCCTTCTCTTATTTCTCTGCACCCCAACGTTCACCGCCATCTGAACCATTAATCAAATATCTTTGCGCTGGGGCCCCCGCTCTACCCGTGGGGAGCTGAACCATTCTTTGCTGCATCACCATCAGCCCCAGAGGACCAAAACCGCAGCATCGGCCATTCCTTGCCGAACACCATGGGTGGCGTCACACTTCATCACACAACTTCTATCTGCAGACCGGATATAACTACAAGAGAAATGTGCTGTCTTCCAGGTGCAAAAATTAAAGATGTGTCTGACAGGATATCAGGACTCTTCAGACATACAGATGACTACCCATTCCTGCTACTACATGTGGGGACAAATGACACCGCAAGAAACGACCTGGAAATCATCTGCAGAGACTTTGAAGACTTAGGCAAGAAAGTGAAAGAACTGGGAGCGCAGGTGGTCTTCTCTTCCATCCTCCCAGTGGATGGCCATGGAACAAGGAGGTGGAATAAGATTCTGCAGGTGAACAACTGGCTACGTCGATGGTGCCGTCAGCAACGATTTGGATTTCTGGATCACGGAGTGAACTACTTATACGATGGACTACTTGCTAGAGATGGGGTGCACCTTACGAAGACTGGAAAGCATGTATTTGGAAGTCGCCTTGCTACACTTGTAAGGAGAGCTTTAAACTAGAACAACATGGGAAGGGAAGCAAAAGACCAGAAAAAGCCATACACCTGACAAATGCTATTGAGAACTCTGCTATTAGAAGTGGAAAGGAAGAACAAAGACGAAAGAATCTAATTACTAAAAATATTGGAGAAAGAGAAACCAATCACAAACTAAAATGTTTCTATACTAATGCACAAAGCATGGGCAACAAACAAGGAGAATTGGAACTACTAACACAGGAACAGAAATATGATGTAATTGGAATCACTGAAACTTGGTGGGACAATACACATGATTGGAATAAAAGACTAGAAGGATACAACTTATTTGCAAGAAACAGACTTGATAAACGAGGAGGGGGTGTCGCATTGTATGTTCGAAACGCGTATATCTGCACAGAGATTGAAGCTTCAGAGACTGGAAGTTCTGTGGAAACTGTTTGGGTAAGAATACAAGGACAGAACAATGGAAAGGACACCATTGTAGGCATTTACTACAGGCCGCCTGTGCAAGCCGAAGATATAGATGAACTCTTTATGCATCAGATGGCCAAGTTCTCCAAAAAATATGACATAGTTGTCATGGGAGATTTCAACTATCCAGACATTTGTTGGGAATCTCTCTCAGGCAAAACTAACAGGTCAAGGAAATTCTTATCCTCTCTTGCTGACAACTTTATCTTCCAAAAGGTAAGGGAGAAAACAAGGGGAACTGCTACCTTGGATCTAATCCTTATAAACAGGGAGGAAATGGTTGAGGAGGTAAAAGTGGCTGGGACCCTAGGAGGTAGCGACCATGCTATTTTAGAATTTTGGATTACTAGAGGTGGAAGACCTGTGAAGACTCAGACGTCAAGGTTAGATTTCAGAAAGGCAGATTTTAAGGGATTCAGAAAGAGAATTGGAGGGATCCAATGGCTGGATATCCTTAAAGACAAAAATGTCCAGGAAGGATGGGAAATCTTGAAAAATGAAATTCTCAAAGCACAGTTGTTAACAATTCCGAAAAGAGGGAAGAATAGGAAGCATTTAAGGAAACCAGGATGGATGAACACAGAACTTAAGCACATGCTAAAAAGGAAGAAAAAAATGTTTATAAAATGGAAAGAGGGAGGCATATCTAAAGAAGAATATAATGCTGTCTGCAGAACCTGCAGGGCACAAATCAGATTAGCTAAAGCTGAAAATGAACTGAGGCTTGCAAGAGATGTCAAAAGCAATAATAAAGGATTTTGGGGATATGTCAAAAGTAAAAGAAAAGTCAAAGATGCTATAGGATTTTTACAGGATGAAAATGATGAAATGGTAAGACAGGATGTTGAGAAGGCTGAACTTTTAAATTCCTATTTTGCATCTGTTTTCTCTCAGAAAGGAAATGCAACATCAACTGTTATTCACTGTCCTATTAAGGGAATAGAAGAATCCAGGATATCTATAAACAGAAAGATAGTGAGGAAACACTTAGCTAACCTAAATGAATTCAAGTCTCCAGGTCCAGATGAATTACACCCCAGAGTACTGAAGGAGATAGCAGAAGAAATTTTTGAACCCCTCTCCATAATCTTTGAAAATTCTTGGAGAACAGGAGAAGTGCCAGAAGACTGGAGAAGAGCAAATGTTGTTCCTATCTTCAAAAAGGGGAAGAAGGTGGACCCAGGCAACTATAGGCCGGTGAGTCTGACTTCTATACCAGGAAAGATCTTTGAACAAATTATTAAACAACATGTATGTCAATACCTGGATAAGAATGAAGTGATTAAACAGAGTCAGCATGGGTTTCTAACTAATAAGTCATGTCAGACTAACTTAATTTCCTTCTATGACGGTATCACTGATTGGGTGGATCAAGGAAATGCTGTAGATATAGTATATCTTGACTTCAGCAAAGCATTTGACAAAGTCTCTCATACAATCCTTATTGAAAAAATGACTAAGTATGGAATGGACAAGGCAACTGTTAGGTGGATTCATAACTGGCTTAGTGATCGGACCCAAAGAGTGGTCGTAAATGGCTGCACATCCAGTTGGAAGAATGTCTCAAGTGGGGTACCACAGGGCTCTGTCCTGGGCCCTGTATTGTTCAACATCTTTATCAACGATTTAGATGAAGGAATTGAGGGTAAACTGATTAAATTTGCTGATGACACAAAGCTAGGAGGGATAGCTAATACTAGAGAAGAGAGAGAGAGGATTCAAAAAGATTTAAATAAACTGGAGAAGTGGGCAGCAACTAACAGAATGGTTTTTAACAGGGAGAAATGCAAAGTACTACATCTGGGCAATAAAAATGAAAAAAGCATATATAGAATGGGAGGAATAGGGCTAAGTGACAGCACATGTGAAAAAGACTTGGGTATACTAATAGATCACAGACTGAATATGAGTCAACAGTGTGATGCAGCAGCAAAAAAGGCAAATGCAATTCTAGGATGTATTAACAGAAGCATACAGTCTAGATCACGTGAAGTCATTATTTCCCTCTACTCCTCTTTGGTCAGACCTCATCTGGAATATTGTGTCCAGTTTTGGGCACCACATTTTAAAAAAGACATCAACAAACTGGAGCAAGTTCAGAAAAGAGCGACCAGAATGGTGACCGGTCTGCAAACCCTGTCTTATGAGGAAAGGTTGCAGGATTTGGGAATGTTTAGTTTGCAAAAGAGAAGACTGAGAGGAGACTTAATAGCTGTCTACAAATATCTAAAGGGCTGTCACATTGTAGAAGGATCAACTTTATTCTCATTTGCACAAGGAAAGACTAGAAGCAATGGGATGAAACTGAATGGGAAGAGACACAGATTAGATATTAGAAAAAACTTTTTGACAGTTAGAGTGATCAATGAGTGGAACAGGCTGCCACGAGAAGTGGTGAGTTCTCCTTCAATGGAAGTCTTCAAACAGAGGCTGGACAGACATCTGACTGGGATGATTTAGCGAATCCTGCTTTGAGCAGGGGGTTGGACCAGATGGCCCAGGAGGTCCCTTCCAACTCTACGATTCTATGATTCTATGATTCTATGAACTTTCCTCAATTTTATTACTGGATGCCCAGGGCCATGGACCGGGTCACTGCCACCGTGACATCCCCCACTGAAGTCAACGGGCCCAGTACCGAGTAACCTAAGGCCCTGCGGGGCGCTCCAACTGGCGTCATGACGAACAGGATTGATCGAGCCTAGCAAAGCTGGGTACAAGGAGCCTGGCAAAGCTGGGTACTGTGTGCCATAGACTTTATTAAACTGTGTGCTAGAGACTTTAATGAGCTTTCAAATAACCGCCATAACTGCGCCACACATAGCGTACGAGCAGAGAGGGGCATGCCATTGTGGGTGGAGCCAGAAATAAAGCACGATGCGAAGCCCTGCCCGCGCTCTGACGTAGTGAGCTAAGTGAAGCTGGAGCTGCACTCTATTGTGAGCAAGTGAAAAGCAGGAAGAAAATGTCCAACTCGGGTGGAGATTCAGCGGCGGTTGCAGCCGCAGCCTCCATAATGCCGCTATCAATGCCATATATACCAGGAGCGGCCTGGTTACCACAGTACTCATGGAAGTCGCCCACCCTGAGCGATTTTAAGGAAAGACTATGTAGTTTGTTCAAAGTGTACCCCCTGTCTGAAAGTCAAAGTCAGTATCTTCATTGGCCAGTTATCTGGTGCGGCTCAGAGGGAAGTAAAGTCCTGGCTGGACACTGATAAAGGAACTGTCAAACAAATCTTGGCCAGACTGAAGGACACTTTTGACACCTGTACTGCAGCAGAGATAAAAATGAGATTCATTGGGTGCAAACAAAGGGAGCAGGACAGTATACGGGACTATGCCCTTAACCTTTAGGAGGTGCTACGGGCTGTAAAGCAGGTTGACCCTGAGAGCGTGCAAGATGAAGATAGATTACTAACAGAGCAGTTTATAGAGGGACTCCAGTCTAACAATCAAAGGACACAGCTGTGCATAATGGCCCTACAAAATCCTGATTTGGACTCGGCACACTTTAAGGATAGGGCCATCTAGGTGCTGCATGAACCAAATCCTTGCGGCACAGAGCCCTCCAGGCATCCAGCAATTACATACCAGCAGGAGGCAGCATCCTTTCGCCAGACCCCTATTGAGACTGACACGCCGTCCCAAGATGTTGACTCTGCTGCAGACTTACGTCTCCAAGTCAAGGAACTAACCAAAAGTGTGGCTGCACTAGCAAAAACTGTGCAGTCCCTACAAGTGGCTCCAAAGAAAATGAACCAGCTGGCCTCCAGTTCAGATGATGTCCCGTGGCGACAGCAGAGGAGAATCCCACCTACCAGAGGGATAGATAGCGATCGTTACGACGAGGATGGACAGCGCATCTGTCGCTGCTGCAACAAGGCGGGACACATTGCAAGATTCTGTTATTTAAACAAGCAACCCATGAGGCAAAGGGCCAACCCTCAGGAGTAAGATAACCAGGCCCACCAAATTGACAAGTACGTAGGAGGACGGCCAGTCCTGCCCGTCGTGATTGACGGCTTTCCGATGAACGCTTTACTGGACACCGGCTCCCAGGTGACAACGATGCCATATGTTCTCTTTAAGCAGTACTGGGCTGATTCAGACATTACTCACAGCCCAGATACAAACCTTGCCATCCTTGCCAGCAATGGTCAGCCCTTGCCTCAGCTGGGATATAAAGAGGTGACCATCAAGATTGGCCCAATAGAACTGCAATCGCAAGGTTTGATTATAGTTGATACTGACAAATGAGAATGCCATCCTATGATCACTGTAGGCACTAATGGAATTGAAAATTGTCGTGGAGAAGTTGTTTTGTTACAACAGGTAGCCAAGACCGCCAGTTCCAGTCAGCAGCGGGTCCTGCAAAAGAAGATCAGAGCCCTGATGCAGAGACAACAGGTAAAGCTGTCTGGTGGAGAAGTCGGCAGTGTCAGAGTAAGTGATCCTTTCCCCATTGCAGTACCTCCCAGAAGTGAAATGTTAATTTGGTGTCAGGCAGCAATAGGCCTCAGGGGTCAAGATTACCAAGCCCTGGTAGAACCCATGTACTCTGATAGTAAGGCCACTATCCTGACAGCCAGAGGGGTAGTTGATGTCCGCAAGGGGAGAGTACCAATACGCATCTTAAATTGTGGGGAGAGAGAGAGGTCCATTTACCCCGGTATGCCACACTTGCTAAGCTGTTCACTGTCAGTAACAATGCAATAGAGGCACTAGAAGCCTTGCTTCTGTCTGAAAAGGTGGAAGAGAATGGCTCTGAAGGGCAGCAGGAGGATTGGTGTCAGCAGCTACACGTAGGCACTGACTCCACCGCTTCGCACCAAAAACATGGGGCTTACCGGGTGGCTCAGGAATCTGAACGGGTGTTCAGCAAACATCCTCTAGACTTTGGGCAGGCGAATGGGGTTCAACATCATATCCCCACCGGAGCTCATCCACCCATTAAAGAGAGACACCGGCCTGTACCCCCAGCACACTATCAATGTGCCAAGGGTATGTTACAGGAGATGAAGGAGGCTGGGGTAATCAGAGATAGTTGTAGCCCCTGGGCAGCTCCATTAGTCCTCGTTAAAAAGAAAGATGGTACTATGAGAATGTGTGTAGACTACAGGCAGATTAACAGCATTACACATAAGGACGCTTACTCATTACGCGCTAACCCACCTTGAAATGGCAAAGCTAGGGGCACTTGAGCAGCGATGGATGGCCCGGCTGTCTAACTACGAGTTTACCATCAAGTACCGAGCAGGACATAAGAACGCTAATGCGGATGCGCTGTCCAGGATGCCCAATTCACCAGATGGGTGAGAAGATCCAGAAGAACTCGAAGAAATCGAGTTACCAGCCTTCCACCATCCAGTTGCAGCCCAGCGCTCCCAAAGGGTGAGGAATAAACACTATATCGTACGAGAGGCAACGTTGAACCCATTACCCCAACATGAGTGGGCAGAGACACAAGATAGTGACCCAGCTGTTCGCCTAGTAAAGGAGTGGCTGGCACAAGCTGATTCACACCCTGGTCCAGATGACCCACAGGAAGCACAGCAGTTATGTAAGGAGAGGGATAAGCTGTTCATCTACAAGGGTAAACTGTGTTGGAGGAACACCAACTCACACACACACGAACTGGTCTAGCAGGTAGTAGTCCCAAAACGGGATGCACCAATGATGTTGGAGTTCTATCACAATGGAGCAGGACACTTCGGGTGGAAGAAGTTGGAGGTCCTACTTCGTGAAAGATTCTACTGGGTTGGCATGAGGAGAGCCATTGAGAAGTGGTGCCGAGAATGTGGCCCATGCAACCTGCGCAGGAAAGACCGTAACAGCCAGCGAGCCCCATTACAGCCGATCATCACAAAACAGCCGCTTGAACTGGTAGTCTTGGATCACGTGAAGTTAACTCTGAGTAGGCATGGCTATACCTATGCTCTGACCATCGTTAACCATTACTCAAGGTTCTTGGTAATCGTACCTGTTAAAGACCAAACAGCGAAGACAGCAGCCAAGGCATTTCAGCAACACTTTTGTAGACCGCACGGATACCCCGAACAAGTGCTCACCGACCAAGGTCCAGCCTTTGAGGCAGAAGTGTTCCAGGAGTTCTGTAACATGTACGGTTGCAAGAAAATCAGGATGAAGCCATACCATCCACAGACAAATGGCATGTGTGAGAAGATGAACCAGGTGGTCATTAAATTATTGAAGACCTTACCTCTGGAAGAACGAAACCAGCGGCCAGAGAAGTTGCCAGATCTGGTAGATCTATATAATCATATACTGGTAAACTCTACCAATTGCACTCCGGCCTACCTGATGAGGGCAAGACGTAGGCAAGCTAACCATTGATTTAGACATCGGAGTCTTAACCCCTGAGACGACATCACCAGATGCAGACTGGGATACAGAGCGGCAGCAACAATACCGCTAAGTGCAAGAATGTGTGGAGAAAAGTTTGTCCCAAGCAAGACAGAGGCAGGAAAGGAATTACAATCAACATGCCCCTGCAGTTCCCTTGACACCAGGAGAACAAGTACTCAAAAGAAAGAGACGAGTTCAAAAACTAGATGATCAGTGGGAGGCAGAGCCATACACCATTATACCTTCAGACTTTAGTAACACCAAGGTATGCCTCATCAGCAAGGATGGAGGAGAAACCTTAGAGGCAGTCTCAAGAGGTCATCTAAAGGTGTGCCCTGATCAATTGAAAGACAATGAGGAAGTCCAAGACACTCCACTGCCCACAGTAGAGGTGGAAGAGAAGATCCATACTATCCTTGGAGAAATTCCTCGGACGTGGACACAAGTGAATCAGGCTATCTTAGTACCAGTCCTAACCTTTCACCAGCCTACTGCATCGGATGAAGCAGAGACTCTTAATGAAATGGCTCCAGTAACAGATGCCACATCTGCAGTGAATCTGTCAATCTCATGGTGAGTCTAAGAGTCAAGAGAAGGCAGTCCAGAATACCAATATTACACAAGTCCACTTATAGCGTAGTGACTAGTGCACCAGCAGTAGACATTAGAGAACAGGTCAGGTCATTGGAGATACCTATACTGCATAGATCCAATCGTAGTACCAGAGGTCTGATCCATGTCGGTTATAGAGAATACATAATATAAAAAAAAATAAGAATGTATAGTTGTAACCGTTAAGCATGAGAGCCTACAGAGACTTACTGTATGAACTTTTTAAGTATTCGTAATAACCAGTTAAAGGACAATTGGGCCACAGGACTATGTGTGGACAGAACTTTATTTGTAAATAGTTACCCCAACTTGGCCTTGAAAATAAGCCGCCGGCGTGGCTGAAAAACCAGGCCCATCTACAGAGTGCTCTGTAGCCATGCCCAGGGACAACACACAAAGTCGGCTAAGGTGGTTCCCACCAACCAAACCCCAGGTACAAGGACAAAGACAATTCCTGGATGGCAGCGTAAGGACTGGTCGCTGCAGTAACTCTGTTATTGTTTCTTTTTCTTTTCTGGTTTTGATAATTTTTACATTTTTAAGACTTTGTAGATTTTCATTAATTGTTGTTGTTAACAATTCTTGTTATGTTTCCTCAGTCCGGGAGTACTGAGCTTCACTGGGGGGAATGTGACACCCCAGAGTCTGGTTGTCACAGTGACATTGCCTCCATCTAAGGGGTAAGTTCATTCCTGGAGGCAGGAGGGGTCCCCCATGCCAGATAACACAGATTACATGACAATTCCTGGTGCAGGTCAGAAAGGGGAGCTTCCTTATAAATTCTGGCCAGCAGATGGGGTTAATGAGTCAGCAAGGAATCAGCTGAGAGAGCAAACAGGGAAGTTGTCATGGAAACGAGAGCAGCAGCTGAACTGATGAAAAGACAATTAGTCAGTTGAAGACGGGGAGTTGATCTGTGAAGAGGGAAAGGACAGTAGCGGAGACAAGAGGCTCTGGGGAAGCTAAAATTGCATATAGCTGACCCCAAAGCGAAGCATTGATATAAAAAGAGGATGCCAGAGTCCTAGGCTGAACAGGAGCTGTACACCCTAACAGCCGAATCTGGAAATACAGGGGACTGCAAGTTCCTGGGTGGCATTGAACACCTGAAGGCATGGCAGCAGATCAAGAGCCCGGGTCTGACGGTGAAAAGGACAGAACCTGTGATATAGGTTCATGCTGTCAGCCATACAGCTGACAACCATCATGCAAGAGAAGGTCGCAGCTTAGTTACAAACAGCAGGGACCAGAAAACAAAGCGCAGAAGGAAGGTCCCAAACCCCACCTGGCAGGGTGGATCCCCTAAATGCCTCCAGGCGAGCCTGACTCAATCCATCACCTATATGTGGTACCCCGGATTGCAACCACTTGCAAGTAAAAGATAAAGAAACCTGCACCTTTCTGTGTCCTTCTCTTATTTCTCTGCACCCGAACGTTCACCGCCATCTGAACCATTAATCAAATATCTTTGCCCTGGGGCCCCCGCTCTACCCATGGGGAGCTGAACCTTTCTTTGCTGCGTCACCATCAGCCCCAGAGGACCAAAACCGCAGCTTCAGCCATTCTTTGCCGAACACCACACTTCAACATCATACAACTTTCCTCAATTTTATTACTGGATGCCCAGGGCCACGGACTGGGTCACTGCCACCGTGACATCCCCAATTGAAGTCAACGGGCCTGGTACCGAGTAACCTAAAGCCCTGCGGGGCGCTCCACTATTATGTCTTGTACTTTATACAAAGAGGGTGCATGGCTCAACTTTCTTATCTAATTATTTGATGTGTATTGCTTCCAATGGATGGATGTATCAGTCGGGAGTTATGTTGCTCTGCCCTTATTCACATGGAAAGAAATTAATACTAGAGAACGGTTAGGACCATCCTAATGGGTACATCTTTTCGTGGTGGGATGTTGTTTATGCTTTTTTTGCTCAAAATATCATTAGTTAAGTACCCTATGATATTTCCATGTACTTTTACTGTTTAATTGCTGTAAAGTTTTTGTTTTTTTTCATTGGTTTTGTATGTGAAATGACCATGGTGTAAATGTGCTCTTACACTTTGTACATATACCAGCTTATAGATCTGCTTTGTTTTTAGTTTAGCTTGTGATAGGCTGCAACTTTCAGATCACTTGAACCATGCATCATCACGAAAACAGCTAAAGATGGGCAGTTTAACCCCTTTTATCCCCAGGCCTGTTTTCATCTTCTTGAACAGTCATAATTTTACAATTCTGAACAGTGTCAAATGTACAGTAGGTATGGAAAGTCCGGTATTCAGACCCCTTTAAATTTTTCATTCTTTGTTTCATTGCAGCCATTTGGTAAATTCAAAAAAGTTCAATTTTTTTCTCATTAATGTTCACTTTACACCCCATCTTGATTGATGAAAGACAGAAATGTAGAAATTTTTGCAAATGTATTAAAAAAGAAAAACTGAAATATTACATGATCATAAGTATTCAGACCCTGTCATGTTCTCAGTGAGGGTTTGACTCGCACATGTGGGGTTAATGTCTGGAACCAGTGCTGATGACTGGCACTTCTGAGGTTAAAGGTTATGATCCCAGTGCAGGCTTACCTGCACACCTGGGGCTTATTATTATGGCCTCTCCCTGGTTCTGGGAAGGCTTCTTATGGCCTCAGGAAGCTCCTATCCCCATCAGTTATACTTTCACCCTTGGCAGAGTGTGTTGACCCATGAGTGTGTTTGTGCTGTGGTCTTGTCGCCTGATAACTTGGTGTATGACTCGGCCTGTTCTCTGGATACTGCTTGTTAGATTCTGCTTGGTACCTTCTATGTCTGTTTGGCTTTGACCACTGCCTGTCCCCGACTATTCGTTCTGTCTCATCCCTGGTACTTTACTGTTATCTCTGTGTATGACCCAGTTTGTCTGACTTTGAGTATTCCTGTATAGTATTCTGCCTATCTCTGGCAGCAGGACAATAAGCCCTGTTCCCTTGCAGTCACATGACCATGGGTCCTTCACTGCTCACTGACTTCAGCTTCTCCAGAAATATGGATCCCATACAATCTCTGGCTTAACAGATGAAAAGTCTGAGTCAGTTGTTTCAGGGTTTATCTCTGGAGCAGCAAGCTCTTGCTCGTTCTCAGCAGCAGGTTTCTGAGACAGTGTGGGGGGCTTTAGCTGATGGATCTCTGGGGGCTGGGGCGAGTGATGTTGTATTGGTGTCTCCAGAACCACCTGTTAAACTGTGCCAGGAGAAGTCCCGCACCACTCCCGGCAATTTGTCCCCTTAAATTCTGTGATCGAGTTTGATCACAGCATTCCGGGAGTTGGCAGATGGATGACAACCCCTCTGCCCTTGGATCTGAGACTCCACGGCATGAAGCGGGGTCCTGATTATTGTCATGGTAACCTGATGATGACACTTGGGTCATCAGGGCTAGGAAAGTTGCTAGATCATGCTGAGAGCATGATCAACAACTTACCCTGTCAGTGCAGCGCTGACAGTTTGCATAGCATAGGGATGCTACTGCATCCTCATGCTATAGAAGTGATCAGCCTGCAAAAACTAATAGTTCCATAGTGGGGTAAAATAAAAAAGTTAAAAAAAAGAAAAACTTTTTTAAAATAGTTGTTAAAATATCAAAAAGTAATAATATAAAAAAAATCGAAAGATATTGTATCCATAAATAAATATTTGAAAAAATATATATAAAAAATAAAAGTACATATTTTTCATATTGTCGTGTCCAAAACAACCCGACCTATAAAACTGTACCACTAGTTAAACTCTTTAGTGAATACCATAAGAAAAAAAGAAAAAAACAAGGCAAAAAATAATTCTTTATCATCATACTGTCAATCAAAAAGTGGAATGAAGCGTGGTAAAAAAGAAGGATATAAATGAGCATGGTACCGCTGATAACGTCATCTTGTCCTGCAAAAAACAAGCCACCATACAGCTCCATCAGCGGAAAACTAAAAAAGTTATAACTCAGAATAAAGGGATGCAAAAATAATTAATAATTATTTTTTTCTATAAAATAGTTTTTATTGAGTAAAAGCTCCAAAACATAAAAAGATATAAATGAGGTATCACTGTAATCGCAGTGACCCGAAGAATAAAACTGCCTTTTCAGCTTTACCACACATGGAATGACATAAACTCCCCCCAAAAATTCCTTAATTGTTTTTGGTTCATTCTGCTTCCCAAAACTCAGAATAGAAAGCAAAAAGACATCATGTGTCTGAAAATGGTACCAATAAAACATCAACTTGTACTGCAAAAAACAAACCCTCACATTACTCTGTGGGTAAAAATATGGAAAAATATAGCTCTCAAAATATGGTGATGCAAAACTATTTTTTGCAATAAAAGCATCGTTTAGTGTGTGACAGCAGCCAAACATAAAAACTTGATATAAATCTGGTATCGCTGAAATCGCACCGACCCAAAGAATAAAGTCTTATACCATGGCGTAAAAAATAAATAAAACCAATTCTTCGCATGCTGTCGATTTTTTCATTCTGCCTCCCAAAGATTGCAGTAAGGCTCAGCACTAGAGATGAGCGACTTTGCCTTTTTTCGAGTCGAGTTGGGTTTCGCGAAACCCGACTTTCGCAAAAGTCGGGTCGAACGAAATCGGCTGACTATAGGGAAAAGTTGGGGGTCCGACTGAAACACGAAACCCAATGTAAGTCAATGGGGAAGAAAAGTCGGCAGTGAGAGGAGGACAGGAAACACACTTACAGTGCCCATTTGAATGCCAAAAGCATAAATTCTTATTACTGAAGCTTGTCACCCTTTATTTACTTCATAATACTAGTTACGCACTGAAAAATGGGGGTTATTTGGCGAAAGTTGTGGGGGGGTAGGGCTGGCTCCAGGTTTTCATGTGCCCTGGGTGAAAGAGCGCCCCTTTAACACATACCACAACTCATGTTGCTCCGATACGGCAGAGAAATAGTGGTATACTGCAAAGAAAAATACTTCACTTTTTACATCTCATGACGAGGCCCATCTATTTCTCCATACAGAATCATTGGTCTCATATAATGTTTGAAACAGTATATGATGAGCTCCACATAATGCTACAGTATATGTTGGTCCCCATGGATGAAGCTCCACTGTCTTATGGGCGCAAATAATGCTCCATACATAATGGGCCCCAATTCTAATGCTCTAGTGTATAATGGGCCCTGTAAATGCTGCTCCAGTGTCTGATGTCCACCTTTGGAATGTTCCAGTGTATGGTGGGCCCCATCTATCATTCTCCAGAGTGTAGTGCTCCCCAAAAATTGCTGTCCCAGCATTGAAAACAATGAAATGTCTCCTCGCTAGGGAATCCCTGTACTAGTCTGGACTCCTCGTCGTCCCCATCTTCCATCTCACTGCACAGTATTTCAACCTTGCAAATGCTGTGATCCTGAGCAAGCGGGGGGGGCCACTCGTTGGCAACGACACTGGCACAGGGCCCCTGATAGTACTGTGGTGTGTCAGATTGCGGGTGGGCCGAACCTGCACTTTCATCTGCAGTTTCCTCTTTGTCACCGTGTAAGATGGAACAGTATATGGGAAGGGTAACCTGAGTTTCATCAGGGTCAGATTCAGGCCGTGTAGAGTGCGAGGGGAATGTAGTGGTCTGGGTCAATGTACCAGCAGATTCATCGAGCAGTGGCTGGGCATCAGTGCACTTGTGTCGCCCCCCAGGAGTACGGTCGCCACAGTGGCATTACCTTCCTCCTAGGGAGTGTGATGTCATGCTTGGGAGCAACGAAGGATCTCTCTAGCAGGTTAACTGATTGGGCGGCGTTATTCCCACGAGTCACGACCCTCCAAACAGCGTTCATGAAGGCAAAGTGTTTATTTTACGTGGGCAGTATGGTTGCAAAGCTGAACCTTAAAGGAATGTCCAGAAGGGCACCACCAGGAGTGGAGCCTGCGGCGTAATTTGACTCAACACGGGCAACCTCAACCATCCAGCAACAAAAAAGATGCACACATTGCAAGCTTAATTCCGTTAACCAATGAGACTCCGTCATGCCCCGCGGTCCGAGTCCGGCTTACTAGAAAGACACGCGAGGCTCTGGCACGTGAGATTGGCCAATAACTGGTGTGTCATGCTCTTACATGTCCGTGGCTGCATGTGCGCTACACTGAAAGGGCCAGCGTTTGTCGCTTACAGGTGCAGATAACCCGCTGAACACCGTTAGTGATGGCGATCTGGGATTATAATTATTACCCACGAACGATGATTTCCCAGTAACTGCAGGTCAACCGCAGTTCCGGAATTAGGCCTAACCGTCATTCCTGAAAAAATGAAAAACTAACGTGTGCAAACCACAGGTGCTGTAGCTTGCTTAACAGCTCGCCAGCCGTTCTCAGGCCCAGTATGGATTACACGTGATTGCCCAAAGGTGAGAAAGGGTACCGTATCACCGGATAACATGTATGGATAGCATAGTGTACACATTCAAAATATATGTCTATAGATCAGGAGGCAGGCTCAGACGGTGTCAGGCCCAGTATGGATTACACGTGATTGCACAAAGGTGAGAAAGGGTACCGTATCACCGGATAACATGTATGGATAGCATAGTGTACACATTCAAAATATATGTCTATATATCAGGAGGCAGGCTCAGACGGTGTCAGGCCCAGTATGGATTACACGTGATTGCACAAAGGTGAGAAAGGGTACCGTATCACCGGATAACATGTATGGATAGCATAGTGTACACATTCAAAATATATGTCTATAGATCAGGAGGCAGGCTCAAACGGTGTCAGGCCCAGTATGGATTACACGTGATTGCACAAAGGTGAGAAAGGGTACCGTATCCCCTGATAACATGTATGGATAGCATAGTGTACACATTCAAAATATATGTCTATAGATCAGGAGGCAGGCTCAGACGGTGTCAGGCCCAGTATGGATTACACGTGATTGCACAAAGGTGAGAAAGGGTACCGTATCCCCGGATAACATGTATGGATAGCATAGTGTACACATTCAAAATATTTGTCTATAGATCAGGAGGCAGGCTCAGACGGTGTCAGGCCCAGTATGGATTTGACGGCCCAGACTACACAGCGGAGGAGCAGGGAGAGGTAAAGATTGCAAATGCTGGGGCCCTGCCCAAGCAAGGGGGGCCCACTCGTGGGCGTCGGTACTGGCACTGGGCCCCTCATAGTACGGCGGTGTGTCTGACGGCGGGTGTGCGCCACCACCGTCAGAGACACTTGATTGCACTATGAGGGATCCTGTGCCAGTGCCTGCGCCCAAGAGTCGGCCTACCCACCTGTCCAGGGCAACGGCACTCGCACGGTTTCATGCGCTAGGTGGTGACCCCGGCCATGGGGGGGGGGCAGCACAATTAGGGAGTTTTAGAAAGTGGCATATGTTGATGTTGGACATTCAGCTGATGCAAAAGGCGAAATTGTTCAAGTCCCAGGAAGAGGAGGACCAAAGCAAGCCATTTTTCTGTCACCCTATGTGTCATCAGGGGAAGGTAGGACAAAATCCTTGGAAACCCATGAATGGTTCATTTTAATGAAGGTTAGATCATCCACATTTTGGGTTGACATACCGATCCTTTTTTCTGTCATGATTGATCCAGCTGCACTGGAGACTCTTTCCGATAGCACACTTGCAGCTGGGCAAGCGAGCTCCTGTAAGGCATATTGTGCCAATTCAGGCCAGGTGTCCAGTTTAGCGGCCCAATAGTCAAAGGGGAATGACCTGTGCGGGAGAACATTGATATGGGAGGAAAAGTGGTTTGTAACCATAGTTGACAACTGCTGTCTCCTGTCTCTTTCCATCGATGCAGTATTACCAGTTGTGTGAGCAGTACTTGAAAAATCAGTCCACAACATTGTCATGAAACCCCTGTCTCCAACGCCACTTCTGCTGTGTGCACCACGAACACCTCTGCCAAGCTGCCCCCGGCCCGTACCGCTCGTGTGAGAACCATCACCACTGCTGTGTGCTGGGAATGCCTTAACCAACCGGTTTACCAGAGTTGCTGGTTTATTAGCCAATATTAGGTCAAGGTTCTCGTGTGGCATGATGTTTTGTAATTTGCCTTTATAGCTTGGATCCAGGATGCTGGCCAACCAGTAGTCATCATCGTTCATCATTTTGGCAATGCGGGGGTCCCTTTTTAGGATCTGCAAGGCATAATCTGACATGTGGGCCAATGTTCCCGGTGTCAATGATGCACTGCGATTGCTGCTTGGAGGAGCACTTTCTGGCAAATCCACATCCCTCCAGTCACACACAAACCCTGTACCAGACCTTGCCACGCCAACATTTTCACTTGCCCCACGAGATGCATCCTCCTCCCCTAAGTAATCATCCCCATCATCATCCTCCTCTTCTTCCTCCACCTCGTCCAGAAGAGGTCGCTGAGCAGACAATGGCTGAAAGTCATCAAGGATTCCCTCCTCCTCTTCCTCCTCATCAACATTGGCTGCAGACGCCTGCTCCTTAAGGTGCGTCAAAGTTTGCATGAGCAGACGCATAAGTGGGATGCTCATGCTTAGGATGGCGTCGTCTGCGCTTACCAGCCGTGTGCATTCCTCAAAACACTGAAGGACTTTACAGAGGTCTTTCAGCTTCGACCACTGCACACCTGTCAACTCCATGTCTGCTCTCAAATTGCCTGGCCGTGTATCCTCCCACAAATGCATTATGGCCTGCCTCTGTTCGCACAGACGCTCAACCATGTGCAGGGTGGAGTTCCACCTTGTTGCAATGTCGATAATGAGGCGGTGGTTGGGAAGGTGGAGCAATCGCTACAGCTTCTGCATACGAATGGAGTGTACAGGCGACCGGCGGATGTGCGCGCACAGTCTTCGCACCTTCTGGAGTAGGGCTGTTAACTCCGGATAATTGTTGAGGAAGCACTGCATCACCAGGTTCAAGGTGTGAGCCAAGCAAGGTATGTGGCTGAGTTTTGAAAGGGCTATGGCTGCCACAAAATTACGGCCGTTATCACTAACTACCTTGCCTGCCTCAAGATGTACACTGCCCAGCCATGACTCAGTTTGTCGCTGAAAGTACTCGGCTAGCACCTCCGCGGTGTGTCTGTCGCCCAAACACATCATCTGCAACACAGCCTGCTGACTCTTTCTACTAGCTGCTCGATAGGGGGACACCTCGTGTGCAACAGTGGCAGCTGCAGATGGAGTGCTCGTACGACTCCGCTCTGTGAACCAGCTTTCGCTTCTGGAGGAGGAGGAGGAGGGTCCAACGCCTACAGCCAACTGTTTCCTATACTGTGGGCTAGGCAGCACTGTCCCACCACCGCTGTCCCCTGTGGACCCTGCATCCACCACATTAACCCAGTGCACAGTGATGGACACGTAATGGCCCTGGCCATGCCTACTGGATCATGCATCTGTTGTGAGGTGCACCTTTCCACTCACTGATTGCTTGAGTGCATGGACAATGCGGTCTTTCACATGATGGTGGAGGGCTGGGATGGCTTTGCGAGAGAAGAAGTGGTGAGTGGGTAGGTCATAGCGTGGTACTGCATAGGCCATGAGTTCGCGGAAAGCTGCGCTTTCCACCAACCGATAGGGCATCATCTCTAACGAGATTAGTTTGGCAATGTGGGCGTTCAAACCCAGTGTACGCGGATGAGAGACTGAGTACTTTCTTGACCTACTCATAGTGTCTGGGAGGGTGAGCTGGACTTGAGAGCTGCATATGGTGGAACTAGCGGTGGACAGGGCGCACTGAGAGAGGGTTGATGATGGTGATGGAGTTGGTGTTCTTTCTGATGGCCTAGATTCAGTCTTTCGTTGATATAACAGTGGGATTCCCTGACTGCTTTGGCCTTGCAACGACACCTCAACATTTGCTGCTGTGCTCACCGGTGGGCTTACAGTGGGGGAAACAATGTAGCGTTGCTGACTACCTTCTTTGTGATCAGTTGCACATGTGGTACTTGAGGTTTGGTGTTGTGTCCACGCTTGCAAGTGCATGCTGGTTAAATGTCTAAGCATGCAACTGGTATTCAAATTTTTCAGATTTTTCCCTCAGCTAAAGGTCTTTGCACACTTCTTACAGATAACCTTGGCCTGATCATGAGGATTTTGTTCAAAAAAGTGCCACACTGCACTCTTCCTACTTTGGAAGACATTTTGCAGCCTAGCACGCTGTGCTATTTTGACCGTCTGGACAAGCTGTCCACCAACTCTTTTGATTTTTGGAACCTGTCTTTGGAGTGCTCCAGGCCTGCCAGATAACAGCTGTTGCGATGTCGATGTCTGCTGTGGATGCTCCTCCTCCTCATCTGAGCTATTGGAAGCAGCACCCTCTTCCCCCAATGGATGCCAATCTGGGTCAACAACTGGGTCATCCATCACCTCCTCTTCAATGTCATGTGCACCTTCCTCTGTGTCACCGTGTATGGTGGTATAGTAAGCGGGAAGGGGCACCTGAGTCTCATCAGGGTCAGAATCTGGCTCATTACACTGCAAGGACAATGTAGTGCTCTGACTGAATGTACCAGCAGAATCATCTATCAGTGGCTGTGCATCAGTGCACTCCATGTCAGATTCATCTTGGCCTGGGTAATTCACCATTTCACTTGATAACCCAGGCATGGTATGTGAAAACAGCTCCATGGAGTAATCAGTTGTATGGCCTGCGTCATCCTTCAGTCTTGGTTGGGGTGAAGGACACAAGGAAAGGTGTGGTTCATGAACATGACCCTCCAATGACAACTCAGTGCTTTTATTTTTTACAACTTTAGAAGAGGAGGCGATAGAGCTGGAGGCTGAGTCAGCAATGTAAGCCAAAACTTTTTCCTGAAGCTCTGGCTTTAAAAGCGGTTTGCCAACTCCTAGAAAATTAAGCCGTCGAGGCCTTGTGGAGCCAGACGATGACACAGGCTCAACACCTCCTGCATTCGGTCCTATTTTGCTTTTGCCACTACCATCAGATCCACCACCAACACCATCATTACCAGCTGGCAACCCCCGCCCATTTCCATGGCCTCTTCCACCAGCCTTCCTCATTTTTGGTAAAAATGTACACAAAATCCCACAAACTATATAGTAATGTACAACAAGGTACAAGGTGTATATAGCACAAGGGAGATGTAGAATTTCTGAACACACTTGTGGACACTGTTGGATTGTGTGAGGCCCAGTTAATATCATACCGCTATGTCACAGGCTCAATGTCGCAGGTGTGAAAAATGTCACTATAGGACAGGGGAGATGTAGAATTTCTGAACACACTTGGGGACACTGTTGTGTGAGGCCCAGTTAATATCACACCGCTATGTCACAGGCTCAATGTCGGAGGTGTGAAAAATGTCACTATAGGACAGGGGAGATGTAGAATTTCTGAACACACTTGTGGACACTGTTGGATTGTGTGAGGCCCAGTTAATATCACACCTCTATGTCACAGGCTCAATGTCGCAGGTGTGAAAAATGTCACTATAGGACAGGGGAGATGTAGAATTTCTGAACACACTTGTGGACACTGTTGGATTGTGTGAGGCCCAGTTAATATCACATCGCTATGTCACAGGCTCAATGTCGCAGGTGTGAAAAATGTCACTGTAGGACAGGGGAGATGTAGAATTTCTGAACACACTTGTGGACACTGTTGGATTGTGTGAGGCCCAGTTAATATCACACCGCTATGTCACAGGCTGAATGTTGCAGGTGTGAAAAATGTCACTATAGGACAGGGGAGATGTAGAATTTCTGAATACACTTGTGGACACTGTTGGATTGTGTGAGGCCCAGTTAATATCACACTGCTATGTCACAGGCTCAATGTCGCAGGTGTGAAAAATGTCACTATAGGACAGGGAAGATGTAGAATTTCTGAACACACTTGTGGACACTGTTGTGTGAGGCCCAGTTAATATCACACCACTATGTCACAGGCTCAATGTCACAGGTGTGAAAAATGTTACTATAGGACAGGGGAGATGTAGAATTTCTGAACACACTTGTGGACACTGTTGTGTGAGGCCCAGTTAATATCACACCGCTATGTCACAGGCTGAATGTCGCAGGTGTGAAAAATGTCACTATAGGACAGGGGAGATATAGAATTTCTGAACACACTTGTGGACACTGTTGGATTGTGTGAGGCCCAGTTAATATCACACCGCTATGTCACAGGCTCAATGTTGCAGGTGTGAAAAATGTCACTATAGGACAGGGGAGATGTAGAATTTCTGAACACACTTGTGGACACTGTTGGATTGTGTGAGGCTCAGTTAATATCACACCGCTATGTCACAGGCTCAATGTTGCAGGTGTGAAAAATGTCACTATAGGACAGGGGAGATATAGAATTTCTGAACACACTTGTGGACACTGTTGGATTGTGTGAGGCCCAGTTAATATCACACCGCTATGTCACAGGCTCAATGTCGGAGGTGTGAAAAATGTCACTATAGGACAGGGGAGATGTAGAATTTCTGAACACACTTGTGGACACTGTTGTGTGAGGCCCAGTTAATATCACACCGCTATGTCACAGGCTCAATGTCGCAGGTGTGAAAAATGTCACTATAGGACAGGGGAGATGTAGAATTTCTGAACACACTTGTGGACACTGTTGGATTGTGTGAGGCCCAGTTAATATCACACCGCCATGTCACAGGCTCAATGTCGCAGGTGTGAAAAATGTCACTATAGGACAGGGGAGATGTAGAATTTCTGAACACACTTGTGGACACTGTTGGATTGTGTGAGGCCCAGTTAATATCACACCGCTGTGTCACAGGCTCAATGTCGCAGGTGTGAAAAATGTCGCTATAGGACAGGGGAGATGTAGAATTTCTGAACACACTTGTGGACACTGTTGGATTGTGTGAGGCCCAGTTAATATCACACCGCTATGTCACAGGCTCAATGTCGCAGGTGTGAAAAATGTCACTATAGGACAGGGGAGATGTAGAATTTCTGAACACACTTGTGGACACTGTTGTGTGAGGCCCAGTTAATATCACACCGCTATGTCACAGGCTCAATGTCGCAGGTGTGAAAAATGTCACTATAGGACAGGGGAGATGTAGAATTTCTGAACACACTTGTGGACACTGTTGGATTGTGTGAGGCCCAGTTAATATCACACCGCTATGTCACAGGCTCAATGTCGCAGGTGTGAAAAATGTCGCTATAGGACAGGGGAGATGTAGAATTTCTGAACACACTTGTGGACACTGTTGGATTGTGTGAGGCCCAGTTAATATCACACCGCTATGTCACAGGCTCAATGTCGGCGGTGTGAAAAATGTCACTATAGGACAGGGGAGATGTAGAATTTCTGAACACACTTGTGGACACTGTTGTGTGAGGCCCAGTTAATATCACACCGATATGTCACAGGCTCAATGTCGCAGGTGTGAAAAATGTCACTATAGGACAGGGGAGATGTAGAATTTCTGAACACACTTGTGGACACTGTTGGATTGTGTGAGGCCCAGTTAATATCACACCGCTATGTCACAGGCTCAATGTCGCAGGTGTGAAAAATGTCACTATAGGACAGGGGAGATGTAGAATTTCTGAACACACTTGTGGACACTGTTGGATTGTGTGAGGCCCAGTTAATATCACACCGCTATGTCACAGGCTCAATGTCGCAGGTGTGAAAAATGTCGCTATAGGACAGGGGAGATGTAGAATTTCTGAACACACTTGTGGACACTGTTGGATTGTGTGAGGCCCAGTGAATATCTCACCGCTATGTCACAGGCAGAAATTGGCTAGTGTATGACAAACTACAAGGTGTATATAGAATTGGGCAGAATAGGAATCTCCCTAGACTGTAGGTCTGTAAGAACGGAACATGTCCTCGACTTATTCTTACAGAGTCACACACAGATAGCTTCAGTGTGGCCGTGATAACAGCCGTTACGCGGTACTGAGAGGAGTGTGCACGTACACCGCTGTCCGGTGTCCGTAAAATTGTCAAGCTCTGTGTTTTTTAAGTATACGGACTGACACGCTGTCTCTCTATAGTTTTGAATGTGATCAAACAGCAAATATACTTAACTGTTTGAAAAGCAGAAAAAACTAGAAGGTGGAGGTCTGTAAGAGCGGAACATGTCCTCGACTTATTCTTACAGAGTCACACACAGATAGCTTCGTTGTGGCCGTGATAACAGCCGTTACACGGTACTGAGAGAGGAGCGTACACCGCTGCATGGTGTGAAAAAATCCATGCTCAGTACCTCACCAGGACAAGAAAAAAAAATTTGTATTGCTTTTAAAAAAGCAGTTTTCAGAGCAGTGGGAAAACAGCAATGCAGCTATCAGGAAGCCTTATAAGGCAGCCTAACAACCAACACAGCTGATCCAGCAAAATATAGCCTCCACTTGCACTGCACACACAGTGATTGGTGTGTTGTACAGGCAAAATTGCTAGCAGCAGAAGCAGTTTTTGGTGTCTTCTTCCCTGCCTAACGCTCTCCCTACAGAATCATCATCAGCAGCAGCAGCTCTCCCTATTCTGAGATCAGCATGAGTAACATGGCGGTCGGCGTGCACACCGTTTTATACCCCCTGTGACGCCCCCCAAAGCAAGCCAATCACTTGCATGCCCTTCTCAAAGATGGTGGTGACCCCTGCCTATGTCATCACGATGCCCACAATGTCTGTGGATCCTGATTGGCTGAAAAAGGGTGGAAAACAAACTTTTGAAATGCGACTTTGGCGCTAAAGTCGCCGAGCTCGTGGCCGACCTCACCCTAGGGTCGGGTTTCCTTTCATGAAACCCGACTTTACCAAAAGTCGTCGACTTTTGAAATTTTTCTACCCGTTTCTCTCAACTCTAACGGTGATGGGATCAACGGTACTGCGATACAGCAACCCTTTCTTCACAAAGAACTGTTTTCAGTGTCTCCTGTTATGATTGAGTCACCGTAGGAGGCAAAAACAGAAATGCTAGCTAAGTCCAGAAAACCAGAGAAGTTGGCAGCTATCGGATTGCAGACCCCTGAACTTATCAACACAACTAGCAGTAGCCGTGGGGGGTTCCTACGATGCCCTAGACCCCTCGATCACAGCCGGAGAATTAAATAGGCCTAAAGAAAGAAAGGGGAAATCTAAACTGCCCCAGAGCAGACCCCAAAGCAATAGGCAGCCCCCAACATATAATGACGGTGAAGCAAGATGAAAACACTATCACAGACAGAAAGATAGACTGAGCAAAGACGGGGCCCAAGCTAACTACATAGGAAAGGACAGGAAGGCTGCTGTCTGCAATCCGTGAAAAACCCTATGAAAATTAGAGCCAACAGACTGACAGTGAAAAAGGCCCTGAAGACTCTAGGCTTCAAAAAGCTATGTCAGTACTCAGGAATATTCTGAAGACAGAGCAACAGGCAAAAGGAGAATCAGCTCACCCCAGCAGGGAATGGCAGAATCCAGAAAAGCAAGGAAAACAAAAACAAAATACAAATGCAACAGGCAAAGCAAAAAACTTAGCTTTAGGGGAGCAGGAATCAGACTGGTGTCCTAGAAGTCCACAGAGAAATCACCCGCAGGGCAGAAGGGCGTCGGCAGCCTTATATCCAGTCCGTGACTCCACTCAGCCAGTCATCCTCATTAGACTCAGGTGCCTGATAATCAGGCTCATTACCTTCCTTTACCAGAATAGGGAGTTCACAAGACCTCAGTGACGAAGGGGAAAATGAACTCACAACAGTACCTCCCCCTTGAGGAGGGGTCACCGAACCCTCAACCACGCCACCAGGGCTATCAGGGTGAGCCCGATGAAAGGCACGCACCAATCTTTTGGCATGAATATCAGAGGCAGAGACCCAGGAATTATCCTCCTGACCATAACCCTTCCACTTAACCAAATACTGGAGTCTCAGTCTAGCCAAACGGGAATCCAGTATTTTCTCTACCTCATATTCCATGTTACCTTCAACCAATGCAGGGTCTGGAGGTGCCACCCCAGGAACAACTGGTTCAACAAACCTCTTCAACAAGGACTTATGGAACACATTATGGATTTTAAGTGTGACAGGAGGAGCCAAACGAAAAGAGACCGGATTAATAATCTCCAAAATCTTGTAAGGTCCAATAAATCTAGGCTTAAACTTAGGAGAAGCCACCTTCATAGCAATATTTTTTGATGATAACCACACCATATCACCAATCTTAAACTGGGGACCAATGGTCCTATTTCGATTGGAAAACCACTGGGCCTTTTCCTGGGAGAGAGATAACTTATCCACCACTTGGTCCCAGATCTGGTGCATTCTCTCCACCACAGTGTCAACACCTGCGCAGGCAGAAGGCTCCACCTGCCCTGAAGAAAATCGAGGATGAAACCCAAAGTTACAAAAAAAAGGTGACATCAAAGTGGCAGAACTAGTTCTATTATTTAACACTAGAACTACTGAGGTAGTCATTTTCACTACTTCGCACTATGTATTTCTCCTCTGTGACTACATTTTTTGGAATTCCGGCTTGAGACTCAGTGACTTTTCCTCAAATAGGATGTTAAAAAAGATTTTGTGGCAATAAATAATTTAGGTGCAAAAATTGCGCATTTATTTCAACATTCACCTATAACTACTAAAGGTAGTCATTTTGACTACCTGCTATATTTTGCTGTCCCTTTGTCACTAAAAGTTGCTGTAAAGTTTTGTGCATAATTTTTTCACTGTATCTTATTTACCCTGATGTTCATATAGATGTAGTTCAATTCAGATGTCAACTTTTCACATTTTCATTGTGTTACCTGGTTGTATTACTGTGTAATGCTGATCTGAATAGAGCTTTTTTGTAAAACTGTAGGCTCTTATCTTATGCTAACGAAGGGAGGTGTTTTTCTCTGGTCCTAGCAGTAGACAGTAAGTCTGGATAGTAAATTACTTTCATTTCACTTGGAGAGAAAAAGACAACAGATGCAGTCATAAGGATAGTAAAGGATAGTAAATATGTTGTAAATGGCTTCCCTTATCTGGGTAAAGATGATTCACGCCGTGCTGATGACCGTTTAGCTGACCACGTAGTCATGAAACTATTGCAGCCGTTTTTGAAAAAAGGTCGAAATGTAACCACTGATAATTATTTTACATCAGTAAAACTTGCCAAACAGCTAAAAAGCCAGGGAACGACTATCGTGGGAACGCTAAATAAGATAAGACGAGAAGTGCCTAAAGAAATAAAAACAATGAAAGAAAAGTTGTGCAGCACTAAAGTCTATAAAAATGAGGATAATTTTACACTTACTGTGTATCAAGGTAAGCCAACCAAAAATGTGATAATTCTGAGTTCCGTCCATCCGGATGTTCTTGTTGCTTCTGAATCTCCAAAAAAAACTCCAGAAACTGTAAAGTTTTCTAATGAAACAAAATATGGAGTAGATGTAGTAGATCAGATGGCACGCAAATACAGCACAAGAACAGGTACTAGGAGATGGCCTGTTCACGCATTTGAAAATACCTTAGACTTAGCGGGTATAAATGCTTGGATATTATACAAGGAGATGACCACCGGACAAATGTCACGCAAGGCATTTTTGCAAAAGCTTGTCACAGAGTTGAGTGGTCCGTATGTTGTATCTAGGGGAAAGGGTGACATGTCCCAAGTTGCTACATCTTCAGATGTGATGTCTCAAAAACAATTTTGCCAGATAAAAGCAAAATGCAAAAATAATCGATCTGTTGGAAATTGTATGACTTGCCATAAGTCTTTGTGTGGGCAATGTACCGCTGTAATTGAAAGACGATGCCTGAAATGCGAATCAACAAATGTTTAGAAAGTTACCGGTTGTACACTCACTGGCCACTTTATTAGGTACACCATGCTAGTAAGGGGTTGGACCCCCTTTTGCCTTCAGAACTGCCTCAATTCTTCGTGGCAGAGATTCAACAAGGTGCTGGAAGCATTCCTCAGAGATTTTGGACCATATTGACATGATGGCATCACACAGTTGGCGCAGATTTGTCGGCTGCACATCCCTGATGCGAATCTCCCGTTCCACCACATCCCAAAGATGCTCTATTGGATTGAGATCTGGTGACTGAGGAGGCCATTTGAGTACAGTAAACTCATTGTCATGTTCAAGAAACCAATCTGAGATGATTCGAGCTTTATGACATGGCGCATTATCCTGCTGAAAGTAGCCATCAGATGTTGGGTACATTATGGTCATAAAGGGATGGACATGGTCAGCAACAATACTCAGGTAGGCTGTGGCGTTGCAACGATGCTCAATTGGTACCAAGGGGCCCAAAGAGTGCCCAGAAAAAATTCCCCACACCATGACACCACCACCACCAGCCTGAACCGTTGATACAAGGCAGGATGGATCCATGCTTTCATGTTGTTTACGCCAAATTCTGACCCTACCATCCGAATGTCGCAGCAGAAATCGAGACTCATCAGACCAGGCAACGTTTTTCCAATCTTCTACTGTCCAATTTCGATGAGCTTGTGCAAATTGTAGCCTCAGTTTCCTGTTCTTAGCTGAGAGGAGTGGTACCCAGTGTGGTCTTCTGCTGCTGTAGCCCATCTGCCTCAAAGTTCGATGCACTGTGCGTTCAGAGATGCTCTTCTGCCTACCTTGGTTGTAACGGGTGGCAATTTGAGTCACTGTTGCCTTTCTATCAGCTCGAACCAGTCTGCCCATTCTCCTCTGACCTCTGGCATCAACATGGCATTTCCGGCCACAGAACTGCCGCTCACTGGATTTTTTTTCTTTTTCGGACCATTCTCTGTAAACCCTAGAGATGGTTGTGCGTGAAAATCCCAGTAGATCAGCAGTTTCTGAAATTCTCAGACCAGCCCTTCTGGCACCAACAATCATGCCACGTTCAAAGGCACTCAAATCACCTTTCTTCCCCATACTGATGCTCGGTTTGAACTGCAGGAGATTGTCTTGACCATGTCTACATGCCTAAATGCACTGAGTTGCCGCCATGTGATTGGCTGATTAGAAATTAAGTCTTAACACACAGTTGGACAGGTGTACCTAATAAAGTGGCCAGTGAGTGTACTTCATAATAACGGTTGGTCGGTTGTATTGAGATTCTGCGCCATATTTTCATTTTTCTTCTCCTTCACTTACATTTTCTCTGCTTATTGTTCTTGAGTTGTTGTTTATATGTGTGCACTTTAATAATAAATTATTTTAAAACGTCTATTATTATTGTTTTACTTAGTTTACTTTTGTTATTTCCTGTAGAAAAATATGAAAAAAAATCAGAAAAAAACATTCCAAAGCATTACTGTTGGATCTCACAATAATAATACATTAAAAAATATAATTATTAATAAATAACCACAAATGAAACTCTAATAATAAACGAAAACAAGTCAGTAGTCAAAATGACTACATTCAGTAGTTCTAGTAGGTGTCACGAGTACAGTAGTTCTAGTGTTAAAGCAAATTCGGCCAAGGGCAAAAATGAAACCCAATCATCCTGATCAGCGGAAATAAAACATCTCAAATACGATTCCAAGGTCTGGTTTGTTCTCTCTGTCTGCCCATTGGTCTGGGGGTGAAAAGCAGAGGAGAAGGACAACTGAATTCCCAGCTTGGAACAGAAAGTGCTCCAAAATCTAGACACAAACTGAACTCCTCTGTCAGATACAATGTTCTCAGGAATCCCATGTAAGCGAACCACCTGTTGCAAAAACAGGGGCACCAACTCAGAGGAAGATGGCAACTTAGGGAGTGGTACAAGATGAACCATCTTAGAGAACCTATCACAAATCACCCAAATAACAGTCATTCTTTGAGAGACCGGCATATCAGAGATGAAATCCATTGAAATATGGGTCCATGGCCTCCTGGGGACCGGCAAAGGCATCAACAACCCACTAGAGCGAGAACAAAATTTAGACCGGGAGCAAGTCCCACAGGACTGCACAAAATTCCTGACATCATGAGACAAGGTGGGCCACCAAAAATAGCAACTCACCAGATCTCTAGTACCAAAAATACCTGGATGACCAGCCAATGCAGAGCAATGAACTTCAGACATCACTCTCTTCTTCCACTGGTCAGGAACATACAACTTTCCACTGGGACAACACTCAGGTTTGTCCTCCTGGAACTCTTGCAGCGCAAGTCTCAAATCGGGCGAGATGGCAGAAAGAACTACCCCTTCGCCTAAGATGGTAGCAGGCTTGGTCACCACAGGAGAATCAGCAAAGAAACTCCTAGAGAGGGCATCTGCCTTGACATTCTTAGTTCCAGGAAGAAAAGAGACCACAAAATCAAAACGTGTAAAAAACAAGGCCCACCTAGCCTGTCTAGGGTTCAAATGTCTAGCCAACTCTAGGTAAATCAAATTCTTGTGGTCAGTGAGGACCACAACTTGATGTTTAGCTCCCTCCAACCAATGTCTCCACTCCTCAAATGCCCATTTCATGGCCAACAGTTCCCGATTCCCCACATCATAGTTACGTTCAGATGGAGAGAACTTTCGGGAAAAGAAAGCACAGGGATTCATTTTAGATGTTACAGGATCCTTTTGGGACAAAACAGCTCCTGCACCAATCTCAGAAGCATCCACCTCTACCTGGAACGGGAGTGAGACATCAGGTTGCCGCAAAATCGGGGCGGAGGAAAATCTTCGCTTCAGGTCCTGAAAGGAAGCAACAGCCTCCGGAGACCAATTCAACACATCAGCACCCTTCTTAGTCAGATCAGTCAATGGCTTGGCCATACTAGAAAATTTTGCTATAAATTTCCGATAAAAATTAGCAAAACCCAAAAACTTCTGGAGGGTCTTCAAAGAAGTGGGCTGAACCCAATCATAAATGGCCTGTACCTTGGCCGGGTCCATTTCAATAGTTGATGGAGACAAAATAAATCCCAAAAATGAAATCCTCTGTACTCCAAAAAGGCATTTCGATCCTTTGACATACAGGGAATTCTCCCTCAAGATCCGGAACACAGTCCGAATATGTTCCACATGAGAATCCCAATCCTTGGAGAAGATCAAAATATCATCCAGATAGATAATCAAAAATTTATCGACAAAGACTCGGAAAATATCGTTCATGAAGCACTGGAAGACAGAATGGGCATTAGTGAGCCCAAAAGGCATCACCAGGTACTCAAAATGTCCCTCCGGAGTATTAAACGCCGTCTTCCATTCATCCCCCTGCTTAATGCGGATAAGATTATACGCCCCCCTGAGGTCAAGCTTGGTAAACCAGCAAGCACCTCTAACTCTAGAGAATAGATCCGAAATCAGGGGTAACGGATACTGATATTTAATAGTAATTTTATTGAGGGCACGATAATCAATACAAGGCCTTAAGGAACCATCCTTTTTGGCCACAAAAAAAAAACCCGGCACCTAAGGGTGAAGAGGATGATCTAATATGACCCTTCTCCAACGCCTCCTTAATATAGGACCGCATAGCCTCGTGCTCGGGTATAGATAAATTGAAGAGCCGACCCTTGGGAAATTTACACCCTGGGCTTAGTTCAATTGCACAGTCATAACTCCTATGAGGAGGCAGAGACGCAGACTCATTCTCACTAATTACATCATAAAAGTCCGCCAAATAGTCAGGAATATCATGCGACTGAGGAGAGGTGGAAAAAACCAGAGCCTCACTAAAGGCACACCGACAACCCCAACTCACCACAGACACAGGTTTCCAATCCAAAACTGGATTATGAATTTGCAACCAGGGAAACCCCAGAACAACGGCATCATGCAGACCATGCAACACCAAAAATCTGCAATTTTCTTGATGGTCTGGGGCGACCCGCATGACCACCTGGGTCCAAAACTGAGGTTTATTTTTAGCCAAAGGAGGAGCATCAATCCCCCTCAAAGGGATAGGCGTCTGCAGAGGTGTCATCGGAAATCCACAACGTTTAGCAAAATCCAAGTCCATTAGGTTTAGCGCTGCCCCCGAATCCACAAAAGCCTTGGCGGAAAATGTGGACAGGGAGCAGATCAGAGTAATTGCCAGAAGAAACTTAGGTTGAACACCTCCAACAGAAAACGTGTGTGCAAAACGTTTCTCTCGTTTAGGACAAACAGAAATAATATGCGAGGCATCTCCACAAAAAAAACACAGCTTATTACGCCTTCTGAACTCCTGACGTTGCGCCTTAGACAAAACTCTATCACATTGCATAGGTTCAGACGTCTGTTCAACCGGTGGCAATACCTCTCGTGCAATCCTGCGTTCACGCAAACGCCGACCAACCTGAATGGCTAATGACATAGAATCGTCCAGACCAGAGGGAACAGGAAATCCCACCATAGTATCTTTTACGGCTTCTGACAAACCCTTCTGAAAGAGAGCAGCCAAAGCATTATCATTCCAGGTAGTAAGGACCGCCCACTTTCGGAACTTTTGACAGTACAACTCTGCAGAATCTCGACCCTGGTTCAATGCCAACAGGGTCTTTTCAGCCTGATCAATAGCATTAGGTTCGTCATACAACAACCCCAAAGCTTGAAAGAATGCGTTCACATTAGTCAGAATAGGATCATCTGGTTTCAAAGAAAACGCCCAATCCTGGGGATCGCCACGCAGCAAAGAGATGACAATTTTAACCTGCTGCGTGGAGCTCCCTGACGAGTTAGGCTTCAAGGCAAAAAATAATTTACAATTATTTTTGAAACTCAAAAATTTAGATCGATCCCCAAAAAATACATCAGGTGTAGGGATCTTTGGTTCAACAGCATGCGAATGAGCAAGGTAGGCGGAAATTCCCCACACTTCCACAGCGAGCTGCTCCACACGATCAGACAATTGCTTTATCTCCATTGAGAGAAAAAAAAAAATTCCCCCTACGGCCTCAGAGATATAGAGGAAAGAATATACACACACTTTTTTTTTTTTTTAAGCACAATTCTTTCCTGCTATTGAGTACCCTGGGATCTGCGGTATGGCGGGTGATTCTGTTATGATTGAGTCACCGTAGGAGGCAAAAACAGAAATGCTAGCTAAGTCCAGAAAACCAGAGAAGTTGGCAGCTATCGGATTGCAGACCCCTGAACTTATCAACACAACTAGCAGTAGCCGTGGGGGGTTCCTACGATGCCCTAGACCCCTTGATCACAGCCGGAGAATTAAATAGGCCTAAAGAAAGAAAGGGGAAATCTAAACTGCCCCAGAGCAGACCCCAAAGCAATAGGCAGCCCCCGACATATAATGAAGGTGAAGCAAGATGAAAACACTAACACAGACAGAAAGATAGACTGAGCAAAGACGGGGCCCAAGCTAACTACATAGGAAAAGACAGGAAGGCTGCTGTCTGCAATCCGTGAAAAACCCTATGAAAATAAGAGCCAACAGACTGACAGTGAATAAGGCCCAGAAGACGCTAGGCTTCAAAAAGCTATGTCAGTACTCAGGAATATTCTGAAGACAGAGCAATAGGCAAAAATAGATTCAGCTCACCCCAGCAGGGAATGGCAGAATCCAGAAAAGCAAGGAAAACAAAAACAAAATACAAATGCAACAGGCAAAGCAAAAAACTTAGCCTTAGGGGAGCAGGAATCAGACTGGTGTCCTCGAAGTTCACAGAGAAATCACCCACAGGGCTGAAGGGCGTCGGCAGCCTTATATCCAGTCCGTGACTCCACTCAGCCAGTCATCCTCATTAGACTCAGGTGCCTGATAATCAGGCTCATTACCTTCCTTTACCAGAATAGGGAGTTCACAAGACCTCAGTGACGAAGGGGAAAATGAACTCACAACAGTCTCCACTCACAAAGTAATTGAGGGTAAGCATCGCCTCTGAAAATGCTCCCGGGAGTTTTTCCCGTGATTAGTAATTCCTAAATTTCTGCAATCACTCGACTTTATGTCTGTACTTTTATCCATCTCTTTTCGTCTTGCGGAGAGTCTGGACTATCTTACTGAGACAGAAATATATATGATTTAAAAATACCCCAACAGTGTATACTGGTGTACACTTCAAAAACATTTCCTTTTTTCTTCTTTTTAGATTGTTGTCTAATCCATACTGAGGCTGTGAGTGTCTTTGTCGGACTCCGGAAATAAACACGGAGATTTTAAATGTTTAAACTATGCTATATATACCTGTTATGCGGTGAAACTGTACCCTTTCTCAACTTTCTGCAATCTTGTTGAATCCATACTGTGCCTGAGACCGTCTGATTCTGCCTCCTGATTATAGATGAGTGGTGTTTGAGTGGAACTGTTGGCCAAGTTCAAATTCTAGCTGTTTTAGGCGGTGTTAGATCTGTTCGTCGAACTACAACACTTTGATTAAAATTCGGCTGTTCGAGTTTCCGTTCGAGAACGTTTCGTTAAATAAAAGAGTATCTTTTTTTTCACATTAATAATGGTTTTCAATGATAATAGACAGTTTTAGGGCATAGTAGCAGTGTCTGGTAGCCAGCGGTGTAGTACACCTGTGAAGGAGCTACACCGTGTGTGTTTCTAATAATTTTTACCGCATATTGTCCTGAAAATCATTTTGGGTCTAGTAACTGTGTCTGCTACTCAGAAGAGGAGCCCATCCGTGAACCGAGCTATGGCGCCTGTTTATGAAAGAACCAGTTTTTGACTGCATTTACATCACTTAATACTTTGGGCCTAGTAACTGTGTATGCTACTCAACAGAGTTGGCCACCCATGAACCAAGCTATGCTGCCTGTTTATGTAAGAACTGTGTGCTACTCAGCAGATGAGCCCAGCTGTTAAGCAAGCTACAGCACCTGTGGTTTGGACACTTAATTTTTTCACATTCTTTCTGGAATGCCGTTTAGGCCTAATTGCGGAATTACGGTTGACCTGCACTTACTAGGAAATGCTTGTTCGTGGGGAAGAATTGTAATCCCAGATCCCCATCACTAACGGGGTTCAGCGTGTTATCCGCACCTGTAAGCGATACACGCTGGTCCTTTCATTGTAGCACGCGTGCAGCCCTTGATATGTAAGGGCATGACAGACCTGTTATTGGCCGATCTCGCGTGCCAGAACCTCACGTGTCCCTCTTGTAAGCTGGAGAATTTAAAATGGATATCAGTCATGTGATGTAAGAATTGAAGTATCTTTCATTGTACTGTACCGCTATTTTTCTGCCGTATCAAAGGATCATGAATTGTGTCATGTGTTAAAGGAGTCCAGTGACACTCTTTTGCCATGGGCCCATGAAAATCTGGAGCCAGCACTACCACCCCCACAACTTTAGCCAAATAACCCCCAGTTTTCAATGCCTAACTATTATTATAAATTAAATTAAGGTTGACAAGCTTAAGGAATAAGAATTAATGTTTTTGGCATTAAAATGGGCACTGTAGGTGTGTTTCCTGTCCTCCACTCACTGCCGACTTTTCTTCCCCATTGACTTAAATTGGGTTTCGTGTTTCAGTCGGACTTCGACTTTTCACAATAATCGTCCGATTTCGTTTGAGCCGACTTTTGCGAAAGTCGGTTTTCGTGAAACCCGACTCGACCCGAAAAAAGGCAAAGTCGCTTATCTCTAGCATTCAGTAGTTTACAGGCAGCTTTTCCTGAAGCGACAAGTAAACTGGACATCTCTATCTGAGACAATATGAAGCGGTAATCCATGAAGGCGGAAAATATGCAGAATACACTTCTCTGCAAGCACTGAACTAGACGGGAGACTGGGTAGTGTAGCGAAATGGGCCTTGGAAGAGCCATCCACAACCATCCTGATGACGGTACATCTGGCTGAAACTGGAACATCAGTGATGAAATGCATCGCAGTATGCTACCAGGGAGCATATTGCACAGGCAAAGGAAGTAGCCGACCAGTCAGAAGCTGTTTAGGAGTTCTGCTCTGGGCACAAGAGAGACAGGCAGAGATGAAATCCGCAATATCCTTGCATAAGGTTGGCCACTGGTAATGTTGGGAAATGAGGAAATCATGGCGAGCAAACTTCCTGTTACTGAACTGCTTCCTGCCTGGTTTAGTAATGTAAGTTTTTCCAGATGAGAGCAGCAACAAATCCAGTGGTGCAACCGTAATTAATTTGGAGTACATGATGATGTGTAGAGACTCTTCCTCCTGATCGTAAGACAGAGAACACCTAGATAGACAGAGAACACTTAGATAGTGCAACCGCCTGGACATGCTTATCAGCTGGGCGGAAATGACGAATTAAGTTGAAGCGGGCAAAGAACAGAGACCACCTGACTTGTCGTGGATTCAGATGCTGTACAGACTGCAGATAGGCCAGAATTTTGTAATGAGCATAAATGATCTCCGGGTGCATCTCTCCTTTAAGTAGGAACTACCACTGCTCCAGAGCTGGTTTAATTTCTAACAATTCTCGATCCCCAATTGAGTAGTTGGGTTCTGGAGCTTGGAATAGAAGCCACAGGTCACCATATGGCCTGAAGGAGTAAGAATGGCTCAGGACCCTGAGAAAGAAGCATCCACTTTTAAATCAGATCATTTTTATTGATTATTTGATTTTTATAAACAATTACATACATTATAGTACAAACAATAAACTTAATAAACGAGTTTAGCCCTTAAAGTTTATATAGTCCTATACCTGGCAAGGTAGTCCATGTCAAACAAAGTTATCAATTTTGTCCAAATGAAGATTTTCCCAAAGACTGGTGACACGTTATTAAATACTGGGATTATACCAAAACTAGTATTGGTTGTATGCTCACTAACAACATGTTTTTGAACAGAAAATAATTGGTGTAAGCATCCACTTTTAAGAAGAACTGCTGACTATTGTCTGGTCGATGCAGCACTGGAACTGAGGAGAAAGCCTGTTTAAAAGGCACAAAGGCATTCTCTGCCTCAGGTATCCATATCTCAGGGTTGGCCTCATTACGTGTCGAGACAGAAATGGGAGCAGTCTGAGAGGAGAAATACGGAATGAACTGGAAGAAATAGTTGACGAACCTGAGAAACCTCAGGATATCTTTTAGACCGTCAGGACGGGGCCACTCAAAGACAGTAGACACCTTCTTGGGATCCATTTTCAGGCCGGTCTTGAAGATGATGTACATAAGGAATGGAACAGAAGTCTG
Source organism: Dendrobates tinctorius (assembly GCF_039654945.1). Taxonomy (NCBI): domain Eukaryota; kingdom Metazoa; phylum Chordata; class Amphibia; order Anura; family Dendrobatidae; genus Dendrobates; species Dendrobates tinctorius. Next base: position 10,143,144 of record NW_027361683.1, read on the forward strand.
ATCAAAGACACAATTTTCATATTTGATGTACAGATGGTTTCTCCTTAATCTCTGCAAAACCTGGCAAACATCCCTCTGTTGGCAAGGCAGATCAAGAGAGACCACCAAAATAGTGTCTTAAGTAAACTACCACATGCGTGTAGAGAAGATCCTGGAAGATGTCATTCACCAGTTCGTGAAAGACTACAGGGGCATTACAGAGTCCAAATGGCATTATAAGATACTCATAATGGCTATTATGGGTATTAAAGGTCATTTACATGCCCCCTGGATGTCTAGTGTCATGAAGACTCTGGAACTTTGGAGACGGTCAAACAGCTCAGAGATGAGAGTCAGAGGATATTTATTTTTTATCTTAATTTGGTTGAATCCCCTATAATCAGGGTTGAAGAGAAACATCCATTTTCTTTGAAAAAAAGAATCCTGCTCCAGCAGGGAAATCCCCAGATAAATCCCCGAGCAAGATTCTCTTTAATACACTCGGACATGACTTAGGTCTCAGCCTGTGACAGGGGGTAGGTTCAACCTTGTGTAGGGAAGCACCAGGAAGAAGGTTGATGGGGCAGTCATACGGCCTATGAGGTGGTGGCATCTCAGCCTCCATTTTGTTGAAGACATCAGCGTACATCAAGCATGCAGCAGGCAAGTCAGTTAAATTAGATGGAGAATCTGGAGGTCAAGCAGGACGAATGAAAAGTAGACAAGTATTGTGGCACTCCTGTCCCCAATGGAGCACTTCTGTGGATTTCCAGTCCAATATAGACTCATGTCTCCACATCCATGGCAGACCTAGAAACAGAGGGTGAGACAGACCTGACAGCTCGTACAGAGGAATCTTCTCCCACTGTAGCATTACCACCCAAAGTTTCACAGGCTCAGTAATGAAAAGCATGGTCTCGAAAACAGGTCTTTCATCCACTGATGAAACCACCAACAGATCCTATAGATGTTGCATCGGGATTTTATACCGTTCCACTGTGACCTTTTGGATGAGATTACCTGCGGGACCAGAATCCAAATAAACCAACCTGACAAAATAGATGTTGCCAACGGAAACAGATACTGTCAGAGTCAGCAATGAAGAGGAGTGACTATCACCTAGGGTGGCCTCTCCAACTGGCTCAAGGCTTTGGAGATTCACAGATTCACGATTCTTGGCCATCTGCACCTGGTTAATTTGCATGGACTTCGGGGGGGATGATGAAGCCGAGACTTGCTGTAAGATTGGCCTTTAAAAGGTAAGAGCAGATCACTTTCTGTAAGATCGGCATTTTAAAACTAGGAGTGGATTACCTCCTTGGAACACTCCTGAAACCTGATGTCGATTTGAGTTGCCAGAGACACCAGGTCATCTAGTGAGGTGGGTATATCATGACCAGCCAGCTCATCCTTGATTTGTCCAGAAAGGCCCTCCGAGAAGGTAGCCACCAGAGCCTCATTATTCCAGGAGCGTTTGGACAACAGTGTACAGAATCTAGCATCATACTGGCCAACTGTGAGGTTTCTCTGGCACAGTGTGAGCAAAGAACATGCTGCGGAGAAAACACAGCTGGGCACATTGAAGACCTTATGGAAGGCATCAAGAAAGGGCTGGATGTTATGATTGAGTTACCGTAGGAGGCAAAAATAGAAATGCTAGCTAAGTCCAGAAAACCAGAGAAGTTGGCAGCTATCGGATTGCAGACCCCTGAACCTATCAACACAACTAGCAGTAGCCGTGGGGGGCTCCTACGATGCCCTAGGCCCCTCGATCACAGCCGGAGGACTACATAGCCTAAAGACCGAAAGGGAAATCTAAACTGCCCCAGAGCAGACCCCAAAGCAAAAGGCAGCCCCCCACATATAATGACGGTGAAGCAAGAAGAAAGAACAAAACACAGACAGAAAGATAGACTGAGCAAAGATGGGCCCCATGCTAGCTTAGATAGGAAAGGACAGGAAGGCTGCTGTCTGCAATCCGTGAAAAACCCTATGAAAATAAGAGCCAACAAACTGACAGTAAAAAAGGCCCTGAAGACGCTAGGCTTCAAAAAAGCTATGTCAGTATTCAGGAATATTCTGAAGACAGAGCAACAGGCAAAAGGAGATTCAGCTCACCCCAGCAGGGAATGGCAGAATCCAGAAAAGCAAGGAAAACAAAACACTAATGCAAAAAGGCAAAGCAGAAATCTTAGCTTTAGATGAGCAGGAATCAGACTGGTTTCCTAGAAGTCCACAGAGAAATCACCCGCAGGCCAGAAGGGCGTCGGCAGCCTTATATCCAGTCATTAACTCCACTCAGCCAGTTATCATCATCAGCCCCAGGTGTTTGACAATCAGGCTCACTACCTTTCTTCACCAGAATAGGGAGTTCCTCGGGCCTCAGTAGTGAAGGGGAAAATGAACTCACAACAGCTGGAGGTTCGACACAAGAGGGTCTCCTCTCTCCAATAGGATTGAGCCAAGCCAGAGTGTTGGCAATCAGATGGGACATTATGAAAGCCACTTTGGCCTGGTCTGAGATGAACTGATGAGCCAAGAGATCAATGAAGCATGCATTAATTTTTAAAAAATCCCCCTGTACTGTTGTCCCTGCAACCCCCCCTCATGAAGTCCCCCCGGGCCATCGGCGTCTTCTACCAGGAGAAAATGGCGGACGCACGCGCAGTGCGCCCGCCGAGATCTGCCGGCCGGCACCCAGCAACGATAATTATTTTTTCCTATTGATTTGTTTTGCTCACTGGGATAAACTCTATCACAGTGATCAAAATAAAAAAAATAGCAAATCAACCCCCTTTATCACCCCCTTAGGGAAAAACAATAAAATGAAAAACATGTATTTATTTCAATTTTCCCATTAGAGTTAGAGTTGGGCTAAAGTGAGTTGGGGCTAAAGTCAGGGTTGGCCCTAAAGTTAGGGTTGGGGCTAGGGTTAGAGTTAGGGCTAGGGTTGGGATTACGGTTAGAATTGGGATTAGGGTTAGGGGTGTGTTGGGGTTAGGGTTATGGTTAGGGTTGAGATTAAGGTTAGGGGTGTGTTGGGTTTAGGGTTGGAGTTAGAATTGGGGGGTTTCCACTGTTTAGGTACATCAGGGGGTCTGCAAACGTGACATGGAGCCACCATTGATTCTAACCAATTTTGAATTCAAAAAGTCAAACAGTGCTCCCTGCCTTCTGAGCCCTGCCATGCACCCAAACAGTGGCTTTTCCCCACATATGGGGTATCGGCGTACTCAAGAGAAGTTGCAGAACAAATTTTGTGGTCCATTTTCTTCTGATGGCCTTTTGAAAATAAAAAAATGGTTACAAATTAATTTTTTTGTGAAAAAAGTAAAATGTTCATTTTTTTCTTCCACATAGCTTTAGTTCTCGTGAAGCACCTGAAGGGTTAATTAACTTCTTGAATGTGATTTTGCGCACCTTAAGGGGTGCAGTTTTTAGAATTGTCACTTTTGGGCATTTTCTGTTATATTGACCCCCCAAAATCACTTCAAATGTGAGATAGTCCCTAAAAAAATGGTTTTGTAAATTTTGTTGGAAAAATAAGAAATCACTGGTCAACTTTTATCCCTTATAACATCTTAGCAAAAAAAAAATGCTTCCAAGATTGTGCTGATGTAAAGTAGACAAGTGGGAAATATTATTTATTAACTATTTTGTGCGACACCACTCTCTGATTTAAGTGTACAAAAATTAAAAGTTTAAAAATTGCAAAATCTTTAAAATTTTTGCCAAATTTCTGTTTTTTTCATAAATAAACCAAGTTATATCAAATAAATTTTACATCTGACAAAAAGTACAGTATGTCAAGAAAAAAACATTCTCAGAATCAGGGGGATCCGTTGAAACGTTCCAAACCTATAACCTCATAAAATGACAGTGGTCAGAATTGTAAAAATTGGCTTGGTCAATAAGTACCAAATTGGTTCTGTCACAAAGGGGTTAAGCTCAACTCTTGTCCTGATCTCGTATTCTGCAGCCAATATATAGGTAATAGGTTTTCATTTCATGGTAATCATCTTTTGCCTTTGTGACAGAAAAGGCACTTCTCCACATACGTAGCAAAAACTACCATTTTGTATAATACAAAAACAAGGCAAAATCATATTGAAAAATGTCAATATGCTAAGAAACTAAGCTAAGAAATCCTAAAACGTTATACCTTATACAGAGAGCATTTATAAAAGTAGGTGAAGCAACCCTAATTAGGATTATGTAAACAGAGCTGATTTGTCATTTTTCATTGGTCACCCTAAGATAATAGAGTAGTGAAGGTGCAATAGACTAAATAAATGATGTACTAGACCAGCTACTAACAATGAAAAAACACAAAAATTGAGCTTGGTTTGAGTTGATACACATGTTGACATTGGCCATAAAACAAAAAACCTGCAAAAGACAAAATGAGTAAAAACCCTGCTGTAACTAAATAAGTAAAAGCTACTAATAATGCAATAATAATTATGAAATAATAAAGACTACATTTTTCTATAAGCCTGCATGAAAGGTGTTATAAGTAATTACAACCTCGTCTAGATCTTAAAAATTAGAGCCAATCAGCAAATGTAAGCATAATATTGGTTTTCAGCACCACAAAATTGGTGAAGTTCCACTGTTTTCGTCTCTGAACCAATTTGACTGTAGAACAGTGTAATTGGTAACTCTGCATACTTCTTTATTCTACAAAATAAGTCAATTTCTGCCTTACAAACAAACTATATTATTTCATCGTTGCTGCAATGCCCTAAAATATTAATATTTGCCAGTTGAGAACCTAAAAAAAGCTCTCAAAGAGGATTTATAACTGTTTAATGCAGTGAGAGCTTCTTAACCTTGGCAGCTATTAAATGTTAAGTTGAAACGCGGAACATTTTGGAATCACTGCTAAAAAATAAGCTGACAGGCCCCCACCTGATAGATTTAGGATGTTTCTTGCTGCACAAACTAATTCATGGCAGCCAAGGGGGAGTGCTGTACATTTCAGGTGTTTTAGATTATGTGGAGAACATTAGTGAAGATTATATTTAAACAGAATATTACTGTCAAGTTCTATCTGGCTTTGAAATAGGTTTTTGATAGTCGTCTTACTAGGAAATTCCTTTCCCATGGTTCCTTGTAAGGATGGCCTCTAGGAGACATTATTTGGTAATGTATATGTATGGCAAAAGAGATTAAAGTTATTACATTACAGACACTTTTTTTTACAGTTGATGATATCTTTTAATAGGTAAATAAAATATTTAATGTGAATTAAATTAAGAAAAGCATTTAATAGCAAATATCAAGAATATGTGCTGTGACTTTATCACTAAATTAGATTTTATCTTTTTTAATAGACATTTCAGAACTTTGGTTACAAGAATGGACTCAAGGCCAAATACAAAACTGGTCAGCTTAGACTTATATGTGGAATATGAAATGCAAGTCTTATTACCATTTAGATAAATTACAGTATAGACTGATTATGTTAAATCTTCATTAACACATTGTCATGGGTGTACCGTGACAGAGAGGAGCCAGAAGACCGCAGCGTCTGATTTCTCCTACTCCTGCAGTGATTAGAATCACCTCATGTTCATATTAAATGGTGCAGGTTTCTTTAAGCAGTGCAGGGGTTAATCTGCTCAGTTGAGAGCTCCTGGGAGCTTTCTTGCATTAACCCCTTTATTCTGAAGGGTGGTTTGCACGTTAATGACCAGGCCAATTTTTACAATTCTGACCACTGTCCCTTTATGAGGTAATAACTCTGGAACGCTTCCATGGATCCTGGTGATTCTGACAATCTTTTCTCAAGACACATTGTTCTTCATGTTAGTGGTAACATTTCATTGATATAACTTGCGTTTATTTGTGAAAAAAATGGAAATTTGACAAAAATTTTGAACATTTCGCAATTTTTCAACTTTGAATTTTCATGCCCTTAAGTCACAGAGATATGGCCCACAAAATACTTAATAAGTAACATTTCCCACATGTCTACTCTACATCAGCACAATTTTGGAACCATTTTTTTAGGAAGTTATAAGAGTTAAAATTTGACCAACGATTTCTCATTTTAACAACACCATTTTAAGTCACTTTGAGGGGTCTATATGATAGAAAATACCCAAAAGTGACACCTTTCTAAAAACTGTACCCCTCAATGTGCTCAAAACCAGATTCAAAAAGTTTAGTAACCCTTCAGGTGCTTCACAGGAATTTTTTGAATGTTTAAAAAAAAAAAATTAACTTTTTTTCACAAAAAAATTATTTCAGGTCCAATTTTTTTTATTTTCGCAAGGGTAACAGGAGAAACTGGACCCCAAAAGTTATTATGCAATTTGAGTATGCTGATACCCCACATGTGGGGAGACCACTGTTTTGGTGCATGGCAGAGCACGGAAGGGAAGGAGCGTCGTTTGACTTTTTCAACACAGAATTGGCTGGAATTGAGATCAAACGCCATGCAGCATTTGGGAACCCCTGATGTGCCTAAACAGTGGAAACCCACAATAAGTGACTCCATTTTGGAAACTTATTTAGATGTTTGGTGAGAACTTTGAACCCCCAAGTGCTTCACAGAAGTTTATAACGTAGAGCCATAAAAATAAAAAATCATATTTTTTCCACAAAATGATATTTTCGTCCCCTATTTTTTATTCTCCAAAAGGTAACAGAAGAATTTGTACCATAAGAGTTAATGTGAAATTTGTTCTGAGTATGATGATATCCCATATGGGGGGGTAAATCACTGTTTTGGTGCATGGCAAGAGCTCGGAAGAGAAGGAGCACAGTTTGACTTTTTCAACGCAAAATTGGCTGGAATTGAGATTGGACGCCATGTCGCATTTGGAGAGTCCCTGATGTGCCTGAACAGTGGAAACCCCCAATTCTAACTCCAACCCTCACTCTAACACACACATAACCCTTATCCCAACGCTAACCCTAGCCCTAACCTTAACCCTAACCCAAGCCATAGCCCTAGCCTTAAACCTAATGGGAAAATGGAAATAAATACATTTTTTTAAAAATTTTATTATTTTTCCCTAAGGGGGCGATAAAGGGAGGTTTCATTTACTATTTATAGTGGATTATCATGTTTGGCAGCTGACACATGCTAAAAGATGCTTTTTATTGCAAAAAATAGTTTTTGCATCACCACATTTTGAGAGCTATAATTTTTCCATATTTTGAGTCATGTGAGGTCTTATTTTTTGCAGGACGACTTGACGTTTTTATTGGTATAATTTTCGTGCACATGACATTTTTTGATCGCTTTCTATTCCGATTTTTGAGGAGGCAGAATGAACAAAAACCAGCAATTCATCAATTTCTTTTGAGGGTCGTTTATACCATTCCGCGTGTGGTAAAATTGATAAAGCGGTTTTATTCTTCGGGTCAGTACGATTACAGTGATACTTCCTTTTTATCATTTTTTATGTTTTGACGGTTTTATAGAACAAAACCATTTTATTTAAAAAAATTAATTATTTTTGCATCGCTTTATTCTGCAAGCTATAACTTTTTTATTTTTTCACTGATGACGCTTGTACGGCGGCTCATTTTTTGTATGACAAGATGACTTTTTCAGCGGTACCATGTTTATTTATATCCGTCTTTTTGATTGCGTATTCCACTTTTTGTTTGGCTGTATGATGATAAAGCATTGGTGATTTGCCTTTTTTTTCAGGGGGCTCAATAGCGGGGTTAACTAGTGGGACAGTTTTATAGGACGGGTCCTTACGGACACGGCGATTCCACATGTGTGTACTTTTATTGTTTTTTCTTTTTTACATAAAGAAATGTATTTATTGGGGATTATTTTGTTCTTTATTTAGGAATTTTTTTTAATTATTTTTACACAGTATATATTTTTTATTTACTTTTTTACATTGTCCCATTAATATGCAAAGTCAGATCGCTGATATGACACTTTGCAGAGCACTGTGTCACATCAGCAATCTGACAGGCAGCGTAGGAGGCTTCTCAGCACCCATCTCTCTGCAGGACCTTGCAGGACCCCACGGCCATCTTTGACCCGGTGGCATGCAGGGAGGAGGCCCTGGGAACAATGCTATCACATCGTATTGTTCTGATGGTCTCAGGGAAGCACGCAGGGAGCCCCCTCACTGCGAGATGCTTCCCTATGCCATCGGAACACTGCAATCATGTTTATTAACCCATCAGGTGCTTCACAGGAACTAAAGCAATGTGGAAGGAAAAAATAAACATTTAACTTTTTTTCACAAAAATTAATTTCGCTCCAAATTTGTTGTTTTCACAAGGGTAACAGGAAAAAATGGACTCTAAAATTTGTTGTTTCTCCCAATATGAGGGAGAAATCCATTGTTTGGGTGCTTGCAGAGCTCGGAAGGAAAGTAGCACAGTTTGACCGTTTGAACACAAAAATGGCTGGAATGGAGAGCCCCTGACGTGCCTAAACAGTGGAAACTCCTCACAAGGGAACTCATTTTGGAAACTAGACCCCTTAAGGAATGTATCTAAAAGTGTGATGAGCACCTTGAACCCCCAGGTGCTTCACAAAAGTTTATAACGTAGAGCTATGAAAATAAAACATTACATTTTACCCACAAAAATGTATTTTTAGCCTCAATTTCTTTTTTACTTTCATGAGGGTAGCAGGAGACAATGGTCCTCAAAATTTGTTGTGCAAAAATTCTCCAAAAAAACATATTAGGCCCAATACATCAGAGTGCTAAATATACCAATAAAGTTAGATATAGCATAGACTAAAAACTGATAAATGAAAAAGGAACGAGGAAAAGAAGTCATAACTAAAAAAAAAATTCAATTTTTATTAAGTGCAAAAAGACTCACATTGGTACGAGACTTGTTAAAAATGGTCACATGATGGAAGTAAAATGATGAGAAGAAATGACAGTCACCCAGAGATGATACAGACCTGTGCAACCCTAATAACAAATGTAAACAGGGCAATGCAACCAAACATACAAGAACAGTCAATGGCTGCTATAGCATTTATCCACCATGGGAGTCAAAGGGTTAAAAACCACATTAGCGATTATAGTGTAAGCAGCAAGAGAAGGCTTGATAGTTTAGTGACAATTATAGTCAAAAATAGGGAGTACAATAACCCCCAGTAAAAAAGACCCATGAAGTCAATAAATATATTTAAATTTAAACGAAGTGCTGCAGTGCTGTGTAATGTTGCAAAATAGCTCCCCAAAGAAGTATATGCATGATCCAAAGGATTCACTAAAGAGGGAATTAATGCAGCACCCCAAGGAAAAAATATATATATAGAATTCACAATAAATCAAGGGTCTAATTAATAATATTTATCCATTATAGTAGTAGATCAGGTGCACCGGTCAAAGCCCGATGTACGTTTCACAAAACGAATGTTTGCTTCCTCAGGGGGGCGTGGCTAACAATGTTAAAGTTGCCTCTAAGTACTCTGATCCACTTTTCACATGGTTGAAAGGAGCCAATAACAAAAACCATAACCGTGCATGCGCACTAGACCACATACTCCGTGCCTCAGCCAACCGCCAACCAGGAAGACACAGACGCAATGACGGCCAGCGCCAAGCTGTCACAAGGACCTGCCCACCCCAAGGCCAGGAGTCGGAGAGGAAAGAGCTGTGAGATTTAAAACAAAAAGGTGCGCATGTGTAGATGGGCCGAGGAGCTCTCAGATGATGAAAATAAAATCCAAGAGTATGAAAGAATCAAAAATACATAATTAAAAAAATCAATATTCAGAACAATAAAGCAATATTCCAATCATTCAGGAGAGTGGGGGACAGCGACCAACAGACCTTCGTAGAGGATTCCAGAGAAATCCCACTTGGGACCCATACATCGCACCCCACACACAACTGCACGCATGAAGAAATAGAGTGTGAATTAATGTATAATGAAACCTAATATAAATATATATCCATAAAAGACAATAATACATCAGGATTAAGATGAATGAAGTGATATTTGATTGGTAAAAGGGTCTCCTAATAAATATAGAACTAACCTTAGGTAATTATAAATTGCAATCAATTCATTATACCACAAAGATAATAAAAAAACAGAACCCATACAAATGGAAAACTTGATTATCACCAAGAGATACTCTATAGGGAAAATCAAAACACAGAGCCATGTTGTATATCCTAATCAGTAGTGTCCAGTAATGATCCATAAAGAATCTGAAGTAAATGGTCCACAATCCACGGATATCATGGCTCGCAAAAGGTAAGTATTCCCAAGTTGTCGATAGTACCAACAGATGGCAATATTAATGTACTCATCAATATGAGTGAGGCATGTCTGTTCTCGTGCCTTATAGTCCATATGGGATTTGGAGCAAGTTACCTGTAAGGAAGATGAAACACAGAGCCATATAGTATATCCTAATCATTAATGTCCAATAGTAGCCCATAAAGAATCTGAAGTAAATGGTCTGCAATCCACGGATATCATGGCCCACAAAAGGTAAGGATTCCCAAGTTGTCAATAGTACCAGCAAATGGCAATATCAATGTACTAGAGGCAAAAGAAAAAATAAACAAATATAGGAAAACAAGTAAGAACAGGATAAAAACAATATTTACAAAAGGGGACAACAGAGTATCTGTGACGGAGTCAGCTTCTGCTGAGTCGATTTTTTGAGTGGACCCTCTGTGTTGTGGCACCCACCCACCTAGGGCAAGCTGACCTTGTGAGGAACCACCCCCTATACAGGGAGTGTCAGGGGCAAGACCCAGGGGGTCAGTCTCCACCACTGCTGAAACCAGACGGCCGGCTCAAGGAAGACCCAAGTGTGAGTGTCTGGCAACAGGGAACTTGCAGGATACAAGACAAGACAAGACAAAGCATGATCTGATGGTATCTTCATTAAAGCGTGGTCTCAGGGTAACATCAGGTGCAAGACATAATCACGAGGACAAAGTGAAACATAGCAAGTTGCATGTGTGGACATGCCAAGGTACAAGGCATGATATGTGCTAGGTGGCACGCCAGGGCACCGGCAAGGGCTAGATGGCATCGTACTCCAGACATCTGGAAATGATTGACAGGCTCCGGACATCAGGCTGCGGACATCAGCTCCGGACATCAGGCCGCAGTCATCAGGTGCCAGACCTCTGGCAGCGATCGGCAGGCTCTGGGCATCCGGCAGGCAATCCAAGGTTCAGGCAGGGAGGCATGCTAGAGTTCAAGACATGGTGCGTGTTAGGAGACACGCCAAGGTCCAGGGCAGGGTTCAAGGCAAGATGCGTGCTGGGAGAAACAAGGGTCCAAGGCAAGGATCAAGGCAGGGTGCGTGCTAGGAAACACCAGGATCAAGATACTAGGCACGGTGCATGATTAGGGGACACGCCAGGGTTCAAGACACTAGACATGGTACGTGTTAAGGGGGACACGCCAGGGTTCAAGACACTAGACATGGTGCTTGTTAAGGGGACACGCCAGGGTTCAAGGTCCAAGGTCCTGCATGCGCTAGAGAAGCTGCCAGGATTCAAGATTCAAGGTCCTGCGCGTGCTAGAGGCATGCCAGGGTCACGGTACAAAGAATGGTCCTGGCCGTGCTAGGAGGCACGCCAGGGTACAAGGTTCATAGCAGGTCCCACATGTGCTAGAGAACATGTCAGGCTTTGAGGTTCAGGACAAAGTCCTACGCGTGCAGAGGGACACACCAGGGGCAAGGTACTAGGCATGGTCCTGCGCATGCAGAGGGGAACGCCAAGGGCAGGGTACTAGGCATGGTCCTGCACGTGCAGAGGGGCACGCCAGGTGCAGGGTTCAAGACATGATACTGCGTGTACAGAGGGGCACACCAGGGGCAGGGTACTTAGCATGGTACTGCGAGTGCAGAGGGGCATGCCAGGGGCAGGGTTCAAGACAGAGAACAGAACATAGGCAGTAGCACAGAGCCAGGGACAGACAAAAGACAGAGAGACAAGATTCAGGACAGAGCAAAGATAGCAAAAGACATGTGCTAAAGAAGCACGAAACGCACAGTGCGAGAAACAGCGTGTGTGCGTGGGAGCACGGAAAACACAACTCAGGCACCAGCAGGACTTACCGGCTGAGGCACAGACAGGCGGGCACAACTGAGGCGGCACGGCTGAGGCACAAACAGGCAGACACCACTAGAGCATTGGCCGGCGAGCATGGCTGAGGCACAGGCAGGCAGGCACGACTAGAGCGGCATGGTTGAGGCACAGACAGGCAGGCACGGGTATGACCAGGCTTGTGCAAGGGGCACGCAGCCACAAGGCAGGGCTAGGCAAAGGTACAGAACTAAGATGCGTGCAAGAGGGCATGGCAAAGTCTGGTACGAAAAGTGAATGTGCAAGTGTGCATGAAAAACGGAACTAGACAGGAAATGCGCTAGGAGCCCAGACAAAGTGCAAAGCTAGAAAGTGGAATGTAGACAGAAACACAAAGCCGGGTACAAGAGAGAAAAGCGAAATGTATGCTAGAGCCCAGTGCCGGGCAAGAACATGGAGAGTACTACAAGGCTAAAAATAGCAAAGACAAAACATTTCACAAAAGACAACACAAGACATGGCACAGGACAATAGACAGAATACAAGCACAGAGCGTGTGCAGAGATGCACAACAGGGCAGAGTGCAGGGGCACAGAATACAGAGAGCAACCGAGCAGCCCAAACAGCCTAGCAGGGAAACAACACGATACTCAGGCACGGACCATAGGAAGGGGCGGTCTGATATAGGGCATTAGCACCTGGACTTCCGGGTCAGGACCAGGAGAGGATTTCCAGGTCGAGTTCTCCAGGATCATAGATAGTATTACATGGTCGAGTCCTCCAGGACCATAGAGAGGACCACATGGTCGGGTCCTCCAGCCATAGAGAGGATTGTTGGATTCGGTCCTCCATGACCATAGAGAGGACAACAGCAGGCAGAGCAGAGATGGGTGCGCACACAGCAGCGGCATGCAGCCATAAGGTACGCGTGCACACTAGTGATGGCGCACAACCATGAGATGAGGTGCGCATGCACACTGCTCTAGGGGTCATTCGGCATAACAGTCATGACAGGTATAACAGTGAGGTGCGTGTGCACACTGCTCCAGGGGTCATGCAGCAAAACAGTCATGAGGTGCGTGTGCACACTGCTCCAGGGGTCATGCAGCATAACAGTCATGAGGTGCGCATGCACACTGCTCCAGGGGTCATGTAGCATAACAGTCATGAGGTGTGCATGCACACTGTTCCAGGGGTAATACAGCATAACAGTCATGAGGTGCACATGCACACTGCTCCAGGGGTCATGCAGCATAACAGACATGATGGGCATGACAGTGTCCATTCCCCTGCTACCTATCAACAGGGCCCACAGCTGTTATTGTTTCCCTGGTGTTCCCTTGTGTGTTGTGCAGTTTGGTGACCGACCAACCGTTGGGTCGTGTCACACTGGGTCAGCCACTCCGTGACATTAACACCGACCGTACATTTTTTTTTCTGGTGAGACATGGCTCACATGCAGGCCTTTGTCCAACTGAACCAGACCCTCAAGTTGCTGCGTGGTGAGGTGGTGCAGCAGCTGCAGCAGTTGATGGGGTTCTGGTCCTTGGCTCAGTTACAGGCTCTATCGGGAACCCAAAATCTTTTTCCCTGAACGGTTTTCTGGAGAGAGCGATAAGTTTTTGGTATCTAAGGAAGCCTGCAAGTAATATTTTAGGCTCCACCCTCATTCATCAGGGAGTGAGATGCAGCATTATTGTCTCCATTTTCAAGGGTGATCCCCAATTCTGGGCCGTCTTCCTGCCAAATGGTTCTCCATCTTTACGGTCGGCGGATGAGTTTTTTGTGGCATTGGCGCTTATGTATGGGGATCCTGTTGGCTTCTCCCTGGCGGAATCCCGACTGCGTAAAATCAAGCAGGGGGGCCGGCCGGCTGAGGAGTACTGCTCAGAGTTCAGGAGGTGGGCCACAGACATGCAGTGGAATTACCCTGCACTTAGAAGCCATTTTAATCAGGGTCTGTTCCCAAGGTTGCAGGATACTCGGGGACAGTACGCCGCCCCCAGGTTGTTGGAGGCCACCATGTCCCTTGCTATCTGGGTGGATAAACGCCTCAGGGAGAGGCATACACCAAATGTGCTCCCTGTTGTCCTTTCTAGGGAGGAGGGCACACCTGTGCTGATGGATGAACCAATGCAGGTGGGAGGAGTAGGTTCCCAAACAGGGTTGTCTGTGGTTCGACGTGGTGTGGGGGTATGTTTTTTCTGTGGGCAGACTGGTCATTTTATCGGGGTCTGCCCAGCTCATGCCAAAGTAGTACCATCTAAGAAGACGCGTTCCCCTGGTCGTGTGGAGGGAGGCGACCAGGGAGTGTATATTTCCTCTATTTTTCCCCTCAGTGTACCTTGTCTGCTCAAGTGGTGGTTGGCGGGGTAACTGAGAGTATAACGGTGCTGGTGGACAGTGGAGCAGGTGTCAGTCTGATGGATGCTCACTTTGTCCAGATTCCCATTGCCTGAGGTGTAGGATACTAGCAAAACCCCTAAGCGTCCAGGCCATTGATGTGTATATGGGTTAAGTGTTAATGTAATGAAAGCTCGACTGAACAAACACAGCCTCGTCCAATCCAAAGACTACTGACAACATCGGTTACTTGACGGGATACTCAAATCTGTTCTTTGGGGCCGCTCCAGTGGATAGCAAGCCCTGCATCAAATGACCTTTCCTCTTTTTCTTCCACCTTAACTTCACACACAGTATAATCCTCAGAGCTGGCACCCTAATCACCTTTGTTTCCCCCCTGGCGTCACAAATTTCCAAAAGCCCAACTGATTGTAGGAAACCAAAGATGGGACATTCTGCAGAGCTGTTCCCACATTCTATTCCAAGGGCATCAGAGGTCTGCACCAAAGATTCACAGAATCCAGAGGAGGAAAGCATCTGCACCAATATCCAAAATGTTTATCATGTTGGATCCAGCAGTGGTCGAAGTAGTGTCCGAGCAGAATCCAGACCCTCGTCACCAGATGCTAACCCCCAGGGGTAAAGTTGATCTTGATGAGACTCAGATACCAGAGGCATATGCAGACTCTACTGTGGTGTCAGGGTATTAAGAGGAGGAGAGTGGCTCTCAGGGGTGGGAGAACAAAGAGGATCATGAGGTTGTAGATCCCACTTGGTATGAACCTTTAGGCACGTTGAGTAGCAACGCAGATAAGGTAGAGAAGGAGGAAGATGAGGAGATTCTGTTGCGGCTTCCCGCACATACACGGAGGGATGCAACCATGACAAGCACTGCATCCTCAACCACAACTGTGGCTTGGCTTAGCACCGGTCGAGAGTCTGCAGGTCGCAGGGGTGGCAAGAGTTACTTAGCCTGGGTCTTTTTTGAGACCGCATAGATTGACCAAACAAACGTAATCTGCCAAATTTTTAAAAAAAATACTTACTACAGGCAAAAATTGCAATAATTTGACAACTACATGCAAGAACCGGCACATGCACGATCAATATGCCTTAGTCTGGGAATCTCAATGAATAAAATGTGAATTAGCAGGCCTCACCAACCACTGGCCATCTCATCAACCACTTCTGCTGCTTCATCCTCCTCCGTCACCAAGCAAGTCTTCTCACACAGGCCACTGGCTGCAGAAACTCCTCTTGTTTACCCCCTACATTCGCTGTGCAAGAGAGACAGTCATTTTTTAAGGAAGTGGAGATGGCTGCTGGTTTTGTTTCACCGAGCACAACACATCTTTATCAATCCACCACAACATGTCCACCTGCTCCTCACTCGCAGTCTAGCAATTTTTCCTATTGACAATTCCTCACCCTCTCTCAGTACAGCAGCCAGCCCTCAATCCTGCAGTTGTGGTCACGTAAAAGAACATTTCCTCCTACACATGCCAAAGCTAAGAGCTTGAAATCCGTCATCTCGAGTCTGTTGGCCATTGAAATGCTGCCTTTCTGCCTGGTGGATGCAGACGGTTCTGAAAGTTGATGGTTTTCGCAGTCCCCCAGTACCAGTTGCTCAGTCGCCATTACTTTTCTAAGAAAGGTGTACCTGCAGTACACGAGCATGTCACAGACAACATCACCCACTCCCTGAAAATATCTGTCTGCCAGGGTACATTTCACCAAAGACACCTGGACATGCAAATATGGGCAGGGGCATTATATCTTGCTGACTGGTTACTATGGTGGCTGTGGGGCAGGCGGTCAAGGGGCTGCTCCACAAATATTTGAATCCACAGGGCTTGTGGGACAAATCTCTGTATCTAACACTTACTCCAATACTTCTGGCTTCTCCATCTCCTCTAGGGCCTCCACCTGTGCCCTCAAATTCTCTCGTAATGAGACACATGTCCCATCAGTGCAGAGAGAATCCCCCCACCTATGTACTGTGCACCCAGGGCTCATTGCAATCAGACATTGTTAAAATTAATATGCCTTGGAGATTGCAGTCACACAGCTCAAGAGTTGTGGACAGCTATCTAGATCGAGATAGAGCAATGGCTGTCTCCACTGAACCTGGAGCCAGGGATGGCCATGTGTGATAACAGTGTAAACCTGGTGGTGGCCCTAGGCTGGGGCAAGCTCACACACGTGCCTTGCATGGCTCATGTACTCAACCTGGTGGTACAGCAATTTCTCTGACACTATCCTGGCCTGGATGCGCTGCTGCAGAAAGCACGGTCACTGGGTGCTTGCTTCCAAAGATCGCACCCTACAGTTCATCGACTTGCATCACCACAGAGGTCTTTCGGCCTACCGGTTATCCATTTGATGTGTGATGTGCCGACACTGTGGTAGCAGTGACAAGCACTGGAGCGGTATGTCCTTTTGCATAGCCTGGGCCAACACAGTATGGACCTAGTGTAAATCATGCTTTTGGCGTGGGCACAAGTGAAGGACCTCTTCACCTTCCTGCACAGTTTCAATATGGCTACTAAGATGATTATCACTGACGATGCTGTGGGAGGAACGGCCCCCGTCGAGTGTCCGGGCCGGAACCAAAGGAGCCATCATCTGGGTTCCGGGGGAAACTCCCCGGGGGACAGAATTCAGGGACGGACCATTCTGACAGACAGATTGGCTGGGGGAGGGACCAGTATAAAGGAGGCAGGGAATTCCACGGGCGATGAGTCTGCAGACCGGGACAGAGACTGCAGGAGAGCGTGTGAGCGACTGGAAACTAGAGCGACCCACCAGTGCCAGAGAGGACGCTCTCCGAAGACTCCAGAGGGACGGTGCCAAGGCAATCGGCCGAGACTTGCTGCCCCGCTTCATGCCGCGGCCACTGCGGCCTCAGTTCAACCCGCGGCTGCTGCCGTCTCCTCTCAGCCTGCGGCTGCAGCCTACCCGCGGTCACCCGTGGCCGGCCACTGCCGCCTCCCCTCAGCCTGCGGCTGTGGCCTGTTCCCCGCCACCCGCAGCCGCCTCACTCACCCGTGGCTATGGCAAGCACAGTGCCGTCGGCGGCCACACTGTCCCGCTCCAGTCCGCAGCAGGGGCCGGGCCTCTGCTGACCGTGGACTCCCCGTGGCAGCCGCTAGCTGCGCAGGTGGCCTGTCATTTGCCACCACCCATCGCTACCGCTTGCCCCAGTCCGGGGCCTGCGGCCCACCCGTCCAAGGATTCCGCCGGGGCCTGTGGGGCTCCAGTGTCACCAGCGTGCCGCAGGGTGCGAAGACTCTGACAACGCCTCAGCAACTGGGCCCAGCAACTACTACGCCGAAAGACCACCAACCCAAACGGCGAGGGACTTCTGGACAGCTAAGTTGACTTTACAATTAAGGACCCGTAGTCGGCCATACCGCGGCCCTATAGTGATCGGCTATTGCCGGAAGTAGTCATGTTCTACCCATTTGTGTTTGCTTGTCTAGAGTCCCTGCGAGGGAAACCCGTGTTACCCCTGTTGGTGATCAGGCCGTGA
This sequence comes from Dendrobates tinctorius, assembly GCF_039654945.1. Classification (NCBI taxonomy): domain Eukaryota; kingdom Metazoa; phylum Chordata; class Amphibia; order Anura; family Dendrobatidae; genus Dendrobates; species Dendrobates tinctorius. Next base: position 10,161,009 of record NW_027361683.1, read on the forward strand.
CTGAGGAAAGTTTCCTCTAGTCTTATAAACTTTATTTTAGAAAGCACTAAATTGTCTCCGACTCGTCACTGCATCCTGCGTACCTGCAAATACCACAATGCCATCATCAGCATCACTATTCTGGTCATCTACATGCTGGAGCACACTGTGAAAAGTCTACATGGGGAGGTCATGGTCCCAGAGGAATAGGTGGAAGCAGAGGAGGATGCAAAATGGATAATAATATCTGTAAGTTCCGGACTGTCGTTGCACAGGCAGTGCCATGGGAGGGTTGATAAAAGCTATCGAGGGAGGCTCATGGTATCAAACAAACTGTTAGTGAAGGTGCAGGAGCCGAGGACCAAATTGAGGACAAGGAGGAAGAAGTAATGGACAGACAGCAGTAAGAGGATGAAGAGGATAATCATCCACTCTCTGTTGTCCGTGGTTAGTGGGAGGGGACAAAGGGAGCAACCTTGAGTGTTACCATGCCACCAATACACCATGGACTTGGACCTCATGGAACTGCCCAACACATAAGTGCCTTCTTGCAGCACTATCTTCAACATGATGCCCGTATCCTAAGAGTTAGAAATAGTGCTAACTAGAGTTGAGCGACTTTTGTTTTTTTAGGGTCGTGTTTCGTTTCGTGAAACCCGACTTTTCTAAAAGTCGGGTCGAGCAAGATCGTCCGATTATAGGGAAAAGTCGGGGTCGTCCCGAAACACGAAACCCAATGTAAGTCAATGGGGAATAAAAGTCGGCAGTGAGAGGAGGACAGGAAACACACCTACAGTGCCCATTTGAATGCCAAAAGCATCAATTCTTCTTACTTAAGCTGGTTAACCTTAATTAACTTCATAATACAAGTTACGCACTGAAAAATAGGGGTTATTTGGCTAAAGTTGTGGGGGGGGAGGGCTGGCTGCAGGTTTTCATGTGCCCTGGGCGAGAGAGCGCCCCTTTAGCACATACCACAACTCATCATGCTCCGATACGGCAGAGAAATAGCGGTATAGTACAATGAAAAATACCTCACTTTTTACATCTCATGACGAGGCCCATCTATTTCTCCATACAGAATCATTGGTCCCATATAATGTTTGAAACAGTATATGATGAGCTCCACATAATGCTACAGTATATGTTGGTCCCCATGGATGAAGCTCTACTGTCTTATGGGCCCAAATAATGCTCCAAACATAATGGGCCCCATTTCTAATGCTCTAGTGTATAATGGGCCCTGTAAATGCTGCTCCAGTGTCTGATGTCCACCTTTGGAATGTTCCAGTGTATGGTGGGCCCCATCTATCATTCTCAGACGGTGTTAGGCCCAGTATGGATCGCACGTGATTGCACAAAGGTTAGAAAGGGTACCGTATCCCCAGATAACATGTATGGATAGCGTACACATTCAAAATATATGTCTCAGGAGGCAGGCTCAGACGGTGTTAGGCCCAGTATGGATTGCACGTGATTGCACAAAGGTTAGAAAGGGTACCGTATCCCCAGATAACATGTATGGATAGCGTACACATTCAAAATATATGTCTCAGGAGGCAGGCTCAGACGGTGTTAGGCCCAGTATGGATTGCACGTGATTGCACAAAGGTTAGAAAGGGTACCGTATCCCCAGATAACATGTATGGATAGCATACACATTCAAAATATATGTCTCAGGAGGCAGGCTCAGACGGTGTTAGGCCCAGTATGGATTGCACGTGATTGCACAAAGGTTAGAAAGGGTACCGTATCCCCGGATAACATGTATGGATAGCGTACACATTCAAAATCTATGTCTATACATCAGGAGGCAGGCTCAGACGGTGTTAGGCCCAGTATGGATTGCACGTGATTGCACAAAGGTTAGAAAGGGTACCGTTTCCCCAGATAACATGTATGGATAGCGTACACATTCAAAATATATGTCTCAGGAGGCAGGCTCAGACGGTGTCAGGCACTGTATGGATTTGACGGCCCAGATTACACAGCGGAGGAGCAGGGAGATGTAAAGATTGCAAATGCTGGGGCCCTGCCCAAGCAAGGGGGGCCCACTCGTGGGCGTTGGTACTGGCACTGGGCCCCTCATAGTACAGCGGTGTGTCTGACGGCGGGTGTGCACCACCACCGTCAGAGACACTTGATTGCACTATGAGGGACCCTGTGCCAGTGCCCGCGCCCAAGAGTCGGCCTACCCACCTGTCCAGGGCAACGGCACTCGCACGGTGTCGTGCGCTAGGTGGTGACCCCGGCCATGGGGGGGGAGGCAGCACAGTTAGGGAGTTTTAGAAAGTGGCATATGTTGATGTTGGACATTCAGCTGATGCAAAAGGCGAAATAGGTGAAGTCCCAGGAAGAGGTGGACCAAAGCAAGCCATTTTTCTGTCACCCTATGTGTCATCAGGGGAAGGTGGGACAAAATCCTTGGAAACCCATGCATGGTTCATTTTAATGAAGGTTAGATCATCCACATTTTGGGTTGATAGACGGGTCCTTTTTTCTGTCAGGATTGATCCAGCTGCACTGAAGACTCTTTCCGATAGCACACTTGCAGCTGGGCAAGCGAGCTCCTGTAAGGCATATTGGGCCAATTCAGGCCAGGTGTCCAGTTTAGCAGCCCAATAGTCAAAGGGGAATGACCTGTGTGGGAGAACATCGATATCGGAGGAAAAGTAGTTTGTTACCATAGTTGACAACTGCTGTCTCCTGTCACTTTCCATCGATGCAGTATTACCAGTTGTATGAGCGGTATTTGAAAAATCAGTCCACAACATTGTCATGAAACCCCTGTCTCCAACGCCACTTCTGCTGTGTGCACCACGAACACCTCTGCCAAGCTGCCCCCGGCCCGTACGGCTCGTGTGAGAACCATCACCGCTGCTGTGTGCTGGGAATGCCTCAAGCAACCGATTTACCAGAGTTGCTTGTTTAGTAGCCAATATTAGGTCAAGGTTCTCCTGTGGCATGATGTTTTGTTATTTGCCTTTATAGCGTGGATCCAGGATGCTGGCCAACCAGTAGTCGTCATCGTTCATCATTTTGGCAATGCGGGGGTCCCTTTTTAGGATCCACAAGGCATAATCTGACATGTGGGCCAATGTTCCCGATGTCAATGATGCCCTGCGAGTGCTGGGTGGAGGAGCACTTTCTGGCAAATCCACATCCCTCCAGTCACGCACAAACCCTGTACCAGACCTTGCCACGCCAACATTTTCACTTGCCCCACGAGATGCATCCTCCTCCCCTAAGTAATCATCCTCATCATCATCCTCCTCCTCCTCTTCTTCCTCCACCTCGTCCAGGAGAGGTCCCTGAGCAGACAATGGCTGAATGTCATCAAGGATTCCCTCCTCCTCTTCCTCCTCATCAACATTGGCTGCAGACGCCTGCTCCTTAAGGAGCGTCAAAGTTTGCATGAGCAGACGCATAAGTGGGATGCTCATGCTTAGGATGGCGTCTTCTGCGCTTACCAGCCGTGTGCATTCCTCAAAACACTGAAGGACTTTACAGAGGTCTTTCAGCTTCGACCACTGCACACCTGTCAACTCCATGTCTGCTCTCAAAGTGCCTGGCCGTGTATCCTCCCACAAATGCATTATGGCCTGCCTCTGCTCGCACAGCCGCTCCACCATGTGCAGGGTGGAGTTCCACCTTGTTGCAATGTCGATAATGAGGCGGTGGTTGGGAAGGTGGAGCAATCGCTGCAGCTTCTGCATACGAACGGAGTGTACAGGCGACCGGCGGATGTGCGCGCACAGTTTTCGCACCTTCTGGAGCAGGACTGTTAACTCCGGATAATTTTTGAGGAAGCACTGCACCACCAGGTTCAAGGTGTGAGCCAAGCAAGGTATGTGGCTGAGTTTTGAAAGGGCTATGGCTGCCACAAAATTACGGCCGTTATCACTAACTACCTTGCCTGCCTCAAGATGTACACTGCCCAGCCATGACTCAGTTTGTCGCTTCAAGTACTCGGCCAGCACCTCGGCGGTGTGTCTGTCGCCCAAACACATCATCTGCAACACAGCCTGCTGACGCTTTCCACTAGCTGCTCGATAGGGGGACACATCGTGTGCAACAGTGGCAGCTGCAGATGGAGTGCTCGTACGACTGCGCTCTGTGGACGAGCTTCCGCTTCTGGAGGAGGAGGAGGAGGAGGGTCGAACGCCTACAGCCAACTGTTTCCTATACCGTGGGCTAGGCAGCAATGTCCCACCACCGCTGTCCCCTGTGGACCCTGCATCCACCACATTAACCCAGTGCGCAGTGATGGACACGTAACGGCCCTGGCCATGCCGACTGGACCATGCATCAGTTGTGAGGTGCACCTTTCCGCTCACTGACTGCTTCAGTGCATGGACAATGTGGTTTTTCACATGATGGTGGAGGGCTGGGATGGCTTTGCGAGAGAAGAAGTGGCGACTGGGTAGGTCATAGCGTGGTACTGCATAGGCCATGAGTTCGCGGAAAGCTGCGCTTTCCACCAACCGAAAGGGCATCATCTCAAACGAGATTAGTTTGGCAATGTGGGCGTTCAAACCCAGTGTACGCGGATGAGAGACTGAGTACTTTCTTGACCTAGTCATAGTGTCTGGGAGGGTGAGCTGGACTTGAGAGCTGCATATGGTGGAAGTAGCGGTGGACAGGGCGGACTGAGAGAGGGTTGATGATGGTGATGGAGTTGGTGTTCTTTCTGATGGCCTAGAATCAGTCTTTCGTTGATATAACAATGGGATTCCCTGACTGCTGTGGCCTTGCAACGACACCTCAACGTTTGCTGCTGTGCTAACCGGTGGGCTTACAGTGGGGGAAACAATGTAGCGTTGCTGACTACCTTCGTTGTGATCAGTTGCACATGTGGCACTTGAGGTTTGGTGTTGTGTCCACGCTTGCAAGTGCATGCTGGTTAAATGTCTAAGCATGCAACTGGTATTCAAATTTTTCAGATTTTTCCCTCGGCTAAAGGTCTTTGCGCACTTCTTACAGATAACCTTTGCCTTATCATGAGGATTTTGTTCAAAAAAGTGCCACACTGCACTCTTCCTACTTTGGCAGACATTTTGCGGCCTAGCACGCTGTGATCTTTTGACCCTCTGGACAAGCTGTCCAGCAACTCTTTTGATGTTTGGAACCTGTCTTTGGAGTGCTACGGGCCTGCCAGATAACAGCTGTTGCGATGTCGATGTCTGCTGTGGATGCTCCTCATCTGAGCTATTGGAAGCAGCACCCTCTTCCCCCAATGGATGCCAATCTGGGTCAACAACTGGGTCATCCATCACCTCCTCTTCTATGTCATGTGCACCTTTCTCTGTGTCACCGTGTATGGTGGTATAGTGTGCGGGAAGGGGCACCTGAGTCTCATCAGGGTCAAAATCTGGCTCTGTACACTGCGAGGACAATGTAGTGCTCTGAGTGAATGTACCAGCAGAATCATCCATCAGCGGCTGTGCATCAGTGCACTCCATGTCAGATTCATCTTGGCCTGGGTAATTCACCATTTGACTTGATAATCCAGGCATGGTATGTGAAAACAGCTCCATGGAGTAATCAGTAGTATGGCCTGCGTCATCCTTCAATCTTGGTTGGGGTGAAGGACACAAGGAAAGGTGTGGTTCATGAACATGAGCCTCCAATGACGACTCAGTGCTTTTACTTTCTACAACTGAAGAAGAGGAGGCGATAGAGCTGGAGGCTGAGTCAGCAATGTAAGACAAAACTTTTTCCTGATGCTCTGGCTTTAAAAGCGGTTTGCCAACTCCTAGAAAACTAAGCGTTCGAGGCCTTATGTAGCCAGACGATGACGCAGGCTCAACACCTCCTGCATTCGGTCCTATTTTGCTCTTGCCACTACCATCAGATCCACCACCAACACCATCATTACCAGCTGCCAACCCCCGCCCAATTCCATGGCCTCTTCCACCAGCCTTCCTCATTTTTGGTAGAAATGTAGACAAAATCCAACAAACTATATAGTAATGTAAAACAAGGTACAAGGTGTCTATAGGACAGGGGAGATTTTGAATTTCTGCAGACACTTGTGGACACTGGACACTTTTGGATTGTGTGAGGCCCAATGAATATCTGAGCGCTATGTGACAGGCTCGATGGCACAGCTGTGACCAAAGTGACGAGAGGATAAGGGAGATTTTGAATCTCTGCACACACTTTTGCACACTGGACACTTGTGGATTGTGTGAGGCCCAATGAATATCTGAGCGCTATGTGACAGGCTCGATGGCACAGCTGTGACCAAAGTGACGAGCGGATAAGGGAGATTTTGAATCTCTGCGCACACTTTTGGACACTGGACACTTGTGGATTGTGTGAGGCCCAATGAATATCTGAGCGCTATGTGACAGGCTCGATGGCACAGCTGTGACCAAAGTGACGAGAGGATAAGGGAGATTTTGAATCTCTGCACACACTTTTGGACACTGGACACTTGTGGATTGTGTGAGGCCCAATGAATATCTGAGCGCTATGTGACAGGCTCGATGGCACAGCTGTGACCAAAGTGACGAGAGGATAAGGGAGATTTTGAATCTCTGCACACACTTTTGGACACTGGACACTTGCGGATTGTGTGAGGCCCAATGAATATCTGAGCGCTATGTGACAGGCTCGATGGCACAGCTGTGACCAAAGTGACGAGAGGATAAGGGAGATTTTGAATCTCTGCGCACACTTTTGGACACTGGACACTTGTGGATTGTGTGAGGCCCAATGAATATCTGAGCGCTATGTGACAGGCTCGATGGCACAGCTGTGACCAAAGTGACGAGAGGATAAGGGAGATTTTGAATCTCTGCCCACACTTTTGGACACTGGACACTTGTGGATTGTGTGAGGCCCAATGAATATCTGAGCGCTATGTGACAGGCTCGATGGCACAGCTGTGACCAAAGTGACGAGAGGATAAGGGAGATTTTGAATCTCTGCACACACTTTTGGACACTGGACACTTGTGGATTGTGTGAGGCCCAATGAATATCTGAGCGCTATGTGACAGGCTCGATGGCACAGCTGTGACCAAAGTGACGAGAGGATAAGGGAGATTTTGAATCTCTGCGCACACTTTTGGACACTGGACACTTGTGGATTGTGTGAGGCCCAATGAATATCTGAGCGCTATGTGACAGGCTCGATGGCACAGCTGTGACCAAAGTGACGAGAGGATAAGGGAGATTTTGAATCTCTGCACACACTTTTGGACACTGGACACTTGTGGATTGTGTGAGGCCCAATGAATATCTGAGCGCTATGTGACAGGCTCGATGGCACAGCTGTGACCAAAGTGACGAGAGGATAAGGGAGATTTTGAATCTCTGCACACACTTTTGGACACTGGACACTTGTGGATAGTGTGAGGCCCAATGAATATCTGAGCGCTATGTGACAGGCTCGATGGCACAGCTGTGACCAAAGTGACGAGAGGATAAGGGAGATTTTGAATCTCTGCACACACTTTTGGACACTGGACACTTGTGGATTGTGTGAGGCCCAATGAATATCTGAGCGCTATGTGACAGGCTCGATGGCACAGCTGTGACCAAAGTGACGAGAGGATAAGGGAGATTGGATTGCTTTTAAAAAAGCAGTTTGCGGAGCAGTGGGTAAACAGCAATGCCAGCCTGTCAGGAAGCCTTAAAAGGCAGCCCAACAACCAACACCACTGATACACCACTATATAGCCTCCCCTTGCACTGCACACACAGTGACTGGTGTGTTGTGCAGGCCAAATTGCTAGCAGCAGAAGCAGTTTTTTTTCTTCTCAGCAGGACAAAAAAAAAAAATTGGGATTGCTTTTAAAAAAGCAGTTTGCGGAGCAGTGGGTAAACAGCAATGCCAGCCTGTCAGGAAGCCTTAAAAGGCAGCCCAACAACCAACACCACTGATACACCACAATATAGCCTCCCCTTGCACTGCACACACAGTGACTTGTGTGTTGTGCAGGCCAAATCGCTAGCAGCAGAAGCAGTTTTTTTGTCTTCTTCCCTGCCTAACGCTCTCCCTACAGAATCAGCAGCAACCTCTCCCTATACTGAGATCGGCAGAAGTAAGATGGCGGTCGGCGTGCACGCCCTTTTATACCCCCTGTGACGCCCACCAAAGCAAGCCAATCACTTGCATGCCCTTCTGAAAGATGGTGGTGACCCCTGCCTATGTCATCACGTTGCCCACAGTGTCCGTGGATCCTGATTGGCTCTAAAAGAGCACAAAACAAACTTTTGAAACGCGACTTTGGCGCATAAGTCGCCGACCTCGTGGCCGACCTCATCCTAGGGTAGGGTTTCGTTTCATGAAACCCGACTTTGACAAAAGTTGGCGACTTTTGAAATTTTTCGACCTGTTTCGCTCAACTCTAGTGCTAACTACTGGGTTACCACTGTGTTAGATCCACGGTACAAGACTACATTTTGTCAGATGCTTCCCCCTCAAAATGAATTTGTGCATGCTGGATTATCGAAACACTGCTGTACTCAATCTTAAGAGTGGTTTTAACCAAGACAGCAGTAAGGCACACAGTGTGCATCACAGTGCTAGACTTTCAAATCCGGTAACGTAAAGGTGTCACCGCTAAATTATTAGCACCATCAGCAGTGTAAGTGGCATGAGCAAGTTGGCTCTCCATCTGGTGAGTTGCCTGTAGTGGAAGGTGTGTCAGAATCCTGTTATATTGTTTCTACTCTCTGGAAATTGATGCCACTTTAGTGATGTTTGACAATAATCTTTTGAATGAAATGTGGAGACTTCAAGTTGGGCCTCTATCTGGTGGGTTGCCTGTAGTGTAAGGTGTGCCAAAGTCCTATTATACCGTGTCTACTCTGTAAAAAGTTATGCCACTTTAGTGGGGTGTGACAATAATTTTTTGAAATGTGGAGACTCCTAGTTTTGTCTCCATCTGGTGGGTGTGTTAGAGGCCTATTATAATGTTTTTGCTCTGTGGAAATTGACACCACTTTAGTGGTGTGTGACAATAATTTTTTAAAATGTGAATAATCCCAGTTGGATTGCCTTTCTGGGTGTTGTCTGTAGAAGTAGGGCTTCCCGACAGGCAGGCCTGCACTTTCTTTTACCCAACTACCTATGTTAATAGGCTTATATTTTCATACCAATAGTACTCTATGAAACTTATGTTTGGGCCACCTAAGTGTGGCTGGGAAAAAAAAATGGAGGTGTTGCATGAGGTATGAGGACTTCAAGCAAAGAAGGCTTACACAGCTCTCTTAACCACCAGGTCTACATTGAACCTCAAATTTAAGGTATAAATGAATGGCCCATGGCTGACTGCTTTTATGCCACTATAGAATGTGCTACGGAATAAAAACAGAGCTGTTGTATGAGGTATCAAGGCACCTGACTAAGGAGAGTCAACTACAGGGAAGTATTGATCGGTTCCAGTACCATCTTATGGAGAGAAAACACAAACAATACCTTAGGGATCTCCAAGACTTTAAAGAAAATAAGGCATACCTCTTCCTTAATAATAAAACATTATCGGTAGAACAGGGAACAGACCTCTCCTTTACTGATACTGATCTCTCGGATTCGGAATCTAAATCTAGATCGGACAAAGGGAAAAATAGAGGGAGAGGCGGTGGTTTCAACAGAGGGAGAGAATATTTGGGGCAAGATTCATGTTTTTTAGATCTAAGCTATCCCCTAAGAAACAGAATAGGCAGGGGAACAATGAATATGCCAATTAGACAATCAAATTATTAATCTCTCCTCTAGACCCCTGTATAGGAGTGAAGTCAGCATACTAAGTAGAGGACTATCTTTTGTTCCCTCTTCAGACCCCAATATTTTTAAGGTTGTAAAAGATCTGAACCTCTTTGCAAGGAAAATAAAATGGAATTTTTTTTTTCAAAAACAGGACCAGAAAATCTGTGAATCCTTGGACATTCTGGTGGATTTACTCCCGGATGTTAGACTATTGTCTACTTTTGGTGACCCAGTAGCAAGTACTACGGGCCTAGGTCCATTTACAACTCTGAAAAAGAAAAGCACTAAGATGCCACCTAACCTAGGGGATATTTCTTCAGTGGATGTGTGGCGCCCCTGAGGCTCAGTCGCCACAGAGGTACTGCACCTTCTCCTAAGGTGTAGTGCCCCACCACCTAGGTAAGTTGGGAACTCCTTTCCATGCTCCAACACCTGCATCCCACACACAGGATAGTTCAGCACTGACCACATTGCGGCTTCATACTTAGAGGGTAGCAGAGCACCTTTCGTGGTTCCTTGCTTTGTAACACGAGATGTGCTGGGAGGTGGGTGGAGTTGATATAAAAGAGTGGGAAAGTTTAGGAGGAGAGGTGAGTTCAGTCTGACAGAGGGACAGAGAGGAAGGAAGCCACTCGGGATGAGTGGGGATCCCTGGAAGAAGGGATGGAGGAAGGAGTGCTGCAGCTGCCTCAGTGACCTGAGCCAGCTAGCACGGGAAAGGAACAGAAGGAGAAAGACGTAGAACTGCAACCTAAGCTTCCATAAGAGAGAAGGAACAGAGCGGAATGAAGGAGTAGGAGAACAGAGAGGAGTTGTGGGTTGGAAGAGGAACCCTGCCTATAGGTTCTCAGCGCAAGGCCGGGGCCCGGTCCCTGAGGTTGTATGGACACTTATGGTTCTGCAGCAGACACCGGTGGAGTAGTGGGCTGTAAATGCACTACTCCCATCCAAAACTTGGGGCACAACAGCAACTGAATAGAGAGCCAGGACTCCAGAGTGAGGAGTCCCCGAGAGAGGCTACAGCTGTCTGTCATACAAGTAGAATTGTTAGGAACATCTGACAGGAGGAACTTCAGAGTAACACGGTACTGGCGCTCTTCACACTAAAAGGCGCAATAGAGGAGTCGTTCGGGAAAGGTACATGTTGGCAGGGCATTGGAGAGGAGAATCCTGACTTGCCCGGGAGGTTGATTGAGTCTCTGCCCCAGAGGACACGGCACAGAGGCAGTCACCAGTGTGTACCATGAACTGTGAGTAAAGCTTTGGAACTACAAGCCCTGGTGTCTTCCATTCCTTTGTGCGCCAACACCGTCAGCACTGCTACAGCTGGGTACCAACATTCCTCACACCGCCTGCGCCTATACACTGCCCTGGGGTTACAGCTTCACCTGTGGGGAGCTACACCATCTATGCTGCAACACATCATCAGCCCCAGAGGATCTGTACACAGCGTTGGCTTAACATCTTGCTTGCCAAACACCACAGATGGCGTCACAAACTATTCCACTTCATTACTACATCCCCATTACTTGGGCGCCCAGGGCCACGGATCGGGTCGCCGCTGCTGTGACACATCCCACTGACACCGACCCGGTACCGAGTACCCCACAGCCCTGGGAGGGCGACCCAGATGTTTTTGTTATTATGGTATCTAATGAGCTTAAAACCTTAACCTTAACAAATGTACCTATTCCGTTTTAAAATTGCAATAACTTTTTTTCGAAAAGCCGTAGAGGGCTGAAATTTCGTGACATCTCTGCAGTTTTGGTCCAGAATATATTGGCCAAATTTCAATAAAATATCTCCACCCCCTTCCGAGATAAGGGGTGGAGATATTTTTGCATCCATAACAAGCTGCATAGGTACAAATGTACCCTCATATATTTTGAATGAAGATAATGCAAGGAAAAAAGAATAATATTTTTTTTAATGATAATGCTATTTTATTATTATAAACAAGTAAAAAAACTGTTCATTTACATTATAAAAGAAAATGTAAGAAACTTTTTTTTATTGATTTTCTTCGCAAGTAATGCATGTTGTCTTTGCTACCGAGTGTTCATCGCAAATGGGTTTCACACAAACCACACAAGACTTTCTAGTCTTACGTTCTTTTCGCCTCAGGTCTCGGCAGACATAGCAGCTACCAACAACAGGGGAGGGTCCACGACTACCATGAGGTATTTGAGGGCCAGCTGCTGCTTGCGATGCTACCAGAATGCATCGTCCAAGCACCATCTCTACTGCACCTCGATGAATAAATAATAACAATAAATTTTATTTTTATAGCGCCGACATATGCCGCAGCACTTTATATTTCAGAGGGGATTTGTACAGACAATAGACATTACAGCATAACAATAATCACATACAGTAGATTATAACAAATACCAAGAGGAAAGAGGGCCCTGCTCGCAAGCTTACAGTCTATGAGGAAAGAGGTAGACACGAAAGGTGGGTGGTAACAGTTGCCCTGATTGTATGGACCAGCCATAATGTTAAGTGTGTAATAGTACAAACACAGAGGGCTAATGGATGCATAAAGCATGTGGGAACATGATGCGGGAAATCTGGTTATGGTAAAACTTTTGGCTGTGCCACACCTGGATAGATTAGGTTAATGTGTTGAGGCGATAGGCCAGTCTGAATAAATGCGTTTTCAGGGCACGCTTAAAATTGTGGGGATTGGGGACTAATCGTATTGACCTGGGAAGTGCATTCCAAAGAATTGGCGCGGCATGTGTAAAGTCTTGGAGACGGGAGTGGGAGGTTCTGACTATTGAGGATGCTAACCTCAGGTCATCAGCAGAACGGAGGGCGCGGGTAGGGTGGTATACTGAAACAAGGGAGGAGATGTAAGGTGGTGCTGAGCTATGGAGGGCTTTGTGGTTGAGGGTAATAAGTTTTTACTGATTTCTGGAGTGGATGGGTAGCCAGTGTAATGACTGGCACAAGGTAGAGGCATCGGTGTAACGATTTGTGAGGAATATGGTCCTGGCTGCAGCATTCAAGACAGATTGGAGAGGGGAGAGTTTGGTAAGAGGGAGACCGATTAGAAGAGAGTTACAATAGTCGAGATGAGAATGAATAAGAGAAACAGTAAGAGTTTTTGCAGAGTCAAAAGTAAGAAAAGGTCGAATTCTAGAAATGTTTTTTATGTGCAGATGACAAGAGCGAGCCAGTGATCGAATGTGGGGGGCAAAGGAAAGCTCGGAATCAAGTATGACCCCAAGACAGCGGGCCTGTTGCTGGGGAGTAATAGTGGAACCACACACAGAAATAAAATGAGAATATGGTTTCTCATCATCATTCGGTTTGTACTACGATCTTCAATTGCAGGCATACACAGCTGATTTGCGAGATCTTTCAGGAACTTTCTTCGTTGATCCTTTGTCCTGAAGCTTGGATTGTGTTCTCTGTAGATGATGTAGGATGCAAACCCAGTGACGTCAATCATATTGTAGAAAAATGCCAGAGGCCAACGTAATGTTCGTCGTTTCACAGTGTACTCTCCCAACATTTTATCCATAACATCAACTCCGCCTTTTGTTTTGTTGTAGTATTTTATTATCTCTGGCTTGGCTGCTAGTGTCTCTTCAACTTCTCCCGTCATGTGCATAGATGATAGAAGCACGACTGATTTGTTCTTCTTTGGTACATATGAACAGACTGTTGCATCATGATTGTTGGCAAAATTTGTCAAGTTTACAGGCCTTTCTTTGGCAGGCTGCATGTTGCTAGGTAGGAACCTTTTGTTTTTTCTCACTGTACCAACTAGTGTCATGTTCCAGGAGTTCAATACTTTGGTAGTTCCATGGTTGTAAAGAAGTTATCGGTGGTGACATTTCGTCCAGAGCCTTTGTACGAGCTCACTAGGTCCAATACTGTTCGTTCACCAATGTTTACTTGTCGATGACCATCAGTTGGTTTCCCAGTGTAGAGCTGACCTTGTAATGGGTAGGCATTTGACGAGTCACAAGCCCAGAAAATCTTTATGCCATATTTAGGCTAGTTTCACATTAGCGTTTTTTTGCGCAGCGCATCGTGCGCATAAAAAACGCAAAGAAAAACGCAAAACAAATGTGCGTTTTTTTTTCTTCATGCGCACGCTGATGCGTCAAAATAACGCAGTGTTACTTGCGTTTTACATGCGTTTTTGCATGCGGTTGCGTTTTTTATGCGCATGCGTTTTTAGGTGTGACATTTCACAATAGCAAAATCTTTGACCACCAATGGGTCACCAGTGGGCGTGTTTCATTGGAATGTTTTATAGACCCTGTACTGCTGAAT